>NC_084860.1:9737732-10418795 GCF_951802175.1 Populus nigra
GAAGCCCGCATATTAAAGAATTTGAAATTGCGGCGACCTAAATAGTCTGATCAAACCGAACAATTGCTGGTGAGTGATATGAGAATGCACCTGGGGTACCAAAGTGGACATGAGTTGAATTTTACAGAGAAGACCAAAAAGAAATCACCAAAACATGATCAAGCTTACTCCAAACACTATCATTAGTCCAGCTAAAGTGACAACCCGAATAATTGAGATTAGTGAGGCCAAGATCAGAGCAACAACCTCTAAAGTCTGAAGTTTCATAAGTGGATATTGTTTTCCCATTATGCTTGTCAGCTTGAGAAAGCACATAATTGAAATCACCAAGGACCAACCATCGACAGTTAGGGCACCACCACCTCAAATCATCCTATAGAGATCCTCTAGCAATAATAGTGTTAAAGCCATAAACAAACCACTTTTATTCTTGTATGTTTTAGTTGGGTAATTTAAAATTAAGAGTTTTTTACAAGGATATTTTAGATATAAAAATGATAAATTTTGTCTTTGGAGATATGTCCCTTTTGTATCTCCTGTTTTGAAAGTACAAAAATTCACTCCAAAATTGCCCTATGGATAATTTTTTTATATATGCTTGTCTTTGTCTCTTCAACTAAACAGGCCTGCGTAACGCACGCCTGCCTCCAAAATAAAAAGATAAATATAAAAAAATAAAAAATAAAAAAATATTTGCATGCAATAAATAATAAATTTGTTTTGTTGATTTATTCATTGACATTAGAGTCAGGAATAAAAATACCGAAATAAATTTATTTTATTTCTCAGCTACGTAATATTTACCAATGCCAGAGTTGGAAGTAATCCGTAGTTGAATATTCACTGACGTTAGAGTCAGGAATATTACAAGCAAAAGCAATGCAAACCATCTTAGCATACACGAACAAACCTTTAGCAATTTAAGACAAAAATAAGCAATACAGCCTACCTCAGGTAGGACGCTTAAGGGGTGATAGCATCTTACCTTTCACGTAACCAGTCCCGGACCATAGAATCTCTGTTGACCAGTTAGGGTTCCTAGTGACCATAATACTAGGTGGCGACTCCTTAAACAAGACCTTTTCCCCTAAAAGAACAAGATGTCAGATATCTGTTCTTTTTCCACTTGTGATTAATTTTTAATCAGTCGCCACGATGTCTAGGTGTGACAGAGACTAGGGTTTCCTAAGATATAAAAAGAATAAGAGAAGAGAAGGGAGGAGAGCCAGCTAAGAGAGAAAAACACCCCCTTCCTCTAAGAAACATGAAATCAAACATTCCTCCTTTTTTTATGGGGTCGTCATTCAGTGATGATCTTTGTGAGATGATGAAAACTTTGGCTTCTAACACTGTGACCTTGCAACAAAATGTCATGTCTTTTCAACATGAAACAAGGTTAAGTATTCACAACTTGGAGAAGCAAATGGGGCAAGTAGCTTCAAGTGTGGGGAAATTAGAAGCACAAATGAATGGAAAATTGTCCTCCCAAGCATTGAATCTAAAAGAGAATGTTAGTGCGATCATGTTGTGAAGTGGGAAAGAATTTGAAAGGAAAAGGTCAAAACAAATTGAGATGCAGGAAGAAGAAGAGATAGAAACGGAATTGAGTACAAAGAAGAAACACGCTCCTCCTTCACAAACTAAAACAATGACCAACACTCCAAAGGTAACTCCTCACTCAATGAATTCCAGTTTTAAAACAATTCCACCCTTTCTTGTGAGTTCTTCTAGGTTAAAGAAAAAGGACAAAGAAAAAGAGATTTTAGAGGTCTTTAAGAAAATGGAACTCAACATTCCTTTGTTTGATGCTATCAAGCAAATTCCCAAGTATGTCAAATTCTTGAAGGAGTTATGTACCACTAAGAGAGCTTTCAAGCTAAAAGGCTACGAAACGGTAAGTATGGGTGAAGTTGTATCTACTGTTGTTTGTCATAACCCAAATTTTGACCATTTTTATTTTAATTATTATTATTATTTTATTTACTAAAAAGGATAAAAAATGATGGTAAAAAAATAATAATGATGAAAAACAAGTAAAATGAAATAAATGAAGAATGAATTAAAATTTGGGTTAAGGGCAATATGATTGGAAGTTTTGGGGTTTAATTAAGCTTGAAATTAATTTAATTAATCCAATCAAGGTTTTAATTGGAGAATTGATAAGTTTTGAGACTTAATTTAGCTTGGAATTAATTTAATTAATCCAATCAAGGTTTTAATTGAAGAATTGATAAGTTTTGAGACTTAATTAAGCTTGGAATTAATTTAATTAATGTAATCAAGGACTTAATTGAAGAAATATCAAAGTTTGGGGTTTAATTGGGGTCCAAATTGCAAACGTTAAAATCCAAGGACCAGCTTGAAAATGGCGCGGAAATGCAAGGATCCAATTACGTTTTAACCAGGAGCTTGATTGCAAAATTATAAGAATTCCAAGGACCAAATTGAAAGCAGCCTTTAGAACTAGAAAACGGGGTCGTTTTGCAGCGACTGTTCACTGTCTTCTTCCTCTGCAATGACTCTGCCATTAAAGGCAGCGACATTTCATCCGTTGGCAGCAACGCTTACTTATTGAAGGCGACCTGTTACAGGGCATTTAAGAGGCGGCCGTTACCACCGGTTCTGGCCTTATAAAAGGAGGAGGAATCACAGAACCACGGGGGAGACGGAGAGAAACCAAACCAGGGAAAATCTTGGTCCATCAACCAGCAGCACCTCGTACTTTTACTACCATTGTCTCTGTCTTGAACAGAGAAGATCGGACAAAGAACTAGAAAAGGGAACAAACCGGAGGAGATGAAGTAACACTGGGAACACCACAAGACGTAAGAACAGAGATAATACAGAGAAGACGAGCAAAAATAGAGGAGGCCACGAACGGGCAGAAAAACCAGAGGATAAAACAGAAAAAAAAACATAGAAAAGAGAAGGAAAAGTAAAAGAGCAACACAGAGAGGAGGATTGGCTTTGCCATTGCTTCCGTCTCTGCAAACAGAGAAAGACCCAGAATCAAAACCAATTCAAAGTAGGTCGGCCTCTTCATCACCTTCTCGGCTTCAAAAGCTGTTGAGAAAACAAAAGGAACATGCATGCAAGTGAGCGCAGAAGGAAGATAAAGGGAAGCAACGGAAGAGAATCCATCAGCGATGCAAGCATCTTCGGTCTCCAGGAGCAGGTACGCTCGTTTCTTCATTTTTGCATTCTTTAAATTTGCAAGAACACTACGCGAAGGCAATTTAATTGCCTTCGCACAGCGCCACGAACACGTGAACAGGTTCATGCGTGCTGTGGCCCAACCGGGTCACTGGCTTGGGCCATTGACCGGGCTGGGCCGGCTGGGTCTAGCCCAGCCTATGTGGGTTGAGCTGGGCCCAGCCCCAAAAAAATAAAAAAAAATAGAAAGTGTAGAAATAAAAAAATTTGCATGTCTTAGAAAAAATGTATTTTTATCAACTTATTCAATGATATCAGGATCATGAATAAAAAAGAAAATATATTGATTTTTTCATAGCTATGAATTTTTACCAATGCTAGAGTTGGAATTATTCGTGGTGGAATTTTTACCAATGCCATAGTTGGAATTATTCATGGTGGAATTTTTACCAACGCCAAAGTTGGAATTATTCGAGATCGAATATTCACTGGCGCCAGAGTCAGGAACATTATAAACAAATCATCATAGCATAAGCGAATAAATGTTTAACAATTTAAGACAAAATTAGCAATGCAGTCTGCCTCAAGCAGAACGTTTAAGGGGTGATAATATCTTTCCTTTTACGTAACCAGTCCCGTATCATAGAATCTCTGTTGACCAGTTAGGGTTCCTAGTGACCATAATACTAGGTGGCGACTCCTTAAACAAGATATTTTTCCCTAAAAGAACTAGATGCCAGAAATTTGTTTTTTTTCAAAGAAAAAGAGATTTTAGAGGTCTTTAAGAAAGTGGAACTCAACATTCCTTTGCTTGATGCTATCAAGCAAATTCCCAAGTATGCCAAATTCTTGAAGGAGTTGTGTACCACCAAGAGAGCTTTCAAACTGAAAGGCTACGAAACGATAAGTATGGGTGAAGTTGTATCTGCTGTTGTTCAAAAGAATATGCCTTTGAAGCAAAAATACCCAGATGCATTTATTATCCCATATGTTTTTAGTAATGCTAGTTTTAAAAGGGTCTTATGCGATTTAGGTGCATCCATTAATGTCATGCCTAAACATGTTTATGATTATTTTAGTCTGGAGACTTTGAATAAAATTAGTATTGTAATACAACTTGCAGATCGTAGTTTTGTTTTTCCACTTGGTGTGATAGAAGATGTCCTAGTCAAGATTGATAGTTTGGTTATTCCATGCGACTTTTATATTCTTGACTTGGAATATGACTCTTGTGATTCATCAAACGACACTCCTATATTGTTTGGGAAACCATTCTTGAAAACTGTCAATTCAAAGATTGATTGTGGTACGGATATTTTGTCTATGGAGATAGGAGATGAAAAAATTGAATTTAATTTCATGATGCAATGAAATATCATTACAACAATGTTTATTCTATCACATGCTATGACCAAGTTGATAAGTGTGTGCAACAAGTTTTTGATTTTGATTGTGAGAATGAATTAAGCGTGGCTTTAAGTTATGGCTATGATTTTACCAAGATTGAAGAGATGGAGAGGCACATATGTGTTCCTCAAAACATGCAGGAATCAGCATTGGCTTTGCAAGCTTTATAAATGGGTGGTGCCTATCCTTTTAGTGCCCAAAAAGACTGGAATCATATTGGAAGAGATACGAAATTATGCTTATGAGAATGCAAGGATTTACAAAGAAAAGACCAAGAGTCTTCATGACCAAATGATTACAAGAAAAGAGTTTAATGTTGGAGACAAAGTCCTTCTTTATCATTCGCGTTTGAAACTGTCCTGGAAAGTTGCACCCTTGTTGGATTGGACCCTTTGTTGTTTCTAATGTTTTTCCTTATGGTGTAGTTGAAATTACAAATTTAGAAACAAACAAAGTGTTCAAAGTCAATAGGCATCACTTGAAACCTTTATATGAAGGTTAGACGACATAACTCATCATTTCTATAGAGTTAGCTGAATCAATCTATGAAGAATGAGCATGCCATATGTCAAGCCAATGACATAAAACAAAAGCACTTACTGGGAGGCAACTCAGCACAAAAGGAAAAACAAAAATCAGATTTCCTTTCTTTTTCCCTTATCTTTTATTTTTTATGTCATTCTCTTATATACCTTTTCTTTTTTAGGACAATGTTGTGTATAAAGTGTGGGGGTATTAATAGAATTTTGGTTTTCTTTGTTATTTTTTTTAAAATCTATGTTTGATCTTTTTGAACTCCCATTGGTTTATAAGAATATGAGTAATATGTATGAGAATTAAATGAGATAGATGAAGATATAAATCAAATGAATAAGTGTGCATGCAAGTTTTAACGTTTAATTGGTTTAGGGATTGACTTTGAAAATATGTCATGTTGACTTTATAGTGTTATACCAATACAAGCTTTTGAGCCTTCAACATTATATTATTTGATTATACATTCTTTTAATGATATGTATCTCTAGAATTTGCTTCATTTCTTGTTGAGATTACATTCATATTACATGTGTTCATGAAGATGATAAAGGCATTAGAAATTTTAACCACTTAAGCCAAAAAGCCAACCTAAAGCATATTATCCTTAGTGAGCCCCTTTTGAGCTTGTTTATCTTTTCTTTGTTTTACTCATGTGTAAGCCTTAACTTTTTATATGTTTTTCTTTTTCCCTGGCCACGGATTAGTAGAGCATATACTTGTTAATATCTCATGGATTATGGTTGGAAATTATGTGAAAAGGAAAAAAAATGATGCTTGATGAAAAGATTGGCAAAGTTGCCAAAAGTGAGGAAAAAAAGAGTGTTCCTTTGTGTTCTTAAGATTTTATGTTCATGGAGCTTGAAATCAAATGAAGTTAAGTATTGGTGCTTAAAGATGGAAAATTTGACTACTTTGATGGGATATCTTCTTTCAAAAATCATCTTTTTAGAATGCTTTACTTCCTTTGGTTTTAGCCTTTTCTTTTCCTTTCTTTTACAACAAAAAAGTAAAACTTTTTGATTCATGCATTGCTTGTAACATTTTAGTAATGGAGATGAGATTGAAGAGTAAATTTATGGTAGAACATATTCATTGATTGAATTGAGAGATTTAAATACATAAGCCCTAAACACATGAGTGTTGGAGTGTTTATCAATAAGAGGACCTATCACTTTAGTATGGATTTCATTTAAATCCCGACGAGTAATTGAGTTTTGAAGTTTGTATGTAAATAAATTCATAAAAATTTATACTATTTATCCTTCTTGATTGTATTCTTGTTTATAATGCATATATTCTTGAATATTGATGGGAGATTAGGAGATAGTGATTTGATTTAATTTAATTTCAAGTTGATTTTACCTATCCTTTCTCGAGGACGAGGACGAGTAAGAGCTAAGTGTAGGGTATTTAATGTAATCATATTATTTGATAGTTTCACCCATATTTACCTAGTATTTTGCCTTTTATATATATATATATATATATATATATATATAATGCCTTGATATTCTTTATTTTATGTTTTGAAGGCACTTTTGGATAAAAGATGCAAAAATGAGTAAATTGGAGGTAATTGACAGATTTAACCTTAGATGTTTTGTGCAGAGCGTGAGTTCTAGAGGTCTAAATGAAGTGATTCTAGTGGCATTAAAAAGCTAACATCCATACCTTTCTGGAAATCTAAGGCAAGAAAATAAAATAAGAAAGAGCATGGAAATCGTAGCCTTCAAAGTCAAATCTCGCAATCTACTAGTGTTGACCTTCAACTATTCCAACTTGAATATCATAAGCTATAAAAGTCCAATTGATGCAAACTCAATTTTTTTGGATTCCTGACTCAAAGACCTATACACTCTCCAAATTTCAGCAAAAAATGATTTCATACGAGGGAGATATGATTTTTCAAAGATGACAATTGAATTCTGCCATCAAACAGGTTTCATGAAGAAACGAGTCCAAATTACGTTTCGAAGCATCTAAACCGACATCCAAGTTTTTATTTTAGCAATTTAGCCCCTCTAAATCAAATCTTGAAGATTTCATGCAAGGCTGTTTCTAGTTTTTAAGAAAATAGTTATTGAAGTACTTAAATGTAAACTGTCGACTTAAGAGAGGACTATTTTGTAAAATAAAGACTAGAGTTTTCTAGGATATAAAAAGAATGAGAGGAGAGAAGGGAGGAGAGGCAACCAAGAGAGAAAAACGCCCCCTTCCTCTAAGAAACCTGAAATCATGCATTCCTCCTTCTTTTTGATTAGTTGTTCAACAAACATGCAAGGCTAAACTCTTTTTCTTGGTTGCAAGGATACGAAAACCTTCGGATTTCAAGAATTGTGAGATTTATTTTACCTCTTCTTTTCAGTTTATATGATGAATGAATATGTTTGTTCTCCTATGTTTATTTCTTAGGATTGTTTTATTTTAATTGCTGGAGCAGACTCTAAGTTATTATTGTGAACAATTTATTGCTAAGTTTGCTATCAAAACCGGAGTTGTGATATTTGAACTTGTGAAGCAACTAAGTTTAATAATTATGAAGGATTTACGTTATTAATCTTAGGGAAAACATTCAAACAAATCAAACATGGACTGCAAACAGTTATGTTTTCTTGATTAATTAACTTATCTAGTTCTTAAGGCTGCCATTGAATTAAATTACTAGTGCGGACACTATGGTTATTTGATGGTTAGGATTAGTTATACAGCGGATTTGTTAACTAATCAACATAAGAAAAGATAAATATTCAGAGTATAAATTGATGTTTCGTTTCCATGATCAGTTCTGATTTCCGTAGGTGGATGTTTACTTGAAACCAAGGTTTGCTGTCTTGATAATTTTCTGATTTTATTTACTTTCACTTGATAGTTTTATATTTTCTTTTGCTTGAGCCTAGAAAACTTCCAAACCCCCCCCAAATTGCATATCATATAGCATAAAAATTTAAACTAGACCTTCTTTGTGGGATCGACCCCTTGCTTGCTCTATACTATCTTATGTGTTGTGTTTTAAGTTAGGGTAATTAATTTGTGCGATCACGACATCGCAACAAAAAAGCATCCGTTAATCTCTCGATGGTAAAAAAAAAACAAAAAGGCATCCGTTAATAAATCTGAAACTTTTATCAAGATAAGCTTAAATAAAAAACTTTTCAAAGTTTGATATGAAAAATATGCTTGAAATATTTTGTTTTTTAAAAAGTTTTGACTATTTTTTGAAAAATTATTGAGAATGTAAAAAAGTTTATGATAAAATAATCATTTTTATTTATGATTTGTTTTCACGAGGCTTTTTACTTAAATGTGGTCCCTCCATTTATAACATGATTGATAGCTATTAGTCAACAAAATTGACTAAATACCCTGTCATTTTATAAATACAATAGAAAATAATAAAAAAATAAATTTATAATTATAATAAAAAACTTAAAAATAAAGAAAAACAAAATAATCATATTTTTTTATTTTAATAAGTGAAATTAAAAAAATGTGTACATTAAATAGAAAAACTAAAATCACCAAAAAATAATTAGATAAGTTTTTGGACATATTCTTGTTATATGTATTTGATTTTATATAAAATAAGAAGATTTTTAATCAATTCACTTAACCTATTGATTTTGTATAAAATTAATTGTGCGATGAAACATAGTATCAATTATGTTTTTTGAGGTTTTTATGTCTAACATTAGAATTAAATAGAACAAAGATTCGTTTTATCAATATCTTAAATAAATAAATATAAAAGGAAATCTAAATGAATATTGGAAGCTCATGCCAATAAATAAATAAATAAATAAATTACTCATTTTATAGAGGAACGAATTGAAGTAATGATGATACGAAGATTTGAATTGAGATATTTGGAAGATCAAATATATATTATAGTTAAGAGCAGAGGACCCTCGTAATCAATCAATCATGTGACTAATGAAAGTGTTAATTAAAGAGATGGAGGATAACCAACGGTAAGAAATTTGGAAACACGAAACCTATAGTTCCTTCCTTCCAGATCCAATGTATTAAACAAGTCAACTACTCGGTCTCGCTCTCGCTCTCAATCCTCAAAACCTTTCTTCCTTCGCAAACACACTTCATTCACACTTGTCAGTTGTCACCGTGACTCACAGCTGCATATTTCTCTCCTGACCAGAAAACACACAAACGCTCTCTTTAAATTACCGAACCACCCCTCCCCCCTTTCCTTTTTACAACCCTCCCTCCCCATGGACAACATTAACTCTCGCTCTGAGGTTCCCGGCGGCGGCCATCCGACGAGGCCGGATACCGGTGGCGGCGCTAGGTACAAGCTGATGTCGCCTGCCAAGCTTCCGATCTCGAGGTCGGCTTGCACCATGATCTCTCCTGGACTCAGCCCAACCTCGTTTCTTGAGTCTCCAGTTCTTCTCTCGAATGTTAAGGTTAGTGGTTTTAGTATATATACTTTTTTGGATCGGAGTTGATGGTTTTTTCTGTTTGGTTGGAGTTGTTTAAGGATGTGGCTGGTTGGGAGGGGAGATGAGTAGAGAGCCAACTGAACTGGAGGACTAGATAATTGAAGTGACCAAACAGACCATTATTAAAATAAAAATCTTTGTTTTGTCGCATTCACCAAGGTAATAATCGAAGTAGTTTTGTTGCTGTTAAATATATGATAATAATGATAAAACAGTGTTTTCTACTATTTCATCTCACCAGCTCTCAAAAGAACGGTGCTCTTTACAGCTTCGTGTCGTTGAGTTCAAGAAGTGGAGAATTGTCTTTAAAAAACAAGATGCTCTTACTTTCATTTTTTATTTTCAAAAAAAGAAAAAAAACGAAATGCTAGTTACTATATTTGTCTCGTTTCGTGTTAATTTAATTTATGTGATTCGGGAGTGCTTATGTCGTAGCCTGAAGTTATAGATTCTGATGCTTTATGAATTTGGTACCATGTCTCGTGTGGAATTTGTCTGGAGAATATTACTTTTTATTTTTATTTTTAATTACTATTAGCCTAAGCTTCCCCTTTTTATGTTCTCTTTTCTTGTAGAAAAAAAAAAAAATTCTTTTTTTGTTCTTTTAGATGCCTGTGTTGTGTTCTCACATAATGAGTCTTTGCCATGCTTCTTCTTGTCTATGTTCTATTGGTCTTGTTGGGTTTACAGATATGACTGCAAAGAAGCTTGAAGGTATATGTGAATCAAACAAGTGAGAATAACTTGATTATCCATAGAGAGAACAAACTTGGTTGCCCATCATGAGTCCATAACCATATAGAGCTGAAGCTTAAATGTGATAGACAGCATATGTTGAGTTCAAGCATGAGAAATTGGGTTTGCGGCTTTGTTCAGTTGGGTATGTAGTTTTCTACATTTGAAGTACTGGGCCAAATGGAAATATTTGAAAATTGATGTCTCTCTTACTGGGTTCAATATATATTTATTCCCTCTTTTTATATTTTCTGAATTTCCTTACGCTTTTGTAACCTGGCAATGATCGGTTAGCTCACATCACTTGTTTAGATGCACTGATCTTTCTATGTATTGATGCTGATAAGAAAGATCTAAGAGCTTCACAGATTTGGTGCCAGACTCCAGACAGTGGCATAATAGTTGCGCCATTGATGAGGGCCTGAGGACATTCAGGGATTATGAAACTTGCCTTTATCTTGATTTTGTATTCTTTCAAGTCTTGTTTACTTAATCTGCTTGTACTTTGCCTTAGAAATATCTTTAGGCTGATTCCTATCTTCTTGACTTCACAGGCAGAGCCTTCCCCCACGACTGGCACATTTACTAATCCTCAAACTGTGCTTGGTTCTCTTAGCTCCACTTCATATTCAGCTACTACTGTTTCCTCCACCACCTTTGGAGAAAGAAAATCCAACTGCTTTGAGTTTAGACCACATGCTAGGTCAGACATGGTAAGATCCCAATGAAATTTCAGTCTCTCATAAAATGCGTGGCGACTTTAGGTACTTAGTGTTATGTAATTTTTTTTGGACTTAAATTGCTTGATAATTACTCCAATAAATTATATGGTGCTTCTATCCCAACATTCATGTTTAAATAACAGCTCCAATAATTCCTCACATCACTCCGTGTCTTCTACTTTTTAACGAGTTTAATTTTACAAGAGCTTCTAAACCTAAAACCTGACCTATATTAACTAGTTTGTGGTTTCACAACAAAACTGAAATATTCACTGCCAATGAGCCATTGGTTTTATTCATTCTCATTCTGAACAATAGTTGCAGAAGGATAAAATGAAGACTTAGATGATGAGGCATGTTTTTTTACTCAACCTTCCTGTTTTCCCTTCTCTGGAATTACTAAATGTGTATAAACTCATTTCAATTCCTGATATCTACAAGTAGCCTTGCTGGTTTAGGGGCATTGTTTGCCTAACATGTTTCATTTATTTCAAGGTTTCTGCAGATATGAATCATCAGAGAAGTGCACAATGTGTTGAAGTCCAAAGCCAATGCCAGTCTCAATCATTTCCATCATCACCCTCAGTAAAAGGTGAGATGGCAGTCTGTACAAATGAGTTGACTCTATCAACACCACTTCACATGGTTACTTCAGGTTCTAGTGTTCCTGCTGAAGTTGATTCAGATGAACTAAACCAAATGGGGCTCTCTAGCAGTGGGCTTCGTGCATCACAGTCAGGAAGTGCACCTACCGTGTCATCTGATGATGGATATAAGTGGAGAAAATATGGACAGAAACACGTTAAAGGAAGTGAGTTCCCACGCAGCTATTACAAATGCACACATCCTAACTGTGAAGTGAAAAAGTTATTTGAGTGCTCTCATGATGGACAAATAACAGAGATTATTTACAAGGGTACACACGATCATCCTAAACCTCAACCAAGCCGGCGATATGCCTCTGGCTTGTTCATGCAGGAAGAAAAATTTGACAAGTTTTCTTCTCTACCTAGTCAAGATGGTATGGAAGGAAACTTAGGGAATTCAGTTTGCTATCTACTTTCCATATGTACTAACCAATGTTCCTTCACTCCTTTCATTCACTTACATTGCAGACAAGTCACCTGGTGCATTTGGACAGGTGTCTCATGCTATCGAACCACATGGTGCCCCTGAACTGTCTCCTGGCACAACAAATGATGATACTGGAGAGGGTGCTGAGGATGACAAAGATCCCTTCTCGAAAAGAAGGTATCAGTTCATAACACCATTTTACTCATAAAATACAAATATTAACCATAATATGGTCTCATAAAACACCATTTGAGCAGGAGGTTGGATGCTGAAGGTTTTGATGTTACTCCAGTGATCAAACCTATCCGAGAACCACGTGTTGTCGTGCAAACTCAGAGTGAGGTTGATATACTGGATGATGGGTATAGGTGGCGCAAATATGGCCAGAAAGTGGTGAGAGGAAATCCTAATCCAAGGTATGTTTTCTGTGTTGATGATGAGTTAAATAGTTTCTGCTTTTTCACTGTTAAGGTCCATTCTATCATGTTGTAACTCTTTTCTTCAGTAATTTATTGAATTTCTGGGGAATGTCCTGTGCATTAGTACCTTTGTAGCAGTCATATTTGCCTTCTCATGATGTGGATAATGGATAAAGTGATGGAATGGGCAGATATCATCTCTTGAATTGATTAATGCCCTGTTTTTCTGACTATGGGTTTGACATGAAATCATTGTGATTCATAATTTAACTACTCTCATAAATATGAGCTTTAGTGTGAAACCGTCTTACAATATGCACATTGTCGTGGGACAATGGGTTGGATTATATTTCAACAATAGGAGATAATTCCTACTTGGATTGTTTCTTTAGCATCGCTATTGTAGCATGATAAATTTTTTATAAATTTGAAGTTGGAACAAGATAGCTGAGGTTAGGGTTCAGAAGAAACATCTATAATCTGAATGAATTGATAAAATATAAAAGATTGATAGAAGTAACAAAGAACGACCATAAAATAACCTTAGCAACCTATTTATATTAGTCTAAGCCCTAGATCCCTATGGAAGAAGGGTTCGTAATCTTATTCCATCAGTAAAACTAAACTTTTAAGGAAATTCTTCAAAAACTCATTAATCATATGATCCTATATAATTAACCCTAGTATCATAAATAAAATAAAATAAATTGTATAGAAAGCTCTTGCATTACTGTCCTTGGGTTGGAAGAAACCTGTTCTTGAGTTAAAACGATTCTTGCTGCAATCTTAAGGATGTCCAATTAAGAGTCTCTATCCCCCTTTTCTTTCTTTGCTTCAACTGTGTAACACGAATAGATATTAGAATTAGTTCCTCCATGATAATGCTTGCAGAACAAACATCTAGATGCAAGTTATATTTCTCACATTGATTTCTAGAGTAATGAATTGCAAACCTTAAAACTTGCTTCAACATATGTTTTTGTACAGATAACCTTTGCACAATTCTTTTGCCTTTGGGATAATATCATGCATGTAATCGAAAGGATCTGCATGGCCTCACTAGATAAATTTCTTTTGTTGAGCAACCAACTATCATTACTGTTTTTGTACAACTCTCCTATTCTCTTTGCACTCAACTACTAGCTTTTCAATGAGGGCATCCTTTTTAACATCATCTCTATCATTAATGTTTTTGTTGCTGCCATAATTATTCTCATAATCATTGTTGTAATAAACATCATGGATTGGTGGAGAATCCCAATCCACATATACTCCTTTCCAATGAACGTTTCATCCATTTGTACTTGCTGCCCTTCAACTTTTTTCATGCAGAGTTTTTCCACCCTTCCAACCCCCACCTTGCACCAAAGATTTATGGCTCCAGCGTCATAGTCTTCATCCTTATGATTACCTTCTGGTATGTCTAAGGAGTGTGATCGCCTTCTGGAATCTCCACTTGAGCTTCCACTAGTTCCTGTTGCTTCAAAACATCAATAGTGCACATCAAATGTTCAATTAAACCCACTTTTCTCAACCAAAATTGTTTGCCAATCTTGATTTCTCCATTTACAACCACCAACACATCCCGACATGGTTATAAGGATTGAACCCAACACAATTGCGAGGATCTTTTCACTCTGCCATTTGACTTAGTGTGGGAAGGGGAAAACATTAGAAAACAGAAATTACAGCAGAATAATGACTAGAATGAAGATGTAATTGAAATTAGAACAAGATAATTGAGTTTAGGGTTCATAAGAAACCTATAGAATTTGAATAGAGTGATAAAATAACAAGGAGCAACTATAAAATAACCCTAGCAGCCTATTTATATTAGTTTAAGCCCTACATTCTTGTAGGAAAATGATTCCTAGTCTTAGTCCCCAAATAAACTACCTAGCTTCTAAATAAAGACTTTAAAAAGTCACATGCTGATCACATTACCCTAGATTAATTAAGTAGCTCTAATATCAGAAATAAAATAACATAAATTGAAAGAAAGCTCCTGGATCAGATCATTCTTTAAACTTAAGTAAAAGGTTGGGAAAATGAAGATCTTTTAATATGTTTTTGCAAGTGAATCTCTGTGCCTAGAAATTGCAGACATTCAGCGAAATGCAGAAGAAGGTTGTGAAGACTTTTTAAGAAGTCCTCCTTCCCTCTCAATATCTTAAAGAAAAAATGAGTCCCCCTTCTCCATAGAATGAAAGTATGTGAGGATGATGCGGGAAAATATACGCTATGAAGCCAAAACCTACTGGGAAAATGCTTAATTTCTTAAAATCTGATTGGACTGGAATATTTAATCGTTAGTAATTGTAACATGCAATACCCACCCCGATTCTTGGAAAACTTTGTCAGTGTAGGGATTTAATGCTGATTTTTCATTTCTTATTATTCCTTGCCAGAATCCCTTGCTTTTGATCAAAATCTCTTGTCAAGGTTGCCATTAGAGGGACCTTTTCCTTGTTCCAAAAGTACTACAGGCTTTTGAATTCCTTTTATGAAGATGAAAGTAAGCTAATTTGAACCAGATATACTGATTTCAAGTCTCTGTCAACACTGAGGGTCCTTGAAAGATCAATAGGAATTCTTATGGATGTGAAACACTATGCTTGATATTGTGTTAATCAATATTCTGGAGAAACTTGGAAGTTTGCAGTGGAGGCCTGAAGATTGCAATTATAATAACCATAAAGAACAATCTCTAGGGACTTCTACCATAGTATTAACAGAACAATAGTGATGATCAGAACACACACACATGCAGTGATAGCTGATTTTTTGAATTTTATTTGAAATTCTTTGCTTTAACTTACCTTTGTTTTCTAGCTAATTTGTTAATTTTCATTCTTAAAACAAAATTTCTCTCTTTCCCCATTTCGTTATTTCTTATGAGATATATGATGTTTTCTTGTCATGTTTTACCGATCCTTCAGGAATTACTACAAATGCACAAATGCTGGATGCCCAGTTAGAAAGCATGTGGAGAGGGCGTCACATGATCCAAAAGCAGTTATAACCACATATGAGGGGAAACACAACCATGATGTACCTACAGCTAGGACAAACAGTCATGACACAGCAGGACCATCAGCTGTGAATGGAACCTCAAGGACTAGACCAGATAAAAATGAGACAATTAGCCTTGATCTTGGGGTTGGGATCAGTTCTACATCTGAAAACTTGTCCAGCGATCAGCAACAAGCTTTGCATGCTGAACTTGTCAGATTCGAAAACCAAGCAAGTAGTGGTTCCAGTTTCAGAATAGTTCATGCGAGCCCAATTGCGGCTTACTATGGTGTTTTAAATGGTGGCATGAATCAGTATGGATCTAGACAAATTCCGAGTGAAGGCCGTAGCATTGAAATTCCACCTTTAAACCATTCTTCGTATCCATATCCGCAGAACGTGGGAAGTTTATTAACGGGTCCATAAGCTTGTCTAATTTGTTTAAATTTGTCTCTTGCCTTATAGCTGGTAAATAACAGAAAGGTTAGAAACTGAATTTAAAAATTATGTATTGCTCTCTATATATTCTTGCTGATGGTCTTCGAGCTCATATCTGGTGTTGGGATCTTCCCTTACGTGTACTCTCCTCCCTCCTGTTTCCATTTCATCAACTTCGGTGACCACTAAGAGTGAGTGAGTGTAAATGCTTATGAATAATTTTGAATTTTTTTTGTTTTAATTTTTTTTTATGATTTTGAAGTGATGTTAATTTGTTTTAAAATGAAATAAAAATATTATTTTGATATATTTCTAAATAAAAAGTATTTTAAAAAGTAAATCTCAAATCTCAAAGACTAATATTTTCTGAAAATAGTAATTTAAATAGTGGTTTTAATTAGTGATGTAGAAATTAAAATAAGTTTCTTTTCTTGTTTGTTTTTCTTTTTTTATAGATTTTCCTCTAATATCATACTGGTTTTTTATATTGAGTTGTGTTATGATAATGCTCATAGAGCGAGGATAAAAGTACATAAAAGATGGCCTTACAATTTACATGAGCTAATTTCAGAAGCCAATCCTTAGAAAGCATATTTTAAAGGAATGTATCAGGCTATTTTTTTTTTTTACGAACACCATTAGAAAACAAAATTGGTCAAATAACACAATTATCAAAAGTTTTGAAGAAATAAAATAATTTAGCACTGTGATTAAAAAAAATGTGACATCTCAAGATATTGCTAAATGAAAATCCTGTATTTCAAAGAAATTATTAAATACACTTACATGAGTTAAAATGAGAATAGGGGGGAGAGAAAAAAATAAAGAAATATTAAAAGTACATTGAAGCTTTATTATTACATTACTGGTATTATAAGAAAGATCTTGATAAAATAAATTCAATGACACTAAGAAAGATCATTAATTTTGATAAAAATGGATCACACTCTCCATTCAAAGGCAAGTGAGATACGTTGAAGCTCCAATTATGAAACTAACAGTATCATTATAAAGATCTCGATGAAACGACATTAAGAAAGATCATTAATGGTGACCGGAGTGAACCACATGTAATGATGACTTATTTTCCTTTCGACGGAGAGCACCAAACTGTATTATTTTGCCAATCTCAACATGTATTAAACTATGTTATTGATGATAATGTAAAATATCATATTTTTCTCTCTTAATGTTTAGTCTTTATACCTATCTAATGTCGAAATGTACTCATTAAAGATGAGAATTTATTTTTCTCATTTTGTTATTAATTGTTTATGAGAAGATATAATGTAAGAGAAGGTGATACATGTACTATTTTAGATCAAAGGATTGTCGAATCCAACACTATTACTTGGGAGACCATTAATGGAAAATCTATCCAGCCTCTTTCTTCTATAAGTGAGTTCAATGGGCATAAGGAGGAGATTGATATTGAAGTTAGGGAAGGTGATATGGATAGGGAGTGTACTGATCAAGAGTTTATGTTTTTAATTTTGGTAAGTCCTCTTTAATCTTATTTGAATTATGTCAGCAAGTGAAATGTTAATCAACTTGCAAATAAGGATAAAGACTTTCTTGAGAAAAAGAAGAAGGTTTTGGTAGGTTCTTCCAAGAAGAAAAGGAAATTAGGCTCCTTGCAGGGGTAAATTGAGGTAATTTTTGTGTTGTTGTTTGTCTTCCTCTCTACATTTTCTATGTTTATCAAATGTTGTAATGTTAGAGGTTTGAATGATTCTATAAAGCATTTATAATTGCGTCGTCTTGTCTAGCATGAAAAGGTGGATTTTTTGGGTTAGTTGAAACTCAAGTTAGAGAAAGAAATAAAGATAGTGTTTCTAAATTTCTTCTTCTTCAAAATTGGTCTTTCTTGTATTATTATGATTTTTCATGTTGCATTCGAATTTGAATTTGTTGGGATGCTGATGTAGTGAAGGTGGATGCTTTAGGTAGTTCGAATTAGTTTATTTATGTTTGTGTTAATATGTTGGGTACCAATACTTGCTTCAACGCTTCTATCATTTATAGAGATAATAGTTTGTTTAAACATGAGGCTTTATGGTTTGATATTGTGAGTCATAGTGATGGTTGAGAGTCCACTTCATCGATTCTTATGGGTGATTTTTATGTTATTTATTCTCTAGATAAGAAGAGAGGTGGTGCTATATGTTGGCTGCCATGGAAAAATGACCTTAATAATTGTCTTATTCAATTAGGTTTAGAGGACCTTAGATTTTTTGGTTCTATGTTTACTTGGATTAATTAGCAATGTAATAATGTGCTTATTAATATGAAATGGAAGTGTGATTTTGCAGTTTCTAAAGCTATTTTTGCATGTTTTTGGTATCTCGAATCATTTTTTGATGTTAGTTAAGCTTGTGTATATACCTAAAAGGAAGGTTCCTTTCTAGTATTTTGATTTTTAGGTTGATTATTCTCAGTTTGTATAGATTATTGTCAAGGCCTAGGAGGAGGAAGTCACTAGTACTCTAATGTTCATTTTGTGTAAAAAGTTAAAGTATGTTAAGGTTGTTTTGAAAGAATTTAAGAAGAAGTGTTTTGCTAAGATACTGAAGAGGGTTTTGATGGCTAAGAAAGCCGTAAAAGATGCTTAATATCTGGTGTAGCAAAACCCTCTTGATTTGGATATTCAAAGAACTGAGTCTATATTGGTAAAGGAGTATATGAGACTTGCTCAAGCCGATGAGAGGTGTATTAGGCAAAAATATCGGGTTCAATGGCTGAATTTAAGGGATAAGAATTCAAAGTTTTCTTTTAACTTGGTCAAGTATCATCACTGTCACAAAAAAATTCTTTCCATTCATAATGATATTGACACTTTTATTACTGATGAAAAGGGGTATATGACACCATTGTTAACTAGTTTGAGAATCTTTTGGGGGGTCTCGGTCAAATTCTGGTATTAGGAAAAAATATCGAGTTCAATGGCTGAATTTAAAGGACAAAAATTCAAAGTTTTTCTTTAACTTGGTCAAGTATCATCACTATCGCAAAAAAAATCTTTCCATTCATAATGATATTGACACTTTTATTATTGATGCAAAGGAGGTAAATGACACCATTGTTAACTACTTTGAGAATCTTTTGGGGGGTCTCGTTCAAATTCTAGTATTGATTATTCTTTTATTTGAGAGGTTTTTTCTTGGTGGTTGTCTTCTTCTTAAACCATAAGTCTTGAAACTCATATTAGTGATGATGAAATTCAGAAGGTCCTCTTCTATTTTAAAGATAATAAGAATCCCGATCCATATAGGTTCAATATGGGTTTCTTTAAGAAAGCTTGAAGTATTGTTAGTCGAGACACTATTAATGTTGTTTGGTCTTTCTTCAATTCTGGCCAATTACTCAAACAGGTGAATGCTACTATTATAGCTTTAAATCCTAAGGTTCCTAATCCTTCAAGGGTTAAGGATTTTATGACTTTCTTGTTGTAATCTATTTACAAATGCATTGCAAAGATTATTGCTAATAGAGTTAAAGAGTATGCTTCCAGATTTGGTTGGCCTGTTTCATTCTGCTTTTGTTGAGAGGTGAAATATTAGTGATAACATCTTATCATTTCAAGAGCTTCTTCATAATTAGTATAAGAGAGAGGGTCATTTTAGGTGTTCTTTGAAGGTGGAATTGATGAAAACTTATGATTCAGTTAGGTGAGACTTCTTATTGGTTGTTCTTCATATGTTTGGTTTTCCATCCCGTATGGTTAACTGGATTGCAGAATGTATCTCTATTACTATATTTTCAGTCTTTATCAATTGTGAGGTTCATGGGTTCTTTTCTAGTGTTAAAGGGTCAAGGCAAGGAGATCATGTATTGCCTTACTTGTTTATTCTTGTTATGGAAGTTTTCTCAAGTTTGATAGGTTAGATGGTTAGAGAAAATGACTTTAGATTTCACTAGCATTATGAGAGGGAGCATCTTACTCACTTGTGTTTTGCTAATGATTTGATGATTTTCTGTCGAGCTAAGGTGGTTATGGTTTCCTTAATTAACCATAGCCTTGATCAATTTTGGATTTTGTCTAGTTTGTCTCCTAATAATAACAAGAGTAGCATGTTCCTATATGGTGTTAAGCCTGATACTAAAAGGCAACTTCTTGATGTTCTGGATTACAAGGAAAGGAAGTTGCTCATTAGGTACCTTGGTGTTCCTTTTATTACTACAAAACTCACATCTCTTAATTGTTTGATCCTTGTGGACCATATTATGGCTAAGGCTAAGAGTGAATGAATTGCACTCTTTTATATCTGGCTAGACTTCAGCATATCAAATCCTTTCTCTTCTCTATTCACGTATACTGGTCTTCTCTATTCATTCTTCCGATGGCTATTATAGTGAAAATCATTTCTTTGTTAAGATCTTTTTTGTGGAAAGATAGTAATCTTGCTTTAAGTGGTGCTAAAATTTCTTGAGATAAGATTTGCTTACCAAAGAAGGAAGGGGGCTTAGGTGATATAAATCTTAAGGTTTAGAATCAAGCCGCCATGGTTAAACATTATGGACTATATGCTTTAGACTGGTTCATTCAATTTAATCGTCTTGGATACATTCATACTTGTTGCGAGGTAGGAGTATTTGGGAGGTGATTTGTCCTAGGAACTATTCTTGGAGTTGGAGGAAGATTCTTGGTCTTTGCAGTCTTATTCGAAGGTTTATATGCTACCGCGTAGATGATGGTTGTTCCACTTCTCTATGGTTTGATAATTGGCATCCTAGGGGTCACTTGGTGAAGGTTTTTGGGGACAAAATTATTATTGACTCTGGCTTGAGTAGAGACGCAAGGTTGAGTTGTACTATTACTGGTTAAGAGTGAACTTGGACTCCTACTAGATGTACCCCTGTTTGTTTTCACTTGGATGATAGGATGTTTGATATTGTGTTGGAAGGATGATCCTAAAGGTATTTTCTCCATTCATAGTGTTTGGAATTCTATCCGTCCATTATAGAACAAAGTGGAGTGGTGAGAGCTTGTATGGCATAAACATGCTATCCTGTGATTCTCTTTCATCTTATGGCTTGCTATTCACGAGACACTTTCGACTTGGGATAAGTTCATGTCCTACAGTTCCATTTAGGTTAACCAGTTCTTTTTATATGGGGGTGGTAGAGAAGATTTTGATGATTTATTTTTTAACTGTATGTTCTTTCATTACATTTGGTATGATCTTTGTTCTAAATGCCTCATTCTTTTTGGCGCAGATCCTGGATTAGTACCATTTTATGGCTCTTTCTTTTGGGTGGAGGTAGCTCTCTTAAATCATTGATAACCATATTGATATTAGATGTTGTAGTTTACTACATTTGGAGGGGGAGGAATGCTTGGCTCCATGGTGAAGCTCCTCACAACAATTCAATTATTTATAGTGATGTTGTTCATTGTATTGTTTTTAAAGTTAATTTTCTTTGTAATATGATATCTTTAAATACTAACAGACTACTTCATATTTTACGAGGATTTTATGATGATATTTTCATTTCTTGTTGATTTGTTTCTTATTTAGGTTTTGAGGGCATGCCCTCTTAGCCTCTTTCTCTAGGGTATGATCCAGTTTTCTTCTTCGTTGCTTTAGGTTAGATGGGGTTTTGTTTGCATTTTTGAGTTGTGTGAGTTTTGTCCTATTGCTGTTATTTTGTTTCTTTTTGGTTAATATACTTACCTTATCCACACAAAACAAAAAAGTATCTAATAATCTATTCTCAACATTTTAGCCTAATGATCGATCAGCTTCGGAAGAAATATCATCCTTGTGAGGTTCAGTGAACCTCATCGCAAATGAAACTGATATACATACAAACGACAGCTAATAATTATGGACTGAACGGCACGGCACTACTACATTTCCACCCTTCTCCCCTGGCACCAGTTCGTTATTTATAGAAGTCCTATGCAAGCAGATCAAAGCCGTTACTAGCGAAGGGCAATAATACTTCTTGAGTTCTCATTATTATTAGCGAAATATAAAGTAATTTCACCTGTGTTTCCTTCTTTAGCCAAATATAAACATTCGCATCACTTCATAGAAGTGGTGATGAAATGTTATGAATATTCCTAACATGATGAACAGATGCAAAAACATCCAAATGCTTTTCCAACCCAGAAGGTTAGTTTTTGTCGGTCTCCAGCACTGACAGCTTCTGATATCCCTACGATGAGCTACAGTGATTCAAATGTAAACATGATTCTTGGAGTAAAATATTGAAAAATTCCATTGTAATTGAAGTTGAAGAAATTCCCACAAATTTGTCGTCTTGTGTGTGCAACTTCCCTCAACTACTTTATGTTTCTCCCATATGTCCATTCCCACTTGGTATTATCAAACATGAGCTTCTTTTTTTCTTTTTTCTTTTTTAATCGATGAATTAAATGATGCCAGCTTTGAAAATGCATGTTCTTTGAGCACAGAAGTTCCAAAGGACATGCATTGCTTTCTACAAAATATCCTTTGATTCTGATGTTTGTGACATGTTATGCTAATGGCCTAAGTTGCTCAAAGTTATCATGAATTTTGGGTTTATTAGTTATTAAATTTTTTTAATTAAATACAATGAACTATTTTTTAATAAAAAAACAATCCTCTCTTGTTCAGGTTTCCATCACTTTGTTATATTTTTTTAAAATAATATATTTTCACATCAAAATTAATAAAGAAAAATCTATTTTTATAAAAAATAGTTTGAGGTATTCAAACGATTAAAATTTAAAATCCAAAAACTAAATTCAATTTCATCCAAACTTCAGGGTAATTTTTTAATAATTTGGCCGACGGTGACCCGAGGTTTTACGAACATTCATTAATGTGATAATTTCAGAAAAAACAATCATGCAAGGCCAACTTTAAACTGTTATCAGTAAGCAAAGACTGAGCCTGGATTCGCAGCCTTCTCTGGTTGTGGGTCAATCTCAACTTTGATTATATCTATAGTGAAGAATCTCTAATATGCTTTTCGGTATCCCATAGAAGACAACGAAGTATTGAACAATATTTGAAACTTTGGCCATATCTACATAATATTTGGAAATGATGAAAGAAATGTATTCGTCTGAGGAACAAAAACAATGGAGGAGTGATGTTTGTAGTATCAGTCCATTTCTCTGATCTGACATACCTTAAAAGAAAGTGAAAAAACTGCTGATTAAAACTTTCCACCTTGATCACATTTTCATCCTGTTTTCGAATGTTCAAACAAATAAGTAGATGTTAGTAAAATGTGGAGGAGGAGGAATTGCTATCTGCTATTGAAGGCCCTGGCACACATCACCGTGTTTTTCTTCATCACAGCATGTTCAGGAGGTGAGTTGTCCGAAACTGAGTCTTTCTTCACTTTCATGAGAGCCATTGATCCCCAAAATGTGCTGAGAATCAGCTGGAATGGGATAGTGCCACATCCTTGCTCGTATAGGTGGCGGGGAGTCAAGTGCAGTTTTCAGCCTCCTGCTGTAACACAAATCAGGCTTGACAGGCAGAACTTTACTGGGACAATTGATGCAGACTCCCTTTGTGGGCTCCAACACCTGCAAGTCCTGAGCTTAGCAAAGAATCACATCCAAGGAAATATTCCTCACTCCATATTGAATTGCAGAAGCCTGACCTATTTAAATCTAAGCAGTAATTTTCTGACTGGGAGGGTGCCTGTGCCTCTATTCAAGTTGAAATATCTCCGGACCTTGGATATCTCTAACAATTATTTAACTGTAATTATTCCTCGTCCCGAACTGGAATTCAAGCATCTAAATCATTATTCTATGAAACATAGTGCAGTGAAGATGTACAATCTTCAAAAATTGGCAATAGTGGCAGACTCCGTGGCCCTAAATAGCACTGACGCTGGTTCCGTCGAACATCCTGCAGACCCATCTAATGGAAGCAAGCCTGGTTCTGGCAAAAGGAAATGGTACGACAAAGCCATATACGTCGTACCATTAGCTTTTGGCATTGTATTTCTCTCTGTATTAGGTTATTTTGTGAATAAGAGGTTCTCTGATTCGGCCAAAGAGAGGGAGATTCTGAAATCTCTGGCACATTCTCCTCAGAAAACTCCTCCACCTGTGCCTCAAGAAGACTTGAAGCCTAAAGAAAGATGCTCAGAGCTCGTTTTCTTTGTTGAAGAGAAAGAAAGATTCGGATTGGATGACCTCTTTGAAGCTACCGCTGACTTACAAAGTCAGACCCCTAGCAGCAGTCTGTACAAGGTGAAGCTTGGTAATATTGTATACGCCGTCAAAAGATTGAAGAAATTGCAGGTATCATTTGAGGAGTTTGGCCAAACAATGAGGCAGATTGGGAATTTGAAGCATCCAAACATTCTACCCCTTGTTGGTTACAATTCCACTGATGAGGAAAAACTTCTAATATACAAGTATCAAAGCAGTGGAAGCCTGCTAAACCTGCTAGAGGGTAAGTTTTGCTATCCTTGATTTAAAATTGTCCCAAACATGCTTGATGCACACACAAAAGCACTCAGACTCAGAGAAGCAAGCATGCATGCACACACGTGGGTGTTCAAATGCAAAAGGATCTGTGCAAGCCATTTCAGGCCTGAGAAGTGTAAAAGGCGGCATGCTTGGCCACTCTTGAACTTCTCTCCCATGTCTGAAATTGTTCCACATTCATCAAATTAAAGAGAATAAAAGAATGTCTGAACTTGTTGCTTCTCGAATATAGTTTATGCATGTCTTTCCATTCAGAATATATTCTTAAGAGAATTAATGTTCGGTTTTCGTTGTAACTAATGAGGTTAAGATATAAAGAACAACACAGTATCACGTGACCCATATTCTTATGACCAGCACATTCAGATCTTGAAATGTGTTACTTTTTCTACATGCAAACATATATCTCAGCAGATTGTTGTTGGTAACCTGCAGACTACATTGAAGGCAAGAGGGAGTTCCCATGGAAACATCGGCTGTCAATAGCAATTGGCATTGCAAGGGGTTTGGACTTCATATATAGGAATCCTATTGAGCATGAGATCAAACCTCATGGGAACATTAAGCTTTCAAATATCCTGCTGGATGAAAATCAAGAACCACTAATTAGTGAGTACGGATTTTCAACATTTTTGGACCCCAAGAGAGTTTGGTCCTTTTCCTCCAATGGTTATACAGCCCCTGAGAAAATCTTGTCGGAACAAGGCGATGTTTTCAGTTTTGGAATAATTATGCTTGAGTTACTAACAGGAAAAACTGTGGAGAAGAGTGGGATAGACCTTCCTAAATGGGTCAGATCCATAGTAAGGGAGGAATGGACAGGAGAAGTTTTCGACAAGGAGTTCAATCACTCTGCGAGGCAATATGCATTCCCTTTGCTCAATATCTCTCTCAAATGTGTATCAAAATCACCGGAAGAGCGGCCATCTATGGGAGAAGTGATGGAGAAGATAGAGGAAGTAGTGAATGCAAATGAGGAATTCACTATTTCTTCTATGGGCTCAATACTATCCAGTCCACCAGAGTGGTGCATACTTCACTCTGTCATACCTGAGACTTGGGATACTCCTGGCTCAAATTATTGACCACGGACGGTATTTCTTTGATCCAGCACTAGGAGTTTTTTCCCTCCTTCCTTTCTTTTTTCTTTTCTCCCCCTTGTTTCTGATTTGGTCATCTGGCTTTTACGTACGAAGACATCTCAATCGCATGATTTAATATTCTATGTAATAAACAGCTTGTCCAAGCCTGTAACTGCGAATGAAGGCAGAAGCCGACTACATCAATGAAGAGTGAGAGTTGACCTTTGATGTGTGTACTTTGCCAACCAATGTTTTGCATAATCTTTTCTTCTTCCTGCTTATATAATTAATGGACGCATCTAATGATTTGGCTATCAGCCTTTTCGAAAAGAATGAATGAGATCAGTAAACATTATTATCAAGGATTGATCGAGAGATATTCCAATACCCAATAAAAGAATGAATTCTTTCTTTTAGTTATTTTATTCAGAATTATTAACTAGTACATTTTGATTTATTTCCTTTCATTATGTTTGTAGATAACATTATTTATAATATTCGACACCTTCCTTTTCATATTTATTAACACAATTGATCCATCATAATATTTGAATTGTGAACTCAAAATCTGTCTCTATATTATTAGAACTCTTGATAACAACTCTTTTTTAACTTCAATTAAAAAAAAAACATTCTAATAATTTTGATGCAAATCTAATGAGAAATCATAAAAACAATCTAATGTTGGTGAGTTGTTGTAAGGAACCTTTGATAATGTTACTAAACTAGACTTAACAAATCAACTTGAAGACCTGCAACCCAGCTTCTTGCCTCATCTGAGTTTTTAATAATGAGACATCAATGTCTTGGAATAATCTGGATTAACTCGAATTAACTCATCAAATCAACACCCTAGATCATGTACATTGAAAAAAGAAAAAGGATTATCAGATAAAAAAAGGGCTCTCTTCCAATCTCAGAATAGGATCTTAGACATACGGTGACCGACTAAGCTAAGTTTAATAATTTATTAAAAAACTATTTTTTATTTAATTATATAATAATAAAAATAGATGTGTGTAGAAAAGTCACCAAATTGATTTAGAAAAATAAATTATTATGAATTATGCAAAAAAAAATGATTGTTAATGTTATAAAATGATAGCTATAATACTATTTGAAAGTAAAGTAAAAATTGAATGGGATTTAATAAAATAATACCTGAAATATATTTAGAATTAATTTTAGAATTCAATAAATTAATATATCTAACATATTTTTAATTATTTATTTTTTAAAGAAACTAAATTTGAATTAGAAAACAACATTAAAAAAAATAAAGAACTACAACAAACCAAGTATGCAGGGTTGAATGATTTATCACATATGGTCCATTAAAAATCAAGCTAGACCTAGGGGTCTAGGACTTTTGTTTTTCTTTTTAAAATGCATTGTCCATCCATTTTTTTTTTTAAAAAAACAAAAGTAGATAATGCTTTGCCTTGCCTAGTTTCCAACCATCTAAATGGTTGTAAAAAATGAGATTAATTTTTGTTTTGTGGTGAAAAATGAAGCTAATGGAAATTTTGTTTTGAATTTCAAAAATCATTTTTCAACCTATTTTCATTTAAAAACAACTATTATACATCCTTGAAACCTCAATAAATTAATTTTTCAACCAAAAACATCCTGAAACACATCCAAAAACATAAATTTAACCAATACAAAAAAATTCTTTCTTAACCTTGGGCCAAAGATAATGTTGTCATGTCTCCAATATTCTCACCAAGGTATAAAGCTCATTGTTGTATGTAAGGTAGCTCAATGCTACCCTGTTGAGCGTTTCATTGAAATAAGCAATGTGCCTTTTGTCCTACATTAACATGGCTTTAATATCTATACTTGAAGCATCACATTTAATCTTGAAAGCCTTTTTAAAGTATGGCAAAGCTAAAACATGAGCAATATATAATTGATCTATTTATAAGTTAAAAACCACATCTTGTTGATCACCCCATTTAAAACTAATATAATTTTTCACTATCTTAATTAATGGTGTAGCTATGGTACTAAAGTCCTTCACGAAACATCTATAAAAACTAGTTAGATCATGGAAACTCCTTAACTCAGTTATAGATTTAGGTGTAAGCCAATTTTGGATGACCTTAACCTTGTCTTCATCTATCTTGACACCGTGTGCAATTACAACATTTCTAAGAAACAAAATTTCCACACAAAAGGTAAACTTCTTAAGATTAACACATAATTACTCACTATGCAATACATTAAGTATACTACACAAATGATTAAGATTCTCATTCATGTTCTTGTTATAGATTAGGATGTCATCAAAATACATAACCACAAATTTATTTATAAATGCATGCAACACATGATTCATTAGCTTTATAAACATACTAGGTGTATTTGTAAGTCCAAATGACATATAACTAACCATTCATGCAAACTATGCTTAGTCTTAAATGTAGTTTTTCATTTATCCACTTCTTTCATTTTAATATGATGGTACCCATTTTTCAAATCAATTTAAGAGAAAATACATGATCCGTATAACTTATTTAGCATGTTATCAAGCCTAAGAATATGATGTTTATACTTTATCGTTATGTTGTTGATGGTTCGATAATCAACACACATCCTCCATATTCCATCATTCTTAAACACAAGTAACACTAGCACAACACAAGGCTCATATTCTTATAAATATACCCCTTTATCATTAGCTCCTTACCAGTATTCAATAATAACTCAGGATACTTCCTTCTCGTTCGGACTCCATTTTCCACGTTACTTCTTTGATTTATGAACTTCTCTATAACACCTTAATCGTATGAATTTTTTTTATTCCTTAGTTCTTTCTGAATATAATCCAACACCTTAACTAGTTTTGCTTCTAGATTCAAGTCTTCTATAACCTCCAAAGGAACTTATGGTAGTACTTGAGATGGATCCACTTAAGCTTTTCTTGACATCGAAACATGAAATACATCATAGATCTTATTCAAATGTGGGGGCAAAGCCAATCTTTAAGCCACTGGTCTAATCCTTTCGATGACTTCGTAGGGACCAATATACCTTGGGGCCAGTTTCCCTTTTCATACCAAATCTTAACATGTGTTTTCAAGGAGCAACCTTCAAGTATACTCGATTACCCACAATAAACTCAAGAGGTTTTCTTCGAATATCTGCATAGCTCTTCTGTCTATCTTAAGCTGCTTTCATTATGTCTTTTATGATTTTTACTTTTCTGTGGTGATTTGAACGATCTCTGGTCCATATAACTTCTTGTTCCCTACCTCTTCTCAATATATTGGCGTTCGACATTTTCTTCTATATAAGGCTTCACATGGAGCCATCCCCACAGTTGCTTGGTAGCTATTATTATACGTAAACTCTACCGATGGTAAGTGATCCTCCTGGTTACCCCCAAATTCTAATAAACAAGCCCTCAATAAATATTCCAAGTTCTGAATTATCCTTTCTATCTACCTATCAGTTTGAGGGTGAAAGGTTGTACTTAAATTCAATCTTGTCCCTAAAGCCCGTTGTATGCTTGGCCACAATCGAGAGGTGAATCACATCCTAGCTCTCACATTCAATCTTGTCTTTCAATCTTGTCTACTAGCAGTCCCAACACTAGTACTCTGAATAGGCCTAGACACTGCTCCTCCCTTCCTTCTAAATTAAATGAACCATCCCTTACCCTTTTTAGAAAGGAAATGTCTGTTTGAGGAAAAATTGATATCCTTTCTTTTACCCACCTCTACCTGACTTTGCTACCCTTCAACTATTCATGCCTCAAGAGCCTGTGCTACCTCTATAAGTTATCTGGTTGTCCCAAATCTAAGTGTTATTAAGCCATGTCTTAAATCCTGGCGTAATCCATCCTGCAGTCTGTCAATCATGTCTTGTTCGGTGGGAACAAATTATAGAGCAAACATGGAGAGATCATGAAATCTCTTTTCATACTCAAGTATTGTCATACCCTCCTGTCTCAAAGCTAGAAACTCATGCTCCTTCATCTTCCAATGATATGATGAGTAAAACTAGTTCTCAAACCGAACTCTAAATTCAACCCATATCTAAGACCCTACAGGCCTTCTAGATCGCACTATATCCCACCAATATTATGTTTGATAGTGAGTGGCACAATTTACTCATAAATCCTCTATCACCCAAATTTGCTTCATAATGTCCTCTATTGTACATAGCCATCTACCTACTATCTCAGCATTAGGCTCTCTTGAAAATGAATCACATCCTAGCTCTCACATACTTTTCACTACCCGAATCAGTGTAACCACATTGTCCACTAGTGTAAGGGCAACTTGCGGTACCTATATTGCTAGTGCCACTAGGGTATCAATATTGGTACATGAGGCCTCATCTTTATTATAGCTCTCATAATCTGGGGTATAAATACCGAATCAGAATATGGTGCAGGGGTTGTCACTGACATTGCTATTATTAGAGGAGGCACCTCTCTTAGATGAGGTGCTGCATGTATGTGAGAGGCTGAATCCTCTAAAGAATCCTCTCTCTCTCTCTCTCTCTCTATGCTCTAATCCAGGATCTTGACCCCGTTTCCATGCTAGAGAGCGATTTGCCATCTCACCTTGCCTTATGTGCACCTCCCTGAACCAATTTGATACTTATCAGATTCTAATTCAATTCCTAAATCCAGACCAGAGCTTTGATACCAACTGTAACAACCATAAAATTTATGTTCAAAATAAAGAGCAATGACATAATAATTTAGTTAAGATTAGGGTATTTTTTTTCTTACAATCAATCAAAAATCCGGCAGAGTTTCATCTATATTTTTAGGTACCAAGTTATCGACTCTTCTTCCACAATTCTCAATTATCAAATTTCATACATGTCTTATCATCCATGACTTCCTCTTCTCATTATATCACAATTTCTCAATAATCAAATTCACACATATTTAAACAATTCAATATCACACATTTACATAGATGTAATTTAATGAATTATTCTACAAATTATAACTAAAGTACATTATACAATTCAAAGATTTTCAAATAAAGACCATTAACGAAATTATAATTGAAATAAATACATAATTAAATAACAAATTCATAATTAAAATTATACTATAAAAAAAAGCTTTCGATAAACTATTGACACATTAAATTCTGAAATTTATATTAGCTAACAAAATAATAAATTCATTCATTACAAAATGATACCCAACAAAATATATATAAAAAAACTAATCTATTATTCAGTCCGATATGGGGAGATACCTAAAAATTGATTTAATATGATAATTCAATTAGACAGATGAAATAAAATATCAATAAATTCTTTCTTATTTTCAATTAAATTTGCTCATCTAATATTATATATTTCAATTAAATTTCAAAATAAACCTTAATTTTTTGAACATCAACTAAAAATATAATTATTCTTATTGCCCATTAACCCGGGCATCAATTCCACTAATAGGTGATTAATTTCTCGTCCATCCATTCAATAAGCACTAATTGCATCAATCCATAAAATTAGTTCAACGATTCACTCATTCATCAGGGTACTAATCTCATTAACTAGACAATTAATTCCTCATCATGCCTATTTACCAGAGCACTAATTCCATTAAACCAGGAATTAGTTCAACGATTTGCCCATTCACCAGGATACTAATCCTATTAACCAGGGAATTAATTTCTTATTATGCCTATTCATTAGGGCATTAATTCCATCAATCCAGGAATTAGTTCAACAATTCACCCATTAATCAAGGTACTAATTCCATTAACTAGTGAATTAATTCCTTATTACACCCATTCAAATGAAATCGTCAGTGCACATGGGCTACTCCTGACTAAGAAATCGTTGACGAGATCTGAGTCATTGTCAAACTAGAACTCATCAACGTAATCCAGTTCTACAGCTGGTGCTGAAATCATCAACACACATATACTACAGTAAACACAGAAATCATTGATGAAAATTGGGTCATTGCCAACTCAGAAATCATAAACGCAAACTAAGTCGTTGTCGATTCAAAAATCATCAGCGACAAGGTGAGTCATTTCTAGTTTTGCCTTCTCCCTAAGCAATGTGTAAGGTTAATGCTACGCGTTTTCCCTTACATATATTTCAACCTAGCTGAATATAAGCATCACTAATCACACTCCAATCATCATCTATTATTACGCAACACAAAAACAACATCTCCGTAAGTACAATTACTAAGGTTTCTCCCAAGTCATCACTTCCAAGACCAGCACCTAGCATTGCTACAACCATATATTCTTACATTCACAATTGTATCATGGTAATGCACCTACACAACTAATACAATTCTACAACATATAAGGGTTCTATTTCTATTCCATCTCATGTCATTCTAAATGTGTTCATCATGCATAGTTTCCTTCATGCTTTTTCCCTCTTCTATGACCAGACATTGTTGTTTATTTTCTCCCTAGTTTACACATGCAATTCTTTATTTTTATCACAAGTGTATTCACAACAACATGCTATAATTATAACTTTGTTCACTTGGTTCATAACCATGCAATTTCGCCATTTACATGACAGATTCAAAGCATTAACTTTAACATGAATTTTTTTCAGCTCAAACATCCTTCTAAAGGTTCAACAAGGTCACAATTATGTGCATTACATCCTTCTAACATATTTTCACATCATTTCTTCAAACACATGCATAATTTATTTCATTAACACATGTACAAATTTCTGTTATAGTTTCACATGATCAAACAACTCTAACAAGGTCATCATCTTTGCATTTCATCACACAAACACATTCTATCCAGCCCTCCCTTAGGTTCATGCATTCCAAATTGTTCATGTTTCTTAGGTAAGGGTTCGTGCATGTGTTGTTCATTCATCCTTTGTTCTATTTAGGTATGTCCATTTAGTCAAGATTCCTTGAGTTAAGGTGCAAGAACACAATACTTTTGTTTGAAATCTAGGGTAACAACTAGCTAAGGGAATGATATTGGTCTTACCTCATGTTTTTAGACAACTTGTGAGCAGGTTTTGGTGGTATGGTTCTTCCCTCAAATCTTGGTTTTCTCTTCTTTTTCCTCTACTAACTGCAGCCGACCCTTCTAGCTCACTTTCCTTTCATGGTTTTTATCTCCTTTCTTCTAACTCTTTTCTCACTTAGCACCCAAGGAGGTTTACATGCAGTTGGGATTTTGTCAAGTTTTTTTAAGGAAAGAGAAAGAGAAGCAAGAGCATGCAGCTGAGCACATGTAGCTGCTGTAGTCAATTTTTGGGAAGAGGAAGGGTCACCTTCCCTCTCTCCCTTGCATTTATACCCCTTATTTAATGAGGTGAGGGTGTTTGGGTGCTGGTCAAGGCTGTACTTATCCTTTTTTTGGGTTATTTTGGGCTAGTTTCTATTCCAATTCTCCCTTAGGATTGGCCAACCCTCCTTATCTAGGATTTTATTTAAGGCTGACCAGTTTATATCATTCAATTCTTCCTAATTTTTATCGGGTTTTACAAAACACATGGATTTGTCAGCGCACACAGCCACCGTTGACTCAAAAATCATAAATGAAAACTAAGTCACTCCTAACTTAGAAATCATCAACAAAACTGCTTCCATAGCTAACGCATGGATTCGTCAGCTCACACAACCCTTATTGACTTAGAAATCATCAATGAAAACAGAGTCGCTGCCGACTTAGAAATCATCAATGAAACTGCTTCTATAGGTGACACATGGATTCATCAGCGCACGTAACCCCTGTTGACTTAAAAATCATCAACAAAAATTGAGTCGGTGCCGACTCAAAAATCACCAACAAAAACTATGTCGCTGCCGATTTAGAAATCAGCAGCGACGATGGAGTTGTTTTTTGCTTTATTTTTTTTTGGTGTTTACATTCTCCCCTCATAATATAAATGTCATCCTCAAAATTAAAGGGACTTGTATTGATAATGCCTCTAGATTCTCAGAGCAAATACCACAGTAATTGACTTCAAGTTGTGTATCGGGTAAATATCTATGTGAGTCTTTAACTGTCTTGATGCATAAACGATCACTTTCCCATGTTACATCAATCACACCTAAGTCCTTTCTTCGAGGCATCATTAATAACTACAAAACCCTCGGTATTTGGAACGTATCAGTTTTAGCATAACAATTTATCCGACCTTGTACTTACTCAACTAATCATGCCTAGGATTATATCAAAATCATGTAATTGTATGGGTTTCAGGTTTACTTCTATTTGATACCTTGTTACCTGTCGAAGTTCCAATTATGAACCCCTTTTCTCTATTATTTTCACACCTTCCCTATTTTGGTGACAATTCTCCTAATAATAAATGAGTGAGTAGCACCCAGTTCAAACAACATAAGCACATTAAAGTTATTCATTGGTAGTGTACCTGCTACCACATCGGATGCAACCTTAACTTCTTACTATGTCAGGTGGAAAACTTTTCCTGAAGTTTGGTCATCCTATGCCCTTGGCCTCCCATGACTGGAGTTTGCCCCTGATTAAGAAGACTTTACCAGTCTATTTATGGTGACGGACTGTTGGTGACTTTTATTTGGTTGTCATATACTCTATGCTTGTCCAATGTTTCTACTAGGGCATTCCTTTTTATAATGACCCTTTTCACTGCAATAATGACATCCTTGCCCCAAATATTGGCAGTATCACCATCTATGACCCTCTCTTTTACATACAAAACATCGCCTTGATGAAACATAGTAGTCTCTCGGGTGCCTCTGTTCGCACTGTAGTTCACGTTCTTCCAGTCACTAGCCCCCCTTAAAGGGTTCGCTCTTGAGTGAGTTTGTCCACTCATCACTCTTCCACTTAACTGCCTCAAACATTCCACTTTTTCCCCTTATTTGAAAGTGGCAGTCTACTGGTGAAATCATCCTCATCTCTCTTTTTACCCGTTCTGGGATGCCCATATTGACCTTCTCCTATACAAGCTTCTAAGGTTTGTGTTGCTTCAATCAATTCTCTTACCGTCTTAAATCGTAAAGTGATTAACCCTTGTCTCAATTCTTATCGAAACTCATCTCTCAACTTCTCAATCATGTGCTCCTCTATCAGGATTTAGTGTGGGGCAAACAACAAGAGGTCATGAAATCGCTTTTCATATTCCAATACTGACATCTCACCTTGCCGTAACATTAGGAACTCCTACTCTTTCACCATGCGATGGTACCTGGAGTAAAATTGGTTCTCAAACTCTAATTTAAAATCTATCCAAGTCAATGTTTCGGTAGCACGTCTCAGCTGGACGGTTTCCCACCATGTCATAGCTCGATCAGACAGTAGCCGAGTGGCACAATTTACCTGTAAGTTTTCAGGTATGTTAATCTGGATCATAGTCTTCTCCACCTTTCTAATCCACCTCCCCACCATCTTAGCATCATGCTCTTCTATATATGGTTTACAACCCATTTCCCTCATGCTTTTGGCCAACCGTACAAGTAACACCACGTTGTCCGTGGAATTTGTGTAGCTAGAGTTGCTTGATTCATGGAGCCAACCATGCCTTCCATTATTGCCTCGACTATTTGAACTAGAAGTCCCAAATCAATATAAGGCGAGGGCACCCTCGTTGGAATGGTTGAGGGGTGTACCTCTGTTCTTTCCTGTTATTCCACCCTTGTTGGGGGCATTTCTTCAGTTTGATTTGATACCTGCTCTTCTTCAACTTCAGTGGTTTTCCCTCACAAGGATTCAGATGCTCTCTTCTAGAGCATGAGAACCAATGTCATCTAATGGATCCTTATCCTGCCAACCATAGGCATTTCAACCCTATTCCTCCCTTCTATGGAGGGTGGCTCGGTTCATGCCCCTTGATGAATGCGCATAATTCTGAAATAGATCACAACAACTTTATTATCATCGATCCTTAGGATCATAATCAGGTGCTCTGATACCAACTGTAAAAATCCGGATTTTATAGCAAAAAATTGGTGGATTTTTTTTATAAGTCGTTAGGTTCTCGATGCTTTTCACAATATCATTCTGTGAATTTATAAGTGCATTCCATTCATTAGCAAGGCATAACCCACATAGGATAATGTAAATCAACATTTCTTAAAAGTGACAATACACATTCTCGTAACAGTATTTAGGGTTTATCGTAATAGAATTTATCTCTTAGTTTAGTGCAATACTCATGTGATTTCATAACACAACATTCTCATAGAAAAGAATATCATATACATACATTCTCCACATCATGTTTACAAGATCATACTTTCGTATTCGTATTCCATTATAATTTTCGATACAAGCCTTTACAAAAGTGTCGAACGATAAAGATTCAACTAGTTTGTTCGTTTTTATCAAATACATAACACCTAAAACATACTATTACATAGCACCTTTCAAAATATGTGAACCTGTGGAACAGGCTTTCCTATGCACCTTGATTGCATGATGTCTCTGTTACAAAAACAACATCAATACAAGAATTGTAAATAATCTAAACATGATAATAAACAACTAAAAGAACATTATTGTTACTTTTTATTATCAACTTAAAATGGGTACATTCCTTCTTTTACTTCTCATATGCATTGTGCAATCCTTATTATTTTGTTAAGTGTATTATTCTCACTTATACACCTCAACCTCTCCATAGGAGTTGTGGGGACAAAATGTAAACATCGATCGGGGTTAATTACTTCACTTTAACCCGATTATCCACCTTGGATAATTTTAGCCATAACTAATCGCAACATCCAAACTCGGACATCCATCTTAGATGCCATTAGCCAAAACTAATCACAAAATCAAACTCATCATCCCTTACGGATACCATTAGTCGAAGCCAATCATTATAATCAACTCAGTTATCCATCTAGATGTCATTTGCTAAAGTTAAATGTCATATTTAACCCGGTTATCCATCTAGGATGTAATTAGCCAAAGCTAAACATCATATTCAACCCGGCCATCCATCTAGGATGCCATTAGCCGAAGCTAAACATCAACACAACCCAACCTTCCATCTAGGATGCCATTAGCCGAAGCTAATCGTCAACGCAACCCGACCTTCCATCTAGGATGCTATTAGCCGAAGAAGGTAATTATTAATTCATCTTGGCCATCCCCTTAGGATGTCATTAGTCGAAGCTAATCATCAAACACAACCTAGCTATCCATCATGGATGCAATTAGCCAAAGTTAATCATCTTTTCATCCTAGTCATCCCCTTAAGATGCCATTAGCCAACTAACCATTAATTCATCCCGACCATCCCCTTAGGATGCCATTAGCCAAAGCTAATTATAATACTCATTCAACATTCTATAACAATTTAGCACTCTTTGTATCTCAATTGTAGATCATTCATAATACTTGTACAAACATTTCATATCAATTTAGCATTCCTTATAATATAATAGTAGATCCTTCATAATACTCATACGAACATTCCAAAATAGATTAGCGTTCATTATAACACAATGATAGACCCTTCGTAATACTCGTACAAACATTCTATAATGGTTTAACATTTATTATAGTATAATAAAAACTTTCATAGTACTCGTATAAACATTTCATAACAATTTAACATCCCATTATATCACAATAGTAGATCATTCATGATATTCGTACAAACATTTCATAAGAGTTTAGTACTAGCTATAACACAATAAAAGACCTTTCGTAATAAATTCACTTCAGGGAATTAACATTATGCTAGAAGAAGTGGAAGCCATCTACCTATTCCTCCCATGGGGTGTACTTGTCCGGTCACAAGTCTGATCCTGGTCGTACCACTTAACACATCAATGATCACAAATCAGCACATTTGTATTTTATAATCACATAACTCGTCACCCTACATATTCCAAAAATATGCATGTTCATATTCAAGTGTGGCACATAATTCGATAGCAAAAAATAATTTGTTGATCCAATCCTACGGCTAGCGCTGAAATCATCAGCGCACATAAGCTACTGCTGACTTAGAAATCATTGACAAAAATTGAGTCGCTGCCGACCCAGAAATCATCAACATAATCCGGTTTTACAACTGGCGTTGTAATTGTCAGCGCATATATCCTACTATAAATAGAGAAATCATTGACGAAACCAGAGTCGTTGCCTACTCAAAAATCATCTATACAAACTAAGTCACCGCTGATTAAAAAATCATTAGCGACAAGGTGAGTCATTTCTGGTTTTGCCTTCTCCCTAGGCTACGCATAAGGTTTACGCTATACATTTTTACTTACACATATTCCGACCTAGCTTAATATAAACATCACCAACCACACTCCAACATCTCTATAAGTATATTTACCAAGGTTTCTCCCAAGTCATCACATCCAAGACCAACACCGAGCATTACTACAACCATACATTCTTATATTCACAATTGTATTATGGTAATGCACCTACACAACTAATATAATTCTACAACACATAAGGGTTCTATTTTCATCTTATCTCATGTCATTCTAAATGTGTTCATCATGCTTAGTTTCCTTCATAATGTTTCCCTCTTTTTTGACCGGACATTGTTGTTTATTTTCTCCCTAGTTGACACATGCAATTCTTTATTTTTATCATAAATGTATTCACAACAACATTCTATAATTATAATTTTATTCACTTGGTTCATAACCATGTAATTTCGCTATTTACATGACAAATTCAAAGTATTAACTTCAACATGAATTCTGTTTCAACTCAAACATCCTTCTAAGGGTTCAACAAGGTCACAATTTTGTGCATTACATCCTTTTAAGGTTCAACATGGTCATAATTTTGTGCATTACATCCTTCAAACACATGTATAATTTATGTCATTAACACATGTACAAATTTCTGTTTTAGTTTCACATGATCAAACAATTATAACAAGGTTATAATCTTTGCATTTCATCACACAAACACATTCTGTCCAGCCCTCACTATGGTCGGCCCTTCCCTAGGTTCATACATTCAAAATCATTCATATTTCTTGGGTAAAGGTCTATGCATGTGTTCATTCATCCTTTGTTCTACTTAAGTCTGTCCATTTAGTCAAGATTCCTAGAGTTAAGGTGCAAGAACACTACCTCTTTCATTTTCGAGTTTTCTTCCCTTCCTCTTTGTCTGAAATCTGGGGTAACAACCAAGGGAAGGATATTGGTCTTACCTCATGTTTTTAGACAAGTTATGAGCAGGTTCTGGTGGTATGGTTCTTTCCTCATATCTTAGTTTTCTCCTCTTCATCCTATATTGACTGTAGTCGGCCCTTCCAGCTCACTTTCCTTTCATGGTTTTCTCTCCTCTCTTCTAAGTCTCTTCTCACTCAACACCTAAGGAGGTTTGCATGCAGCTGGGGTTTTGTCAACCAAAACTGTGTAGCAAAAGATGAAAATAGATCTTAATAAGAGAAGCAAAAACATGCAGGCACAAGCAGCTGCTGTAGTCAATTTTTGGGAAGAGAAAGGGTCACCTTCTCTCTCTCCCTTGCATTTATACCCCCTCTTTAATGAGTTGAGGAGGGTGTTTGGGTGCTGGTCAAGGCTGTTCTTATCCCCTTTTGGGTTATTTTGGGTTGGTTTCTATTCCAATTCTCTCTTAAAATAGGCCAGCCCTCCTCTTTTAGGATTTTCTCTAAGGCTGACCAGTTTATATCCTTCAATTCTTCCTAATATTAGTCAGTCAAAGACTAAAATTTTTTATCAGGTTTTACAAAACACATGGATTTGTCAACGCACATAGCCACCGTTGCCTTAAAAATCATTAAAAAAAAACTGAGTCGCTGTCGACTCAGAAATCATCACCAAAACTGCTTCCACAGCTAATGCATGGATTCGTTAGCAAACACAACCCCTGTTGACTCAGAAATCATCAACAAAAACTGAGTTGCTGTCGACTCAGAAATCATAAACGAAACTACTTCCACAGCTTACGCATGGATTCATTAGCGCACACAACCCTTGTTGACTAAGAAATTATCAATGAAAATTGAGTTGCTTCCAACTCATAAATCATCAACGAAACTGATTCCACAGCTGACGCATGGATTCGTCAGCACACGCAACTCCTGTTGATTCAGAAATCATCAACAAAAACTGAGTCGTTGTTGTCTTAGAAATTGTCAACCAAAAATGTGTCGCTATCGATTCAGAAATTAGCAATGATGATAGAGTCGTTTCTGTCGTTACTTCCTTTTTGTTTACATAAAGATTTATGAGATTTTTTACTGGTAGTTCGCGTGGATTGTCGTTGAAGGTTGAACAATTAGACGACTTGTGGTTTGCGACAACTCAACCTTTAAAGAATTATTCAAAGCCGAAAAATATAATATTTTCAGGTAATAAATTCTTAAACAATTCTAAATCTATCTTAAGTGATCTTAGAGACTCTCGAATAATTTTATTTTATTATTTATGCTATATATATATATATATATATATATATATATATATAATATTCAGGAATCCGATAATTATAAGTAAGAACTTCTTTTTAGGATTGAAGTAACTGAAGTTGACTTTGTAGGTTACTGAGTTAAGATTCTTTAGCCATCATAACTATAACTAGAGTGAAAGAGGTGGCTAAGGACGCCATATGAATTAACTATACATGTAAATGATGAATTATCTTGGAAATCTATAGAGTTGTTTGCTCCATGATAGGTAAAGCTTTATGGAGCTGTTCCCAATTTTATTTTTTTGTTTGCTTAGCAATTTTGCGAAGTATTTTATTATGTGCCAATGCATTCTCATTTTGCCAATTAAGCACTTCCTCAATTCGATAGGTGAGGATATATATATATATATATATATATATATATATATATATATATATAACAATGGTAAGGTGTATAAAGACAAATGTGCAACCTAAAACCACATTAAAATCATATTATCACCAAGGTTTTGAATCATATAATGTCAGAAGAAAGAAAGTGACCGTAGTTATATCAATTTGGATATTAATGATCTCCTCTAATTATATTTGGTCCAAATGTATGAAAACTTAAATGAGAATGGGAGGGGATAAAAGAATTTTAAATTTAATTTCATCTTAAGAAAGAAAGAAATGTGCATAAAAAAAGAGAGCATGTCCTGAAAAATGCAAAAGATTTGGCTCTAGCATCCAATCCAAGCAGGAAATAGTTATATGATACGTTCACATAATCTCAAATTCAACATCTCCCACAAGCCTTGAGCTCCATCCTCTGAGATTTCAACAAAATAGTGCAAACCATTATTATGCTACTCATGCATTGTAAAGAAGAAGAAGAAGAAGAAGAAGAAGAAGAAGGAAACATTATGCTACACATAAATATTTAAAATGTAATGTAGTAAAATAGCACGAAAATAAATTATGTACCTGTGGAATCTTTTTTTTTTTTTTTAAATGAAATCATCATCCCTCATGAATCTAAAAAGAAAAAAAAAAGGAAAAAAATACCTCTCTCCTGTCTTCACTCTTTAGGCTCCTTCAAATATTCTCACAACAGAGGATTGCCAAATCTCAATATCTCTCTCCATTTTTGTATTATATAAATATATTCTCTCTCTCACTCACCTTCTCGGCTACAAATTCCATTTCTTTTCTTTTCGTTTAATTAAGAGGAGTGGAATAACTAAGAAAAGATAAAAAAGAAAAAAGAAAAAAGAAAAAAACAGAGAGAGACACATAAAAGCCTCTCTTCAAAGCATGAGCACCTCTTCCTCTGTTTACATTTCAACAATTCCTCCCTTTAGATCTTAGCTTCTCTCAAATTTCCCATCTGGGTCCTCTCCAATATGGTAAATTATTAATCTTTCACTCTTCTTTTCTCCTGATCTTAATCAAGCATTATCCAGGTCGTGATACATCCACAACAATTCCTGTGCTTATTATTATTATTTTTTTGGTTCATCAGTTATCATGGATTGGCTTTTGATCGGTGCTAGAAGGATCAGATGGTCCTAGATTGGATTTGTTAAACACCCACCTTCCTTTTTTGACTGGGCATCATTCAGATTCTATCTAAATCATTTTAAACGGGTATTCTTTTTTCTTTGCTTGTCTGACTGTTCTTATTGACAGATTGATCTGTTCTTATTCTATTGATAAACATTGAGCATTAGCATCGAAGTATTTATTCACTTGTATAATTCATATTTGTTTACTACTAATTAAGCTAATGATTATTAGATTATCAACTGAATTATAAATTTTGTTTGATTTGGATGTTATATTTTGAACTACCTTTTCTTTTGATTGGTATTCACAATGGATGAGAGAATTTGTTGTAATGGATTCTTGTAGCAAGAGATGGAATCAGATCTTGGTAAGCTCTTCATTGGTGGGATTTCATGGGACACTGATGAGGAACGTCTAAAGGAATATTTTAGCAAGTATGGGGAAGTGGTTGAGGCAGTGATCATGAGAGATCGAGCAACAGGCCGTGCCCGTGGCTTTGGTTTTGTTGTCTTTGCAGATCTTACTGTTGCCGAGAGGGTCATCATGGAGAAGCATGTGATTGACGGCCGCACGGTGAGTAGCTTGATTGCAAAAAATCTTCTTTGCATTGTGAAAAGTTACGGCGCAATGTTAACTTTCTTGTTCTAATTCAGATCATATTTGTTTAGATGTCCAAATTCATGAGTTGAACATACTCTTTCTCCCATGTTTAACTCCGAGTTAGTATTGTGAAATTAATATTAGGACGATTAAAATATTCGTATTTTAATTTAGTTTCAGAATGTTTTGAAATGTATCAACTTCAAGTTTTGTACTCTGTATTAAAGAGTGAAAGAGACTTTATGGTTATGGTCTCCGACGATGGTGAGAAATGTAAACCAATTTTGGTCTGGAGTAGAATGAAATGTAACTTATTGTATGCTAGACACTAGAAACTAGAATGAAATGTAACTGCTTGATTTTAGATACTCCGCTCGCAATGTCTCAGGTTGAAGCAAAGAAGGCTGTTCCTAGGGATGATCAGCACATTTTAAGTAGAAGCATTAGTAATATTCATGGTTCTCCAGGTCCTGGACGCACCAAAAAGATTTTTGTTGGAGGCCTGGCATCTACAGTTACCGAAAATGAATTTAAGAAGTACTTTGAGCAGTATGGTATTATTATTGACGTTGTAGTGATGTATGATCATAACACTCAAAGGCCAAGAGGCTTTGGCTTCATCACTTATGATTCAGAGGAAGCAGTTGACAGAGTTCTGCATAAAACATTTCATGAACTCAATGGTAAAATGGTTGAGGTCAAGCGGGCAGTCCCAAAGGAGTTATCACCAGGGCCTAGTCGGAGCCCTCTGATGGGATACAACTACGGTTTGACAAGGGCTAACAACTTTCTTAATTCATATGCTCAGGGATATAATATGAGCTCTGTTGGAGGTTTTGGAATGAGGATGGATGGTAGGTTTAATCCACTTGTCACTGGTCGAAGTGGCTTTGCTCCATTTGGCACCAATGGTTATGGGACGAGTATGAATTTAGAGCCAGTCTTGAGTCCAAGCTATGGTGGAGGTTCCAACTTTGGCAATGCTCCTGCATATGGGCGGATCTCAAGTCCCTATTATAGTAGTAATCCAAGCAGGTACAGCACCCCAATAGGTTATGGTGTTGGGAATGCAAGAAATGATTCTCTCTTGAGCCCTACTAGTAGGAATGTTTGGGGAAATGGGGGCCTCAACACTGCCACAAATCCTGGCAGCCCGAGTCCTCTGGTGGGATCTGGATCTGGAAATTTTGGAGTTTCATTTGGGAATAATGGAGCAAATTGGGGCACCTCTACTGTTTCAGCTCAAGGTGGAGGGATTGCTTCTGGCTATACTAGTGGCAGCATGGGTTATGGGAATGGTGACAGCAATTATAGTTTTGGTGGGTCAGGATATGCAAGAAACAGTGGAGCTAGTGTACCACCAACTTCATCATCATTCTCTGGTTCAATTGGTGGTTATGAGGGGTCCTATGGGGAACTTTACCGTAGTGGTTCAGTTTATGGTGATTCAACTTGGCGAACTGCAATCCCCGAGCTAGATGGGTCCGGATCATTTGGTTATGGACTCGGAGATGTAGCTTCAGATGTTACAACTAAGAGTTCTGAGGGTTTTATTGGGAGTTATGGCGTTACAAGTAGACAGTCAAATAGAGGTAACACTTTCCTTTGAACACTCTTTGAAGTAGTTTAGGTTGTAAATAAAATCTAATAGAACTATATATACATATATGCCAGTGCAAATGGGCATCTGTGTGTCTGCTATTGTCACAAACATTTATGTTGAGTGAAAACTTCTAGAAGAATTCTTTTACTGGAGCATCAAAACAATTATATGATGTTTGAGCGCTCTTTTATTTCTTTTGCATTGACAAGTTCATAGCAAAATCTCAATTAGGTTTGCTTTTAAAGTAAAAGATGGTTTTATCTCCTCATTGAACGATGTTATCCATTTCCATGTAGACATGCCCTTATCAATATTGATATCTTTGGATTGCTATCGTAACTTTTTATTTCCCTTAACCTGCATTTTTGTTGAAAAGGATCCACACTGCTGCCTCGACTACACATGCTTTAGTAATTTTCTAGACTTGTTAATTCTACTTGGATTTCTTTTTTTTAATTATTTTGACTGACCTTGTCTTGCATATAATCCTTGAATTCTTAACAATTTGGATCGATGACATATCAGAACTTTAATTTTCATTTCCAGATTTTTAACCAATTGGTAGGCCTATTTATATATTGTCTAATTCTCTTATGCTGGAATTCACTTGCATAAAAAACTGCGCAGAAGGTTTATATATATATATATATATATATATATATATATATATATAGTTCTCTCATTCTTTCCTTTGGGAGTGGAAGTGGACATCAATAATCTCTAAATTCAAAAAGTATTCCTATGCTATGTTTGACTTAGTGGACATGTGTGTACATATCTATCTAAATATGCGAGTTCATCTAAAACATTGACTTGTCCAAACATGCATTTGAGCAATCTGAGTTTTAAAAGATATAATAAAATATTAAGACGCATCTTCAGCTTTTAGCTATTTTGGTTGCTGATATTCAGTAGATAATTGCTAACAACTGGTACTAATTTTAGCTTTTCTTTTAATTGGTACTTGCTTCAGGAATTGCTACCTAGGAGATCTGTTAATGGATATCACTTGATAATTGTAGGTGAAGGAATCTCTTTAAACAGGTGAAGAATTGTGAATTTCATACGTCCCGTCTTGATTACGTTCAGCTTATAAAGAAATTTATCTTACAGAGCTAACGAGGGTTCTTGATTTGCATTATACACATTGAGAGAAAGCAGTTACAAGGGATTTTGTTTAAGGTTTGCGATTTGATTATTTTTTCTTTCTACATTAGTCAAAAAAGCTTAGGTTCCTTTGGCATTTGAGTGAGGTGTAAAATCGGATTGTGGAACATATACTCAGGAAGATTGGTTCCATAAATGTATGTGCATCTTCAGCGAGGTGCCCCTGTGGTAGTGGTAGTTGGTTAAAAAAACAAGAGAAGGATTTTCTTTCATTTTCTTTTTTGATTTTGCCTGCCTAAGGTGCTGGTTGCTGTCAGTATTTTTCCTCTTTATTTGTCTCTCCCAGATTGTATTTGAGGTTTTTTCTTATCTGCTAGTGTGAAACATTATAAGGGATGTTCTTTTACGATCCCCACCCCCAGAAATAAGTTACATAATATTCTGATTCATTTTTTATTAATTGACAGTACTATAAAAGCAAGTTCACACTCGGATGGATGCTGTTCTTTCATGTATTTAAATGAATGCGAGATTGAGATTGAGATTGAGATTGCATGCTATTACCCTCATAGGTTCTATAATTATTAGGTAGCATAAATAAATATTTTGTGCAAAATGCTAATGATATACTTAAGTTGTTGTCGTATGCGGTATGCAGACATGCAGTGTTTGGAGTCGCCATTTAATTGTTTAGTTCAGATAGCTTGTCATATGCTCAAAAGCATCTATAAAGAAATGTTAATATGCAATTTTTTAAATACATCTAGAAATTTAAAAAATTGTTTATGAAGTTTGTTCTTTTCTAATAATTAAGGGAATGGAACTCCAGGTGTTAGATCTTGTGATGGGATTGGTTGAATTTTAAAAATCTCTATGAAGAGATGTGATGTTTAGAGTTGCCACTCATGATCTTCCATGTTAGATTTCTTAACTGTAACTGGAGTTTATAATTCTATGTATCTTCTTAAAGTTTGAGCCTTACATCGTTTTTTTGGATCCACTTTTAATTTACTTAAAATATACATGTGATGGATACTCACACACAAGTAACAAAAAAAATGCAATAACCAAATGCTAGAAATACAATGATACCATTTAGTATATTTCAACGTGAAGTTATTAACACAATTTTAAGTATTTATAGTACATAAAAATAAATACGTAACAAAATTATAAATAGTGAAACAACACAATCAGTGCTAACCCACTTCGTGTCATAGACTTGCAACATATCTTATAAGAGTTATTAGTCATCAAGAAGGTTTATACTCATGTTTTTTTTATGAGGGAAAGGAATCATTATATCAATTAACACTTTTAACAATTTTGCTCAAAACATTTAATTCAATTTCAATAGTACCTCAAATCATATGACAATACTCGTGATCATCATTACAACTAAAATAACATAACAAATTTAACATTTAGCTATAAAATATATGTACATGGTTTTTTATAAGGAAGGAAAACAATATGCTTATCCAGAATTCTGTTAGCATCAATTACATCATGTACATATTGAATTACGCACTAGTTACTATGATGTTTAAATTTATATGTTATTTTTGACGTTGCCTTTACAATGAATTATGTAATATATTCAAATCTAAGGTTGTTGACTATATGTCACCACGTGCATCTTTGGAAGCTGTGATATTATAATCATCTCCGTCCATGTGAGGTCGGCGATATGGATGAAATGTATCTCCGTCCATGGTAAGAATCTATTAGATGAGAAGAGACTTCACGCCATGTAACATGTCCAGGTCTACCAGAGAAGGCTTTCCCTTGCATTCCACAATAAGGTAATATAGATGAAGTTCAACATAGGGGAGAAAGTCTTGAAAAATATTCTTTCCGGACGTGAACCTCACCCTTAATTTGCTTAGGGATTCAATGTGCAACAGGGAAACTCCATTTTGTGCTCGCTCTCTTCTGTCATGCATCATGGCTGGGTGAGTTGGCCCATTGCGAAAACTCATTTTCTTAATTTTTGATTTTCTAATCAATAATTAATATTTTATTTCTTTAGTTATGAATTTTCTTGGGTACAATTTTTGGAGTAACCACATTTCCATCATACAATCTAGGATAGTTTCAATGGTTTTCATTTTTTGAAAACAACAACACCATGGTTTCTACTTATTGGAAACAACAATACAATAGTCTCCATTCAAAACAAAGACAACCATATAAATTTTCTTTTTTTATTAGGGATAACTAGGAAGTAACTTTGTTGCTTATAATTTAATTTAAAGAACTTGTCCCCTTACATAAAAGCGCATAGGGATAGGGAAAGGAGAATCTACATCATCTTATAATTAATCAAATCGTACTTTGCTTCCTTGGTCAACATTCTTTTAAGAAACTAAACATCAAAAGTTACCATGTTCATAGATATTAGTAATTAATCGTTGACTATTAATGTATATCTTATCTTTAGTCACTAATATTGCAGTCATTAAGTATCGTTCATTTCTTATCCTTAGTCACTGATACTGCGGCCACTAAGTATCGTTCATTTCTTATCCTTAGTCACTGATACTGCGGCCACTAAGTATCATTTCTATCTCATTCTTAGTCGCTGATACTATGGCCACTAAGTATAATCTGGTCATCCCCTTGTGGATGGTAATAATTTTGGAAAACCCATTTGATTGCCAACAAATTCGGCTATTAATATCTTCCTATCGAGCTATCTTTAATATTTTACTCCTCATCTTTATACATCCTTATACCACATTATTTTATTTGAGATATGTTCAACAAATAACTGATGACATGTATTATGGTTTAGGAATCCTTGTACATACAGGATTCTTTCATTCATAACTATGATCAATTTTGTATATGGTTCTTTAAACATTAACTTCGATTATGAATAACACATCATACTCTTTATTTTATCATATTAGTAAATATTTTCAAATGAGATGGTTCACAATACTCATTATCCTAGTATGGATCCCATTAATCGGAGTTAACCTTTTCCTTTACTCCTAGCTATCTAATACAGATATCATTAGCCAAAGCTAATCTTCAATGCTTATTCTTAGTTGTCCAACATGGATACCATTAGTCAAAGCTAATATCATCATTAATTCCTGGCTTTCCAACATTGATACTATTAGTCAAAGCTAATCACATCATTTAATCCTGGTTATCAAATTTGAATACCATTAGTTAAAAATAATCTCATCAATGAATCCTGGTTATCCAATATGAATATTATTAGTTGAAGCTAATCTCAATTTGACACTAAAAATCATCAATGAAAAAACTAAGTCATTTTTGACACTGAAAATTGTCAATGAAAACTAAGTCATTTTGACATTTATTTTTTCTAAATTCACACATATGGTCAATACCAAGTTTTCCTCTTAAAGACCATACTTTAACCTACTTTTGTACATAAACCACAACCAAATTCACTTTCCAAGTTTATGAAGCAAAAGAAATATGAAATGTTCATATTCTATAATAATATCACACATTTATTAAACATTGTTAAACAGGAACCATCACTCATTACTATCTTTATGTGGGTCTTTTTTTGCTATTCTCTCTTAAGGTGGCCGAAGCCTATGTCATTCCCCTAACAAGCATATTTTTGTGTTTTTCATGTGGCAACATCAAATTCTCATTTATTATCGCGTGGCATAAGGTGTTCTATGCATTTCAATTATAAAGTAATATTAAATATGTTCAAGGATCATATTATTTTCCATAACCCCATCAAGTTTCATCAAGTTCATCTCATCAAGTTCATCATAAGTGTTCCTTTCATCAATTTTTTTACTACATCATTCCAAGTGTTAGAACCTTTAATCAATAATAAATTCCAAGTAAATATTAGAGCTTGATTAATCCTAATTGGTGTACTCCACCCAACCCTGAACATTGTTTGGTGTTTTAATCGTAATTAAAGTTTCAAACTCTTTTTCGAGCATGGTTTGTCTCTATAGAAAGTCAATACATAAGGCTATAACTTTTATGAAGGACATAACATCCAATTTTTCCATCTACATGTCTAAACTCACTCATTACAGTAACATAATAAATTTGTCCAGTACTATGTCAGTCTGAACCTTTACTCAGTGTTTTTGTTATATATGGAGTTATTCAACTCCAAATAAGTCCAGACTAGTTCCATTTGAAATGTAACATCCATACCTACTGTAAACCCTCAAATATAACAATCTTATCTTAATTTAGTAAAATAAAATAAAATACAAATGATGTGGAGAAATGATTAAATTAAACAAATTAATTAGATTAAAAGAGAAGTTATTTAATGAGAGGGGTGAAATTGAAAACAATAATAAAGGAGTAAGGAGTTAGTAAAGAGAAAGAGAAGTAGTGGAGGTTAATGGATTGATAAAAGGAATGGTGGGGTCAATGTGAAAATAAAATTAAATATAGGGGCAAGATGCAAATAAGGAAAAGACCATAATTATATATAACAAGAAATCTCTAGAAATCCTTAGAGTAATGGCTGGCCAAGGAGAGGAAGAAAGAGGAGAAAGAAAAATTAAGAGGAAACCTTGCAAATTCATCCTTTGAATCCAAAAGAAAGTGAGAGTAAGTGAACTAAGAGTGCTTCAAGTAAGATTTAGGAAGAAAACTTCAAGAATTTACTAATGGGAAGGGAAGGGTTAGAAGAAGGAAGGAAGGAAAAGAGGAAAAGGGGTTGTTCTCAATCTCTTGTCTCATTGTTTTGTAATAGAAGGTAACAAGCTCTCTTATTAAGTCACTTGAATTTGTTTGTGTTTTTTCTTGAATAATTGAGATTTTAGAATATCTTAGTATAGGTTTAAGAAGTTTGTTAAATAATGATAGGTAAAGGCATTTTGTGTTTATAGTGGCTAGAAATGATGGAAAAATGCACGGGAAACGAATTTATACTTGTTGAACTTAGAAATTAAAACTGGACAGGTTGTCTTTCAATTTCTCTACTAAGATTTGGACTCTAAGATGACAGGATTTGAGATACTTTTCTTTATGAAAGTTGTAGACATGGATGTTACCTTTCAAATGAAATTGACCTTGCTTAAATTGGAGTAACAAGACACTAAATATGGAAGAAAAACTAGAGATAGGTAAAAAACCAGGAATCAGCAGGACAAATTTTTGGGTTTCTGATATTTGTGCATTTAGGCGTGTAGATAGAAAACCTAGGTATATTCATCTTCATGAAAGTTGTAGACCTATATTGTTGTGTTCCAAAGAAATAAACCACGCATAAAATCGAGCTCTATAGCTCCAGTTATACTCTAAATACTAAACAGTGTTTAGAATTTGTTATATTGAGCCACCTAAAACTTGTAAATTGGTAACTTCTGTTTGGAATTGTTTTTTATTACAAAATGTTGAATTATGAAGGTAGTATGTATATGTGTGTATGTGTGGTCAAGACTTGAAATTTAAATTAGTGTAACTATTGATACAGGTGAAATTGTGGAAAATAGACGAGAGTAGGGTACGACTAGTAGAGCACAGATTTCAAGTAGGTGTCTGACTCTTAGATTTCTAATTTAAAGTCTTGTTTAATTCTTTAACTTAGTCCCTAATAAGATGTAGTTCAAATTTTTGTACTTATATATAGTGTGTGAATGATGGTGGAACCAGTTTCTAGTTTGGGACTGACGCCTTGTGAATGAGATGATGGTTGGACTAGTGTCCTGGTTTGGAACTAGTGCGCTGCGAATGGACGATCAATAAAACTAGTTATTGTTGGACACTATTGGTGTGCTGATAGGTGGGAAACTATAAAAATTGATGATAAATGAATTAAAAAGCAAATTATTAGTGTAATGAAAAATATACTAGATCATCTTAATTAATTTAATTATGTTTATGCAAATTACTATGCATGTTCATCTCAGCAGCGTGACCCTTAGTTGATGCATGGATGTTCTCTCTGTATAGTCACTTAAGTTAATAGGAAGATGGAAGAATTGTTTTTTGGGTTATATATAACAATACTTCTAAGTTATGTAGTATTATTTTGTTAAAACTTTAAGTAGTAATTTGAAATTTAAAATCTTCATTATGCTAATATATGAATGCAATTATGATGGTTAATTAATGGTTACCTCTTAAATCCTAGGATTTTTCTTATTTTTATAACTTGATAATTGTGTGATTTTTTATCTTAAAAGTTTGAGGTGTTATATTTTGAGACTTGGAATGATTAGATTGTGTATGAACAATGAATATAGGATATATATGATAGTACTTAAAAGTGCATTTTTATTAAGGTTTTATATCATTATTTTACACTTGAAGTATCAATAACTCTTTAACTAAGAGCATGTTTTATAATAACAAGTCTGATAATATAAGATACCTTTAATTTATGGTAAATGTTCATTTTAAATGCAGTCCTATCACATAAATCAAAGGATTGATTGATGAGTTTAACCACTGAAATTGAGAAGACAAAGAGAGGGCTAAGCTTAGAAAAGAGATTCCAGTTGAATTCAAATTAGAACACCATTCGGTTATTGGATCATAAATGGAGCTGTAGAACTTAGATTTAGGTCTGGTTTATATGGATAGAAAGCTAAGAAATAGGTCTAAAATGTTCATGAAGAGTCAAAGATTCAAAAGGATCGTTTTCAAGTTCAAATTGTAGCAACAACAAAGAAGTCAAAATCTATCCTTCAGCCCAGATATTATTCAGTGTTCAACCCATATCTTGAGTTCTAGAAGTTCAAATGCACCGATTCTTGTTTTGTTGGAAAGCTGAGACATTTTCTCAGGACTTTCATGGGGACTATCTGCTCAAATTTGGATGTTAGGAATGATGTTTTTTGCAGACAAGAAGATAAGGATTGTTACTAAGTCAATAGGTGGCCACCCACTTAACAATTAATCATCAAATCAATAGTTTTGAATTTTGGCCTATAAAAGGAGGCATTTCCCATGTATTTAGGCATCTTGGTTTTCAAATCAAGATCATGCTTTTTATTTCTTTCTTTATATTTTTGTAATGTATAAGTTTTATTTCATGTTATATTTTTCTTAATCTCTTGTTTATGCTTTTCATTTCCTTTACTATATTTATGCTCTTATGTTGTTTATTTATGTTTCTCTTCTTCATTATGTTTAGTTAAGTTTATTATGTCAAGGTGAAAAGGTTACACTAATGGTGTAAGAATAAGTATAGTATAAACTCAACATAGACTTTAATGTTTGATACTAACATGTTTGTATTTATTATCTTACTCACTTTTAATACCTTGCTTGTTAAATGGTTAATCTAGATTTGTGTTGAACAACCCTTGGTACAACAAATACTTGGTACTTTCATAGCCCAACTGTATAGTATAACCAACACCTATGCTATGAAAGGAACTTGATTTGTTGTTAACATAAGTTATCACCATGAATATCTAATAATATTTACAAGTATTGACATTACTCGAATAAGATAATTAATGTAATCATATTAACAATTTATAATTTGATTGGAACATAAGTTATCACTTGTCCTACAATTTCTTGCTTTATTGGAGAACATAAAATTGAAAGAGTTTTACTTGATCTTGGAGCTAGTGTGAATTTACTTCCTTATTTAGTCTCTTAGAGTCTCAATCTAAGTGAGTTACAATCAACTTCTGTAACTCTCTTACTTGCTGATAAATTTGTAAAAGTGCCCTAGAGGAATAATTAAGGATGTGTTAGTACAAGTTGATAAATTCATTTACCCTGTAGATTTTGTTGTCTTTGATACACAACCTTTTGAAACATGTAATCCAATTCCTGTTATTTTAGGATGTCCGTTTCTTGCAACTTCTAATGCATTGATTAATTGTAGAAATGAACTGATGAAATTATCATTTGGAAACATGACATTGGAGATGAATATTTTCAATATTTGCAAGCAACCTGGAGATGATAATGATTTACAGGAAGTAGATCTTATTGAAGAATTAATTTATGATCAATTTGAATATACCTTGAGTAAAACTGAGTTTGATGAATCTGAAGAATTGCAAATGATTTATTCTCAGGAAGAAATCAAGAACAAGAAAAGCACCAACAATGTTGTTGCAGATCATTTGTCAAAATTGATAATAGATTCGACATTTGACATCACACCAATCGATGATTACTTTCCTGATGAATCCTTACTTTCTCTTCGTCCTGGTTTGCTAATTTTATCAATTTTCTTGCAACAGGAGATTTGCCAGCTCATTGGAGTACCCAAGATAAAAGAAAGTTTTTAAACGAAGTAAAGAATTTTTATTGGGATGACCCTTACTTATTCAAATATTGTCATGATCAAATATTTTGAAGATGCATTTTAGACAATGAGGTAAGTAGTGTCATTAAATTTTATCATTATGAGGCATATGGGGGTCATTTCTCATCAAAGAAAATGATTACAAAAATCTTACAATGTGGATTTTATTGGCCCACCATGTTCAAAGACACACATGTGTTCTGCAAAGCTTGTGAAAGTTGTCAAAAGTCAGGATTTATTTCAAAACATAAAGAGTCTTTAGATAATCTTCTATTGAATTTTGGGACATATCCTAGTGGCAATGTGCATTGTGCATTTCATGACTTATGACCCCATTTTCATAAAGAACATGCTCGGCATAGTCTTGAGAATCTGACTGTAAAAGACCATGTTTGCCAGTTTTTAAGAAATTGGATGGGAAGCCTATCCTCGACCCATAAAGGGCGTTTAAGCCGTTCTTGTATGTAAAATAAGGGGAAGATGTGAGCTACAATCACAACTATAATTTAAGCCTTAGTTTGTAAGAACGTGTGTCTTTTTTGTTTTATTAATAGCATAATATTTGTGTTTTTTTGTTTCTTATATTATTTAAGTGTGTTTCAGGTTTGTCGGTGTTCATTGTTTCAGGTGATGTCTTCTATATTCTATCTTTCTGCCTTAGAAAATTGAGGACAATGTCTTGTTTTGGTTGGAGGGAGAGGATAGTAGCTGACAAAAAAAAACTAACTTACTAACTGTTTTTGCTATTATTAAAACCATTTGACAAAATTGTTATTAGGATGACAGAGTAAGAAGGAATTTTATTGACTCTTGAGACGCATTTTAGTAAATATTCTTATTAAGGTCTATCAGAATACTTCTTGAAATATTCAGATTTACAAACTCTCACATTGTTATCACTTGATTCAGCTCATATACTCATTTAACAAGTATTCTTAAACCTTCATTTTCACACACACACTTTAACATATGATTGTGGGTTGCATATTGGATTATTACATTATGTATGTTCTTTTGTTAAAGGTAACAACTAAAGGAAAATGATAGTATATAATTTGCAAAAAAACAAAAAACAAAACAAAATATTGATGATAATAAAAACATAGATAAATTTGGTTTTGTAGCCTCCCTAACCTAAGCAACTAAGCTCGAATGGGTGTTTTAACACTTAATACCCTAAAGTTAGCTGACTTGGGAGCTATTAGCCCAGTACTTGTTACATGGGTTAAGGAGAAAAACTTAAGGGAATTAAACATTGCACTATCTACGTATCAGTATCTGCAACTCGAGTTACTAAGCTCGTAAAGGTGTCTCAACACTTAATAACCTAAGACTAACTGGTCTATAAGTCATTAGCTGAAAGCTCGTTACATGGATTAAAGATGCATTGTGTTTTATGTTATATGTATATATATTAAAAAAAAAGAAAAAAAATAATAATCCCAACCCAAGGAAGTTAACTTTAGAAAAACATTAGAACAAAATATTGTTTTCTTACAATAAAAGCCCCATCATCTATGTTTTCATACATTGAGCACATAAAAAGAAGGTTTATTAATATTTTGTTTCAACAGTATGAAGCAGATATATAAATTTAATGAGATTTTGTTTATTTGGATAGATTAATGGAAGTTGAATGATGAATGCCTTGCTTTATGGAACTTGCACATTGTTTTTCTATTTTGATGCTTTGATTACTATGGACTAGTAATAAGCTGGTTAGGGGTGTGATTAATACTTAAAAGTGTATTTTTATTAAGGTTTTATATCATCATTTTACACTTGAAATATCAGTACTCCTTAACTAAGAGCATGTTTTATAATAACAAGTCTGATAATATAAGATACCTTTAATTTATGGTATATATTTATTTTAAATGCAGGCCTATCACTTAAATCAAAGGATTAATTGATGAGTTTAACCACTGAAATTGAGAAGACAAAGAGAGGGCTAAACTTAGAAAAGAGATGTCGGTTGAATTCAAATTGGAACACCATTCGGTTATTGGATCATAACTGGAGCTATAGAACTTGGATTTAGGTTTGGTTTATATGGATAGAAAGCTAAGACATAGGCCTAAAATGTTTATGGGGAGTCCAAGATTCAAAATGATCGTTTTCAAGTTCAAATTGTAGTAACAATAGAGAAGTTGGAATCTATCTTACAGCCCAGACACTGTTCAATGTTCAACACATATCTCGAGTTCTAGAAGTCCAAATGACCTCATTCTTGTTTTGTTAGAAAGATGAGACAATTCTCACAACTTTTTATGAAGACTATCTGTTTAAATTCTAATGTTAGTAATTATATTTTCTGCAGACAAGAAGATAAGGATAGTTACCAAGTCAAGAGGTGGCCACCCATTCAACAATTAGTCATCAAATCAATAGTTCTGAATTTTGGCCTATAAAAAGAGGCATTTTCCATGCATTTAGGATTCTTGGTTTTCATATCAAGATCATGTTCTTGCTCTCTTTCTTTATATTTTTATAATGCTTAAGTTTTGCTTTCATTAATCTCTTGTTTATGCCTTTCATTTCCTTTACTATACTTATATAATCATGTTCTCCTCTTGTTTATTTATATTTCTCTTATTCATAATGTTCAACTAAGTTTATTATGTCAAGGTGAAAAGGTTACACTAATAGTGTAAGAATAAGTATATTATAAACTCAACATGGACTTTAATGTTTGATACTAACATGTTTGTATTTATTATCTAAGTCACTCTTAATACTTTGCTTGTTAAATGGTTAATCTAGATTTGTGTTGACCAACCCTTGGTACAGCAAATACTTGGCACTTTCATAGTCCAACTGTATGGTATAACTGATACCTATGCTATAAAAGGAACTTGATTTGTTGTTAACATAAGTTATTATCATGAATACCTGATAATATTTACAAGTATTAGCATTACTCGAATAAGATAATTAATGTAATTATGTTAACAATTTATAATCTGATTGGAACCTTCTTTGTGTATGGTTTCCAATCAAGTAATAAAAAGAGTTTATACTATACTTGTTTGAAATATCATTAATAGATTCTCTAACCATGACAATTATTTTATCTTTATTTATTCCTTACATCAATATCACATCTCAAAAGTTCTCTTCCGCTCCTTTTCATTTATTGTTTATAATTTTATATAGTTCACCTCCTTGTGGTTCGACCCCGGTCTTGCCGGGTTATTTATCACTTTGACACTCTTACACTTGGGAGAAGACATCAATATTTTGGTTGTGTCAGTGTACAAATGATTTGTCGATAACTTGGGACCTTCCAGTATAGGGGAAACTCTACCAAAATTTTGGTAGAAATTTCAATAAACTTTGTATGTGTTCAATAAAGAAAATAAAGTTAAAAAAAAAGCATTTACCATGTTTCTTTTTTCTTTTTCTTTATAAACATTGTAGGTGTAACATCCCCAGTACCACCAGCTTCAAATTACATCGTTTAATATTCAAAATTAACAATTATAGTAGCACCCAAAATCTATGTAGTACTATGTCAGTCCGGACCTTGAATTAGTGTTTTTCTTATATCTAGAGTTATACAACTCAAAATAAGTCGATACTAGTTCCATTTGAAAAATAACATTCATACCTACAACTTGTATACAGACACCAGTTCCAAATTACATTGTTGTAAGGTTCAAATGTAACAATTATAGTAGCATTTAAAATATGTCCAGTACTATATCGGTCTGGACCTTTACTCATTGTGTTTTTCATATTCAGAGTTATACAACTTTTAATAAGTTTAGACTAGTTTTATTTTAAAGATAACATCAATACCTACAACTTTAATGAAGATATTAACTCTAAATTACATTGTTTATAAGTTGTAAGGTTGACTAGAGGTTGGCTAGTAAGACTATCAGAATTTTAATTATATAAGAGATAAATTTGACAAGCACACTAAGTGTTTTCATACATCACAACATCCATTATCATTAGTCCATGTTCAAAGAAACTCTCATTTCCTACACATTTTCAAGAACCCTAGAATCACAACATTAGGGTTTTTTCAATTATCCTTTACTAACTACGAAATCAAAGATAAAAACTAAGGAAGAACACTTTTATCAACAATTAAAGAGTTCTTACCAATTTCTTTTTCAATTGTTCTTCCTCTTCATCACCCATACTTTTCCTTCAAGTTCCTCCCCTCCAACCAAGCTTTCTAATTGATTAGTACTTAAAAGTGCATTTTTATCAAGGTTTTATATCATCATTTTGCACTTAAAGTATCAATAACTCCTTAACTAAAGCATGTTTTATAATAATATATCTAATTATATAAGATACCTTTAATTTATGGTAAATGTTCATCTTAAATGCAGGTCTATCACATAAATGAAAGAATTGATTGATGGGTTGAAGTACTGAAATTGAAAGGACAAAGAGATGGCCAAACTTAGAAAAGAGATGCTGGTGCAGTCCAAACTGGAACACTGTTCGGTAATTGGGTCATATCTGGAGCTGTAGATCTTGGATTTAGGTCCATTTTATATGGATGGAAAGATAAGACATAGGCCTACAACTTTCATGTGGAGCCCAAGATTTAAAAAGGCCGTTTTCAAGTCCAAATTGTAACAACAACGAAGAAGTCCGAATCTGTCCTGCAGCCCAGACACTGTTCAGTGTTCAGCCCATATCTCGAGTTCTAGAAGTCCAAATGATCTCAAATTTTTACACTGGAAAGATGAGATAATTTTCTAGAACTTTCATGATTCAAGTTTGTTCAAATTATGACGTTATCAATAACGTTTTTGGCAGACAAGAAGATAAGAATTGTCACCAAGTCAAGATGTGGCCACCCACTCATCAATTAGTCAACAAATCAATAGTTCCGAATTTTGGCCTATAAAAGGAGGCATTTGCCATGTATTTAGGCATCTTGGTTTTCAGATCAAGATCATGCTCTTGCTCTCTCTTTATATTTTGTAATGCTTAAGTTTTGCTTATATTAATTTCTTGCTTATGCTTTTCATTTCCTTTCCTTGTTTATTTATGTTTCTTTCTTTCATTATGTCTAGCTAAATTAATTATGTCAAGGTGAAAAGGGTACACTAATGGTGTAAGAATAAGTATAATATAAACTTAACATGGACCTTAATGTTGGATACTAACATGCTTTATATTTGTTATCTTGTTCACTTTTAATACTTTGCTTGTTAAATGGTTAATCTAGATTTATGTTGTATAACACTTGGTACAACAAATACTTGGCACTTTCATAGCCCATACTGTATGGTATAACCGACACCTGAGCTATGAAAGGAACTTGATTTGTTGTTAACATAAGTTATAATCATGAATGCCTGACAACATTTACAAGTATTAGCATTATTCGAATAAGATAGCTAATGTAATCATGTTAACAATTTATAATCTGATTGGAACCTCCTTGTGTGTGGTTTCCAATTGAATAATAAGGGTTTATACTATACTTGTTTGAAATACCATTAGTGGATCCTCTAACCTTGACATTTGTTGTTATCATTGTTTAATCCTTACGTTAATCTTTCATCTCAAAGTTCTCATCAACTTCTTCCTCTTCTTCTTCACTATTATTATTATCACTATTATTATTGTTGTTGTTGTTATTGTTACTTTTGTATTATTGTTATCTATAATTTATACAAGTAACCTCCCTGTGGTTCGACCCCGGTCTTGCCGGGTTATTTATTACTTCGACACTCCTGCACTTGGGAAAAGACATCAATCTTTTGGTCGTGTCAAGTTTTTTGGCGCCGTTGCCGGGGAGGTAAATTCTTGTACAAATTATAGTATTTATTTTATTTTCTCTTTTTTATTTTCTCTTTTTCTTGTATCTAACTTTGTTTCTTTTGTTTTGTTTCTCTTTCTTTTATTTTCTTCTTCCTTTTATTCTCCTACACGTGCATGAGAGTGTGGTCACGTACATTAAGTGGTAGACTTTGTAGGGTATCCTCATCATTTTCAGAAAATATGGCTGAAGAAGATAACCAATCACTTCATAATGAGAATAATGAGAATATTCGGGTTAGAACTCTTAGAGACCACATGAATCCCACAAGAACAAGTGCACCCTCATGCATAGTTTTTCCTCCTGATGCATCTCATTTTAATTTTAAGACAGGCATTATTCAACTTTTACCATCTTTTCATGGCTTAGATTTAGAAAATCCATACTTGCATTTAAGGGAATTTGAGGAGGTTTGCAACACGTATAATGACTCAAATTGTAGCATGAACACCATTAGATTGAAGCTTTTTCCTTTTTCATTAAAAGATAAAGCTAAAACATGGCTACAAAATTTGAGACCTGGTTCCATTCGTGCTTGGGATGAAATGCAACAACAATTTTTAAAGAAGTTTTTTCCATCTCACAGAACAAACTCTTTCAAAAGACAAATCATTACTTTCTCTCAAAAACCAGGAGAAACATTTTATCAATGTTGGGATAGGTATCGAGACTTACTTAATACTTGCCCCCATCATGGTTTTGAAACATGGAGATTAGTTTCACATTTTTATGAAGGGTTAACTCCTAGAGATAGGCAAATGGTTGAATTGATGTGCAATGGAACTTTTGAGGATAAAGACCCTAATGAAGCAATGGAATACCTAGACTTGCTAGCTGAAAATGCGCAAAATTGGGACACCACAGGTACTTATGAGGCACCAAGTAAAACCCAACCTCATACATCTAGTGGAGGTGTGTACAACCTTAGGGAAGATCATGACCTCCAAGCCAAGTTTGCATCTTTAGCTAGAAAGGTTGAGGCATTAGAATTAAAAAAGACTGGTCAACTAAAATCTGTTCAAGATATTGCATGTCAAATCTGTGAAACCAATGAACATTCAACCAATGACTGTCCAACCTTACCTTCTTTTAAAGAATGTCTCCATGAACAAGCCCATGCATTAAACAGTTTTCAAAGGCCCAACCATAACCCATATTCGCAAACATATAACCCTGGTTGGAGAAATCATCCAAATTTCAGTTGGAAGAGTGAGAACAATAATGCTCAAACTTCACAACCACCGTTTCAAGCACACCATAATTCCCAAAATTCTCATGGATATGCACCTCCTTATGCCCCCCCTCCTAGAAGAAATCTTGAGGAAACATTGCATGCATTTATGGAAAAGCAAGAGGCAATTAACACTCAACTTGCTCAAAGCATGACAGATTTTAAAGATACTCTTGCAAAATTGACATCTGCTCTCAGTTTCCAAGAGAAAGGTAAGTTTCCATCTCAACCACAACAAAATCCCAAGGGGCAATACAATGTAAATGCAAGTAGTTCTGGAAGCCAACACATGGATCATGTAAAATCAGTCATCACTCTTCGCAGTGGTAAGGTTATTGAAAAACCCATTCTTGAACCTTGTGAGAATGATGATGAATCAATCTCTGAGGGTAAGGAAGGGGTTGAATCTGATCATTGCAAAGAAAAGACTGATTCTCCGCCAGCACTTCCATTTCCTCATGCCATGACCAAACAAAGTAAAGTAAATCACAACTCTGAAATCTTTGAAATTTTCAAACAGGTAAGGATCAATATACCTTTGCTGGATGCTATCAAACAGGTTCCTTCTTATGCTAAATTTTTGAAAGATCTGTGCACTGTGAAGAGAAAACTGAATGTGAAAAAGAAAGCCTTTTTAGCCGAACAAGTAAGTGCCATTCTTCAGAATAATAATGCATTGAAATATAAAGACCCTGGTTGTCCTACAATTTCATGCTTTATTGGAGAACATAAAATTGAAAGAGCTTTACTTGATCTTGGAGCTAGTGTGAATTTACTTCCATATTCAGTTTTTCAAAGTCTCAATCTAGGTGAGTTAAAACCAACTTCTGTGACTCTTTTACTTGCCGATAGATCTGTAAAAGTGCCTAGAGGAATAGTTGAAGATGTGTTAGTACAAGTCGATAAGTTCATTTATCCTGTGGATTTTATTGTCTTGGACACACAACCTGTTGAAGCATGCAATTCATTTCCTGTTATTTTAGGGCGTCCATTTCTTGCAACTTCTAATGCATTGATTAATTGTAGGAATGGACTGATGAAGCTATCATTTGGGAACATGACATTGGAGATGAATATTTTCAACATTTGCAAGCAACCTGGAGATGATAATGATTTACAAGAAGTAGATTTTATTGAAGAATTAGTTTATGATCAATTTGAATCTACTTTGAGTAATACTGAGTTTGATGAATTTGAAGATTTGCAAATGACTTATTCTCAGGAAGAAATCACAGATGAAAAAGACACCGAAAATGTTGATGCGAATCTTTTGTCAAGAGTGACAACAGATTCGATATCTGACATCACACCAACCGATGATTACTTTCCTGACAAATCCTTACTTTCTCTTAGTTCAATGCCTTGGTTTGCTAAAAATATCAATTTTCTTGCCTCAGGAGACTTGCCAACTCATTGGAGTACCGAAGACAAAGGTAAGTTTTTGAACGAAGTCAAGAAATTTTATTGGGATGACCCTAACTTATTTAAACATTGTCCTGATCAAATATTTCAAAGATGCATTGCGGACAATGAGGTAAGTAGTGTCATTAAATTTTGTCATTCTGAAGCATGTGGGAGTCATTTCTCGTCAAAAAAGACCATAGCGAAAATATTTCAAAATGGATTTTATTGGCCCACCATGTTCAAGGACACGCATGCATTCTGCAAAGCTTGTGAAAATTGTCAAAAGTCAGGATTTATTTCAAAACATAAGGAATCTTTAGATAATCTTCTATTGACTTTGGAGACATATCCTGGTGGAAATGTGCATTGTGCATTTCACGACTTATGACCCCATTTTCATAAAGAACATGATAGACTTAGTCTTGGGAATCTGACTAAAAAAGACCCTGTTTGCCAGTTTTTAAGAAAACTGGATGGGAAGCTTATCCCCGATCCATAGAGGGCGTTTAAGCCGTTCTTGGACGTAAAACCAAGGGAAGATGTGAGCCACAATCATAACTACCTGTACATACACATGCTTTTTCAAAATAAATAAATAAATAAAGAGAGAGAGTGTGAGACTCCAGCTGGCCTACATATAGGTGGTATGATTGCATCTTCAATTTCTCATCTATAAAATCTTCTCTTCCTTCCCCTCATTTCTACTCATCCTTTACATTAGACAGATATAGAAGCGTGTAGAAATGGCAGGTTCCTCAAGTTATCACATAAAAAATATTTGTGTTTTCGGTGGATCCAGTCTTGGGAAGGAAATAACATTTTTAGAAACAGCAAATCATCTTGGTCAGGTCCTAGCTGAGAGAAAGATTCATTTAGTGTATGGGGGAGGCAACCTTGGGTTAATGGGGGGTGTGGCGATAGCTGCATTTTTAGGAGGTAGTCAAGTTTTGGGGGTCATCCCTGAAGCTTTAACAAAAGGGGACATCATTGGAAGAACAATTGGAGAGGAACTACAGGTCTCCACAATGTTTGATCGAATGAATACAATGTTTAACCATGCTGATGCCTTCATTGCCTTACCAGGTGGTCTGGGCACATTGGAAGAGATCTTTCATATTTCCTCTTGGGCCCAACTTCACATTCACCATAAACCTATAGGTTTGCTCAATGTTAATGGTTTTTATGATACTTTGTTGTCTTTTCTTGATCAAGCTGTGGAACAGGAATTTCTAACATCTTCGGCACGACAAATCATAATCTCTGCTGCTACTGCTGAACAATTGATCGACAAACTACAATCTTTCACCCCTGTAATTGATCCTTCCATGAGTCGCATCAATTGGTCAACTACAGAAAGCCGTAAAAAGCTTAGATTGGATTTGAGCCTTCGTTTGTGAATCCTTGTGTCTTTTGGTTTTATTTCTCACATAGTATTTTGTTCTGTTATTTTTTATATTTGTTTAAGTGTGTTTCAGGTTTGTCAGTGTTCGTTGTTTCAGGTGATGTCTTCTATACTCTATCTTTCTACCTTAGGACATTGAGGACAATGTCTCGTTTTGGTTGGGGGGAGAGGGTAGTAGTATTTTAAAAAAAAAAAAAAAAAAAACTAACCAACTAACTGTTTTTGTTTTAAAAACCATTTGGCAAAACTGTTATTACTAGGATGGCAGAGTAAGGGGGAATGACTCTTGAGACGCATCTTAGTAAACATTTTCTAATGGTTATTTGCAATATTCATAACAAGGCCTATTAGAATACTTCTTGAAATATTCAGGTTTACAAACTCTCGTATTGTTATCACTTGGTTCTGCTCATATACTCATTTAACAAATATTCTTAAACCTTCATTTTCACACACACACTTTAACATATGATTGTGGGTTGCACATTGGATTATTACATTATTTATGTTCTTTTGTTAAAGGTAACAACTAAGGGATAGGGATAGTCTATAATTTGCAACAACAAAAAAAAAAAAAAAAGAGAAAAAAAAAAAGAAAAAAAAAATGATGATAATAAAAACGTAGATAAGTTTGGTTTCGTAGCCTCCCTAACCTAAGCAATTAAGCCCGAAGGGGTGTTTTAACACCTAATACCCTAAAGTCAACTGACTTGGGAGCTATTGGCCCAAAGCTTGTTACATGGGTTAAGGAGAAAAGCTTAAGGGAATCAAACATTGCACTATCTACGTATCAGTATCTGCAACCCGAGTTACTAAGCTCGTAGGGGTGTCTCAACACCTAATGCCCTAAGATCAACTGGTCTGGGAGTCATTAGCCGAAAGCTCGTTACATGGGTTAAAGATGCATTGTGTTTTAAGTTATATGTATAGATATTAAAAAAAAAAAAGAGTAAAATAAAATAAAATAAAATAATCCCAACCCAAGGAAGTTAACCTTAAACATTAGAACAAAATATTGTTTTCTTCCAATAAAAGCCCCATCATCTATGTTTCATACATTGAGCACATAACAAGGAAGGTTTATTAATATTTTGTTTAAGAGATATTGAGCAGATATATAAATTTAATGAGAGTTTGTTTATTTGGATAGATTAATGGAAGTTGAATGATGAATGCCTTGCTTTGTGGAATTTGCAAATTGTTTTTCTACTTTAACGCTTTAATTACTAGGGACTAGTAATAAGCTGGTTGGGGGGTGTGATTAGTACTTAAAAGTGCATTTTTATCAAGGTTTTATATCATCATTTTGCACTTAAAGTATCAATAACTCCTTAACTAAAGCATGTTTTATAATAATATATCTAATTATATAAGATACCTTTAATTTATGGTAAATGTTCATCTTAAATGCAGGTCTATCACATAAATGAAAGAATTGATTGATGGGTTGAAGTACTGAAATTGAAAGGACAAAGAGATGGCCGAACTTAGAAAAGAGATGCTGGTGCAGTCCAAACTGGAACACTGTTCGGTAATTGGGTCATATCTGGAGCTGTAGATCTTGGATTTAGGTCCATTTTATATGGATGGAAAGATAAGACATAGGCCTACAACTTTCATGTGGAGCCCAAGATTTAAAAAGGCCGTTTTCAAGTCCAAATTGTAACAACAACGAAGAAGTCCGAATCTGTCCTGCAGCCCAGACACTGTTCAGTGTTCAGCCCATATCTCGAGTTCTAGAAGTCCAAATGATCTCAAATTTTTACACTGGAAAGATGAGATAATTTTCTAGAACTTTCATGATTCAAGTTTGTTCAAATTATGACGTTATCAATGACGTTTTTGGCAGACAAGAAGATAAGAATTGTCACCAAGTCAAGATGTGGCCACCCACTCATCAATTAGTCAACAAATCAATAGTTCCGAATTTTGGCCTATAAAAGGAGGCATTTGCCATGTATTTAGGCATCTTGGTTTTCAGATCAAGATCATGCTCTTGCTCTCTCTTTATATTTTGTAATGCTTAAGTTTTGCTTATATTAATTTCTTGCTTATGCTTTTCATTTCCTTTCCTTGTTTATTTATGTTTCTTTCTTTCATTATGTCTAGCTAAATTAATTATGTCAAGGTGAAAAGGGTACACTAATGGTGTAAGAATAAGTATAATATAAACTTAACATTGACCTTAATGTTGGATACTAACATGCTTTATATTTGTTATCTTGTTCACTTTTAATACTTTGCTTGTTAAATGGTTAATCTAGATTTATGTTGTATAACACTTGGTACAACAAATACTTGGCACTTTCATAGCCCATACTGTATGGTATAACCGACACCTGAGCTATGAAAGGAACTTGATTTGTTGTTAACATAAGTTATAATCATGAATGCCTGACAACATTTACAAGTATTAGCATTATTCGAATAAGATAGCTAATGTAATCATGTTAACAATTTATAATCTGATTGGAACCTCCTTGTGTGTGGTTTCCAATTGAATAATAAGGGTTTATACTATACTTGTTTGAAATACCATTAGTGGATCCTCTAACCTTGACATTTGTTGTTATCATTGTTTAATCCTTACGTTAATCTTTCATCTCAAAGTTCTCATCAACTTCTTCCTCTTCTTCTTCACTATTATTATTATCACTATTATTATTGTTGTTGTTGTTATTGTTACTTTTGTATTATTGTTATCTATAATTTATACAAGTAACCTCCCTGTGGTTCGACCCCGGTCTTGCCGGGTTATTTATTACTTCGACACTCCTGCACTTGGGAAAAGACATCAATCTTTTGGTCGTGTCACTAATTTTGGCCTAAAAGTATTTATCTCCTCACAAACCTATTTGCAAGCTTCAATATCATAATTTGGAAAGATTTCTCAAGTGATTTTTTGAAGAGAGGCAAGAGAGAAGCCTTTTTATCTCTTTTTAGTTGTTGTTCCATATTAACAGTAATAGCAAGCATAGTGACATTAGGTTTTATAGGTCAATTACTATTATACCCCAACTTATCCCTCCTAAATTTCAGTTTATTGCATTGACCCGACATTGTGTTTTTATTTTTAGAACCTTCCCAAACTCTGATTGAATTCACATTTTAACCCAATGTAAGAAAGTATATCTTAAAACCGCACATAAAATTTCAACTTGATCCAACTATCAGATTGGGAGATACGTACAATATTGTAAAATTAGACAATTGAAAATTTCATGCCAAAAATCTGAATTTTGCATACCATGTAATTTAGTTAAATCATCTCGGGTCTTAGACTAATTCTTTGGAGATTCCTATTCATAATTATCATAAATTTGTTTCTAAGTTTCTTACCAATTTTAGTCCCAATAGCGCGATTGTGTGTGGGGATTATACTGAAATTTGATGTTTCTCACACAAAGGGTCATGCATTGATTTATTTGACATTTCCTTCTATTTTAGACATAATATCACCCAATTTACAAAATTTCCTCCTTCAAATTATTATTTTTACTTGTTTGCATACTATTTTATTACTTTAGCTTCTCTAAATTTTAAATTAATCTCTAGGAAATGTTCATCTCAATTTATAAAATTTTCTCCCTAATTTATCATTTTTTAATTGATAGTTACTCTATTTAACCCAGATTTATCTATTTTTTACTAGGGGTTTACAAGTAGTGTGAGTAAGGATCATTACCACCGAGAGTATCTAGTCTAGTTTTGTGCTATGTGAACAAAGATGGGGCATTTAATTATAACAAAAATAACTTTGAGAAATACAACTAAGAAAAACCTCAAATTAAAATATCAAAATAAATCAAAAGAACAAACATTGTTATAAGTCAACATCCACCACCCGGTGTTCTACAACTGATTATCAATGCAAATATATATATCAATTCATACTTTTAATATTCACCATTGGAGCTATTTCTCTATCTCTTCTTAGTCATAGTCAATTAAAAAACAAGCAATCTAATTAACCCTAACTACTAAACAACTTCAGACAAGCACTAAAAATCTAATCTAGTAGCAACCTAAAGAATTAGAGAGATTAATGAAGCTAAACAACATAAGCACAAGTGGTTGCATTTAATTTATTTGATATTCTTACTAAGATTTGCTAATTTTTGACACAAAGAATCATTAACCTTAATTGCTTCATAGATTAGAGAGATTACACAATTACGGATTTGATATCTAACCTAGCAATAGATTGCAATAAATAATAAACTAATCCTTATAGGAATTAAACGAGATAATCATGAAAATAGGAATCGAAGAACATTCAATGCTTAAAGAATAAATTGAACAGTGAAAACAAATTAGATTTCATAGTTTTATTGATTCTAAGGCTTCCATTTTCTTTGACTAAATAAAAATTTAGTTACACCGTACTATCATGAAAACTCGAAGCATAAGAAGAAAGTAGAGAAAAGGGAAGAGGAAAGAGGAAAGAGAGAAGAGAGAAGAGAGAAGCAAGATGTCTGATCTCGTCTCTCCCTTTTTATTTTACAAATTTTTTCCTCTTTAGAAGCCTAAAACCTAAAAATACTCTCAAAATTATCCTCCAATGATAATCACCAAATCTAAATATTTAATGAAATTATTAAATAATAAATAAAGTCCTAATATAACAAGGAAAATGATTTTTTCAGCTAGAATTCATGCATCAAATTTGGAAGCTTTCAAAAATAAATCACATCATATTAAATTTGCAAGCCAAAGAATGTTCTAGCATGTTGGTAGTACAAGTACAATGGTTTTATGCCTTTTCAACCTCGATTCATTTAGTATCTCTCAAAACTCAAAACATGAACTTAGGGTTCCATGGCAATTTGAATCATCTAAATTGGATCTTGTATGAGAAAGTTAATCTTAGATTACAAAGTTGTGATGAAACTGTCCAGAATCACTTAATTAACTTCGTTTTGCCTTTAATGCCTCCATTTGCATCCTAAATTGAAATATAAAAAAAAATGAGTACATTTAGGCATCAAATAAGTATAAAATACTAAACATTACAGGAGAAGAATGTGACAATATTCATTCTCATAAGTGATTCACTCTCAAAATAAGCAAAGCTTGAAACTTTAGTGCTCATCTTTATTATATTGGCTAATAGGAACAATTTAGCAAGAAAATCCTGAACTGAAGCTTTCCAATTAGTGATTGAGTCTGTGGGCATTTTTGCTCTATCTTAAAGAGAGAATAGAAATAAACAGAAGCGAATGACATCGTCAGAAAATCCATTATGCTTGAAAGTGTCTCAAATTTCAAAAAACGCTAGCTATATGGGCATAAAGGTTGTTGTGGCATCGATGAAGTAGAATGATGGATATTCCTCGTGGATCAGAGGTGTTGGTATTAATCATAAATTATAATTTGAAGGATTTATAAGTCGCCACCTAATATTATGGTCATTAGAAAACCTACTGGTCCTTATAAGGGTTTTTTGAGAAATTCAAAATTTGAGCATACTCCTCAACAATAGGGGTTATGTCAATATCTTTCAAGGAAATACAACTTTAATTTGGGTCTTAGAAATGCAACAGGGCTTTCACTACTGAGATTTGTATCGAAATCTTTATTAGATGAGAGATCCTTCTATACATCCTTTCAAAAAGATTCTCATCCACATAGCCACAAGTTTCTCCTTATTATTTATAGAACAATGTACTTTAGTTATAGTTATATTCGGTAATTCCCCTCAGCGAATTGCATCATCTCATATTTTTGTCCATGTTTAGAAAAACGTTATGAAAGTTATGGTCTCAACTAAGAACAATTATGTAGAGTTCAAGATCTTTGATATGGTTTTCTTTAATTCAAAATGAATTATTAGGGAGTCAAACATCCTAAGGATAAGTTCTAGTCATTACATAAAGGGTAGGTTAACTACCTGGTCTCAAAAGATTTTGTGATCAACCTAGTGACTACTTCTCGTAAAGGTAGTATAGGGGTTTACAAGGAATTGTTAGGGCATAATATGATTGTTATTATCAAGTAAACACTCAGATCATAGTTGGGAGTTTCATGAATCTAAACCCCGATTAAAAGTCATGAGGCAAACTGATAATCCTCCACCTAACTTGGAATTGGATTTATACTCTCATAATTAAAACACATAAAGGCAGGAATTCAAATTCAATGTACTTATACATGAATAATATATAAAAAAATGCATGCTAAAATTAAATCACCCAGGCCAACAAATAAACAGGATGCAACAAAAGAAAGAGCTCTCAGTCATCGCTAGAGCTAGAGAGAGAATCTAGAGAGAGATGCTCTCTTTCTTCTTGGAATTCTCTCCTTGTCTTGGTATCCTACATCTACCGAGTTCTCGTTTGGAGCTATTTTCTCCGTTGTTAATTTATGGCTACCCATACAAATTAACGCCTCACTCCTCTTCAATTCAACAATAACGAATCTTAGAGGAGTTTCAGTTAAATCTATTTTGCATTATAGTTGTGCCTTTGGCATACCAAGATCCTTTTGTCTTAGATCCCCCATGCATCAATGGGATCTCTTGTTCATCTGGTAGTAGACTACTAACTCTCTCTGCTAGTGCCGACAGGGACCCTCACTCCTCCAGTGTTCATGCCCAACATATTTTAATTGCTAGTGCTACATGATGTTCTCCTCACTCAAGTACCTTCAGAACACCTGTTGTAGGGACATTGCAAGACTAGGTTCTCATATCTGGACATGGTAGGAACTCCCCTACCCTTCCCACTCTATAGTGCTTTTTCTGTTGTTTATCAGAGGGTGTAATCACCATCTGTAGCCCATGAAGTGGTTTACCTTATAACTCCCTGTTTAGTCGGTTTTCCCGATCTATATATTCATTGGTATGTTTGTATTTTGTTGCTGCCTGCAATGTTGCTGCTACATTTGCTTGGATTTTATTTTGCTCTGTGTAGGGTGCTCCTATTGGAGTCTCTTTTATTAGTTATAGTGGTTGTTGGTGTTCTGTTGTCACGCCTTGCTTGGGTTTGCTTCTGCTAAGCTGTGGCTTGGTGGTGGCTATCTCCTTGTGTTTGTTGGTGAGATTGTTATACGCCTAAAGTGTTCAAGTAAAATGAGGCCAAATAAGCTAAGGAATAACTTAATTATTAAAGGGTATTTTAGGTTATGTATATTTTCAATTCAACTGTTATGTAATTTATTATTTGGAAACAAAGGGTCATTTAATTCTTATTAAAAGCTAGTTAAGAGGGTCAGTTATTTCCTATTAAAAGCTAGTTAAGAGAGTCAATTAATATTCATTGCAAGTTTGTTAAAAGCCTATAAAAGGCTAGAGTATTGGAAATAAAAGATAACATTTGAATCCTAATTGTGCCGTGTGCATTTGTGGAGGTTTCCTGGCTCCTTAAATTGCTAGAATTCATTTATACTTCTTTCGGTATAACAAGTTGGTATCAGAGCAGGCGTTCCTGCAACATGGCTGAGGGAACAAGATTATCCCAATTATATGAAACAGTATAAAATTTACAAGGAGCAACCACTGCCCTGAAAGAAGAGCAATCCAGGCATGGAATGCTAAAAGAAGGTGTGCTACAACAACTCAATAATTTGGCATCAAGCTATGATAGCCTGGTACAAATTACAACTAAAACCCATTAAAGGGAAGGAACTTCTAACAATATCAAAATAAATGCTAATCCTGTGTTTGATGGACACCGGGGAATTCAGGCTCAATCTCTTCGATTAGATTTCCCTTGTTTTGATGAGGGAGATCCTAGCGAATGGATCTTGAAGGCACAATAATTCTTTAATTATTTTAAGACTCCGGAGGACCACAAGCTAGAAATTGCGTCTTTCCACATAGAAGCAAAGGCACTGACTTGGTATTATTAGCTCCAAGAATCAAGCCTAGTGACCAGATAGGGTGACTTTTTGGAGGCTCTTCGCACCAGATTTGGACCTTTGGCATATGAGGATCTAGTTGGTGCATTTATCAAATTGAGGCAAACTGGAAGCGTAGAGGAGTACCAAACAAATTTTGAGATCTTGTCCAATAAAATAAGTGGGGTAAGTGAAGAGTTTTGTATAAGTACCCTCCTAAATGGTTTCAAAGATGAATTGTGAATTATTATTACCATGTTCAAACCAAATACTCTTGCTGCTGCTTTTGGTTTGGCTTGGCTACAAGAAGAAGTAACTAGAAAACATATCCCTCATCGAAACACTCAAAACCAAAATAACTCATATAAACCTTTATTCAAGTCTACTCTTCTTAGATTACCTGGACAAAATCTCATGCCCAGGTTACCAGCCCCAAACCCATCATTTAAACTTCCACCCCCCTAATAACCAATATATAACCCACCATTCCAGAGAAGAAACCCATACCCCATAAGGCGTATAAGTCCTAACCAAATACAGGAAAGAAAGGAAAAAGGTTTGTGCTATTTTTGTGATGAAAAGTACCATCAAGGACGCAAATGCAGCAGACCCAAATTATACTTACTCTTTGATTGAAATTCAAAGAGGAGGGAGAAGAAGAATGGGAAGAAAAAGAGATATTTAATCAACCTGATATAGAGAATATACCTGCAGTCCAACAAGCTGATCTATTAGGCATATCCTTGCATGCCATTGCAGGAGTACCTTCTCCTAAAACTATGAGATTAGTTGGGAAAATTGGGACATGTTCAGTTATTATTCTCATTGATACCGGTAGTACACATAGTTTTATTGATGTGAATGTGGCAAGGAGGGAAAAACTACCAGTAGAAGAAGGCCAATTGGTGGTCCAAGTTGCTAATAGAGACACCCTTCCTTGCCAAAGTTGTTGTAAGATAGTTCTTTTAAAGATGCAAAGCTGTAAGGTTTTAGCCAATATGTTTTTATTGACCCTAGGTGGGTGTGATGTTGTGTTAGGGGTAGATTGGTTAAGAAGTTTGGGAACTATTCAATGGAACTTTGCTGATTTAAGTATGAGTTTCTTTGTGGACGGAGAGAAATAATTTCTACAAGGCTTGAGGTTACCCAAGGAAGCCATTAAGGAAGAATATAGTTTGAGCAAGGTTACCCTTGTAGAAGGGAGAGGAATATGACTGTAATTTCTGGAGATTAGTGATAGTTTAGGAGGAGCACCAGTAGAGCCTGCTCTACAAACTATTTTGAATGAATTCAAAATAGTGTTTGCTGAACCCAATTGACTCCTACCTCCTAGGAGTCACGACCATCAGATCCAACTCCACGAAACAGCTAAACCAACATGTGTTAGGCCTTATCGATACCCCTATTATCAAAAAGAAGAAATTAAGAAACTGGTCAGGAAAATGCTAAAAGCTGGGATCATAAAACCAAGTCAAAGTCAATACTCTTCACCAGTTCTCTTGGTGAGGAAGGCAGATGGAAGTTGGCGAATGTGTGTTGATTATCAAGCTCTCAACAAAGATATCATCAAAGATAAGTTTCTCATTCCTAATATAGATGAATTATTAGATGAGCTTAATGCTGCTGAGATGTTTTCTAAATTTGACTTGGACTTGCGATCGGTCAAATCAGAATGAAGACTGAAGATGTGCCTAAAACTACCTTTTGTACCCACGAAGGGCATTATGAGTTTTTGGTGATGGCCCATCAACCTTTCAAGGATTGATGAATGAAATATTCAAACCATATCATAGGAAATTTGTGTTAGTTTTTTTTTATGACATACTTATGTATAGTAAATCTCTTGAAGAATATGCGGGGCATCTATGAGTTCTCTTAGAAGTGTTGAGATGACATCAGCTACATGTTAAAGCCTCAAAATGTATCTATGGCTGTCACGAAGTAGAGTACTTGGGCCATATTATTTCCAAAGAGGGAGTCCAAGCAAATCCATTAAAGATTTCAGCCATGATGGAGTGACCTAAACATAATAATCCTAAAGCTCTAAGAGGATTTTTGGGGTTAATAGGTTATTACAGGGAGTTTGTAAAAGGCTATGGAAATATTGCAGTTACTCCAACTACCTTACTTAAGAAAAATTCCTTTAGGTGGGGTGAATAGGCCAGCCAAGCTTTTTCAGCCTTAAAGGCAGCCATGGTGACACCTCCTGTTCTTGCCTTGCCAGATTTTTCCATAATGTTTGTGCTAGAATGTGATACTTTTGGAAATGGGTTGGGAGCAGTTTTAATGCAGGAAGGGAGGCCCTAACATATTTAAGCCAAGCATTAAAAGGTAAAAATTGGTTCTTATCTACTTACGAAAAAGAATTTCTAGCTCTTATGTTAGCAATTCAGAAATTGAGACATTATCTACTAGGACATAGATTTAAAGTAAGAACCGACCAACAAGCTCTAAAGTACCTTTTGGAACAAAAGGTTGGAACACCTTTTCAAAAAAAGTGGATAACAAAGTTGTTAGGCTTTCATTTTAGTATGGAATATCGTACTGGCAAAATAAAATAAAGCAGTAGATGGTCTCTCTAGGTTACCAGATCAAGGGAACAATTCAAAACCAGAAGGAACTATGACTAGTTATGGAGAAGCCAAGGCCATCAACATGGTTACTATTAATTGGTGGGAAGGGCTTCATCAAGTATACAACCAAGATCCCTAGTTGCAACAATTACTCAACCACTACGATCAAGGTGATCTGGATCCCCTCAAGTATCAGGTTAGAGGGGGGTTTTTATTCTACAAAGGGAGGCTACACTTGGGGACCTTAAAGATGTAGTAGGAGCAAGTCATGCAACAATTCCATAGTAGCCTTATGGGAAGGCATGCTGGTTCATAAAAGACTCACTCCAGGCTCAAGAGGGAATTCTTTTGGCATGGCTTGAGAAAGGTCATCAAAAAATTCATTAGAGAATACGACGTATGCCAAAGAAACAAAACAGAAAACCCCAAACTAGCTAGGGCTTTGCAGCATCTGCCAATTCCAAGTAAAGTATGAGTGGATATTAGTATGGACTTCATAGAGGGGTTACCTATGTCTAAAGGGTACAATGTAATCATGATGATAGTAGACAGGTTCAGCAAGTACAATCATTACATACCAATGGCACATCCATATACAACAACAACAATAGCAAAAGCATTCATGGAAATCATATTCAAATTACACAGTATACCATAGAGCATAGTTAGTGATCGAGATAAAATATTCACAAGTAATTTTTGGAAAGAAATCTTCCATTTAAGTGGAACGAAGTTGTTAATGAGTTTAGCAGATCACCCTTAAATGGACAGGCAGACAGAGGTAATGAACAAATGGTTAGAAGGGTACCTCAGGTGTTGTACCAGTGATAGACCCAAAAATTAGGCCAGTTGGCTACCTTTAGCCGAGTGGACATATAATACTTCAGAGCACTCCTCCAAAAGGTTTACTCCCTTTGAGATCGTTTATGAACAAGAGCCTCAAGACTCCTTCCATATGAGCCTGGGACCACGGTAGTACAAGCAGTTGAAGATGAAATGAAAAGTCGAGATTTCATCCTAACTTTGGCATGAGAAAACCTGCAAGAAGCTCAAACAAGAATGAAGTTATACATATATAAAAAGAGAATAGAGAGGGAATATAGCATGGGGGATTTGGTCTATTTGAGGTTAAGACCTTATAAACAGATGATGGTAGCAGTAAGGAAAAGCTTGAAGCTTTCTCCAAGATATTTTGGGCCCATCCAGATCATTCAAAAAATTAGAAAAGTTGCATACTAACTCGATTTACCTAAAGGCTCCAAGATTTACCCAGTATTTCACATCTCTTGCCTCAAGAAGAAGATTGGAACTTAGTTAACCCTAACCCTAGATTACCGACAGTGATGGAAGAAGGCACATTGGCACCCGAACCAGAGAAAATATTAGAAAGAAGGCTCAAGAAAAGGAGAATCGCATAGGAATTGATTTTTTGGTTCCATGAAAGGGAGCTAATGAGGAAGATGCCACCTAGGTGAATGCAAAAGAGCTGAGAAAGACATATCCTGAACTCGTGGGCGAGTTCTTCTGAAGGGAAAGGTTATGTTATACGCCCAAAGTGTTTAAGTAAAATGAGGCCAAATAAGCTAAGGAATAACTTAATTATTAAAGGGTATTTTAGGTTATGCATATTTTCAATTCGACTGTTATGTAATTTATTATTTGGAAACAATGGGTCATTTAATTCCTATTAAAAGCTAGTTAAGAGGGTCAGTTATTTCCTATTAAAAGCTAGTTAAGAGAGTCAATTACTATTTATCGCAAGTTTATTAAAAGCCTATAAAAGGCTAGAGTATTGGAAATAAAAGATATCATTTGAATCTTAATTGTGCCGTATGCATCTTGGCTCCTTAAATTGCCAGAATTCATTTATACTTCTTTGGGTATAACAGATATTTGTCTGGTCAAGGCCTACTTGTGGCTACAGTTGGTGCTCTGTCACCCTATGTTGGTTGTGCTTGTTTTGGTGTTCTTGGGTTTGTTGCAGTCCTCATCTATATGTTCTCCCTGTTACTAGATGTGTTGCTTGCAGCTGCTACAGATCCTCTAGGTTTCTGCTTTCTGTAGTTAATTTGCTCAACTCCTGGAAGTTAGCTATTTCTTTACTTTTAATGTCATTTGGTATGTTGGAGCTACTATTACCAGCCTGCTGCTGATTTTGTTGTTGTTGCTTGCTTTAGCTATTATGATCTCTGATTATTGCTATATGCAGAATGCTGCTAGCTTTGCTTCTATGGGATACTCTTGGTATGCTAGAGTAGATGTGTGGATTCCCTCTCTAACTTGTGTTGCTGCTTTTTATAGCTTGGTTTGCTAAGCTCTTTGAAGCTGGCTACTGGAATTTTTGCTGCCTTTTGCCGATCTGTTATGTGTTGTTTTGATGTTGTTTGTTGCTGCTATATGCAATTTCGTTTGCTGCACTTTCTGCACCTGCTGCTAGGTTCACTACTCCCTCTCTCTGTTGGAGTGATTGTTGTTGCTGCTAAATATAGCATAATGTGTTATGCTTCTTGAAGCCGGCTGGGCTTATATACTGCTGTTATTGTTTGCGGGCTGGTTTATGGTGCTGGTTTGTTGGTTTGCTGGAGTTAATGTTGTCTGATGACTCCATTTCTCTAGCTTTGTGTTGCTGCTTTATGCAGTTTGGTTTACTTAGTTTCTTGAAGTGGGCTGTTGGTTCCTCTAGTTACTCTTTACAATCAGTTTGGTTTGTTGCATTTAACTTGGATGTTGGTTGTTGTTATTGTCTGTTGTAATGTAGGTTGGTTTTTCCTCATGGATGATTGCTTCTTAGTAGAGGAGCTTTGTTGTTGTCTGCTGGCTTGAGTCCAGTTGTGACCTGTGTTGTAGAGTTATTTCTTGAAATTGGCTGCTGGAACTCATGGTTCTCTCTGTCGAAGTTGATGTGATTCCTAGTTTTATTGTTGGTATGAATGCTCTATTGTTGAATGCCTTCTTGACTACGGCTAACTGCACTCAGGGTTGCCTTTAGCTGTTATAGTGTTGATCTTGTCATGATGCTTGACTATTTCATTGGATGCCAACTTTGCCTGCCTTATTGGGCAGCTAGAATTCTTTTTTGTTGGTTAGCTTTCTCTAGTTACTTACTTTTGCTTATGCAGGTTTCGCTCTGTTATATCTGTATAGGGAGCATGTTCTCTTAGGCTCATTTCATCTTGGGAGCTTGTTCCCTCATGATTCCTTCCCATTAGGTTATATATAATTGTAAATTTGACTCGTTGGTTTTCCAGCTTTGTTTACTTTTGATCTATAATACTTCTTACATTTGATATAAAAAAAAAGGACACAACAAACAAATAATCAAAAAGCTTAGACCAACAAGAGATATTCCTAGTGGAGTCGACATCCTATCGTGGTGTGCATGACATTGAACAACGGATATCCCTCCTGGACCGAGGGGGTGTTGGAACTAATCATGAAATTATGATTTGAAGGGTTCAGAAATCATCACCTAGTATTATGGTCACTAGAAAAACTACTGGTCTGCAAGAGTCTAAGTAATTTTATTCCCCAAGTTTTAATAGTGTATTTATTTTTATTTTATATATTCTACCAAGGTGAAGAAGGCATAGTTGCAAGCACTTTGGAGGGACTTGGAGACTCTCCATATGAAGGAGAAAGAGATTGTTAAAAAATTATTTGCTCGTACTTTCACTACAGCCAATAAAATGAAGGCTCGTGGTGAGACAATAAGCCAAACCATCACCAATGAGAAAGTTTTGAGGTTCATGACTTTAAAATTTGATTATGTGGCTTGCTCCATTAAAGAATCTAATGATTTGAACACACTGACCATTGATGAGCTGTAGAGCAGTTTGCTAGTCCATGAACAAAGAATGATTGGCCATCGAGGAGAGGAGCAGGCTCTCAAGGTCACTCATGAAGACAACACTAGCAAAGGAAAAGGTCGAGGGGGTGTTCAGAGAAAGAGGAAGAGGTTGTGACAGACAATCTTTTAACAAAGCCACTATCAAGTGCTTTAAGTGTCACAAATTAGGACACTTTCAGGAGTGTCCCAGTTAAGAGAAGAGAGCCAACTATATAGAACTAGATAAAGGAAAAGAGCTGCTTTTAATGTCCTATATAGAGCATAACCATGCTAAGAGAGAAGAGGTCTAGTTCCTTGATTCAGGATGTAGTAATCATATGAGTGGGAATAAATAATGGTTTTTGGATTTGGATGTTCAATTCAGGCAAACTGTGAAACTAGGCAACATCTTAAGGATGACAGTTATAGGGAAAGGAAACGTTTGAATGCAAGTGAATGGAATCACTAAGGTAATTTCTAAGGTCTATTACACTCTTAAGTTGAAAATAACTTGTTAAGTATAGAGGAGTTTCAAGAAAAAATATGGCAATTCTGATTCAACATAGGGAGTGCAAAGTTTTTCATCCTAGTAAGGGTTTAATTATTTAGTCTGAGATGAGCTCGAACAAGATGTTTATTGTGCTCCCAACGATGATGCCTAAAGATACTACTTGTTTTCAAGCTATGACAGAGAATGAGAGTTATTTATGGCACTGCAGATTCAGACCCTTGAGCTTTAAAGGGTTGAGAACCCTTCAATACAAAAAGATGGTCAGTGGTTTGCCTTCTTTAAAAACTTCTGCAAAGTTATGCACAACGTGTTTGGTTGGAAAATAGCACAAGGAATCCATTCTAAAAAGAAATCTATAGAGGGCGTCACAAAAGCTGGAGCTAGTACATGCCGATATATGTGAACCTATAAAGCCTGCATCAAACAACAACAAGAGGTATTTCTTGAGTTTTATCGATGACTTTAGTCGTAAAACTTGGATTTACTTCTTGCATAAAAAATCAGAGGCTTTTACCATGTTTAGAAGTTATAAGGCTTGTGTTGAAAAGGAAACATGTGCTTACCTTAAATTTTTGAGGATTGACTGAGGTGGTGAGTTCACTTCAAATGAGTTTGGGAAGTTTTGTAAGGCAAATAGCATAATCATGCAATTAAACATAACCTATACTCCTCAGCAAAACAAAGTTACTAAGACGAGGAATAGGACTGTGATGAATTTGGTGCGATGTATGCTCACTAAGAAGCAGGTTCCCAAGGCTTTCTTGCTATAAGCTATGAGATGGTGTGTGCATGTCCTCAACAAGTGCCCTACTTTAGCTGTGCAAAATAGAACTCCAGATAAAGCATAGAGTGATATGAAGCCTACAATAGAGTATATTAGATTTTTTGGTTGCTTAGCTCATGTGCATGTACTAGACCAGAAAAGAATTAAGTTGGATGACAAAAGCATTCGATGTGTTTTATTGGGTGTGAGTGATGAATTGAAAGCTTCAAGATTGTTTAATTTGGTCTCTAAGAAGATAATTGTTATTAAGGATGTTGTTTTTTAGGAGAATAAGGGCTAGAATTAGGACTTGAGCAGGGAAGAAATGGCATTGGATGTATTAAAATTGGGTGATAGTGAAAAAAAAGATAATGAAGCTGAGAATGTAGGGGAACTTAGAGTAGAGAAGTTAATGAGAATAACAAAGTTGGCTCAAATGGTACAAATAAAGTTGGTTCAAGTGGCACTAGTTTACTTTTTGGTGAGACACCTGATGAGAATTCCTCAGGTCCAAGTTGAGGGAAGGCAAGACAAGTTCCACTTTGGATGCAAGATTATGAAATTGGTAAGAGCTTGACAGAAAAAGAAGACTTATGTGCCATGATGATTTTCATAGAAGCTGTGAAGAGTAAGAAATGGAGAGATGCCATGAATATAGAGATTGATGCTATTGAACGTAATAAAACATTGGCTCTGACTATCTTACCTGAAGGAGTAAAGATCATTGGAGTTAAATGGATTTTTAAAACAAAACTCAATGAAAGTGGTGAGATAGACAAGTGCAAAGCTAGACTTGTGGCAAAAGGATATACACAACAATATATGATTGATTACACAAAAGTTTATGCTCCAATTGCAAGACTAGATACCATATGTTTGGTAATTGCCTTAATAGCTTAAGAAAGTTGGAGTATGTTTTAGCTTGATGTGAAGATCACATTTCTGCATGGTGAGCTTAGTTAGGAAGTGTTTGTCCAATGGTGAGCTTAGTGAGGAAGTGTTTGTCCAATAACCTCAGGGATATGAGAAGAAGGGCAAGGAACACAAGGTTTATAAGCTAAATAAGACGCTGCATGGTCTCAAACAAGCTCCACAAGCTTGGTACAACAAAATAGAGACTTATTTTGCTAAAGAAGGCTTCAAAAAGAGTCATTATGAACACACCCTATTCACAAAGTCAAAGGAAGGAGGTAAGTTTTTAATTATCAGTCTTTATATTGATGATTTAATTTTTACTAGGAATGGAAAAAGCATGTGTGAAGAGTTTAAGAAGTTGATAATGTTGGAATTTGACATGTCTGACTTGGAAAAATGAGATATTTTCTAGGGATTGAAGTACTAAAAAATTATAATGGGATTTATGGGTGTCAAAGAAAGTATGCTCATGAAGTTTTAGAAAGATTTAGCATAAACATAAGCAACTTGGTGAAATATCCCATAGTTCCAGGCTGCAAATTGTCAAAGGACGAGAAGGGAGCTAAAGTTGATACAAGTGTGTTTAAGGAGGTGGTTGGCAGTCTTATGTATTTACTGCAACCAGAGCTGATTTGATGTATGGTGTGAGTCTTATCAGCAAGTTCATGTTGTGTCCTACAGAGCAACATTGGTTTGCAACAAAAAAGATTACTTAGATATTTGAAGCGAACGACTGATCTAAGGATTTTTTACAAGATAGGAGGTTGTAAGCAACACACAACCTATTCAGATAGTGATTTTGTTGGAGATGTAGATGATAACAAGAGTACTTCGGGGTGTGTATTCATGTTTAGTTCTGGAGCGATGTCATGGTCATTTAAAAAATAGCTTGTGGTTAGCTTATCCACCACTAAAGCCGAGTACATTGTTGCTACCTTGTGCTCTTGTCAGTGTATTTGGTTAAGAAGAGTTTTAGAGAAGCTTGGTACTTATGTGTAGGAGAAATGCTCTACAATTCTGTGTGATAACAATTCAAGTATAAAACTCTTTAAGAATCATGTTCTTCATGGCAGAAGCATACACATTGAGATCATATTTCATTTTCTTTGTGAATTAGTAAGAGATGGTGTGGTTGATTTGAGTCATTGTAATACTCAAGACCACGTAATTGACATTATGATGAAGCCGCTCAGATTGGAGGTGTTTTTGAAGATTTGTAGTTTATTGGGCATGTGTGAAGTTTCTAATATAAATTGAATGCATTCTGCATACAATTTAGGGTGGGGGGGATGATAGACTGCTAGAGGTTATAGTTTATTATTCTGATCTTTTAGTTAATTAATCTGTTAATAAGTTCTATTCTTTAGGGACTAGTCTGATACCGTGTTTTAGGATGTTACAAAAGTGAATTGTTATTTTGATTTTATCTTTTTGTAAAAGGCTTTATAAGCCTGCAGTTGGTTATCAATGATTTGAAAGACTTTTCATTCAAGCTTATGTGTTATTGTTTCTTCTTGATGTTCTCAACATTAGCTTCATCCGAAAGGGAAAAAAATACAACAAAGATATATTAGCAAAACATAAGAAACGATAAAACTTGTGGGAAACTTTTTTAAGCATCATGGACCAAGTACTTGTGAGATAAATAGCCAACGCATGGCTAGTTAATTAACAAATTTGATGTCCCCTTCAAAAAGAAATGAAAAATATAAATGGCATCTCCCTAATCTATCAAAACAATGAACCGATATATATATATATATATATATATATATATATATATATATATATATATATATATATATGTTAATAGTAGAAGAAAAGAGCTTCAAAATATGAATAATCGAGACAATTAGTAAAGGTGTTCATTACCTTTGAAACAAACTGGTTAAAAGGATTCATGAAGAAGATGAGAATATCTTGATATAAAAAGAAGAAAGTGCACTTTATGTTATGTGCAACATTTTCTTGAAATACACATAACCCTAAAATTCAGGCTAAGTCTTCCAATACATATTTATCAACCTACATCGAAGAATAGCTTCGAGTAGAACACAAACTATCAACTTTGTTTTTGACACATATTCTACCATGCCACCATTTTAAGAAGCAAAAGAAGTAGAAAGAGCTCCTAGTCAGTCGTAGGAGAGAGAAACTAGAGAGAGATGCTCTATTTCATTTTGAATTTTTCTCCTCTCGATGGTGAGCTGCAGCTCTATAGTTCCCAATTGCAGCCTCTTTCTTCATTGACCACTTACGTGGTCACCTATAGAAAGCGATCTGTGTCTCTCCTTTCCTCGATACAACTGAAACGAAGCCATGAGGAGTCTGCTTAGGAGGGGTTTCGGTCTCACTTAATTTTCTTAGGTACAGTTTTAGTCTCAGCTTCTTCCACCCAAGCATCGAAGGGTTCAGATTCTTTATATCTTAGTCCCTCTCCAACCCTCAGAGACAGCTCAGGGGCTGAGATCGTGTCCCCATCATCTCTGGTGCACGATGGTCTTGATGAGTCCGGTGTTGCCTTCCTCAAAGGTGACGAGTTCATCTCTTGCGTCACCTTCGTGTTTTCCTCTATCACTACTGATGCAGTTAGCTGGGTTTTCGACCTTATCGCTGGTGTTCAAGGTCCAAGTACTTCTCACCCCTTTGCTTTAGGGTCTGGTGTGATCTATTCACTAGCACTATAGCTTTGATTTTTGGTTTGTGCTTTGGGGTTTTTTTGATGATGCAATGAGACGGGGTAGGGCATCTCTTACCCTGTTTTCTTAGTTCTGTCTCTATATGATGATATATCAGAGACCTTTATGCCCTATGCCCACCATGAGGCTCTTCCCCTCATGTAGTTCGGGCTTTGAGGTCTTGGGGCCAGTTGTCTATGACTCCTAGATGGTAGACGCCCCCTTTTGTATGCTGGAGTTATCAAGCTGCTTGGCTGGTTGGTGATCTTTTGATTATTGTTGTTGTCATCTCTTTTCACTTTGTTATGTCGCTGGTTCCTCTTCTGTTGTTTTGGGTTGCTGGAATGGATGATTTTCTGAGGTTAATATCTCTATGTTCTATTAGCATGGAGTTTTATTGTATTGGATTCTCGTGTTCTGTTTATGGTTTGTTCTCTTTCTGCCTGCTGCTATTTGTAACTGCAATGATGTTTGTCTCAGGAGCAATGGGATATGCTTAGTGGACCTGCTATCTTTTGGTGGTGTGAGCACTATGTTAGGATGTTGGTAAGCCACTGTTTGGTTTCTTCATCCTGTTGTTCCTGCTGATTGTTTTCGGTAGAGTCTGCTTTGCCAGCCTTTATAGACTCTGGTTGACGACCATTTGGTCGGTTGTGCTCACAACATGAACTACTGGTGCTATGGCTGCTTTGTTTGTGTACAGTTGTGGGTGTGAATTTGGATATGTGTGGAGCCCTGCTTGGTGTTCTATACCTGCTGTGGGGTCCTGTTTGGGTGAGGTTCTCTCCCCAACTGCTTGGTCAGCTTGGCTGTAATCTCTTCCACTTTTGGCTTTGTATAGCTGCATTGCACATCTGCCATGCTCCTTGCAGCTGGATAGCTAGTTTGTCTATTGCTGCTATATGCAACCTGATGATCTCTTCGATTGCATGGGTAGTTGGAGGTTTGCTGGACTCTGTCCTTCCTTGGTATGTTGTGCTTCTTGAAGCTGGCTGGAATTATGGTTTGCTAGAGTTGATGTGATCCTTCTCTGGCTTGTTACTCCTGGCTTAATGCCATGAGTCTTTCTTCCTCTACATATTCCCCTGTTGTTGGGTGTACAAGTTGCTGCTGTTGTCAGCTTGCTGGAGATGCTTGCTGATGATCTTTATTGTGGGTGGAGCCTTGTTCTCCTGGTTATTGCCATGTGTCTCTCTTCCCATTTGTTGGGTGACACTTGCTGATGCACGGTCCCTAGTTCCTTATCGGGTCTTAGTGTCTAGATTGATGGTCTTACTGTAGATGGAGGCTGCTTCAGGGTGTTAGATGCAAGTTTGAAATGTGGCTGAGCTATTTTGGTAATGTGTGGAGTCCTGTTGCAAAGGATTTCTCTGCCTGTTTGGGTGAGGCTCTCTCTCAAAATGTTTGGCCCTCTCCTTGTTCACAATATGAGTTGCTGGTTGGCCTAGGCTTCCTTGCTAGTAATGGCTGGTTTGTGTGTGCATGTCAAGTTGGTTTAGCTGTGGGTATGTTATGGAACTTGACTAGGTGAAGCCTTTCTTACCTACTAGGGCTTTGTCTGGCCGGGTGAGGGTCTCTCCCCAAAGTACAGACTATACGCCCCCTTGTTCTATATTGGTTTTTCTGCAGGTCTGTTTTGGCTGCCCTTCTCTTGGGCTCTCATGGAGATTGCTCCCACTATGCTCTCTATATTGATGCCATAGATTCTAACAGTTTGGGTGAGGCTCTCTCTCTAAATGCTTGGGCTACTGATTTAGTGCTCTCTGTCGCAGCTCTGCTAGCATGATGATTCAATTGAAGGACATTGGGGGATTTTTCCTTCTTTAGCTCACTTCTAAATAGAGAGTGCAGGATGGAGACTGTCCTAGTATCAATAAAGTTAACGTTGTGGTGCAGGCTTGGTCTTCTGGAAATGATGTGTGGATAGTTCACTACCCTTGTGTTGCTTGGTAAAGAGCTCTGTTTGGGTGAGGCTCTCTCCCCACATGCTTTGTCCTCCTGCTTGTTGCTGTACTGGAGCAGCTGGTTTGATTTTGTGGATGCGTTTTCCACTTGTCCTATGCTTGGAGTTTTTCAGACTGGTTGACCTCTACGAGTGGAGGGGTGCTCTATGGAGCTTGCTCTTGGGCTTTGTATTACTCTTGCTCGTTCTTGTTTGTTCCTACCTTGCCCTGCTAGTCTGCTTTGGAATATTGGCTTGCTGGTGTTCCTTAGCTTCCTACAGTCCTGGGGATGGTTGACATGATTATTAGTTGTTGTCTGGATGCTGCTACATGCAGTATTGGTATACTGGAGAATTGCTGTTGTTTTGTTCCTTTCTGCAGGTTTCTGTAACTTGTGAATCTGTTCTTGGAGGGCCCTTGGGGCTGGCCTTTGCTGGTGCAGGTAGCTGGAGTGGGTCGCGAGTTGGCCTCCTCCCTAGCCGGTTCGTTGCTGTGTTTTGCTGGTGCATCTCATTAGCACGCATGTGGCTGGTTTAAGTGGGGTTGCAAGCCTCAGCTGCTGCTACCCTTCTCTTCCTTCCGGTGTAATAACGGCTTGCTTCTGTAACTTTTGTTCTTCATGGCTGATTGTTGATTGTTCTATGGTCATGATCTTTTGGTTTGCTGCTGTCTGCATTGATAGCTACTGGGGTTTAAATTCTAGGCTTTTGATGACTGCTTGCAGATTATTACTTGCTGGTTTTGTTCAGGAGCATATTCCCTAATTGGTGCCTGTTTCCTTTGATTTTAGGTTATACAAGGGAATCTGTTCCCTTTGTTTTATGTTCAGCCAGCTTGTCTTGTTATGATTTGATCAAGGAAGTCTGTTCTCTTTGCCTGGACATGTATGTCTATATGTACTGCTGATTTCCAACTTGTTTCGCAAGTTTGTCTTACTATTTTTTATCTATATAATTTTTATATTTTATATATAAAAAAAGAAGTTGCTGTATTCCTGTGAGAACTTATTACAGCAATGGCATCAGTCCAGAACTTTAGAGAGCTCCAATGGCTTCTGTAAATGATCAAATCCGAAAGCCTCAATCTACAAAACATTTCATTTTACCGGCTCCTTTCATGTTCTTGCAAGGTTGCTTGCTCTCTAGGATGGAACTCGACAGTTAACTCGCTTGACATGACTGGAGGCCGGCTTAAACCACGTTGGGCTGAGGAGTTTCGATGGGTTTGGAACAAAATCTGAACCTTAATTAAGAAGGTACGATTGTCAAAAAGGTGCCTCAAGGACAAGGGGATTGTGTATGTTGCAGCTGGACTCTTCAAGAATCACAGTTTGGAGAAGCTTGTATCTTGACGGGAACTGGTTCAGTGGAATAGGTTTTGAGAATTTGCTATGCCCTTTCAGCGTGTTCTCCTCCTTGCAAAGCCAAGCCAAAGTCTGACTTTTCGAGGAGGGAGAACAAAAATTTGAAGATATGGGCTTGCATCGATCATACAGATGCTGCCTACCAATGAGAGTGAGATTAAGTTGGGAGTGTATGACGACGATAGTTTGATAGCATATGATATTTGTCAAAATTTCCATCAGTTTATGTAAGGTTACTGTTAAAGGATAAAAAAACAAAAACAAAGGAGATAAAATATATTTGGTCAAGAGAGAGAAATAAAAACAAAAATAAAAATATAAAAATAAATATGTCTTGAATAATTTTGGAGTGAAGTTTTGTATCTTCAAAACATGAAATACAGAGAGGATATATTTTTAAAGATAATATTTTTTTATTGTTTTACTTTTAAAATATCTTTGTAAGACACTTTCCATTTCAAAATTGTTCACTTAAGATATGTTTGAATAAAAATAGTTATTATTATAATTTTAAAACTCAACTCGAAGGTCGATTTAGGGCAAAGCTTAATTCATTAGTCAAGGCCTAGGTCATGAGTCGGGTTGACTCGAGTCAACATGAAAATAAAAGTTATTATTATCATAGTTCTAAAACTCAATTCGAAAGTTGATCTATGACAAGGCTCAGTTTACGAATGTGGTTGACAATTGATCAGAGTCAATATAATGAAAAAAATAGTTATTATTATAGTTTTAAAATTCAATCGGGATTGATCTAGGGCAAAACTCGGATCATGTTTAGAGATGGTCAATTCAGGTTGACTCAGGTCAACATAAAAGTAAAAATGGTTATTAATATAGTTTTAAAACCCGACTCGAGGTCAACCTAGAGCAAGGCTAGGATCACGAATCGAGAGGGTCAACTCAAGATTGACCTACGTCAATGTAATGATAGAAGTTATTATTAAAATAGTTTTAAAAACTGACTCGGGGATCGACCGAGGCAAGGCCTAAGTCAAGTATCGAAAGGGTCAACCCGGGTTGACCTGAGTAAATGTATGGATAAAAATTATTATTATCATAATTTTAAAACTCGACACAAGAGTCAAGTCAAGGTAAGGTTCGGGTCACGAGTCGAGAGGGTTAACCTGGTTGACTCAAAAACTTCTTAAAAAAATCAATGGATTTTTTATCTATATTTTATTCAGGGTTGCCCCGGAGTTTTGACTGGATTAGATCGACTTGATCATTCCTCTATTTTATTTTTTTAATTCTCTCTTCTTTTTTTTTTTTTTATCTTTTCTCCACTATTTTTGTTTTTATCCTGGAATAAAAACCAAACAGTAACTAGAAAGGAATGCCACTGGGATATTTGTCATTTCAAGGCTGTAGAGAGGTCCAAGGAGAAGGGGTACTCAAAACAATAATGTAGACATTGGGGTAAATCCTTGGATTGAAGACATTGATCTTGCAAGAACACCGTCGTAGAATTCAGGGATGGCTGATGGATAATATCAAAGGCAAGTGGCTGATGGATAATATCAGAGGCAAGGCCAGAACGGATACATATTTGTTCAAGGACATGCCATTTATTAAGCCAAAAAGTGTCAGGATTTTCTTTCGTGGGCAAGAATAAATCGGTAAATACTTGAGCCTTAAAATTACAGTGTCAACATTGGTTTTGAGAACTGGATGTTTTCTAACCTATATTGTCCTCGAACTTAGACAAACCAAATGACATAGACAAGAGGTAATGATAAATGAGTTTGTTATATATTAAAAATTTTAAAGACTAAAAACATTACAAATTTATTATAATTTTTTATATAAAAATAAAATAAAAACAATCCATTCAAATAGGAAAAAAAAACTAGAAAATAATAATAATAAAGAATAAGAAAATAAAAATAGAAAAATATTTTTTTAAAAAAAATTCATATCAGTCTTCCCGGTTAGAAGAAACTTATTCTGAGTTTAGTTTTCATTTAAAAATTATTTTTCATCAAGAATATCTATTTGTACATGGCTCATCTTATCATGACTTCCTAACATCTCTATGCAGGTCATCCCATTATGAGTCTCTAATAAAATACATTTGTGTGAATTAACATTATTTTTGTGTGAGATGTCTCATCATGGATTCCTAAGATAAGACCTTTAAATGGGTCAACTTATCATGCCACCATTGGGATTTTGAATGATAGTATCTGACACAGAAAAAAAAATAACACCCTAATTCTCAAACATCTATTTTTTGGGAGGAACGTCTTCATCCCCTCCTATACAAGCACGTCATGTTCTGCAACTTCTTTTAGCTATGGTTGTTCTGCAACACATAATAAAGTAAAATAATTATCAAGGACCATTGTGCTTTTTTCCAACCATAACTATTTTATAACACACAACAAAGCAAAAGAAAAATTACCCCCCGGTAGGGCCAAAGATCATTAGGATTTGATATCAATTAAGATAGATGAGAGTGAGGGATAAAGGGGTTTATTACATGTCAAAACATTTAAAAAATAAAAAAATCATAAGTATAAGAAAACTCTTAAAATACTTAATTTTATTCATTCATGTGTTCACTTGTGAAAAACTATAATTTTTTATATAGAAAAAATTAAAAAAACTCTAATAATACTGAATTAAAAAAATAAACCAGGATCCCCTCAAATAGGAGAAAAAACTAGAAACACATCTTAAAAGAAAAGGCTCCTCCGTCACCAAAATTAATTCGTATTTGGATGAAAGACTGCCCTTCGTAATTCAATACCACAGAGCTTCTCCTCCTCGAAACTTCCCTAAATGGACCAAGTTCAAAATCTAGTAAATCCAGTTGAAGAGGTTGTGAGGAATGAAGATAAAGAGTTTTAGAGATGAAGGTACAAAAATATTGATATGGAATCTTGATGGGCAATATATATGTTTACTCTTTGCATGATATCATCTATGGGAGTACATCATTCTTCATTCTCATATCAAGTTTATTTAGAAAGCCTAACAGTAGAGAACCACAGACGCCAGTAGAGATTGAAGAGGATTTGCAATATTGGCTTAGGTTCATTGTGTACAACTCCAGCCAACGTTATCAAAATCATAAGTTGAGCAGTAAAATTAATATAATTTAAGAATCGACATGTATATAATATGTAAAGTTAAATTTAAAACTTGAAAATTAATAAAATAAAACTTAACATTGTAAAATTAATAAATTCAAAGCTTAACTGGTTAGGTTTTGAGTTTACTCCTGAATGATCACTAGTTCGAGTTTTTTTAGAGTCACTAGAGATTTAAACGATCATTAACTTCAAGTTTATCCCTATTTTCTCTCATCTTCTTTGTTTGATATTTTTATTACCAATGAGGATTAGTATAGTGTATTACTGCTCTATGCTCATGGTTTTTTGCTTTATAATGGTGCTTTCATGAACTGCAACTATTGCTCTCACTTTCTTGCATTTAAAGAGATCTTTCTTGTTCAGATTTGTCACTGGATTATGAGGTTTATTGTTTTTCTTGAACACAAGAAAATCTAATGGCTTTCAAGATTAAAAGTAGGGCTTTCTGGTTACATATGCTAACCTGTACAATTTATTTACTGAAGTTCTCTGTTTTCTGGGTTTTAATGCTGTATCTCAAATCATTTTGCTTTTGCTACAATTGCAGATCATTGGACTTGCATTATCATCGCTTGACCCTAATTACATCTATATCCAAGTGGTTGATTAAGAGGTGATTGCTTAGGAAGCCGTAATAGCTTCTCTCTTGTTTAAATGTTTTTCTTGCTTGGCATTTTTAAGTTCCAGATTGACTAGACGTACATTAAGTTTACATTTCAGTTGCCTTTACAAAGTTGTAGTTTGATCACCCTCATTTATTTTGTCGAGGGCATTTTCACTTCCTTCACAGTTGTATTGTAATAATTGTCTGGTTAATAAATAAAGTAGTCTTCCTTATTCTATGGGTTTTTCTGTTCTATTTTGAATAGATAATGAAGAATTTTGAGACAGTTATTTTGGGGAAAGAGAATTCTTAATCGCATTATGTGATAGGGGAAATTAGACAACAAGAAAAGACAATCTTACACATAATTTCTCCCATGAATCTTGCTAAGATTATATACTAATAATAAAAGCACAATTATATCTAAATTAGGTAACAAATAAGTTATATTAGACAATGATATAATGTCTACGATATCTTTAATACTCCCTCTCAAGTTGGATCAAGTAGATTGGTGGATCCTAACTTGCTTAATAACCGGTGAAATTGAGTAGAAGACAAAGCTTTGATGAGCACATCAGCTAGTTGATCATGAGAACGTAATATTGAGATTGGATAAGTTTAGCATTAACTTGCTAACGTATGTAATGACAATCTATTTTGATGTGCTTGGTGTGTCCATGAAACACCAAGTTGGATGCAATATGCATAGCAGTTTGATTATCACAAAACAATATCATATGAGTAACACTAGTAAATCCAAAATTTGCAAGGTGTTTAAACCATATAAGTTCATAAGTAACAGAGGCCATAGCATAATATTCTGCTTTAGCACTTAAACGAGCTACGACATATTGTTTCTTGCTTTTCCAATACACTAAATTTCCACCAACAAACATGCAATAGCTAGTGTAGATCGACGATCGAGAGAATTGCCTACCTAGTTAGAATCAGTGTATCCCATGATGTTATTATAACCATTGCAAGTCATAACAATGCTACGACCAATGGTCCTTTTCAAATATGGTAAGTTACATTTTACCATACTAGGATGCTGAACTGTTGGAGCATTCATATATCCTCTAACAAGATTTACAACAAATGTAATATCTGGTCGAATGATTGTGAAGTAAATTAGTTTACCAACAATCTTCTGATAATGAGTGTAAGAGGCAAGAGGTTCACTTGAAGAGTCCATTGTTAATTTGTTGTTTAAAATGTTGGTTGGCTTAGTGTGCAATGTATCAACATCCTTTAACAGATCAATAATGTACTTATGCTAATTGAGGAAAAATCCTTTACGAGAGGCTGCCTTTTCAATGCCTAGGAAATACTTTAAGGAGCCAAGGTCTTTAATTGGAAATTGTTGTTGAAGAGATCTTTTAAGTTAAGTTAAGGAATCACCATTACTCCTTGTTATAATGAGATTGTCCATATATATTAGCATGACTAGTTTATGAGTGGAACCAAGCTGGATAAACAAGGAAGAGTTTGCAGTGCTTCTTGTAAAACCAAGACCTTCAAGAGCAACACTTAATTTAGCATGCCAAGCTCGAGAACTTTGCTTCAGGCCATAAATAGATTTGTGAAGTTTGCAAACTAGCGTAGAGCTTCCACTCTAAGGATGTTCGGGAGGAAGTTTCATGAACACTTCTTTTTTAAGATCTCCATGTAAGAATGCATTGCTTACATCCATTTGGCAGAGAAACCACCCTTGGTTGATAGCAACAGATAGAAGAACTCTGATAGTAGTCATCTTGTCCACAGGAGCAAATGTCTCTTTGTAGTCAACACCAAATTTCTAAGTGAAACTTTGAGCCACAAGATGAGCTTTATGCCAATCAATTTGCCCATCTAACTTAAATTTTATCTTGAATATCCAATGACAGCCGACAACCTATTTTCTAGTAGGTAGTGGTACTATATTCCATGTGTGATTTTCAGTAAGAGCTTTTAATTCTTCATTCATGGCCTGCTGCCATACTTTTTATGATTGAGCTTCTTTGAATGTCTTCGGTTCATGAACATTTGATATAGAAGTAAGAAATGCATTATGTGTTGGAGAGAGTCGATGATAAAACATGAACCTAGAAATAGGATACTTCACATTGTAGGTGATACAATCTTGTATTTGAAATAGCGGTTGACGTGTTCGAAGAGAAACTCTTCTAGTAGATGGGAGAACATCAAGAGAACATGGCAATTCTTATATACTAGTATTGTCAAGTTGGAGATTGCTGGAATCAGAGGCAGTCTGAAGTTGATTTTGTCGGTCAATCTGAAGCTGATTCTATCGCACAACAACATCACTAGAAACAGATGTAGTCTGAAGCTGATTTTGTTGATCAGTAACAACATTTATGGGATTAGTTACAGTTTCAAGTTACGTCTGTTGATCCGAACTAAGAAGAACAGGGTTAGAATTGGGGATCGTAGATGGAAGCTGGTTAGTATTCTCAATATTAGGCAAGGGAAAGATATCGGGCAAGGTCTCCCCCTAATTTCCTACAGAAAAATATTGTGTCTTCAAGAAATCAAACATCCCTAGATACATATAACTTCTTCAACAAGAGGTCATAGCATTTGTATCCTTTTTGAGTTGTGGAGTAACCTAGAAATATGCATTTGCTAGCTCTAGGATCCAGCTTGTCACGATGTGTAGCTGGAGAGTGCATAAAACAAGTGCAGCCAAACACTTTAATATGAGATGCATCTGAAATTTTATTCTGCAAAACTTCAAGAGGAGATTTAAAATCTAACATTAGGCTAGGTAAGCAATTTACAAGATAAGTAGCTGTAAGGACTCTATATGACCAGAAACCTTTGGGAACATTCATTTGAAGCATAATAGCTTGAGTTTTTTCAAGCAAATCATGATTTTTACGTTTAAATATCCTGTTTTGTTGAGGTGTGACAACACAGCTACTCTGATGTAGAATATCATTAGAATGTAAATATTTTGACATGTCTTTGGACATATATTCGGTGTCATTATCAAATCAAATGATTTTAATGTGAGCTGAAAACTGATTAATAGCTAACTAATGAAAATACTTAAAACAACCAAATATGTCATGCTTAGCTTTTAGTAGATACACCCAAGTAACTCTAGAGAAATCATTGATAAAGGTAACAAAATATTTAAAACCATCAATGGAAGTATAAAAGGGATAAACAAGTTCAAACGCATGAGTGGTTTTTGACATTAAAGAGGTAAAAGGAAGTTTTGTAGATTTTAAAAAATGACAAATCTCACAATTGAGAGGTTCATATATTTGAACCGATTTTATTTGACTAAGAACAAACCTCGAAGGGTGAGCTAGACGACGATGCCATAAGAGGTGCTCATATGAAGGATTAGTTGCTGCTTGAAAGCCCTAAAGACTTGAGATTTATGAGAGATTTAATAGAGACCATGTAGAAAAAATCATGCACCAATCATCTCCTTAGTGACAAGATCTTGAAACACAACCTTGGAAAAGGTAAAAATCACTTCGTAGTTTAGAGTAAATGTAATCTTACTGACGAAAAGCAACTAGAATGGAAAAGATGGTGAAAAAAGAACATCAAACACTATCGTATTAAATAGCAGGTTGATTTTTCCATTCCCCTTGACATAAGCACTTTTCCCATCAACTATAGACACAAACGTCGGATGGATGGATGACTTAAAATCATGAATGTTATTTAATTTGTTTGACATGTAATCAATGGCACCATAATCAATTATCCAAAGAACATGCAAATTTACACGCTTAAGAGGTTCATATATTTGAACCGATTTTATTTTACTAAGAACAAACCTTGAAGGATGAGCTAGACGACGATGCCATAAAAGGTGATCATATGAAAGATTAGTTGCTGCTTGAAAGCCCTAGAGACTTGAGATTTATGAGAGATATAATAAAGACCATGTAGAAAAAATCATGCACCAATCATCTCTTTAGTGACAAGATCTTGAAACACAACCTTAGAAAAGCTAAAAATCACTTTGTAGTTTAGAGTAAATGTAATCTTACAGATAGAAAGCAACTGGAATGGAAAAGATGGTAGAAAAAGAACATTAAACACTATCTTATTAAAGAGTAGGTTGATTTTTCCATTCCCCTTAACATAAGCACTTTTCCCATCAGCTATGGACACAAACGTTAGATAGATGGATGACTTAAAGTCATGAATGTTATTTAATTTGTTTGACATGTAATCAGTGGTACCATAATCAATTATCCAAAGATCATGCAAATTTACAAGTTGTAATGTAGTCATAAGAGCAATCAAATTACCTTGGCTATTTTCGGGTCTTTTTCTACCAAAAAAATTTGGTAAAATGACTAAGAAGAGTAGTTGGTTGTTTCTGGTCTTGACTAGTTGATTCATCATGTGACTTTCCTTGGCCATGCTTGTCTTGCAAATAATTTGCAAAATCAAATATCAAAGTTGCAGAATTGGCAAAGAAGCTCTCGATGGAACGTGCATGGTTATTTGCAAGGTATGACTTATGATTATTTGCATGTCTTGGTTGTCTTCTCATATCCTTTGCAAATTTAGGCTTAATTTAGGGATGAAGCCAACAACGATCTGTATTATGACCAAGATTATGCTAGTATTGGCACTTCAAATTTATTTGTTTCCCTTTATAGGATTTAGCATCAGATAGTGGTTTGTACTGACCATGATCAGAAACTCTATAATTCATATCATAGAGCATTAATTTGATCTGATAAGCATGAGTATCAAATACTCCAACTTCACGAGTCATTACTTTTCTACGTATTTCTTCACATTGAATGGTAGCGCAAACTGACTTTAAGGATGTCAGTTCTAAATTCTTCAGAATATGGATTCGCAGGTCTTTAAAATCTGGGTTGAGACTTGCCAACAACTGAAAAATTCTATCCTCATTTTTTTTTCATAGTGTGGCAGCATATGTAATGTGAGGATGATACATTTCCGATTCATTCCACAAGCTTTTAAAGTTTCCCAATAGTTGAACAAAATGTTTTCCTTCTTGGTGAAGGTTGGCAACTTCGCAATGAATCTTGAAAATCCTAGCAGAGTTATTTTAATTTTCATATATGTCATGAATGGCATCCCACATGTCCAATGATTATTCTGAGAAACTAAAAATCTCAGCAAGATTTTTCAACATGGAGTTGAGAATCCAGAACATAACTAACTGGTCTTTGAACAGTTGTGCTTTATATTCCAGATATTAACTTCTAGAGAAATGGTAAAACCATTTATAAATCTCAACTTAGATCTTCTACCAAATGCAATAGTGACAGCCCTTAATCAAGGATGATAATTGAATTCATTCAATAACATAGAGCTTAATCTTTAAGAGGTGTTTGTATCATCGGAACAATTTGCTAGTATGGAGACCTTTCAGCCAATATCAATGTCATCCTTTAAGTGATCTTTCATGGCAACACAACTGATTCTGCCTAATGTTTAAGAATTTAGAGACTAATGCTCTGATACCATAAAGAATTTTGAGACAGTTATTTTGCGGAAATAGAATTCTTAATCTCATTCTTTAGTTGTACACATGTATATATAGCAGGGAAATTATGCAACAAGGAAAGACAATCTTGCAAATAATTTCTCCCATGCATCTTGCTAAAATTATATACTAATAATAAAAACACAATCATATCTAAACTAGGTAACAAATAAGTTATATTAGGCAATGATAAAATGGTAGAATATCTGCAGTATCTTCAATAGATAGTTTGGACACTTCTGTGGAAATCGGTTTATATTATGTGTAAGCCTTTGAAATATGAATACTTAAAGCAACATAATATTTTTGAAGTTTTTTTTTGTGCTTTAAAGGTTCTTTCCCTTAAACATAGCTACTGCCAAAGGCAGTATGGACTATTATATCAATAGTAAGCCTTTGAAATTGCTCATTTATGTTTGTCTTTATATATTGGTCCTTAGTGATTACACTTTGATTTTTCCACTTGTCGATTGTCTATGTAGTACACGTTTCCATTCTCCTTATCATAACCTGTCAGGTCCAGAAACAATAGGCATGTAAACTAATTGTATTATATTTAGTAGTTTGTGAAAATTTAAGAAAAAAAAGGCTTGGAAACATTATCACATGATCATGTTAGTGAAACTTTATTCTTGGAATGTGTAATTTTACTACGTAATTCTATGTCTTTATTATTGTGCTTTTCAGATTATCAGAAGAATTAATCACAACCCTTGATATTAAACTTTAACTCTAGATTAACAATCTTATTTGAATGGCTAATTTGAATTGATCCTTGAATTGCTGAACACATGGCATCTAAAACAATTCTAGGAGTGTTAGACATGATGTGGGATGACAACATAATATAAATATTTATAAGAATTCAAGAAAAGTTCAATCCAAGTATTGTTAAAAAAATTTCAATGTAGGCATTTATCGTTTCAAATATCATACGGATGTTGAGTCATGCCATCAAGTACCAGAAGATGTAAATAAGATGATTTTGAGTGTTTTGGTGAAAAATCAAGAAGCATCTGAAAAGAAAAGAAAGACTTTTCAATATATTGAAAAAAATGATGAAGATAAAGGGAAAGAAATTAGTTTAATGGACAAAGGAAAGAGAACAGTTAGTAGGAATGGAAGTACACAAGGTGTCTTCAATCATTTATCAAAAAAGGATCTTAGAGAAAAAGCATGTCAATAAATTGCAAAGTTTTTCTACACTATTGTGATTTTATTTCTTTATGTGAAAAACCCTAAGCCACTTGAATTGGTTGCAAAGCATGGGTCAAGTTTCAAGCCTATCACATAAATCAAAGGATTGATTGATGAGTTTAACTACTAAAATTAAGAAGACAAATAGAGGGCTAATCTTAAAAAATAGATGTTGGTTCAATTCAAACTGGAACACCATTCGGTTATTGGATCATAACTGGAGTTGTAGAACTTGGATTTAGGTTTGGTTTATATATATGGAAACTTAAGACATAGGCCTAAAACTTTTAGGAAGAGTCCAAGATTTAAAAGGACCGTTTTGAAGTTCAAATTGTAGTAACAACAGAGAAGTCAAAATCTGTTATACAGCCTAGACACTATTCAGTGTTCAATTGATATCTCAAGTTCTAGAAGTCCAAATGCACCGATTCTTGTTTTGTTGGAAAGCTGATACAATTTCACAGAACTTTCATAAAGACGATCTGCTTAAATTCGGATGTTAGCAATGATGTTTTCTGGAGACAAGAAGATAAGAATTGTTATCAAGTCAACAGGTGGCCACCTACTCAACAATTAGTCATTAAATCAATAGTCCTGAATTTTAGCCTATAAAAGGAGGCATTTGTCATGCATTTAGGCATCCTGGTTTTTACATCAAGATCATTTCCTTACTTGCTTTCTTTCTTTGTAGTTTTAATATTATAGTTTTATTTCATGTTATAGTTTCATTAATCTCTTATTTATGCCTTTCATTTCCTTTACTATACTTATATAATCATGTTCTCCTCTTGTTTATCTATGTTTCTCTTATTCATAATGTTTAGCTAAGTTTATCATGTCAAGGTGAAAAGAATACACTAATGGTGTAAGAATAAGTATAATATAAACTCAACATGGACTTTAATGATTGATACTAACATGTTTTGTATTTGTTATCTTATTCACTCTTAATACCTTGCTTGTTAAATGGTTAATCTAGATTTATGTTGTATAACCCTTAGTACAACAAATACTTGGCACTTTCATAGCCCAACTGTATGGTATAACTGATGTAACCATATTATTCGATAGTTTCACCCACATTTACCTAATGTTTTGTCCATGTTTTATATATAAAATACCTTGATATTCTTTTTTTTATGTTTTGAAGGCATTTTTGGATGAAAGATGCAAAAAGGAGTAAATTGGAGGTAATTGGCAGATTTGACGTTCAGTCGATGTTTTGTGCAGAGCGTGAGTTCTAGAGATCGAAATGAAGTGATTCTAGTGGCACTAAAAAGCTAACATCCATACCTTTCTGGAAATGTAATGCAAGAAAAATAAAAGGAGAAAGATCATAGAAATCACATCCTGCAAAGTCAAATCTTGCATTCTGCCAGTATTGACCTTTGGCCATTCAAAATTTAATATCTGGAGCTACAGAAGTCCAATTGATGCAAACTCAATTTTCTTGAATTTCTATTGCAAAGACCTATCCACGCTCAGAATTTCAGCCAAAAAATATGTCATATGAGGGAGATATGATTTTCCAAAAATGACAACTGAATTCTGCCAGCAAACAGGTTTCATGAAGAAACGAGTCCAAATTACATTCCGAAGCATCAAAACCGACATCCAAGTTTTAATTTCAGAAATTTAGCTCCTCAAGAACATCAATCCCGAAGGTCAAGGAAGGCAGCCACCAACCTCAAGCCACCAACCTCAAACCACCAACCACAAACCAGCTGTCAGCCGCCAGCCGCCAGCCGCCTTCACACTACCACCATCTCTTGATGTTCACACTTGAACTTTGATTTTTCTTACTTACAATTTGTGTATAAATAGGCAGCTAAGTTTATGCTATGAAGAGAGCCAAGAGAGAGGGAGAGAGAGTGCATTAGAATCAAAGAAAGAAGGGTGGCAGCCATAAGAGAAGAAACACAAACTCTCCCCTCTACAACCCAAAAATCATGTATTCTTTCATCTTTAGGAGTAGTTGTTCAATAGATATGCAAGGCTAAGCTCGTTTTCTTGGTTGCAAGGACGCAAACACCTTCAGATTTCAAGAACTGTGAGATTTATTCTTCCATTTATTTTCAGTTTGTATTATGAATGCGTATGTTTGTTTTCCAATGCATAGTTTCTATGATTGTTTATCTTAATTGCTAGAGCGGACTCTAAGTTATTATTGTGAACAATCTATTGCTAAGTTTGATATCAAAACCAGAGTTGTGGTATATAAACTTGTGAAGCAACTAAGCTTGATAATTGTAGCGGAACTACGTTATTAAACTTAGGGAGAACATTCAATCAAATGCAACACAAGCTGACAACTTGGTTGTTAAGATTAATGAATTTATCTAGATCTTAAGGCTGCCATTGGATTAAATCATTAGTGCGGACACTGTGATTGTTTGTTGGTTAGGGTTAGTTATACGGCAGATCAGTTAATTAACCAATATTAAGAAAAGATAAAAATTCAGAATATAAACTGGAGTTTCGTTTCAAGGATCAGTTCTGTGCTTGCGACCAAGGTTTGTTTTCTTGATATATTTCAGTTTTAATTGATTTTATTTGCTATTTTAATTGCTGCCATAGTTTAGATAATCACAAACCAAATCCCCCTAATTACATAACATACAACATAAAAATCTGACTTGAAACTTCCTCGTGGGATCAACCCCTTGCTTGCTCTATACTATCTTGTTTATTTTAATCTAGGGTAATTAATTTGTGCGACCGCGACATCGCAACAATAACCGACACCTATGCTATGAAAGGAACTTGATTTGTTGTTAACATAAATTAACATCATAAATACCTGACAACATTTACAAGTATTAGCATTATTCGAATAAGATAACTAATGCAATCATATTAACAATTTATAATCCGATTGGAACCTCCTTTGTGTGTAGTTTCCAGTTGAGTAATAAAAAAAGTTTACACTATACTTATTTGAAATACCATTAGTGGATTCTCTAACCTTAACAACTGTTTTTATCATTATTTAATCTTCACATTAATCTTACATCTCAAAGTCCTTTTTAACTAATCATCACCATCATCATCATTACTATTATTATTTATAATTTATATAGTTAACCTCTTTGTGGTTCAACCTCTGTCTTGCCGGGTTATTTATTACTTCGACACTTATGCACTTGGGATAAGACATCAATCTTTTAATCGTGTCAAGTTTTTGGCGCTGTTTCTAGGGAGGTAAGTTATTGTATAAATCATATATTTTCTTTTCTTTTCACTTTTATTTGTTTTTCTAATATTTGTTTCTTCTTTTCCTTTTTCTTATTTTTTCTTTCTTTTTTTCTGCACTTGCATAAGAGTTTGGACATGCACATTAAGTGGTAGACTTTCTAGGAAATCCTCATCATTTTCATAAAACATGGCTGAAAAGGATAATCAATCGCTTCATAATGAGAATAATGAGAATAATCGTGTTAGAACACTTAGAGACTACATGAATCTAACAAGAACAAGTGCACGATCATACATAGTTTTTTTCTCCTGATGCATCTCATTTTAATTTTAAGCCAGACATTATTCAACTTTTACCTTCTTTTCATGGCTTAGATCTAGAAAATTCATACTTGTGTTTGAGAGAATTTGAATAAGTTTGTAACACTTATAATGACTCAAATTGTAGCATGAACATCATCAGATTAAAGTTTTTTTTCCTTTTTCATTAAAAGATAAAGCTAAAACATGGCTACAAAATCTTATGTCAGGATCCATTTGTGCCTGGGATGAAATGCAACAACAATTTTTAAAGAAGTTTTTTCCGTATCATAGAACAAACTCTTTCAAAAGACAAATCACCACATTTACTCAAAAACCAAGAGAAATATTTTACCAATGTTGGGATAGGTATCGAGATTTGCTTAATACTTGTCCTCATCATGGTTTTGAAACATGGAGATTGGTTTCATATTTTTATGAAGGGTTAACACCTAAAGATAGACAAATGGTAGAATTGATGTGTAATGGAACTTTTGAAGATAAAAACCCTGATGAAGCAATGGAGTACCTAGATTTGTTAACTGAAAATGCTCAAAATTGGAACACTTCAGGCACTTATGAGGCACCAAGTAAAACTCATCCTCATACATCTAGTGGAGGAATGTACAACCTTAGGGAAGATCATGACCTCCAAGCCAAGTTTGCATCTTTAGCTAGAAAAGTTGAGGCACTAGAATTGAAAAAGAGTGGTCAATTAAAATCTGTTCAGAAAATTGTGTGTCAAATCTGTGAAACCAATGAACACTCAATTAGTAACTGTCCAACTTTGCCTTCTTTCAAGGAATGCCTCCATGAACAAGCCCATGCTTTAAATAAATTTCAAAGGCCCAATCATAACCCATACTCGCAAACATACAACCATGGTTGGAGAAATCACCCAAATTTTAGTTGGAAGAGTGGTAACAATAATGCACAAACTTCACAGCCACCATTTCAATCACACCATAATTTCTAAAATTCTCATGGATATGCACCTCCTTATGTTCCCCCTCCTATAAAAAATCTTGAGGAAACTTTGCATGCATTCATTGAAAAGCAAGAGACAATCAACACTCAAAATGCTCAAACTATAGCTGATTTAAAAGATACTCTTGCAAAATTCACATCTACTCTCAATTTTCAGGAGAAAGGTAAGTTTCCATCTCAACCACAGCAAAATCCCAAGGGGCAATACAATGCAAATGCAAGTAATTCTGGAAGCCAACACATGGATCAAGTCCAATCAGTCATTACTCTCCATAGTGGTTAGGTTATTGAAAAACCCATTCTTGAATCTTGTGAGAAAGATGATGAGTCAATCTCTGAGGGTAAGGAAGGGGTTAAACCTACACATTGCAAAGAAAAGACTGATTCCCCACCAGTACTTCCATTTCCTCATGCCATGATCAAACAAAGGAAGTCAATCAAAATTCTGAAATCTTTGAAACTTTCAAACAGGAAGAAATCGAGGACAAAAAAGGCACCAAAAATGTTATTGCGAATCATTTGTCAAAATTGGCAATAAATTCAACATCTGACATCACACTAATTGATGATTACTTTCCTAATGAATCTTTGCTTTATCTTAGTTCAATTCCTTGGTCTGCTAATATTGACAATTTTCTTGCTTCGGGATTTTTGTCAACTCATTTAGATACCCAAGACAAAAGAAAGTTTTTGAGTGACATGCATAACTTTTATTGGGATGACCCTTACTTATTCAAATATTATCCTAATCAAATATATCAAAGATGCATTATTGATAATGAGGTAAGTAATGTCATAAAGTTTTATCATTCCGAGGCATGTGGGGGTCATTTCTCATCAAGAAAGACAACTGAAAAAATCTTACAAAGTGGATTTTACTAGCCCACCATGTTCAAGGACTCGCGTGCATTATGCAAAACCTGTGAAAATTGTCAAAAGGTGGGATTTATTTCAAAACATAGAGAGTCTTTAGATAATCTTCTATTGACTCTTGAGTCTCATCATAGTGGAGATGTGCATCGTGCAATTCATGATTTATGGCCCTATTTTCATAAAGAACATGCTCATCATAGTCTAGGGAATCTGACTAAAAAAGACTATGTTTGTCAGTTTTTAAGAAAACTGGATGGGAAGCCTATCTCTGACCCATATAGGGCATTTAAGTCGTTCTTGGACATAAAACCAAGGGAAGATGTGAGCCACAATCACAACTACTTATACATAAATATGTTTTCAAGAGAGAGAGAGAGAGAAAGACTCCTCCTTCCATTCATTTTTACTCAACCCACACATTCAACAGATATAGAAGTGTGTAGAAATGTCAGGTTCCTCAAGTAATCATATATGAAATATTTGTGTTTTCAGTGGATCCAGTCCTAGGAAAGAAAAAGAGTTTTTAGAATCAGCAAATCATCTTGGTCAGGTACTAGCTAAAAGAAGGATTCATTTAGTGTATGGAGGAGGCAACCTTGGGTTAATGGGGGGTGTCAATAGCTGTATTTTTAGGAGGCAGTCAAGTTTTGGGGTCGTCCCTAAAGCTGCAGCAAAAAGGAACATCATTGGAAAAACAATTAAAGACGAACTACAGGTCTCCACAATGTCTAATCGAATGAATGCAATATTTAACCATGCTGATGCCTTCATTGCCTTACCAGGTGGTCTGGACACATTGAATGAGATCTTTTATATTTCCTCTTAGGCTCAACTTCACATTCACCATAAACCTATAGGTTTGTTAAATGTTAATGGTTTTTATGTTAATTTGTTGTCTTTTCTTGATCAAGCTGTGGAACAGAAATTGCTAACATCTTCGGCACGACAAATCATAATCTATGTTGTTACTGCTGAACAACTGCTTGATCAACTACAGTCTTTCATCCCTGTAATTGATCCCTCCATGAGTCACATAAATTGGTCAACTATGGAAAGCCGTAAAAAGCTTAGATTGGATTTGAGCTTTCGTTTGTGAAACCTTGTGTCTTTTGGTTTTAATAATAGCATATTATTTTGTTTTGTTATTTCTTATATGTGTTTAAGTGTGTTTCAGGTTTGTCAGTATTCACTATTTCAGGTGATATCTTCTATATTCTATCTTTCTACTTTAGGAAATTGAGGACAATGTCTCGTTTTGGTTGGGAGGAGAGGGTAATAGTTGACATTAAAAAAAAACTAACTTTTTGTTGTTATTAAAACCATTTAACAAAATTGTTATTGTTAAAATAGCAGAGTAAGGAGGAATTTTATTTACTCTTGAGACGCATCTTGGTAAACATTTTTCAATGGTTATTTGCAATATTTATAACAAGATCTATCACACACTTCTCAAGAAATATTCAGGTTTACAAACTCTCGCATTGTTATCGCTTGATTATGCTCATATACCCATTTAACAAGTATTCTTAAACCTTCATTTTCACACACACACACTTTAACATATGATTATGGGTTGCACATTAGATTATTACATTATTTATGTTCTTTTGTTAAAGGTAACAACTAAGGGAAATGGATAATATATAATTTGCAAAAAAAAATTGATAATATTGATGATAATAAAAACGTAGATATGTTTGGTTTCGTAGCCTCTCTAACCTAAGCAATTAAGCTCGAATGGGTGTTTTAACACCTAATACCCTAAAGTCAACTGACTTGGGAGCTATTGGCATAGTGCTTGTTACATGGGTTAAGGAGAAAAGCTTAAGGAAATCAAACATTGCACTATCTACATATTCGTATCTGCAACCCGAGTTATTAAGCTCGTAGGGGTATCTAAACACCTAATGCCCTAATACCAACTAGTCTAGGAGTCATTAGCTGAAAGCTCGTTATATGGATTAAAGATGCATTGTGTTTTAAGTTATATGTATATATATTTAAAAAAAAAGAAAAAAGAAAAAAAAATTAATAATCTCAACCCAAGAAAGTTAACCTTAGAAAAACATTAGAACAAAATATTTTCTTCTAATAAAAGCTCCATCATCTATGTTTTCATACATTGAGCACATAAAAAGAAGGTTTATTAATATCTTGTTTCAATAGTATAAAGCAGATATATAAATTTAATGAGAGTTTGTTTATTTGGATAGATTAATGGAAGTTGAATGATGAATGCCTTGTTTTGTGGAACTTGCAAATTGTTTTTCTATTTTAACGATTTCATTACTAGGACTAGTAATAAACTAGTTGGGGGGTGATTAGTACTTAAAGGTGTATTTTTATCAAGGTTTTATATCATTATTTTTGCACTTGAAATATCAATATCTTCTTAACTAGAGCATGTTTTATAATAACATGTCTAATAATATAAGATACCTTTAATTTATGGTAAATTTTCATCTTAAATGCAGGCCTATCATATAAATCAAAGGATTGATTGATGAGTTGAACTACTGGAATTGAAAAGACAAAAAAAGGGCTAAGTTTAGAAAAGAGATGTTGGTTCAGTCCACACTGGAACACCATTCAGTTATTGAATCATAATTGGAGTTGTAAAACTTGGATTTAGGTCTTGTTTATATATATATGAAAACCTAAGACATAGGCCTAAAACTTTCATGAAGAGTCCAAGATTCAAAAGGATCGTTTTCAAGTTCAAATTGCAGCAACAACAGAGAAGTAGGAATCTGTCCTGCAGCCCAGACACCATTCAGTGTTCAACTCATATCTCGAGTTCTAGAAGTCCAAATGCACTGATTCTTGTTTTGTTGGAAAACACGGACAATTTCCTAGAACTTTCATGAGGACTATCTGCTCAAATTCGGATGTTAGCAATGATGTTTTCTCCAAACAAGAAGATAAGGATTATATTTGTTATCTTATTCACTCTTAATACTTTGCTTGTTAAATGGTTAATCTAGATTTATGTTGTATAACTCTTGGTACAACAAATACTTGGCACTTTCATAGCCAAACTGTATGATATAACCAACACGTGTGCTATGAAAAGAACTTGATTTGTTGTTAACATAAATTAACATGATGAATACCTGACAACATTTACAAGTGTTAGCATTATTCGAATAAGATAACTAATGTAATCATGTTAACAATTTATAATCTGATTGGAACCTCCTTTGTGTGTGGTTTCTAGTTGAGTAATAAAAAGAGTTTATACTATACTTATTTGAAATACCATCAGTGGATCCTCTAACCTTGACAATTGTTTTTATCATTGTTTAATCTTCACATTAATCTTACATCTCAAAGTCCTTTTTAACTCCTCATCATCACCATCATCATCATCATCATCATCATTATTTATAATTTATATAGTTAACCTCCCTATAGTTTGACCCCGATCTTGCCGAGTTATTTATTACTTCAACACTCCTACACTATGTATTAGATAAAAATATTTGAAGCAAGTAGATCAAACAATAAACTTACTTAAGGAGAATAAGCTAGAATTTAAAAAAAAAAATAGGTTTTCAATAATAGTCATAAAGGAACAATTTTTTTTGTAGTCGGTGAATACCTCTAATATATCCAAAACTATTGATAAAATATTTGAGATGTTGGAGGCTATTATGGAGAGAAATAGAGAGAAAAATGTTATACAAGTAATCACTGTTAATTCTGCAAATTATAAAGTCACAGGACAATTGCTGATGAAAAAGAGAAAAAAGATTGTTTTGGACACCATATGATGCCCATTGTATAGACTTGATATTGGAAGATTTTATGAATAAGCTAGAGGTCCTTTATGTAACTATTGATAAATGGAGGATAATTACCTCATATATTTATTCAAGAACTATTCTTATTTCCATGCTAAGGCACTTTACAAAAGAAAATGATTTGATTAAGCCTACTACCACTCGGTTTGTTACTACATGCTTCACCCTAGGATGCTTGAATGATTATAAAATATAGCTAATGACAATGTTTACTTTTAATTAATGGAGGTCATGTAGGTTTTCAAAAATAGAAGAATGGAAGGGAATTCAAAACTATGTTTTAGACAACAAGTTTTGTTCTGATGTCATTATATATATTAAGACAGCATATCCTCTAATTAAAGTTTTCAGATCAATTGATTTAGATAAAAAAAATCAGCTATGGATTTTATATATGAACCAATGGATCAACAAAAGAGAAGATATAAATGAGTTTTGGTTATGTGAGAAAAAATGTATCAATTATCTATCTTGTTAATTGTTTATTTATTACTAGTAGTTGATCATTTATGTTTATTTTAATTTTGTATTCTTTAACTTGTTATTAATATTCTTATTATTATTATTTTGTAGTTATATACCTATATGAAATATTGTTAATGCAAGATGGGAACTTCAACTCCACAGACCTTTACATGCAGCAACATCTTATTACTTGAATCCTTATTTTTATTATAATCCTAATTTTAAGGTTAATACCAATATTAAAATTAGATTGTATCAATGCTTAGAAATGATGATGGCTGATGCAAGTTAAATGTGCAAAAGTGTTATTTGTCATTGAGGCAGTCAAGATAGCAAGAAATAATTAAAAAAAAAACTCCAATTAAATGGTGAGATTCTTATGGGAATGAATGTCCAAAATTACAAAAGTCTGCAATTCGAGTTCTAAGCTTGACTTGTAATTCATTTGGATGTGAGCATAACTGGAGTATATTTAAGATGGTGAGTTTTTTATATTTATATTTTTAATATTTTTATATTTAATTAGAATCTAATAAGTTATAAATTTGAATTGGTTGCTTAGGTTCATACAAAACAAAGAAATTGTTTGCACTATGAGAAATGAATGACTTGGTGTTTGTAATGTGTAATTTGAATTTAAATGACAACCAAGTCAAAAAGCCTGTTGATAATTTTGATGAAGTTCCAGATGATCGCTTATCTAACAATGTCAAAGAATCATCTCAACCCAATAACTTAAGCTGTTAGGTGAGATCTCAAGATATAATTTATATTATTCTCTAATACATCCCCTCAAGTGAAAGCCCTTTGAACTTGAAACTTGCACAGACCCACATTACCTTATGCTTGATTTTTATCAAATAAATAGGGGTGGTGAGATTCGAACTTGTGACCACTTGGTCATTAAGGCTCTGATACCATGTTAAAGAATCATCTCAACCTAATAGCTTAAGCTGTTAGGTGAGGTTCCAGGATATGATTTATATTATTCTCTAATACACCCCCTCAAGTGAAAGCCCTTTGGGCTTGAAACTTGCACAGACCCACATTACCTTGTGCTTGATTTTTATCAAATAAATAGGGATGGTGAGATTCGAACTTGTGACCACTTGGTCATCAAGGCTCTGATACCATGTCAAATAATCATCTCAACCCAATAGCTTAAGCTGTTAGGTGGGGTCCCAGGATATGATTTATATTATTCTCTAATACACTCCCTCAAGTGAAAGCCCTTTGGACTTGAAACTTGTACAGACCCGCACTACCTTGTGCTTGATTTTTATCAAATAAATAGGGGTGGTGAAAATCAAACTCGTGACCACTTGGTCATCAATGCTCTGATACCATGTCAAAGAATCATCTCAACACAATAGCTTAAGCTGTTAGGTGAGGTCCCAGGATATGATTTATATTATTCTCTAATAGACGATAATCAGATAACTAAGGGAGAAAATCGTGTTGGTTCATCAAACTTTGATTTTCTTGGTGTTATTGGTAACACGAAGAAAAAATGATAAAGAAGATGAAAGTGATGAAGAAAAAAATTCTAATGATGTTAAAATAGAGAGTCATGGTATTTGCCACACCCGGATATTGCGGCGACCGATTAAAAAACTAATAATCTCGATTGGAAAAGGAACAAATATCTAGCATCTTGTTCTTTTAGGGGAAAAGGTTTTGTTCAAGGAGTCGCCACCTAGTATTATGGTCACTAGGAACCCTAACTGGTCAACAGAGATTCTACGGTGCGAGACTGGTTACGTAAAAAGGAAGATATTATCACCCCTTAAGCGTTCTACCTAAGACAGACTACATTGCTGGTTTTTGTCTAAAATTGCTAAGAATTTGTTCTCTTTTTCCTTTTTTATCCTTCCTTTCATGTTCCTGACTCTGGCATCAGTGAACAATTCTTACAAATATTTCCAACTCTGGTATTGATAAATATCACATAAATCCAAAAAATGCAATACTCCTGACTCTGGCGTTAGTGAATGCTTTTGCAAAAAATGAATTTGAAGAAGAAATTTTCTATGCTATTTTCCTTGTTTATCCTTTATTTTTATTGACCCTTTTCAGATGAAAATAAATAAAAAAACCTTGCACGACATATTTGCATTCAACAATAATAATCCACAGATTAAGCACATAGCTAAAAAAATACAAGCACAAAGAAGGAAAATAAAATAAAGTGTGAGGGGCCCACAAATAAATCAACAAAGACCCCAAAATATTTTTGGAATTTTCTGATATCGAAAAGGGGCTTGTTTGGCCAAATGTCAAACTAGAATGGGCATAAAAATTATGGCCAAGGCATAAGGGTGTGTTTTGCCAATCACACCCTTATCAAACACACTTTTGAGCCGGCTGGGCCTAAAGCCCAGACTCTGCCTACTCTCTTTTTTTTTGGTTGAGTCTAGCCTAGCCTGCATGGGCAGTAGGCACGCGTGATTCAAACCACGCGTGCGCTGCACAGGGCGAAGGTAATTAAATTACCTTTGCCCTATTTTCTTATTTTGCAGCAAGAGATGCAGAAACAAAGGGAAACTGAAGGCCTTACCTAGCAATGATGAAGGCAAAGGTAGAGATGAAGATGAAAGTGATGGTTTTCTCTGGAGAATGTTCTTTTTTCCCCTACTCTTGTTTTTTTTTTTTTTTGTTATGGGTTCTCTTTTTCTTTGGGTTTTTTGTTCCCCTGTTTTCTGCTCTCTTTTTTCTGGGTCTCTTCCTCCCCTTTGTTCTTGCGATCCCCTACCTTTTATAGGTTGTCATGCTACTTATCTTCCCAGGATCATGATAAGGCATGAGGACATTGTGTTTCAGTCAGATTAAGGCACCGATAGTCCCGCCCCTGTTGGACTCTTTTCTATTATGCATGAGTAGGGCTGAGCATTTTCGGTTCGGTCTGGTTTTGGACCAAAATAAACAACCAAACTGTTTTTTTTTAGTTTTTGAACCGAACCGAACCGAAAACCGGTTCAAACCTTCCAAACCAGTTCAAACCGAACTGCAATGCCAAGATGCCATCCTCTAAGAATCAACAACGTTGTTCTCGTTGTTACAACTTCTTGCAAAGGAAAAAATAATTGCAAAAAAACAGTATCAATTCTTAGCAATCACTGCTTTGATTTTTCTGGACACTCTTCAACTTCTAGACCCGAAATAATCCCTCTTTGGCAATCGAGGTGGGATCTGTTAAAAGTCGTGACCCATGAAGGAGAATCAAGTAAATCAATGGAAGAATCATCAGCAATTCATCTCTAACATGGCAAGTTTGAAAGATGAGAGAGGAGAGACAGAAAGCATGGAAGATTGAAAGAGAAGAAGAAAAATTTTACTCAAATGTTGAAAGGAAATATTAAAGCTTTACCTGTAATCTTTACTTTTCCTTCACGTTGAGAAATGAGAGACAAAGAGAGCATTGGGGCTGTGAATGAAGGGACCCTTCAATGTGAAAGCATTCTAAGACTTAAACAGAGGAGAGGGTGGCTGTGTGCAAGGGAAAGAAACGATAAAGGTCTGCTAGGGTTGGCTAATGGAAGGGAGGGGTGGCCCGCGTATGGTTTATTACTTTATTTTATTTTTTTCATTTTTAAACCGAACCGGTTCGGTTCGGTTCGGGTTGGCCGGTTCAGGCACACCAAAACCAGAAACCGAACTGGACCGGACATTTTCCTAAATATTTTAACCAGTTCAATCAGTTTTTTGTACTAGTTCGGTTTTTTCGGTTTTCTCGGTTAAATCGGTTTTTCGGTTTTTTTGCTCATCCCTAAGCATGAGGGTGTGAAAAATTTATCCTTATCTCCCTAGGGTTGTAATCTTCACAAAGATAAGCTTTGCAAATTGAGTTATGGTTGGACTGGGATACCGATGTTTCACCATTTCCATTCCTTCTTTGCAGGCGGGCTTTCAGTGTCCGAGGAAGAAGATTAGAAACAACGCATGCTTGAAACGGTGCGTTTTAGACTGGAAATGACCATTTCTCAATTTGATCCTCCAAGTTTCAACATTTTAATCGGGCCCCTAGACAAAATTTCGACGCCTTTTACAAAATGGTCCCTAGACCTTAATCACTTGTAATTTTGTCCTTAACTAACTCAGAGATTTAATATTGATTCGATTATGCCTCTGATTTTGTTAATTAAACTAATTCTAAGCTTAATTAAATCCTCAAACTTATCCATTCTTCAATCAAACTCCCGATATCTTTAATTAAACCCAATCAAAGTTTAAATGAAATTCCATACCAGCTAATTCTTTCAATTTCTTTAAAAATTAACTTTCAAAATCATAAATTAAACATAATTAAACCCATCAAAGCTTCCCATTTATGTTGTCTTGATCCAAACCTCAATTTTCATTCATTTCCTTTTTTTGATTTTTATGTTGTCCAAAATTAGGTTATGACAGTATTGAAGATGATTTAGAGATTCAAATTGATTTCAATCCGGAGAATTCAAGGAGTTTTGAGTTAAATATTGTTGACAATATTGGAGTTGGTACTGATAGTAGCACTAATGTTCAAAATATTGGTGTTGGTACTAGCAGCAGCACTAATAATTCTTTAGATGGTAATGATGTTGATGAATATCTTAGAAATAACGAAGAAGATGAAGTCAATAATGTTGGTTTTAGTTTACATGACACACCATCAGATTATTTGTTTTAGACTTGTTGATTATTAGTTAATGAAATTCTATAGACATTATTATATGGTAAGGGATTTTTAAATTAAACTATGTATGGATTTTTATTTGAACTAAGTATTATAAGGTGCTTGAACTTTTGTATTGTTTATTTCATTTTTATCTTAATTGTGTTATATTGTTATTTAATACTTGGCTGAAATTGTCTATATAATTAGTTAGAAGATTTTTCTTATGCTTTTACAATTCAAATTTATATAGTATTTTTCATGTCGTGTTAAAAAAATGTTTTTAACAACCTTGACTCTTGTTGTAATATATGTTACCAATCGTAACTATAATGCTTACACATTTTGATAAAATCAATCAACCATCACAAAACCCACAGCTGACTCTGAATTCAATTTAGAGGGTAAGAGACAAGTTTCTAGGGTTCATTAACTTATATCCCATTGTATTCACAGTTGATGCGAGATTCTTTGCATCGGTTAGTAAGCTCTAGTAGGGATAGTGGACTCAAGACATGCTTGATGAACGCATATGACCTTTCATGATAGCGGATAGCCTAATCATTGTTCATTGGTTTGAATATTGGACTTTATCCTTTGCTTTTTCGGATTTTTTGAACTCTTAGTTTTGCTATTAGATTTAATTTTATTTTAAGGCTTTAATTTAGTTTAAGGCCAAACTAAACAGTTTGTTGTTTTAAGATTTTATATATATTTGACATTGTAGTCAAATTATGATAAATCGATAAAAAGTTGCATGCTTTTGGTTTTCCAATCCCCCAGCTTCAGCTTCTTTCTTTCTTTCTTTCTTTTAGCTTCTTTTAATTCTTAGTTTTTTACTTCTCTCGTCTTACTTTTCTTAAATCTCTTATTAGTCCCGTATCAAACTCGCTCATCAACTTCGAAAGAAAAACAAGACAATTCCCCAAAGATTGTCAAGAGTTTATCAACTTTGCAATGACCTATTTCAAATTTTATGAGACTGGAGAGCAGATAATTAGAACAAGCCTGCTGCAATGAAGTGGAAATAATATGATGAGCATTGAGAATTCGATCAAGACATGATAATAAAGGTAAGGTGGAAATAAGGACGAAGGCTGTTGCTATTTGCCTTCATCTCATAGGTGAGGTTATATATTTTGAAGAATTAGGCTTCCTTATCCTAGATCGTGAGTAACCGGTTTCTGCAGTGAAGTGCTTGGCCAACTAGTAAAATTAGATGTTAGAAAGAAAAGTTCCATGGAGAGTGGATTCGTTAGCAGAAAGGAAGTGGAGAAGATTCTGAGAGGAAGTTTGCAAAGTCAAATTCCTGGAATGGGTTCGAAAGTATTTGAAAGCTTTGAGGCAAGCGACCTCGTGATGAAGATGCTGAAACTAGAACTGTGCTATGAACAAAACTCATCACATCCGTACTCTCTGCTACTGATCCCTTCAATTCTTCAAGAAGGCAGAGGGAAGCCTCAGAGATGGCAGTTAAGTACAACTGACTGCAATTATGCCGGACGGCATCTGGAATGTGAGGATTCAAGCCACACATTTCTTGCACCAGGCTTCTTTCCTCTTTTACAGGCAATTTTTCTTTCTTTTCTGGCCTCTCTACTATTATTTTATTGTTGCTTCTGCTTTGCTATATAATTGAATGTCTGCTAAAACTCAGTTTCTGAGCATGAAAGTAAGCTTTACACTGCATAGAGAATTCGATGCTGCAAACTACAGTCTTGTATTCTTCTGAATGAATTTACTGGTATTCTAATTATACAAGTAATATAATTTAAACACTAAAGAGAATAAAGACTAATGTGAAGAGCAAGTGTATATCATGGAAAATCATATAACTTTTACCATAAAACTTTGAGTTGATACTTCCATGTAATCATGCTTCTCTACTTCATTTACCTCAAGAGTAGATGAAGTTGAAGTATTTAAAGAATCTGAAAACATTCGCCTCCTTTAAGTACCACAATCTCTCAACCTCAGAAATTTTTAATCCTATTCTTCACTTTTTAGATCTGTTGCTTGTCTGCATGAATATTCAGCCTTTTGTTCTTTTAGATAGAAAAAATACATTCTGCGGGCAGCATCGAGTGTCTAATATAAATTTTAACTATTTTCTATGCAAAAATAAACTCTTAAAATATGCTCCTTGGATTCTTAAATGTAGCTTGAATGCAAGCCATAGCGTGGAATTGTAAATCGTATACATACCCACACCATGATATTGCTCGTGTTTGATTGACATAGTCAAGTGATGCAACCATATTATTCAATAGTTTCTCCTACATTTAACTAGTATTTTGCCTATGTTTTATATATAAAATATCTTGATATTCTTTGTTTTATGTTTTGAAGGCACTTTTGGATGAAAGATGCAAAAAGAAGTAAATTGAAGATAATTGGCAGATTTGACCTTCAGTCGATGTTTTGTGCAGAGTGTGAGCTCTAGAGGTTGAAATGAAGTGATTCTAGTGGCATTAAAAAGTTAACATCCATACCTTTCTGGAAATATAAGGCAAGAAAATAAAATAGGAAAGGGCATGGAAATCACAGCCTTCAAAGTCAAATCTCGCAATCTGTTACTATTGACCTTTGGTCATTCCAACTTGAATATCTGGAGCTACAGAAGTCCAATTGATGCAAACTCAATTTTTTTTTATTCATGACTCAAAGTTATATAAACGCTCCAAATTGCAGCCAAAAAAGATGTCATATGAGGGAGATATGATTTTTCAAAGATGACATCTGAATTCTGCCAGCAAACAGGTTTCGTGAAGAAACGAGTCCAAATTACATTTCGAAGTATCTAAACCGATATCCAAGTTTTTATTTCAGCAATTTAGCTCTTCTAAGTCAAATCTTGAAGATTTCATGCAAGGCTATTTCTCCTTTTTTAGGAAAATAGTTATTGAAGTACTTAAATGTAAACAGTCTACTTAATGGAGAATTATTTTGTAAAATAGAGACCTAGGGTTTCCTAGGATATAAAAAGAATGAGAGAAGAGAAGGGGGGCAGCCAGCCAAGAAGAGAAAAACGTCCCCTTCCTCTAGGAAACCCTAAATTATACATTCTTCCTTCTTTTTGATTAGTTGTTCAACAAACATGCAAGGCTAAACACTTTTTCTTGGTTGCAAGGACATGGAAACCTTCGGATTTCAAGAACTGTGAGATTTATTTTACCTTTTCTTTTCAATTTATATGATGAATATGTTTGTTCTCCTATGCTTATTTTTCCTATGATTGTTTATTTTAATTGCTAGAGCGGACTCTAAGTTATTATTGTAGACAATCTATTGCTAAGTTTGATATCAAAACCGGAGTTGTGGTATATGAACTTGTGAAGCAACTGAGTTTAATAATTGTGATGGATCTACGTTATTAATCTTAGGGAGAGCATTCAATCAAATCAAACATAAACTGCGGACAGTTATATTTTCTTGATTAATCAACTTATCTAGTTCTTAAGGCTGCCATTGAATTAAATTAATAGTGCGGACACTGTGGTTGTTTGATGGTTAGGGTTAGTTATACGACGGATCCGTTAACTAACCAAATGTTAAGAAGAGATAAATATTCAGAATATAAATTGATGTTTCGTTTCCATGATCAGTTCTGATTTATGTAGGTTGTGCTTGTGACCAAGGTTTGTTCTCTTAATAATTTTCTGATTTTATAAATTTCGTTTGATAGTTTTCTGTTTTTTTTTGCTTTAGCCTAGATAACGTCCAAACCCCCCCAAATTGCATATCATCTAGCATAAAAATCTGACTTGAATCTTTCTCGTGGGATTGACCCCTTGCTTGCTCTATACTATCTTGTGTGTTATGTTTGAAGCTGGGGTAATTAATTTGTGCGACTGCGACATCGCAACATCAAGGAATTTGCAATCTCCTAATTTTCATTTGCTTGCAAATCCAGGTTCATCTTCATATAACAGAATCATGGCATGAAAAAACCAACATGGAGCAACTTGCAGTCTGCACTGCTCTCAGCACCTGCAGAACGCGTGCATGATTATCAACACACTTGGAATCCAGTTTCAGGCTCTGGAAGACCTGTTCTAAGAGTTGGATTTGAATTGGCTCGAGACCTCCTGTCAGATGATGACTTCAAGGAAGTACTGCACCGTCGAAATAATGACCACCTGTACAACCTTGCTGTGGAGTTGGATGACCCACCAGATAGTTCTCTAGACGGAGCAGATCTTGCAGGCAATGAACCTGACAAAGTGGTTCCAAGCTTTGCTGGAATTGCAAGGGGGGGAACAAGTATTGCAGAGACTCAAGATCATTGAACAAGAAATATGAGATTTGAAACAGGAGATACAAGGACTGAAATTCTATGAGCGCAGACTCCTTATTGAACTTCAACGCAAAGTGAATTAATTACCTTGTGAGCTACAATAACCAAGTTGAAAAGGAAAGTGCCACACTTTTTCTTTCTTATTAGAACAGAAAATTACTCGAGAAGATTGATCACCAACATGATTTCTGGAATGACTGCACTTTGTCTGCACATGTTTTGTGAATTTAGGGGAGAAATGCATGTTGTTGAAGATCAGATTGGTTGTGAAGTGATGCAGGTTGATAACATGGCAGTAAGGAGTTTGGCTCCATACATGAAGATATTCATGAAATTTTTAACATTTTCTCTGAAGATAGGAGCGCATCTGGCAACTGGAATGGGGAAGATGATTCCAGATTTGAGCAGAGAAGTTGCCCATCTGACTGGCTCTTCCCTTTTGAACGTGGCGCAGCAGGAGCAGTTGCTGCTTGAGCAGTGGGGGCTGCAGCACAAAGCAGGAGGAACAGAAGCAGGGCTGCAGAAAGCTCAAGAGACATGAAACAAGATTTAAGAGCAGCTTAGCAGTGGTTGGTGGGTTTTTTAAGGGACCGCAGGTGCTCAACTGGAAAGGATATTGCAGAGGAGTTTGGATTGTAGAGAGTTTAGATAGAGTTGATGAGCAAATTGCATGCTTCTGTAGGAGGGCATACTATGAGGGTGAATGAAATAATTGAAGTACCCATTTAAATTATTGAGATGCATGACAGTATGGGAAATGGTGTTTCTCGTTGTTTTTCTTCATTATATATGCATGCATGTTGTCTTCAGTAGCGGTTGTTTCGAAAGAAAGGGTGACAAAATGACCTCCTCCATTCCAGCTTGTAGTGATTCTTTAATATAATATTGATTATATAAATTCGCGAAATAGATCAAAATGTAATGTCATATAGGTATCGGAAGAATCCATTTTGAAGGCAATTGTTCCCTAATGTCCACATTACAATTCATAAATAACGATAATAATAGCAAATATCGATGCCAGCATAGCACACAAATTGGAAGAAAAACCTGTCTAGTTAGAAAATAATGTTTTCCTTGGGGAGGACACTCTAGCATAGTCTGAGTATGGAGAGAAGAAGACGATATTAATGTCGACTGATCTTTGTGGACACAATTATGCAAAATTGCCAGAAGCAAAATCATGGAAGCTTTAGCCACTCTTGACTTTTCGACTAAAACCACCATGTGAATGCGGACACCAATATGATTACACTCATTATTAGCTAATAATTAGATGAAAATCAATTTCATAATTATTAAGACTTGAATAAACATAGAAGAAAGTAACAACGAAAGAGGGAATTTTCATGTATAACAGCAGTTGTTATGAAACAAAGCTGATAACACATACAAGTCATGATTTCCCCGTCATCTCAACATACAGAAGGAAACAACACACTACATGATACATTATTACACTTCACTATTAGTTTAGTCACCAAGCTAAAGTCAAAGTCACCTGTGTGTTTTCCTCTGAAATAGAAAACTCAAAGCTCAGAAGAAAGCTCTACTCCCATAAAACACACGGGAACCAGTGTTCTTTGATGCCTGCACATTCTGATCAGAGCTCGAACTTCCTGAACTAGTTGGTCCACTTTCAATGTCCAAAGGAAGCTTCATCTTGGCCAGTGACTCTGTGAATTGTTGCATGCTTTTCATGTACATGTCTACTATGTCCTGCTGAACCATATTTGTTTCCGGCTCAATGTTTACTGTAATAACAGGTTTGGCAATTTTCTCATTTGATGCTCCACCAGAGGAATCAGTCTCACCATCTCTGACATGTGTACTCTCTCTCTCTTTACGGTCTGAGACATGGTCCAGATTCGGTGTTTTAGAAGCTGCTGGGCTGTCAGAGGTTTCTGAACTTGCATCAACAGAAGGAGAAGAAACACCGTTAGTTGACACACTGCTTGGAGGAGAGCCAAGTTTCGGAACTTGAATTGAATCGGAAGTGGCAGCTGAGAAGCTTTCCACGACATGAACTCCATTTTCTGAACTGAGATAATTCTCAGTATCAGAGGTGGCCAAGCTCTCAGAGGCTTCAGAATCGAGACTGGAACATGGAATTCCAAAATACTCAGAGACCATCATCTGGTTTTCATTCACAACCTTTGGATCCGGGAACTCAATCTTATCCAATTCACAAGGGATTGATTCCTGTATCTCTGAATCCTGAATAGTTCCATTTGCAGCTAAAGCATTGGGTATTGCTGGAATCGCCATTACCTCTGGTGAAGCTCCACTGTATGATAGAGACAGTTGAACAAACCCCGCGGGAGAGTAGAACAAATCAGTTGAAGAAAGAGAGAACTCTTTGTCCAAATTCCCATTATTGATTAGTACTTCGGACAAAGGCACCAGAGCAAAACCTAACAGCTGATCCTCCAGATAATTCCTCACCCTGCTCATCATGAAAACCTCACATTTAAGGGAGGAATCAATAGTCTTAACATTGAGCCGCAGACTGTCATTGAAGACTGGATTCCTCCCACCACCGTTGATGATTTTGGTGGAGACAGTGTGCTCAGGATCGCTAGTCAGGCAAAACTTAGCATAAACATCTTGCTTGTGGTAAATGCATATGTTTTGGATGTCCCTAGCCTGGTGTATGTAAACCTCAACTACACCAACAAAATCTTCGAGATTGCCAACCACAGCATCGTTTCTGGGGATCTCAATTCCCTTGGAGAAGCTGCCAGTGCTCTGAACTGGATAATCATACTTCTGCTTCTCTGTCTCAAAGCCAACAGAGGTCTTGAATGGTGACACAACAGATTGAGGGGAATCCATAACTGCACCGATAATAGACCTGGCAAAGCACAAAACAAGTTATTATTTGAAAAAAACGGCATATACCATGTTTTTTAGTACTCTACACCCTGCACTAAAAAATCAATTCCAAATATTAAATCCCAAAATAGGAGATCTTTGATGCTTGAAACACTTTTTCTAACACCAAGCCTGAGCTAAAACAATCACAAATTCTTAAAATTCACAGGCAAATTGCAAAAGGAGACCTTTTGCATGATCCAATTAAACCCAAAACAAAAGATTCAGTCAACTATAAAACTCAGAAGCAAGCGAACAGCTTAGCCCCCCGTTGTTGAGCAGGTGTGAATATAAAAATTCTCAAACCCAGAAGCCAAAACCCAAAGAAATATAACCTTAAGCTTCTACAAGATCAACTTCAGAACCCCAAACCAACCTTAAAATTAACAAAATGAAGTTCGATTTAACAGAATCATCAAATCCCAAAACCCCAAAAAAGAGACCTTGAACATGAACTACTAAAAAAACCCTAATAAAAACAATAAACAAGCGTACAAACCGAAACCCACCTAAAGCAGAAGGCAGTCCCCAACTTCTCAAAAACCCAGAAGCCAGAAACCCTGAAAATTGAGAGTTTCTAGAGAACAAATGCTGTATACCCTGACCCTGAAACTTAAAGTAAGGAAGACCAATCAACAGTTATGCGACATGACTAGATATCAATAAAGCTATCAACTTTTTCCACACCGAAACCGGAATCCAAGAGAGCGAAACAGGGAAAGCCAGAAAATTCAAAGCCAGAAACAAGCCGTAATTAACTAAAGGCCAAAGATGGCACAGTTGACGAGGTTTGAAAAACAAAACCCACTAAAATTCTCCTCGAAACCCCTCAAAAACCACCCAAAGAAAGTAAGAAATGGAACTAACCAAAACAGAGAGAATTTATTTCAAAAAAAAAAAAAACTCACCTGTAGCAACAAAGTTAAAATGAAGTGAGGTTCTAATACAAGATCTGGACAAGACCCAGTTAGTGAATCGGGTCTTATTGTTATTGATGACGGGGTGTTTGCTTTCGCTTTTGTTTTTGTTGTTCCAATAAGAGTTCGCAAGCAAGTGAAAACTCGTACTAAAAAGCTGAAAAGAAAGGAATAAAATCTACCACCGCGCTACTGAACATTTCTCTTCTTTCGGATGATCATATATTTATCCTGCGGAAAAGATATTGTCTTTTAAAATATTTTTACTTTAAAAAAATATTTTTTAATATATTTTTTTAATATTAATATTTTAAACTAATTTAAGAATATAAAAAAAATCCAACTACAATAACAAACACTTCGTGATATATAAAAAAAAGCTTGATAAAATATTTTAAAGTTAGGTTGCAGTAAATATTAGTTTTTAAAATTGTTTTTACCTGGAAATATATTATAATAATGTTTTTATTTTTAAAATTTTTATTTTTGATATTAATATATTAAAGTAATTTAAAAAATTGAAATTAACTAATTTAAAATTAAAACTCTTCAGAAATACAATCTCAAAACACCGAGTAATATATAAAAAAAACCTTGAGAAAATACTTATAAAGTTAGGTAACAATCCAACAAAATACAGAAAGAACCACAACCTGCGTCTTGTCGGCAGCCTATGCAGTGTAAATAAATACGTATAATGCTTTAAGCTTATTTAATAGTTATACTGGACCTTTTTGTACGTCCGGGTAGAATACAGAGGAGGCGTTTGGCATTGCAGCTTCACTGTATTTTTAACAATTTTTGGATTATATTTTTTAATTTATTAACTCTTGGTAATCAAGAAGAGAGATGGAGACGGCACGGCACGGCACGGCATGGCATGTACATTATTAATACAGGTTAAATAGAGGAAGAGAAGAGACACCGCCCCACGCGGGGGCAAGCAACGGACCAATGGGAAGGGATATATGTGCGTTTTTATAGGTAGGGACAGCTTCAGACACCAAGTCAATCCCGACTTTTTTCAAATAAATAGTTAAGGAATGGTGGGGCCCCCCTTCAAGCCGTTTTAATTGGAGAACTACGGTCCCTTCGCAATTGAACTTTTGTTAGAATGCCTTGGGATTAGAAAATCACAGTTCCGGAAGGAAAAAAAATTAAAAAGTATTTTTTATTTAAAAATATATTTAAATAATATTATTTTTATTTTTTAAAATTTATTTTTAATATCAGAAAATTAAAACGATGTAAAAATACTAAAAAAATTAATTTAAAATAAAAAAATAAAAAAACTATAATTTTTTTCAAAAATTGTTTTAAAATGTAAAAACAAATAAGTATATTAATTATTAATTAATGATGTGTGCCCACACACATATAGAGGTGATTATTTTCGATTCAGTTCGGTTTTTATCAAAAAAAATAACTAAATCAAAATTTAAAAAAAAACCGAAATCGGATCAAACTAACCGGTTTCGGTTCGGTTTGGTTTGGTTTTTTAGGATAAAAACCAGTTCAAACCGGTTTGGCTCGGTTTTTCAGATTTGGCTCTTTTTTTTCCTGGTTTTTTCGGTTTTGGTTCAATTCGGTTTTTTGCTTATAAAACCGAAACCGAACCGGCCGGTTTTTTCAAAATTTTAATCGATTTAATTAGTTTTTTCGGTTCGGTTTTTTCGGTTATTTTTTTCCCGGTTTTTTCAATTTAATCGATTTTTCAGTTTTTTTACTCACTCCTAATATATATATATATAACCTCTTAAAGATATTATTTCACTTAACTCACATAGTAAGTTTTGTTTTTTTTAAAGGCGCTCTATCGAAGGCGGTCTCTTGAGAAGAGAAATGCATTTTATGTTTATAAACAATAAGCTCATCGTTTCCTAGTTAATATAGGATTGGTGGCATCATTACTAATATTATTGTATGGTTCTAACTCGAAACATATTATCTTCAAAAGAAAAATAAATAATTTTCAGTTTGTAACAAGTAAATAATTATGAAAAGTTATATAGAATCACTTAATATACCAAAAACAATTATCTTATCTTTTCATAATTTAGCTATTTAATTACTCCATGATTATGATAGTTATGAACAATCAAATATAATTCTAATAAAAAAAATGTTACTTTAAGGAAGAGAAAAACATTATATGAATGTGAACTAATATATATTTATAAGCTATAATGAAATGACATTGGGATGTGTGTTTTAATGTTGGTAGTCTACAGCAGAGAAGGGAATCGTGCGCTTATGGTCTCTATGCAAGCTTGTTGTGTGAGACATTTCAGAATGTTGGTGCTAAAGACGAAATTGGTTGGATAAATTAGGCATTTAGCATATAAACTAAAAGGAAATTATGAATTAACATTGAAGTAAAATGTTTTGGCAAAATAATTTAGTTTTGGAAGCCTGTATTTAAAAATACAATATTTATTAAATATCGTGATTGTGAATAACGATACCAAATAAAATTTTAATTATATCCCGATTTACTTCATTTCTAACCATAACTTTACACCAAACAAAAATTATATAGTGTTTCTAACCAGAGCATGCAATGCAAAGCATAACAATGAACATGATCTTTTTGTGAATGGTTCCATTTACTTCATTTCTCTATATTGTTAGGTTGACAAGGCTTTGCAAAAGTATGGAAGAAGAAGCTGAGTGTATTTACAAGGATGAGTGAGGGATGCTTCTTGATGATGAAGCGACATTGACTAGAGATGCAACGTGAGAACTTGGTCTTTGCTTTCCTTTTGCATTCATATGGTTTGCCCTTTGGAGGCCCGATCTACCCTTCATATTCTGACATTCTCCTCTGCTCTAAAGTTTAATCTCCCCAAGCAATTTTTCTTGATGGGTCGGAAGTGAACCAGAAAGAGACGATGGGTCGGAAGTGAAAGAGAAGGCCAAGATAGAGTTCAGGATTTGTACATGAAAGGAAACAGAAAGAGGACAAAGATAAAGTTGACGATTTGTATGAGAAAGCAAAGATACTGCTTAAAGAACATCAAAGCAAAAATATAATTGATATCAAGGTTGTGAACTGTAATATTAATTAAAATTTGGTTATGCTTCTCAATCATTACATTAATTTAAATGTCATAGTTGTGAAACTTGACATTATTTAAATGTCATGTTTCTCAATAGCTATATGTAAAAATATGTTATTTCGTCAAAACTTTTTCAAGATGTGTTATTTTTCCATACTTTTAAAATTATTGTGCTAATTTTACAAAAAATCCAAACTGGTTTAGCATTTGTTGCAATATCGCGGTTATACAAATTAATTATCATAGCTTAAACAAACACGATAATATAGAGCAAGAAAGGGGTCGATCCCACGAAGAAGATTTAGTTCAGATCTTTATGCTAAATGATTCAAAGTTGAGGGCTTTTAAGGTTATTTATGTTATGTTATGGTAAACATAAGAAAATAATCAAGGTAAATTAAACAAATGTGAAACTTATCAAGAGAAAAACATTGGTCTCAAGTAAACGTCCACCTATGAAAATCAAAATTGATCACTCAAACGATATGTTAATTTATATTCTAAATATCTATCATTCCTTAACATTAGTCAGTCAACCGATCCACAATATAACTAACCTTAACCATTAAACAATCACAGTGTCTACACTAGTATTTAAATTTAATGGCAGTCTTAAGAACTAGATAGGTTGATAAATCTAGACAATATAAATATTTGTAGTCTATGTTGGATTTAATCAAATGTTTTTTCTAAGATTCACAACATAAATCCGTCATAATTATTAAACCTAGTCATTTCATAAGTTCAAATATCACAACTTTGGTTTTGATAGCAAACTTAATAATAGATTGGTTTAGAATAATAATTTAGAGTCCGCTTTAATAATCAAACTAAATAATCATAGGAAATAAGTATAGAAAAACATTCATATTCATCATACAAACTAAAAATAACTTCGCCTTGCATGTCTTTTGAAAAAATAATAATAGAACAGATGAGAGCATAATTTCGAGTATAGGAGAAAAGGGTGGAGTTTTTCTTCTTTTTTTTGCCCTCTCCTTTTCTTTCTCTCTTTCTTTTTATTTGATAGGAAACCATAATCTCCACATCCCTCTAATCTGTTTGTACTCTCCCAAAAAATATAAAAATAGTCATTTCCAAAGTAAACAATCTACTTTTAAGTAAGTTTGACTTGTTTTTTCACTAAACCTATCTGCTGACAGAATTTATAATTTGTCTTAGAAAACTCATATCTCTCATATCAGCTCTTTTTCAGCTATAATTTTGCAGGATGATAGGTATTTGAGTCAGGAGTCCAAAACAATTATATTTGCATCAAATAAACTTCTCTAACTCAAGATATTCAAGTTGAAATGGCCAAAAGTCAAAATTGGCAAAAATGCAAGACTTGTCTTTGAAGGCTATGATTTCTATCATATTCCTTTTTTTTTTCTTTTTCTTGCCATATATGTATAGAAGGTTATGGATGTTACATTTCTAATGCCACTAGAATCACTTCATTTCAACCTCTACAGCTCATGTTTTGCAAATTTGCCAATATTTGACACAACTTGGAACATAGTCTGAATTTTATCTCCAATTTACTCTTTTTTGAATCTCACATCCAAAAGTGCCTTCAAAACATAAAACAAATATTATCAAGACATTTTATATATATAATATGAACAAAATACTAGGTAAATATAGATAAAACTATTAAATAATATGGTTGCATCAAATATCCCAACACTTAATTCTTGCTCGTCCTCGAGAAAGCAGAGATAAAATCAAACTTCAAGAAGACAAAAGCATAAATAAATAAAATAATTGTGATTAATCTCGTAATCTTTCATCAATGTCCAAGAGTACATGCATTATAAATAAGAATACAATCAAAAGGGTAAAAACATAATTTTTCATGAATTTATTTACATACAAACTTCAAAACTCAATTAATCATTAGGATTTAAATGAAATCTATGTCATGTCAAAGTGATAAGTCCTCTCATTGATATACACTCAAACACTCACGTGTTTAGGGCTTATGCGTTCAAATCTCTCTAATTCAATCAATGAATATGTTCTACCATAAACTTGCTCTTCAATCTCATCTTCATTACTAAAATATTACAAGCTATACATAAATAAAAAGGTCTTACTTTTTTGTTGTAATGGGGTAAAAGAAATGAAAGCATACATGATACCTCATCAAAGCATACAAATTCACCATCTTTAAATGTCAATACTTAACTTATTTTGATTTCAAGCTCCATAAACATAGAGTTTTCATAACATAACGGAACAACTTTTCTTTTTTTTTTTTTTTTAGGATGGGTCTACCTTTGGCAACCTTGGTCATTATTTTCATTAAGTATCACTTTTTTGCACATAATTTCCAACCATATTCTCATGAGATATCAATAAGTATATACTCCACTAATCCTTGGTTAGGAGAAAATGAAAACATATAAAAAGTTAAGGCTTATAACATCGGTAAAGAAAAGAAAAGATAAACAAGCTCTAAAGGGCTCACTAAGGGTAATATTCTTTGGGTTGGATATTTTTCTCAAGTGGTTAAAATTCCTGGTGTTTTTATCATCTTTATATACACATGTAATGTAAATGTAATCTTAACAAGATATGAAGCAAGTTTTAGAGATATATATCATTGAAAGAATGCACAATAAAAAAATATAATATTGAGGGCTTAAAAACTTACATTGGTACAACACTATTAATTCAACATAATATATTTTCAAAGTCAATACCTAAATTAATTAAACTTTAAAATTTACATGTACACTCTTTCATTCGATTTATATTTTTATTTATCTCAACTAATTCTTGTACATAATACTCATATTCTCATAATCCAAGATACATTGTTTAATGGCCCAAAAAGCTTTGTGTCCAAGCTCTACTAGTAGATGACATGCTTTCTTGTAACTCATCTTATAAGGTGACATTTATAGAGGTGATTTAAAAGCAATCCGATAAGCCCAAAGTATATCACCAAATCACAGACTTCAATCTCATCGATTAGGTTGCATGCCTTCTCTAAAATAGACTTGATTTCTTAATTTCAGCTGAGCCATTTGTTTGAGGATGGTAGGTTATAGAAGTCTGATGACTCACATGGTACTTGCATAGTAATGCTCCCATTGAACGATTGCAAAAATAAGTGTTATAATCACTAATGATAGCTTTGGGGATTCCAAACTTGTGTCAAATATATAAGTCTAGACGAAATCTAAAACAACCTTAGCATTGTTAATTCATGTGGCTTTTGTCTTAATCCATTTAGACACATAATCAACAACAAGAAAGATATAAAGATTACCAAAAGAAGAAGAAAATGGACCCATGAAATTAATACCCTATATATAAAAAATTTCACTTACAAAAATATTCTTTGCATTTGATTCTTATAAGTGATATTGCCAGTTCTTTGGCATTTTTCACATGATTTATAGAAGTGATATGTATCTTCAAATTTCTTGTGGGCTGTTCTTTTTGCTCTAAAATATCCACTGATATGATCAAAAGATTGATGTCTTATCCCAAGTGTAGGAGTGTTGAAGTAATAAATAACTCAGCAAGACCGGAGTCGAACCACAGGGAGATTAACTATATAAATTATAAATAATAATAATAATAATAATAATAAGTTAAAGAGAATTTAGAGATGTAAGATTAATGTAAAGATTAAACAATGATAAAAATAGTTGTTAAGGTTAGAGGATCCACTAATGGTATTTCAAATAAGTATAATATAAACTCTTTTTATTATTCAACTGGAAACCACACATAAAGGAGGTTTCAATCGGATGATTTGTCATTAATAACTCATTATGAATTATTAACATGATCATATTAATTATCTTATTTAAGTAACACCAAACTTTTAAATATTATCAGGAATTCATGATGCTAACTTATATTAACAACAAATCAAGTTCATTTCATAGCACATGTGTAGGTTATACCATACGGTTGGCTATGAAAGTGTCAAGCATTTGTTGTACCAAGTGTTATACAACACAAATCTAGATTAACCATTTAACAAGATTAAGAATTAATAAGATAAAAATGATAAGATATGTTAATAACAAATTGTTAAGGATATAAGAATTGAAATCCATATTTAGTTTATATTATACTTAACCTAACACCATTAGTGAAACCTTTTCACCTTGACATAATAAACTTAGCTAAATATAATGAAGAAGAGAAACATAAATAAACAAGAGGAGAACATGATTATATAAGTATAGTAAATGAAATGAAAGGCATAAACAAGAGATTAATGAAACTATAACATGAAATAAAACTAGAACATTAAAACTACAAAGAAAAAAAGCAAGTAAGGAAATGATCTTGATCTGAAAACCAAGATGCCTAAATGCATGGCAAATGCCTCCATTTATAGGATAAAATTCGAAACTATTGATTTGATGACTAATTGTTGAGTGGGTGGCCACCTCTTGACTTGGTAACAATCCTTATCTTCTTGTCTACATAAAACATCATTGCTAACATCAGAATTTGAGAAGATAGTCTTCATGAAAGTTCTGGAAAATTATATCTAAACTTTCCAACAAAACAAGAATCGGTGCATTTGGACTTCTAGAACTCGAGATATGGGTTGAACACTGAATAGTATCTGGGCTGCATGACAGATTCTGACTTCTCTGTTATTGCTACAATTTGAACTTGAAAACGGTCCTTTTAAATCTTGGACTACTCATGAAAGTTTTAGACCTATATCTTAGCTTTCCATACATATAAACCAAACCTAAATCCAAGTTCTACAACTCCAATTAGGATCCAATAACCAAATGGTGTTCCAGTTTGAACTAAACCAGCATCTCTTTTCTAAACTTAGCCCTTTATTTCTCTTCTCAATTTCAGTAGTTAAACTCATCAATCAATTCTTTGATTTATGTGATAGGCCTATATTTAAGATGAACATTTACCATAAATTAAAGGTATCTTATATTATTAGACATGTTATTATAAAACATGCTCTAGTTAAGGAGTTATTTATACTTAATTGAAATATCATTAGTGGATCCTCTAACCTTGACAATTATTTTATCCTTGTTTAATCTTTATATCAATATCACATCTCAAAGCTCTCTTCAACTCCTTTTCTATTATTATCTATTTCTTTATTTGTAGTTTATACAGTTAACCTCCCTATGATTCGACCTCGGTCTTACTAGGTTATTTATTACTTCGAGACTCCTACACTTGGGAGAAGACATCAAATATTTGGTCGTGTCAATAAGGTAACCAGGATGTATGTAAATGAGGTTGTTAGATTTCATGGTATTCTAATTTCCATAGTCTTAGATAGAGACCCATGGTTTACTTCTAAACTACAGCCCAACTTCTAAAATGTCTTGGGAACAAGACTGAAATTGAGCACACCTTACCATCCAAAAATAGATGGTCAATCAGAAAGGACCATCCAGATACTAGAAGACATATTGAGGGTGTGAATTATAGAATTTGAAGGACATTGGGAAGACCATTTGCCCTTGGTGAAGTTCACTTACAATAACAGTTATCATGCCATTATTGATATGGCATCATATGAGGCCTTGTACAAGAGAAAATGTTGTACTCCTATGTGTTGGGATGAAATTAGGGAAAGGAAACTATTGAGACCGGAACATGTTCAAATCACCACTGATAAGGTGAAAGTAATAAGAAAAGGAATAAATGAAGCTTAGAATAAGCAAAAGAGTTATGTCGATATTAGGAGGGGACCCCTTGAGTTCTTAATAGAATACAAGGTATTTTTGAAGGTAGCATAATGGGAACATATTTTCTGATTTGGAATGAAGGGAAAACTCATCCTGCGGTACATTAGCCCATTTGAGATCTTGGAGAGAATTGGGCATGTGGCTTGCCTATTAAGGTTACCTCCCTATTTGGAGAGAATACACAACTTATTCCATGTGTCGTTACTATGAAAAGCATAAATTGATCCATCGTGACTTCTGCCATAAGTTCTGATAGAAATAAGAGAAGATTTGACATTGGAAGTGAAGCAAGTGAAGATCTTAGATCGAAGTGAGAAGGAACTAAGAAACAAAAAAGTTTTGCTAGTAAAAATACTTTGGAGGAACTCGAATAAACGTGGGAGAGGGAGTTAGAATTACGAAGAAAGCATCCTGAAGTGTTCTCTACCACATGTACGTCTTTTAAAATATCAGAGATGAAATTTCTGAAGGGAAGGAAAATGTAAGCCCCTAAAAAATAAATGCATGAAATTAAGTAAATAAAAAAGAACCCATTGGTGAAATATAAAAGTTTTAGCTTCAAGTATGAAATACACATAAGTGAATAAGGAGAAATTAGGGCCTAATGTGGGAAAGACAAGGGATAAGAGGATTAAATTGAAAAGGCATGAATGAGGGGTAAAAAAAAAAAAGAGAAAAACTCATCAACCTTAGGAAGAAGAGACGGGTTAGCGACAAAAAAAAAAGAGAAGTCATTGTTCTCTTTAGCACCTTCTCTCAAAGAGTAGGTAGAGAAAACACATGCAAGCAAATCCATGATACAAAATAAGGGGTTTGAGTGAAGATTTAAACACCAAAAACAAAATAAATTGAGGGAGAAGAAGAGAAAAGGTTGGTGGCAATAGAGGGGAGAGGAAGAAAGGCCAAAACATTTGAGGGAGAAGGAGTATTGAGGAGCAAAAAACATAGTTAGGACAAATCTAAAACCTACCTAGACCAATTTCTAATACCTTAGGTAAGTTTTATACAAAAATACTAATTCCTATATTAGGGTTCTTGAGGGATTTGTTTTGGGGTGGATAGAAAGTGAGGATATATTGTAAAGATGAGGGTGAAGAAGACTTGATAATATTTTAAAAATATTGAAGAATAAGATTAGTTAAAAAAGTCTTGAAGCCTCCGGCTAGACATGAACAAAATGATGGGGAAAAACTTTTTGATGTTGAATTATGCATGCCTAATAAAATAACAAGTGTAAGGTCATACAAGAAACTATGATGTGTTAAAACCTAAACATATAAACAAATTCATATGGTGAATGCTTTTGTGAAGTTTAATTTTGAATGTGTAAGATCTCAAGAATGATCATTTTTATGGAAATAACATGTTTTGTAAACAATGATGATAAAAAGAAGGGAAGAAATGCATGAAAATGATTGGTTGTGTGTTAGACCTACAAAACCAAAGATCTGGACAGTATTTCTAACTAACTTGTGACTAGAAATTTGACTAGTTTAAGGCTGAATTCGGGATATTATCCTTCAAGAAAGTTGTATATTTGGGTGTTAGCTTTTTTATGGGACTCAATTAACCCAAATCGAAGTTATAGAACTCTAGATATAGGTACAAATGTGAAGACAGGTAAAGTTGGGAACTACTGGACATTATGTACATCAGACCTTAAACCGAAAATTGAGACTTACAACTGAGGAAATTTGGGGTAGGTGTCCTAATGCAAAATGTGGTTAGTGATGTTATCTTTTTCAAGAAACAAACCTTACCCTGTTTGGAGTTATAGAACTCCAAATATATAAAAAACACTAGAGAAGGGTCAAGTTGTATGTTACAAGATAGACCCATATGTTATTGTATTTTGACGAATTTAAGTGTAAATGGCAGAATTGGGTTTACCTCTCTTCATCAAAGTTGTGTATTTGTGTCTTAGCTTACTAAAGAAATAAACTCCAAATGAAATTGAGCTATACAACACTAGTAGGGAGAGAAACATTAAACAGTGTTCTAGTGTATTGTCATGCATTGTTAAACATAATGAGTTTTAATATGAAGTTAAAAGAAGTGTTTCTTGTATGAAGGAGTATGTAAATTTTTAAAAAATATACTGACATATTCATATAGTCCGGGGGAATACCGAGAACAGGATCTTCTATCGGTGGAGCTCACTCGACCGGAGAAAGAGGTAAGTAAAATCTTGCTTACAACTTATGAGGTTAAATTTAAACTTTTGGTTGTAATTATGAATGCTAAGTATAAAAGTAATGTGGATGAATCATAAATATGATGTGAAATCAACGTAATTGAGTTGCTTTCGCAATAAATGAAAACCAATGTTGGGATCGTTTCTAAAGTTTTCATAAACCAATGAATTTAAGTTGCTTTCACGATGAGTGAAAGCCAATGTTAGGATCGTTTCCAAAGTTTTCAAAAACCAATGAATTTGAGTCGCTTCCGCAATGAACGAAAGCCAATGTTGAGATTGTTTCCGAAGATTTTGGAAACCAATGAATTTGAATTGCTTCTGGATGAATGTTAATGTTGAGGTTGTTTAGAAGTTCTCAAAAACAAAATGAAATTGGGTTTCTTTCATAATTAGAGAAAGCTAATGTTGATATCATTTCTGAAGTTTTTCCAGAAACCAATGTAATGAGGTCGTTTTTGCGATGAGCAAAAACCAATGTTAGGACCGTTACTGAAGTTTTCAAAAACCATGTAATTGAGGTTGTTCTTGAAATATACAAAAGCTCAATGCTTGGAATGTTCTTCCTAGATTGGTAGAAATCAATAGTGGGAGATGGGTTGTCGAAATAAAACTAGTATGGCAAAGTCGTCGCAAATTTTTTATGATTAAGTATGTTCTAGTTGTTTTATGAATGCACGTGTAATTGTAACAATCATTCATAAAATCTTCCATAGGATTGGATAAGAATAATAAGTACCCTCATCATCGTATATGCTTAGGAGTAAAATTGTGTTTGAAATTAGAATTTATGCTTAATTAATCTTTGTTGCAGGACTTTCGTGTATTGGTGGACTAAATAATTAGGCAGTAGACGAACTCCGGGATTTTAGAACTTTTTTTGTGCATGTAATTAATTTTGTAAACTAAACTAAAAACTCTTTCCATTTCTTTTTTTTTTTCTTGATTACATTGTCCTATCTATGTTGGATTTATATAATGAAATACTTAAGTAAAATATTTTATGTAAGATGACATTTATATACTTTCCATAGAAATTTCCATGTGTGTTTAGATTATGCTCCTCTATCTATATATATCTCAAGATCAATAGGTATATGTGATGTAACATGTTTATTTCCTAACAATTGTTTATAATTACATTCTTGTAAATGAATAATCTAAAGGAACATGCTCCATGAAACGAAGAAACCAAATCAGCTAGCTAAACAAAACCAACAAACAAACGCCATATCACAGAGGATAGGGCCAACAACAAAACAGGAACACATAGGATATAAGCACCTAACACAAATCAATAGACTGCAAGGTAGCCCAAGACATCATATCAACCACAGCATGCATCCAAAGACCAATGGCTACTGGAAATGATAACAAAGCATAAGCAAATGCCAGTGAGAAGCCAAACAACAACAAACCATAGCTGAGACTAAGGCTCTGACCCCAATAGATCACCAGCAAAGCAGCAACAAGGAAATGTTGCACAAAATCAAACTGGCCAGCCAACAGAACAAACCACCAGCAGTAGCAACAAGTACAAACCAGGCACAAACAGAAAAGAAAGACTGCACAAAACCAAACCACCCAACCAGCTTAACAAAACAGCAGAATTGCCAGCAAAGCTATACCAGGAAAATCAAATAGCCCAATCTGCGGCAAAATAGAAAAGCTGCCCTAAAGGAAATAAGCAGGGAATCTACACAAAAGATAAAACAAACCAACTAGTCTACCAAATAGTTAGCAGGCAATTCAATACAAACCAATAAGAAACTAAAGGAACAACCTCCCTATCAAAATATATAATGCAAATAAAAAATCAAAAGATGGATGATGGAGTAGAATCATCCGAGCTGTGCAGTGGCTGAAAAGCGACAGTAGGGGCCTTGGACTTCCCTTGCGAACCCAAACAAGTGATGGTAGCTGTTTTGCTTCTAGTTAAATACTGCCTCTTGGGAGGGGCAGCAACAGTATCACCTTCTCTAGAAATATGTACTCATGGAGTAGCAGGGAATGTAGAGCTAGAGTGCTCAGATGCAGCAACTTTGGTCCTCTTACAACTAGGAGAGTAAGGCCTCGGTTCACCAGCTGTGACAACTTTAGTGAACATAGGATCCACTAGGGGATCAATAAAAGGGTCTGCATGATACGGTTCCTACTTATCAACAGCAGTTGTCTCTACAAAGGGGCTAGAGTTAGCAAAACATGTTGGAGTTTCATGGGGCCTCTTCATACATTTAGGTCTAATTCCTTTAGTGCAAGTGATAGTACAATGGCCTAGGACTTTACACTGCTTGCAGAAACGTGGAGGTGATTACTTTTAGGATGAGAGCAGGTCAAAGATCTATATTTGAGTAGAACCACATTGATAGAGGATGGCAAATCTGAGAGCAGGTCAACTTTAATAAGAACTTTAGCATATGAAAGTCAGGTCATTTGTGCAGTAGGATCATCATAGTGGATTGGCTTCCTAATTATGCTAGCAATTTTCGATGGGCAAATTATGGTTCAGCATTTTAGAGGCAGATTTGGAAACCTCACCCAAGTTGGCATTGTGGTCATTTCGGTGGATTAAAAATCAAAGAAATCTGGCATTACTTTTAGGATGAGAGGTTGGCCAAATATTGAATATGGACCTCTTCCTAGAACATCTAACAATTCCATTTCAGAGGAGAAGACAAAGATTAACCAGCCCGAATCATGCATTGTGAAGTGAGCTTTATGTTGTCAGTTTTTACTAATGTAAGTTAACAGGGAAGCATATCCTGGGAACTTCCCAGCAACATAACTAATCAAACAGAATTTTCACTTAGCAACAAGTTCACCGACATCAGTTTCCTGAAGATGACATGATGCAGAGGATGCATATTCAGGAAAGTGAACAAGAGCTGGAGACTAGGAATTTGAAGTACCTGATGGTGTGTCAGCAGGAGCACCCCTGCTATAGCCAGGCAGAGACTTATCCTTTATTGGGGATGCGAAAGAGGTGGTGCCAGCAAGGTAAGGAGTGACACCAGAAGGAAATGCTGAAGGGTGGCCCTTTTCTTGAAAATGGTAGGGAGGGAGAAACAGTAGACAGTGCGAGGTTGAGACCGCCTGAGCCCGGGCAGGAACCGTTAGGGTTAGACCCGACCAAAATTTTTATGGGTAAAAGGCTTAGTCTGAAGATGCCAAAGGATCCTCCATTGCGACCATAAGAAGTGGGAGGATGAGGTGATTGAGCAGGAGAATTATTCTTTTGCACGGTTCTGTTCTTGCGTTTGGATGAAACCCTAACCGCACTCAAGAGATCAGCAAAATCAGAAAAAACAACGTTCGTTCTGGGTGGAGTGAAGGTCAAAGAAGGGGAAATAGAGCCATGTTGAACCAGAGAGCAGCTGCGGGACTGAACCCTAGGCGTGCACGAGGCGGACGCATGACGATTAGTTTGAAGCTAGAAATCACCCTGGGTGGAACGAAGAATTAAAGATTTGTTCTTTGATTTTGTCATAGTAGACCGAAGAAAAAACACTAAGGAGTAGATGATAAGAGAAGAAGAACGGTGCACAATAAGGGAAGAACACAGACGTGGCTTGGAGCACATATACCGCTTCTCTTACTAAACCGGGAGCTTCTCTCTCTTAACTGCTCTGCTCTTTCTTGATTCCCATTATCTTTTGTTATAATTCTCAATGATCCATACTTTTATGAAATCACTCTCCCTATCAATGTACATCATTACAAGTTTTCCTTCATATTTGACAAGCCCAATATCCTTGTTGTCATTGCTTCGGAGGCTAATGGAGAAAATGGAAACAAGAAATAGCTTTCCATTTTCACATCAAATGCAAATATGTTTCTTTTCCAAATAAACCAATGAAGTGAACCATTCACGAATACTTTTGTCATATGAAAAAAGGACTCCTCTTGTGGAAACTTTACCTCATCCAACAACTTCCATCTCCAAGTTTTTTAGTCAAACAACTCAACTCTAATGTAGTGGTATATATAGAATTCTTTATCATGTGGATTAAACTTGGGCTTCAAGAATCACATGATCTTGTAGTGTAAAGGTTTTGATCTTGCAATCATCACGCCAAATTCTATAGTATCATATTGTGTCTTTGGAATCGGGATATACTGTCATTGTTTGGTAGTAAGGTTGTCCACATAATATCATGGTTCATGGTATACGTGACAGAGTAACGCTCATTGATTTATTGATGCCACAATCTCCACATGGTCAGGAAGGAAATGAAATGACATTTCAGGATGGGGCTTTAAAATGTCAATTAAAACAAAAGAAACATGATATCCATTCTTGATTATACTTTGTTTAAAGAGCCCAAAGACAATGTTGGCTCTTTGGTTATGTAGCTTTGTGAAAGTAGTTTCGTAAATGAACTTCTTGCATTTTTTGGAAAAAAAAAACCTACAATTCCCTGTAGTCTCTATTGGTGAATGCATTAAAACTTCATAGATTGCATTCGGGCATAGGTCATAAGATGAGTTCATGGTAAAACAAAGGTTCTTGTTACCAAATTGAAGAAAACCACAATGATGCTTCTGGATTGGAAGTTGAGCAAATCCTCTTTAGCATTGTTAAACATTGGGAACTCTTGACTCTTTAGGGGAAAACTAGATTTAAGAGACTTATATTTCAACCTGTGAGGATGCATGTTAAATGTATAAGCATGTTTTTATATGATGAACTCGCCCTTAAAGAGTGACACATAGTCATTACTTTTACATGATGAACAAGAATTTTGATTCTTACCCAAACTCTATAACGAAAATTTTTTGAGTGACGACCATTGTATCACCCATAAATCTTGAACTCAAGATGCTACATGAAGAACTTGCCTTGATGCAAAATATGTGTAAGGAGCATACACCCTAAAATCATATTCTAATCTTTTAACGTGAGATAGGGGGTAGGCTTACTACTTGGTTTCTAAAAAATGATATCACGTCATGTCGTATGCACACGTGCGACACACATAGAACATAAAAGCCTAGTCCAATACTATCAAAACATAAGGTCCTTAGTGGAGTCGTCATTTTATCGCTTATTCATGCACAAAATTGCGATATTGGGATCAAGAAGTCACCACCTAGTTGTTTGGTTCAAGGTCACTAAGAGACTCGGGTGGACTAATCTTATATTAAATTCTAGTATAAAGGACTATTTGTGGCTAGAGAATGTATTAGCACCCTTAGCACGCCTTATTTGAGGTAAGATGTATTGTATGGTTTAGATGTAACTTAAAGGTATTGATGGGTTCCTGACCAATGGTCTGTCTATGGTTTAAAACAAATATTTACGCTCATGAATAAATCTAGTATTTTGAATTTATTATGGGCTCGTATACCTAAATAAAATCTTATTGGAAAAAAACCATGTAGGTGCCTTGACAAGGTTCACCTATCCTGGAAGGCGAAAGGGTTTTTTACAACTAGTATATTATTGTGAAAAATACTTCTAATTAAAATTGATGAATATCTGAAATAATTCTGAGAATTTTCTAGTCAACTTTTGGTATTTAAATAACAACCTTCTTGTAAGTCTAATATTTATATTATAATGTTTACCATTAATTCTCACAAAAAAAAATAGGGTTTTTAAAATATTAGCTAAGTTCTCATAGATTCAATAAACTATATTCCAAAAAATACATACAAAGATATTTTTTGAATTTTTATGCATATAAAAAATGTTAAATCATACCATTTATTTTTTTATATTTTGTTAGCTAAAATATGATTTTTATTTTTTGAAAGACTTCATCATATGCACACGAAATGTCTGAGATTTCGATGAAAAATAAGTATTTTAATACCAGGTCAATATTGTACAATATAAATCTACAGCCTTGAAATTAAACAAAATTGTTTAATAAACATGCGAATGACCTGTTTGGAAAAAAAACTTATTTTTATTCAAAACAAAGCTATCAAAACAGGCTTAAGGACGTGTTTTCCCAACATGTCCTTAAACCTAAATTCTTTTATTAAAATAGTGGCAAACCAAAAAAAGCCTTATCCATTGACTTGACCGGGTTGACCCAAAATTTTAGCTTCGACTATAAACCGAACTAAAAATCCTTGTTTGACTTGAAAAACGACCCAAAACAAAACCGAAGCCAAAAAAACAGATTAAACACTAAAAAACTAAAAACATATTAAGTAAAACAGATCAAATATATATAAAAAAAAAACACGAAGAACATTTACAATAAACCTAGCCACATAACTATTAAATCAGACCAGATATTGACAAACCAATAACATAGACATGTTGAAAATTAAGTAATGATTAATAATCTAACATCCATTCACTTTAATTATCACTCAAAAGTCATAATTTTATCAAAATAAGTTTCGATTCAAAACTAAAACCCTAGGATTAAAAAAAAAAAAACATGTTATTGATGCAAACAAACCTTTAATTATTAACTAATTAAGTATAAAGAAAGGCTTTGTGCAAAGAAATTGACCAAAATTAGTCCAAATCCAAGGACTAAGGCCATGTTCTTCCAAAAAAACACGAAGAACATTGCCCAGAAATCCTGCAAAAACTCATTCATTGCCCAGCACTGCCAGGCCCCAAAAATGCACATTTTAGGCCTCTAAACACATTGCTCTCTTAAACCCCACAACTCACATTGTCAATACCAAACATAGTTGAATAAAAAAAAACTAACAAAAAACATCAAATCATCACAAACATACATTAACTTCCAACTTCATAATTAGGTTGTTAATTTTGTCAATTTTATACATTTTAGTGCTCCAACTTTTTCACTTGTCATTTTGGTCCTCCACCACTAATTTTAGGCAATCTTTTAGGCTTTCTTCTTGTATGTCCTCTTTTATATATATATATATATATATGGTCAAATATAAGTAACAATATATACAAGTTCTTAGAATTTAATTGATCAAAAATATAATTTAAAGAAGCATAAAATTATTGTGCATCTGTTGCCTTTCTCATTTTCAACTAATTATTAAAAAAATATATATAACTAATAATTCATCACTTAATCACTCGTTATCACTATTTGTATGAAACTTTCTCTTTATAATATGTTTTTTTTTCAAAATATAAAGTTGTTGTCCATTTTATTAAACTTACACAACTATATTTGCAGTGCAACCAAAGATTGAAAATAATTATGCATATAATTTATTAAATATAAAAAAATCATAAAAATAAGTTAAAATCTCAAAATCTAGATAGCAAATGCCAAAAGAATTACAAGCCATGGTTCATATAATATGTAGGATATATACAAGAAATAAGATTTAACAACAACAACAATAGATAAATTATATATTAATTTCTTTTAAACTTCATGCTCAATATATATATATATATAAAGGTTTTTTCATTAAAATCACACAACCTGATAAAGAAAATAGTCATTATAAAGAGAAACGAAACAATCACACACAAGTACAGTGTTTTACATGTTTGTCCATGCATACATCCACATGCAAAAAGAAGAAAATTTTATTATTTTGAATTAGCACAAGTTGGGAGGATTTTAACTCTACTTTTAAGTAATTGCAATCCTGGTAGCACATGATAAATGTCTTGTATAACATATAAACAAAGTATACCATATATTTAATATAATCCGAAGGTATATTAGGCCATACCACCATAAAAGGTTTATAGTGTGGGAGTAATGTCACCACACCTTTAGACTATCTAATTGAAGTGCATTCATATATAGGTCATTTTGTCATATAACATTAGCCTTATAATACAATAAATACTCAACAAGTCTTCATACTAGTTGAATTCTACTAAAGCTAAAAACACTTTACCTTGCATTCAAACACCTCCAGGGCTAAGTTATGCCACTTTTAGTAACGCATATAAAATCTAAGCACTGCTTAAACTTATACAGAAAAAGTAATATTGTCAACATATTAATTGAATTAATTGTAATAACAATATTTTTCACAATAGCATCATATAAAAGTAATAATAACCCAAATGAAATGGGAACATCAATATATTTTTCCTCTTATGAAACATATGGTGTCATAACAATATTTTTCACAATAGCATCACATAAAACCCAAATGAAATGGGGACATCAATATATTTTTCCTCTTATGAAAACATATGGTATTTAGTTAGATGTATGACATTTGGACTATCATGCACAAAGTCATATCCTGGTCGAAATTGAGTTCACTAAACAAACCTCTCAACCAAATAGCTATTTGTATGCTTAAGTTGCTAAAAACCTTTTAGCTTCTATGATAGACAATGCAATAATAGATTACAACATGACATACCAAGAAAGTATCTTATATATCTTTCAGATATTGAAAGATTCATTAATAGTCATTTGATGAAATCCTCTAGTTTCTTTTCTTTCATTTTATAAATCGAGTATTTTATAAGGTTGCCTCAGTATTTAGAGTATAAAATTCTAGTTAAGTGTCCTTCATATAACAATAATGATGTGTTGCTTAGTTGGTTCTGAAATTATTTGGAGAAGATGTACTCATCTTCTTAACTAATGAGAATGATTTCTCTTTAGCTTAAAAAGAATTTTTGTTTTATTGAACCATTAGAAAATAAGTTACAATGCTTCCAATTTTTTTTCGAGGTCCATAAAAATCATAAAACTTTTAGTTGGACAAGTTTCTAAAATGTTTGCATGATTGAATACAAAACACTCCACCAAGCTTAAAATAAGTTAGTTTTGGTGAACATATATGCAAATATTTAGAGAGCCACCCTAAGATTACTTAGGTAAATTTATATGATTTCCTCAAAGCTTCCTATAAAAATGGATGCATTTTAGCTTATTTTATATTCTCCATAATCGTTTAATCCTTAATATTCAAAAAATTAAAATAATATTTTTTTCAATCATAATATTTTTTAAATTATTTTTAAAGTAAATTGAATTTTATTAACATATATGAAAATATTTTAGCTCAAATATATATATATATAATGAGAAGGTGGCAAAGGCACAATATTTTCTCAAAACATACTAGCTCAGGAACATATTTGATTAAATAGATAGATAGGTAGTATGTGTTACTACGGGCCAACTTATTTTTTTCATCATAGAAAAGATATTAAGATCATATAAATATTTTCAAAAAAAAAGAAAAAATTTGAGATTATGGTCATTGACTTGCATAGATTTAATAAGTTCGATTAATTTAATAATATGATTAAAAAATAAGATATCAATAACAAAAAAAAAGTAAAAATAATAATAACGATTCAATGCAGAAAGTGAACGCTTGCTAATATTATGAAAATATATCTTTACAATATTTCTAAAACAATGCAATGATCTTATTTGTTAACAAAGTAAAAATTAAATAATAACGAGATAATTGCATGGAAAGAAAAATAAAAAATAAATTAATCTTAATTCTTAGCAAATAAAATGATGAATGACAAAATTGAAAACAAAACAATTTAAAATCAAAAAAAAATTGACCCAAGTTTGTCTGAGTCAGCATATAGATGAATTTTTAAAAATACATCCTCCAAAAAAATTGGAAATGATAATTTCTTATCATCCAGCTTGAGCAAAAATCAAACCAACTCTATAACCTAGTTGTGGGACCAGGATAACCCTATGGAAAGAAAACTGGATAAAATTATGAAATTTAATTTTCAAACCAATCTAATAATGAAATGCTAAATTTAAAAAAACAATTAAAAGCAATGCAAAAAAAAATCGAGTCAAACCTTGTGAACCTGCTAAATCCATGACTTAAGACATAATATTGGGATAACATTATAGAAAATAAAGGTAAAGAAATAAGGAATAGCAATTTCCAACAAACTCAATAATGATGGATAAAATTAAAAAAAAAATTGGTTGAAGCCAACCTGGTCTATCCTTCAAAACTTGTGACACTAATAATTAGGGATAAAATTAAAAACAAATTCAACAAAAAAAATAATGAGGTCGAATTATAACATAAAAGGCAAATCCAGAAAAATAATAATGTCAAATTCCCAACCAACCAAAATAATTAGGGATAAAATTAAAAAAATAAATTCAACAAAAAAAGGGATAAAAAATAAAATAAAATAAGTAGATTTTAAAAGAATGAGAATCAAATATGATAAAAAAAAATCAAATCAAATCATAAGGATAAAATTAAAAAACAATTTCAATTAAGAAAAAAATGAAAAAAAAAACAATAAAAAAATGAGAGTCAAATTTGATATAAAAATCAAATATCAATAAATGAAATTGTAAAAAAATAAAAAAAAATCAAGACTAAATACATTGTAATTAAAAGAATGATGACCAAATTTGATATAAAAATTAAATGTCAAAAGATGAAATGAAAAACAAAAAAATTAATTCAATAAAAGATTCAAGACCAAATATATTATAATTAAAAGAATAAGGACTTAATTTGATTCAATAAATAAAAAACCAGACTTCTTTATCTTTTTCTTTTTTTTTTTTGCAATGGCCAACATGTTTTTTTAGGAGAGGAGAGAGAGAGAGGGTGGCTGAAACTTAACCGCTGATTTTCTTATAACACGCACCTCACCACCATCATGGAGGTAGTAAAGAGCATCGAATGTAAGTCAACCATATATATACACCACATTATAAATAATAAAAAAAAATAAATAATAACTAAAGTATCTTCCCATTTAAAATCAAGAAAGATTATTGTATAAGTAATTGCATTGTACAAAAAAAGATTAAAAAAACCCAAAAAGCCTCTTGACCTAATCAAAATATTTTTTTTTCTTTTAAAAGTAATTTAGTAATTACACTGTATAACAAATATGTAAAAATACTGATTAACCATCTCTTTTCTTATAATGACTAATAGATTCCAAAAAAAAAACTTTCTCACCACTAATTTCAAGTTAAATGAGTTTTTCCTCCAAAAACAAAATAGTAATTTTATTACACGAATTCAAGATAAAATATGAGTATGTGCACAATAAATAGATGATTATTTTTAGCTTTTTGTATAATAAGTCTCAATATACTGTAACGATAATAGTTTAAGTGCAAAAACTATTAGTTTATAATTAATCTATTTCTTATTTATTCTAAACAACTTTTTTATTTATGAAAATATAAGTAAACATGTTATTAAATACAAAATTTCCAAAATGGATAACAAATAGGTCTTGTTTTGAACACTTGAAATAGAAAATGGAATGAATATAAAAAATTAGATTAACCAAACTATTTTTTTCTTTTTTCCCTGAAGAAAGTATCAATTACATGTCATTCAATTAATTACCTTAGTTAAGTGGATGGTAGCATGGGCAATTCGGTAATAAAAATTGTTGTAATATTGAAGTAATGTGTTGTAATATATAAGAATTGAAGTGTAAAATATTTTTATATTTAAATCATGTAATGTATCATTTGATTACAATAGTCTATGATTGAAGTACAATAAAAAAACAAAAAAATAACTAAGTTTGGAAAATATTCAGGGGAGTAATATAGTTTAGTGATTATGATATATGTGACTCATAAGTCAAACCTGTTAAATTGTTAAATGAATTACGAAGAGGAGAGATAAAAATAGAAGAAAGAAAGAGATATCGAAGATATATTAAAACATTAATAATAATATATCAATATAATAATAAAAAATCATAATAAAAATCTGAACAATTTATACCACATCATCATTTATTGTTTTTTTAATTGTCGTCGAATTTATTTCATCAGATTTTTTTAAAATATATCACTGCGGTTTTGATAACGCTATTAAATTTCTTTTTCTCTCTTCTCCTCCACTCCTTTCATGTGACATACTCGCGAATCACACGCACAATATATATATATATATATATATATATATATATATATATATATATATATATATATATATATATATATATCCGAATCATTGACATTGTAGCAGAGGTCTGGGATAGGCTGTGCGGATCAGAAGTCACACAGACTGAGAAGATGACAAAAGTGGAAGTAGACTTTTGAGAGGATTGGCATTCAATTAATCAAAAGAGCATACATAGCATGCTGTCCTTTTCCCTTTACTCCAAGGTGACGATAGTAAATAAAAAGCGTCCCATGACAGAGATGAACACGGAGCTTCATTTCTTTCCTCTTTCCCCTTTCTCTTATAAAGACCATAGAGATGGATGAGACCACTTTAAGTATACTTTTTCCTGAATATCTACGTTTACATTACTCTTTCATATCAGGGCTGCCGGCCGCACACAGTTTTTTTTTTTTTTTTTTCATTCTAAAAAAATAATTGTTAAGAAGAAAAAAATCTGAGATCTGTTCATTAGTTAAATTGATAGTTTAAATGAACTAATTAAAAAATATATAATAACAATAAATAAAATAAAATAATAACAACGAAAATTAAACAACTAGTTTATTGAACAACTCAACGATAAAAGATAAAATTAAAAAGACAACACAAAACTGTAATTAAACAAGGTTAACTTGCAAACTTTGCGATCATGGATATAAAAATTGGATAATCTCATAAAAAAATAAGTACAAACAAAATTCGAATACTAATTCCTAGTAAATTAAATGAAAACATAACTATAAAAAAAGAAAAAAGGTAAAGCTCATTCTCTAGCAAATAAAATTTTAAATGATGAAAATTAAAAAATATATATAATTTAAAAAGTAAAAAAAAAACTATCCAAGCTCACCCGGGTTAAGATCCAAAATCTTTAATCCAGTCATAATACCATAGTGAACGCATTCGAAAGAAAATTGAACAATACCATAGAACTCAATTAATAAATAACTTAATGTTAATGGACAAAAAATAAAAAAGAAATTTAATTTAAAAAAACAATGGAAAAAAATATGAGTAAATTTGAGTTAACCAACAAACCTCGCAACCATAAAAATAGTGAAATTTCTTTAACCGAGTTCAATAAAAAAGATTAATTTATAACCAATTTAATTTTGAACGATAAAATTGTAAAAAAAATCAATTTAGAAAACCTTTCAACGGAAAAACGATAGTAATAAAAAAAATATGGATCAAATTTGATAGCAAAAAAAACTCATAATGCATGAGATTGTGAAAAAAAAAATTGATCAAGATAACCCAATAGAAAGAAAATGATAAACAATTTACAAAGATTAATTTTCAATAAATCAAATGTTAAAGAATGAAATTGAAATAATTTAATTGTTTTTTAAAAAGTCAATGAAACAAAATTTGAGTTAACTCGCAAACCTCGTGATCATAGGTATATGATTAGGATAACCTAATAGAAGAAAACAAAAGGTAGGAAGACCAATTTCAAATAAAATAGATGTTGAAAAATAAAATTGAAATCATTCAATTTAAAAAACAAAAGGACCAAAAGAACAAAAGTTAACCCATGTTAACATTTGAAATCATGAACTCGAGATTAATCCCATAGAAAGTAAACAGTAAAAAATAATAAAGCAAATCTCTAAACAAAAAGGATAAAAAAAACCATTAGGTTTTAAAAAGGAAAACAACCAATCCAATTCGAACAAATCTCATATACCCAGTCTATTCTCTAAAACTCAGAACCCGTGAAATCCTTGAACTGGGTTCAATCAAGAAATTTAATTCTTAACTAATTTAATTTTGAATGATAAAATCGTGAAAAATAATTAATTTTAAAAACTTGACAAAAAAAAGATAGCAATAAAAAGAATAAGGATCGAATTTGAAATAAATAAAAACTCACAGAGGATGAAATTGTAAAAAAACAAAACAACTTAAGAAATGATCTCAAATAAAATAAATAACAATTAAAAGAATCAAGACTAAATTTGAAAGATAAAAATATAAAAAGGGGGTTGAAATTGAAAAACAATTGTAATCTTATAGCTTATTTTTTTAAAATATTAATAAAAAATAGGACCAAATCTGAAAGATTAAAAATTAAAAGAGATGTAAAAATTGAAAAACATTTATAATTTCATGGCTTATTTACAAAAAAAAAATAGTAATTAAAAGGATAAAAACCAAATATGAAAAGGAAATAACTTGCAGGGGCTGGTCTGATTTTTTTAAAAGGGCTAGTGCGGGATTCAAGGGAGGGGAGAGAGTAAAAGGAAAAACAAATAAATGGTTGTGGGCGCTAAACCCCATGCACGTTAGGGGTAAGCGTCACTCCATGGCATCAGGATCGTTAAAACCTTTTGAACGCCTGCCCAACAGGGTTTTGTTTTTAAAAAATAATATTTAACAAATGTAATTTCCAACAATGTCTCTGAATATCTTTGGAATTTATAATAAAACTGAAGTAAAATGATAAAAAAAATATCTGAATGAGAGTTTTGTTAGTTTTGTCTCTAAGAACATTAAAGTAATTATATTATTTTTAAGAAAAACTACAAAAATATTCTTGGGTGGTAGGCATTATATTAGTAATTTTAATATGAAAAATAAAAAATTACAAATCAATCTGTAAAAAAAATTAATGATTATACCATTACAAGTAATCTAGTTTTGGTAAACAGTAATTTTCCTAGAAGAATTAGTTTTTTTTTCTTTTCAATAATTCATGAATTAAGTAAAAAGAAAAAACACTGAGAAGATGGAGATATGGTGCTCAATTTATCTTGGTTTGTAGGTTAACAATGCGGGGTATTTTGTCGAAACTTGTAACTTTATATACTTTTTTATTTGGTAAATAAAACTCGTTTCATTTTTATAACCCCAACCTTTCTTTTGAAACTTGGAATGCTATATATTTTTTATGAGTTAATGATTTATTCTATTATTCTATTTTTATTTTTAATGGATTTTTCTCCCTAATAAAATTTATATTTTATTTATTTATTTTTTAGTTAAAAAATCACGTGTCAATCATTTATGCATTTAATCAATAAAAATAAGTTAATGACATGTTTGTCATTGTATTTTTATTTCTTAATGGAATTTTCCAATGTAAAAAATATTTTATAGATTCTATTCAATTACTATCCAATCCTGTCAAATCATGTGATACTCGTCAAAAAATTCTATTTTCACTAATAAAATCATTGTTTAAAAAATTAAACTACATGTATAAAAATATAAGAAAATTGAATTAAAAAAATAAACCATAGAAATTCATCATCCAATTAAAAAAATAAGTGAGAATTTAGTTACAAATATAAAATATATATATATAAAAAAATATAATGTAATAACAAGAAATAAAGAAGAAAACAATTATTTGACTAATAAATTATCTTATTTTTTTTATTGGAAAACAAATATAATGTATACCCATATTATTTGGAAAAACTTATCTTATTTTTTTTATTTTCTTGTAAAAATAAATTATCTTAAAACATAATTAACCTAAAAGGCTAAATTTCTCATTCATAATTATATTGTCAACAAAATTTTTAATAGATGCTATTTTTTATTGGTATTAACTAAAGTAATATTAGATATTTGATAAAGGAGAATATTTATGACTAAATTCTCACCTTTTTAATTTTATGATAAATTTCCATTGGTTTAGGTTTTTTAATTAAAAACCTCTCTTTTTTTTCATTTATATATACATATATTTTTTTTTTCAGGTAATGATCTTATAAATCAATATTTATATTTTTTACAATGATTTAAGGGGATTGAACGGAAGGGTAGAATCTTAATGAAACACATGGTATAAGGATATAAACCTCAAAATTATATAAGAAAAACTCTAAAAAAAATAAGAGTACAGAAGCAAAGCATGACACTAACCCAGTTTCTATTAATTAAACGTATAAATAATTTACATGTGATTTTTTTAACCAAGAGAAATGAATGGAAAGGTACAAACCTTGTTGGTTAAACTAGATAGGAATTTCTTGCTATGCTGTAAGCTGAGTAAGATTTTTTCTTATATATAAAAAAAGTATAGGCGATAATAATTCAAATTAAGTCGGGTTAGCTTGACTAACTTATAATCCATGATAACAAATCAAGAAAACCACATAGACAAAAAAAAAAGAAAAAAAATATTAAAGTTTAAGGTCCAATAATTTAATGTCAAAAAATAAAATTTTAAAAAAATAAAAAAGAAACATCTAAGAAAAACACCGGAGTCAATTCAGGCTTAGTTGACAACCCAATACCAGCAAAATAAGATCATGATAAATTTATTTTTTAAAATGATGTGGAAAAAAAATGAAGTTAAATCAATAGAAAAGAACATTGAATTTTTTTTGAATAAACCTAGGTTAACTTGATTAACTTGCCACTTGAGTCAACCTCCATAGAAAGGAAAGTGGAAAAAAGCATTTGAAAGAAAAGACCAAAGTAAAATAAAAAATGTAAAAAAAACTCGAGTCAACCCTCGAAACTAGTGACTTGGCTCATAAGACAAAGAAGAGGGATGAAATTTAAAAAACAAATCAAGAAAATGATACAAACAAAAAAAACAACAATTAAAAGAATTAGAGTGACATTGGATAAAAAAAAATGAAATAAAATGCTCATGAATGAAATTGAAAAACAAATAAAGTAAAAAAAATATATTAAAAGCAAAATAAATAACAATAAAAAGAATAAGAACTAAAATTGATTGAAACTCAAACTAGAGGACGCACTTGATTTTTGAAAGATCTGACAAACTTAAAAATATTCCAACTAAAGAATACAATTGATTTTTCGAAGATCTAGCATCAATTTCTAAGCTAGGAGAGACAAGAGAGAGACAAAAAAAAAAAATATTCACTAGAGCTCAATCAAACCTCCTCCATGAATCCACACCCCATAACCATGAAAAGACCATCACCATAAATAGGGTGACTCGTTGCTTCTAATTCCATTAGTGATGGCAACATTTGATCACTAAGAGGCATTATACATGGCGTCCAAATAATACGAGCGCCTCCTACTTACCGGTGTATGCCATGTATGTATTAATTATTTTTTAAAAATTATTTTTATATATAGTCAAAGACTTAATTTCCCATCCTAATACTAAATACAAAATAATTATGTTGAAAGAATGCTTTATTGCTTTTAATTGTAAGGACAATATTATCTTTTTATTGTGCATTTAAAGCACAAAAAGGCCATAATGCCCTTCTATCTAGTTTTGAATTTTTTTTATTTTTAAAAGTATTTAATTCATTATATTATTCATTTAAAATACAAAAAAACTTACATGTTCTTATTAAAAATGATAATGACTAATAAATTCCATTGAAAAAACCTTCCAACTCCTGAAACCAAGTTAAATGAGTTTTTTTCCCTAAAAAAATAATTTTATTTTTCAAATCCATAATGAAATATGAGTTTTGGCACAATAAAATATAAGAGATTGCTTTGTCACATAGAAGATTTATTAAATATCTATTAATCAATATTTCATTCTATAATAGTATTTCTTTTTAACTTTCAACCTAAAAAATGTCTGCAAATCTTATCTTTATTATTTATTTATTAATGAAATCATGTTGTAGCTAACTTATCAAAACATAAAGTACTGTGAAATTTAGCATTTTCATGGCCTTTTTAAGTTCTATTTTAAACATCTAATGTGTCATTTACTCATCATCTACTTACTCGATACCATTTTTCAGATTAAACTAAAAAACAATTAACCAGATAAACTTGTTTGATAAAAGAAAGTGTATGGTTTCGATTCACAGACAAAATTAAATTATATAAAATATTGCACCCAGTCAATATATTTTGACATCTAGTAGCATTTCAAAGCGGTTGTCGTGTTTCATATAAAAAAAAAGAAAGAGAGGTTGTCGTGTTGATGCAACCATATTATTCAATAGTTTCATCCACATTTAACTAGTGTTTTGCCTATGTTTTTTTATATAAAATGCCTTGATATTCTTTATTTTATATTTTGAAGGCACTTTTGGATGAAAGATGCAAAAAGAAGTAAATTGGAGATAATTGGCAGATTTGACCTTCAGTCGATGTTTTGTGCAGAGCGTGAGCTCTAGAGGTTGAAATGAAGTGATTCCAGTGGCATTAAAAAGGTAACATCCATACCTTTCTATACATCTAAGGCAAGAAAATAAAATAAGGAAGAGCATGGAAATCGCAGCCTTCAAAGTCAAATCTCGCAATCTGCCAATAGTGACCTTTGGCCATTTCAACTTGAATATATGGAGCTACAGAAGTCCAATTGATGCAAACTCAATTTTTTTGGATTCATGACTCAAATTTATATAAACTCTCCAAATGTCAGAAAAAACAATGTCATATGAGGGAGATATGATTTTTCAAAGATGACATCTGAATTCTGCCAGCAAACAGGTTTCGTGAAGAAACGAGTCCAAATTACGTTCTGAAGCATCTAAACCGATATCCAAGTTTTTATTTCAGCAATTTAGCTCCTCTAAGTCAAAGCTTGAAGATTTCATGCAAGGCTATTTCTCCTTTTTTAGGAAAATAGTTATTGAAGTACTTAAATGTAAACAGTCTACTTAATGGAGGACTATTTTGTAAAATAGAGACCTAGGGTTTCCTAGGATATAAAAAGAATGAGAGAAGAGAAGGGGGGCAGCCAGTCAAGAAGAGAAAAACGCCCCCTTCCTCTAAGAAACCCTAAATTATACATTCTTCCTTCTTTTTGATTAGTTGTTGAACAAACATGCAAGGTTAAACACTTTTTCTTGGTTGCAAGGACACGGAAACCTTCAGATTTCAAGAACTGTGAGATTTATTTTACCTTTTCTTTTCAGTTTATATGATGAATATGTTTGTTCTCATATGCTTATTTTTCCTATGATTGTTTATTTGAATTGCTAGAGCGGACTTTAAGTTATTATTGTAGACAATCTATTGCTAAGTTTGATATCAAAACCGGAGTTGTGGTATATGAACTTGTGAAGCAACTGAGTTTAATAATTGTGGCGGATCTACGTTATTAATTTTAGGGAGAACATTCAATCAAATCAAACATAGATTGCGAACAATTATGTTTTCTTCATTAATCAACTTATCTAGTTCTTAAGGCTGTCATTGAATTAAATTACTAGTGCGGATACTGTGGTTGTTTGATGGTTAGAGTTAATTATACGGCGGATCCGTTAACTAACCAATGTTAAGAAGAGATAAATATTCAGAATATAAATTGATGTTTCGTTTCCATGATGAGTTCTAATTTCTGTAGGTGGATGTGTGCTTGTGATCAAGGTTTGTTCTCTTGATAATTTTTTGATTTTATTAAATTTTGTTCGATAGTTTTCTGTTTTCTTTTGCTTTAGCCTAGATAACGTCCAAAACCCCCCCAAATTGCATATCATCTAGCATAAAAATCTGACTTGAATCTTCCTCGTGGGATCGACCCCTTGCTGGCTCTATACTATCTTATGTGTTGTGTTTGAAGCTAGAGTAATTAATTTGTGCGACCGTGACATCGCAACACGTGTAATTTGAAGTTTTAACCTATTAACATCCACAAATAAATATTTCAAAGATAAAATATGTGCTTTTCAATAATTGGTAAGGCATTTTTGATAATTAGTAATATAATTATCCGTGTTACACACCAAAATGTTTTTTACATGTAAAATAATAATGCTCAGATCAAAGAAAATTCTTTGACAATTTTATTAAATCCAACTCAGTGGGTCAAACATGAAACCTTCTTACCATACTCTAGCTCGAGCTTCAAATTAAAATGTGTAAGAGTTGCCCTAACATGACTCTGTTGATATGGAGGATAGAAGAAAACTCAGATGACTGAAAAAACAAGGTTTGATTTTAAAAATATTTTCAAGTCAACATATCCTAGATGTGAAATGACATGGAAACATGGATAGTTACCTGAAACCTAGTTTAGGAGAATGCATTGCCTAAATACACTAGTGAGGAAAAATGAATCAAAACCATATACCTTACCAAATAAATAAGTTTTAGACATAGACAAAACTAGTTTTATGGTTAATAATAAATAATACACATTTAAAACTACTAGCATGAGGCACATAAGTTCATCTTTAATAAGTTTTAGACAAGATTAAGCCTGATTCGGCATAAAATAGCAATGATGTGCAATTATTGATTCTTATTGAAAGTAGGATAACACTAGAATAAAAAAACCTTCGCTAAAAAAATAAAAAAGGTTCCTACCCAAACACTATTTTCATCCACTTAAAAAAGTTGTTTTAGACACTAAACAACTTAAGAAACACGTTTATAATTAAATGTTTAGGAAAATAAATAATGCTATCCTAAGATAGTAAAGAACTACCAATCTCGCACTAAAAAAAATGGCAGAGCTATTGCCATGAATATGTTGGAAATCTATTAACAACACCAACAAGACAAAGTTGTTCAATATGTTAGGCCAAAAACTCAAGAGCTTTAACAAAGAAAATGAGAAATATTGTATTTCCCTAAGGGATTGACAACTAATAAATAGGAAAACAAGGTAGCTTTAAGTCTTCATTAATATGAAAGATCAACTCAAAGAGAAAAACAACATAATTATTGGTGCTGGTGTTTTCCTAGGTGAGGATATATTTAAAGAAGGGATGACATTCTCTCATAAAAAAACTCATTTATTGAAGTGAAAAATTTAATGAATTTCTTTATTTTAAAGAAACAATTGGATGAACAAAACATAGTCAAAGAGAATGAGTGATGATGATGATGACAAATTCTTTATTTTAACGAATTTCTTTATTCTAACATGACAAATTGAAAATTCTTTATACTACATGGATGAGTGATGATGATGATGAAACTATCTCCACCAACATGGATTTTGCTCTCGTCTACTCTTTTAAGGCCAAACCTAGCCAATTTCTTTATCTTGATAGTGATTACAAAGATAGTGTTAAATTAAATGCATAAATTATCAAAATCAACTAGTTAGAATCAGTAAAAGACTAACAATATAGTTTGGTGTTTCTAAGCCAATAATAGCTATGAGTTATCAACTTAAACTTATATTCATCACAACTAATTTTAGTAATGTAGTGGTATAAATAATCTTATTGATAACAGTTCAATACTATACATCATGCTTTTGACCTTGATTAAGAATATGATCCACAACAAGGTTGACATGATCCCATCTAAATTAGTCCTCCTAGAATTTATAGGGGCCATAAAAGATACTATAAGAGTGTTTTAAGTGGATTGAATAGTTGGGGTCTAAAACCTCCAATGCAACTTTTTTTTGTGGTTAAATGTGACATTAAGTGTAAACGATTTTATATATAAATATTGATGTAATTTATCTTTATATTTTTCCTTTATTTAATTTGATGTATTTTAAATCCTCTTTTAAACTCAAAACTAACCCATGAATTGTAAATCCTAATTAGGTTTTTTCTTGTATGTCGTATTAAAATCAGTTAAAGTGTCTATTACCATAAAACTAGGTGACAACTCTTTTTTTTATTTTTTCATTTTTAGCTTGGTTTGTCGAGATGTCTTTTGTGACAGAATGGTGACTCTACTAGGGATCCTTTTAGGTATAAGATTTATTTTTTGATTTTATGATAATATGTACTTTAGTGTTTCAACATATGCTTTGAATGCTTTTGTTATGATTATTTTCTGAACTAATCAACATGTTGTTGCTATTTGTTATTGCTTGAAATTTTATCTTTATATTATTGGTATGTGTAAAAACCAGAAAAACAAAACAACAAGAAGTGGAACCGGAATGACTCCACCATCGCTGCCAATTTCTGAATCGGCAGCGACGTAGTTTCGGGCTGCCGATTTTTGAATCGGCAGCGACGCAGTTTGGCTGCTGATTTTTGAATCAGCAGCGACGCAGTTTCGGGCTGCTGATTTCAGAATTGGAAGTGACACAGTTCAGGCCTGCCGATTTCTGAATCGGCAGTGACGCAGTTTTGGGCTGTCGATTTCTGATTCAGCAGCGACGCAGTTCAGGCTGCCGATTTTTGAATCGGCAGCGACGCAGTTTCGGGCTGTCGAGGCAGCAACGCAGTTTAGGCTGCCGATTTCAGAATTGGTAGCGAAGCAGTTCAGGCCTGTCGATTTTTGAATCGGCAGGGACACAGTTTCAGGCTGCCGATTTCTGAATCGGCAGTGACGCAGTATCCGGCTGTCGATTTCTGAATCGGCAGCGACACAGTTGAGGCTGCCGATTCCTGAATCGGCAGCGACACAGTTTGAGGCTGCCGATTTCAGAATCGACAGCGACGTCAAAAGAAAAAAAACAAGATTTAGTGTGGGACCGACCTATCCTGGTGGGGAGAAGGGGAATGGAAATCAGTTCAAGGATAACCTAAAAGGGGGATTAGGACAGCCTTGGTCCAACATTCAAACACCCCTCTTTTTTAGCTTTTAGGAGGGGTATAAATGCAGCAAGGAGAGAGAGAGTGGGGAACACCCTCCCCAAAAACGAGCTGCATGCTCTTGTTCCCTTCCCTCTCCCCAAAGTGAGCTACATGCTCTTGTCCCTTTCCCTCTCCCCAAAAAAATGAGATGCTTGTCCCCTTCCCTCTTTCCCTTTCCAAGGAAAGAACTTGACCAAACCCCAGCTGCTAGTGCCCTCTTTAGGCGTGAGAGAAAGAAGGGAGAGCTTGACAGGAGGCTGGACAGCTGCGAACATGAAGGAAGTAGAGGCCTAAAATCGGTGGGAAACTAACAAGAGGAGGAGAAAAACTGAAAGAGAGGAAGAGGAAGGAGCAATCGGGAGTAGAAGTGGAGAAATGTTGTCAAACCCCTCCCAAAAATGCTAAATCCGTGAGGTATGAACCATGTCTTTCTCCACCTGTTCTTAAGGTCTTGAAATTGAAAGGAAGAAGAAAACTATGGATGCATGGCCTAGGAACTCTACTCCAACTTTTATAGAAAGAACTAAGCTAAAAGGGGGGACAAAAACGGGGCTGGATGGGGGGACCTAATTCCAGAATATTTAACAAAAGATTTTATGCTGAAATTGATGGGTTCAATGTGTGTATGCAGCTAGCATTCATTGAAAGAGTATATGCTGGAATTGATGGTTTCAATGTGTGCATTCTGCTTGAATTTAGTGAAAGATTATATGATGGAATTGATGGTTTCAATGTGTGTGCTCTGCTGGAACTTAGTGACAATTTATATGCTGGGGTTGTTACAGCATGTGTGGTGTGTGTTCATGCCAAAATATGGGTTGGGCAGCGAAATTGTGATTCGCTGCCGAAACTGAATTGTCCGCAGCGAATTAGCATTCGCTGCCGAAATGTGTGTGTTCTGCAGCGAATTTGTGATTCGCTGTCGAAGATGAGTTGCTGCAGCGAAATTGTGATTCGCTGTCGAAACTGAGATATCTGCAGCGAATTAGCATTCGTTGCCGAAATGTGTGTGCTGCAGCGAAATTGTGATTCGCTGCCGAAACTGAGATATCTGCAGCGAATTAGCATTCGCTGCCGAAACAGAGATGTCTGCAACGAATTAGCATTCACTACCGAAGTCGAGTTGTCTGCAGCGGAATTGTGATTCGCTGCCGAAACTAAGTTGTCGCAGCGAATTTGGGAGTCACTGCTGAACTTGAGTTGGCTACTGCGAATTTGCGATTCGCTACCGAAACTGAGTTGTCTGCAGCGAATTAGCATTCACTGTCGAAATTGAGTTGTCTGCAGCGAAATAGTATCCGCTGCCGTAAAATTTGTTGGCTGCAACAATCCAGTTTTCACTGCTGAAATTATGGCGCCAGCGGCGAAATAATTTTCGCTGCTGAATTGGGCAGCTTGCAGCGAACCAGTTTTCGCTGCCGAAATTGTGGCGCCTGCAGCGAACCAGTTTTCGCTGCTGAAAATTGTGGCACCAGCGACGAAACAGTTTTCGTTGCCGAATTGGGCAGCCTGCAGCGAACTAGTTTTCGCTGCCGAAATTGTGGCACCAGCAGCAAAACAGTTTTCGCTGTCGAATTGTCGCTGCCGAATTGGGGTGCCAGCAGCGAACCAGTTTTCGCTGCCGAAATTGTGGCGCCAGCAGTGAAACAGTTTTCGCTGCCGAATTGGCAGCCTGCAGCGAACCAGTTTTCGCTGCCGAAATTGTGGCGCCAGCAGCGAAACAGTTTTCGCTGCCGAATTGGCATCCTACAGCGAACCAGTTTTTGCTGCTGAAATTGTGGTGCCAGCAGCGAACCAGTTTTTGCTGCCGAATTGGGCAGCCTGCAGTGAACCAATTTTCGCTGCCGATTTCTACAGTAGGCCTTCTAGGCAGAAATTGCTTAAATGCTAGTAACAATTTCATGGTATGATGGTGTAAAATGTGGAACACTTGAATGTGAACATATGAACTCTTGAAATAAGTGTGGTGATGAATGTGAATTGAAGATGCAAATAAATTGATTGTGGCCATTGGTGTCTTAGGTGTTGTGGCCGGGATCGGACCATCGCCAGGATAGGGACAGACCACAAGTGGAGCAGGTAGGTGGTTTCCACCTTTTTCCCATTTTGATGTTTATGTTTTGAAATGATTCGCTTGTGATGATATTTTATTTAAATCCTTGTTGTAAGAGGAAACGACGAAGAAGAGTTGGATTAAATTCTTGATGATTGTCGAAACGACTATGAAATGTCGAACAAGTTCTTGATGAATGTTGAAACAATGGTGAAAATGTTAGAGTTCTAAAATGACCCATTTGAGGTGAGCATCTTATTGAGTTGTGATGAATACTAAACCGAATATGAGATCTTGTTTGGGGTTATTATGAATTTGGGCTGCTAATGAATGGTAATATGAGCAGTACAAAGGATCTACTATTGTATCCTTATCGAATGTAATAGTGATGAATGATTGTACGAGTATTATGAAGAATCTATTGTTTTATTATATTGAATGTAATTGTGATGAATGTATTACCAATGACCTACTGTTGTATTTTTATTGAATGTAGTGGTGATGAATGATTGTACGAGTATTATGAAGAATCTATTGTTTTATTATATTGAATGTAATTGTGATGAATGTAATACCAATGACCTACTATTGTATTTTTATTGAATGTAGTGGTGATGAATGATTGTATAAGTGTTATGAAAGACCTACCGTTGTATTGTACTGATGGTTAATTACCACAAATGATGGTGTGAGTATTACGGGGTATTTATTGTTGTATTGCATTGAACATTAACTTTCATGAATTGTTTGATGAAACAATGATTAGCTTCGGCTAATGGCATCCGAAGGGATGACCGGAACAAACGATTGATTAGCTTTGGCTAATGGCATCTGAAGGGATGACCGGAACAAATGATTGATTAGCTTCGGCTAATGGCATCCGAATGGATGACCGGGGTAAATGATTGACTAGCTCCGGCTAATGGCATTCGAATGGATGACCGAGGTAAATGATTGACTAACTCCGGCTAATGGCATCCGAACGGATGACCGGGGTAAATGATTGATTAGCTCCGGCTAATGGTATCCGAATGGATGACCGGGGTTGTAAATCCCGAGAAAAAAAAAACAAAGCTGGATTAAATTAAAGAAAATAAACTAAAATAAAAAGAAGTGGGGGTAAGAACGAATACACTTGAAGAAAATGGGGCTAAATGCAAATAAGAATAATTATAGAGCATAAATACTCCTATTCTCACCAAAAACAGATCTGCAGCTACGTAAAGAAAGAAAAGAGGGAGTTTTTATATCTATTTTTACAAATTAAGAGAGAAACACCAAAAATTTTTTTAAAAAAATTCATCTCAGATTAAGGGTTATAGGTAAAATAAACCCTGGTGGGAAAGGGATTAACAAGAAAAATTGAACAAGAAGAGAAGAGGGGAGGGGAGGCTGTCATTAGAAAGAAAAGGAGGGTTCGAAGCCTTGATTCGCATCAGGTAAGATATTCTAAACCTGGTCTTATGAGTTATTTCAAGTCGATTATGAATTGATGCCTGGATGTTAATTTATATATTGAGTTCTTAGACTTGAATTGAGGAAAAAGTAAGAGTTGTTAAAGTAAAGAACTTCATGTGTTGTGTGTAAATGGAAAGGTTGATGAATCTGGACAGTTTCGTCTCTTGACCTTCAAAGAGATTTTGCGTAGGAGAATGAAGGAATTAGGATCAAGTTCCTTCATAGAAATTATAGTTTTAGATGTTTATCAATGAGTGATTTTGACTACCATAGAGGCAGAACTGAGTTCTTCCCAAAACATATAACTTATAGCCTCATGTCTTACCTTTCCAACGCCACAAATTTCATTTGAATCGGAGTTCTATAACTTCAGATATAGTTAAAAATCTGAGGAGAGATCAGACAGTAACAGTTCAAAAATAGACGGTAACAGTTGGACAGTAACAGTCCAAGCGTTTGTTAATGAATGATTTTGACTACCTTAGAGGCAGAACTGGGTTCTTCCCAAAACATAGAACTTGTAGCCTCATTTCTTACCTTTCCAACGCCACAAATGTCACTTGAATCGGAGTTCTATAACTCCAGATATAGTTAAAAATCTGAGGAGAGGTCAGACAGTAACAGTCCAAATGTTTGTTAATGAGCGATTTTGACTACCTTAGAGGCAAAACTGGGTTCTTCCCAAAACATAGAACTTGTAGCTTCATGTCTTACCTTTCTAACGCCACAAATTTCACTTGAATCGGAGTTCTATAACTCCAGATATAGTTAAAAATCTGAGGAGAGGTCAGACAGTAACAGTTCAAAAATGGATAGTAACAGTTGGACAGTAACAGTCCAAGCGTTTATTAATAAGCAATTTTGACTACCTTAGAGGCAGAACTGGGTTCTTCCCAAAACATAGAACTTGTAGCCTCATGTCTTACATTTCCAACGCCATAATTTTCGCTTGAATCGGAGTTCTATAACTCCAGAAATAGTTAAAAATATGAGGAGAGGTCAGACAGTAACAGTTCAAAAATGGACAGTAACAGTTGGACAGTAACAGTCCAAGCATTTGTTAATGAGCGATTTTGACTACCTTAGAGGCAGAACTAGGTTCTTCCCAAAACATAGAACTTGTAGCCTCATGTCTTACCTTTCCAACACCATAAATTTTGCTTGAATCGGAGTTCTATAACTCCATATATAGTTAAAAATCTGAGGAGAGGTCAGACAATAACAGTTCAAAAATAGACAGTAACAGTTGGACAGTAACAGTCCAAGCATTTGTTAATGAGCGATTTTGACTACCTTAGAGGCAGAACTGGGTTCTTTCCAAAACATAGAACTTGTAGCCTCATGTCTTACCTTTCCAACGCCATAAATTTCACTTGAATCGGACTATAACTACATATATAATTAAAAATCTGAGGAGAGGTCAGACAGTAACAGTTCAAAAATGGACAGTAACAATTGGACAGTAACAGTCCAAGCATTTGTTAATAAGTGATTTTGACTACCTTAGAGGCAAAACTGGGTTCTTCCCAAAATATAGAACTTGTAGCCTCATGTCTTACCTTTCCAACACCATAAATTTTTCTTGAATCGGAGTTCTATAACTCCAGATATAGTTAAAAATCTGAGGAGAGGTCAGACAGTAACAGTTCAAAAATGGACAGTAACAGTTGGACAGTAACAGTCCAAGTGTTTGTTAATGAGCGATTTTGACTACCTTAGAGGCAGAACTGGGTTCTTCCCAAAACATAGAACTTGTAGCCTCATGTCTTACCTTTCCAACGCCATAAATTTTGCTTGAATCGGAGTTCTATAACTCTAGATATAGTTAAAAATCTGAGGAGAGGTCAGACAGTAACAGTTCGAAAATAGACAGTAACAGTTGGACAGTAACAGTCCAAGCGTTTGTTAATGAGTGATTTTGACTACCTTAGAGGCAGAACTGGGTTCTTCCCAAAACATAGAACTTGTAGCCTCATGTCTTACCTTTCCAACACCATAAATTTTACTTGAATCGGAGTTCTATAACTCCAGATATAGTTAAAAATATATGGAGAGGTCAGACAGTAACAGTTCAAAAATGGACAGTAACAGTTGGACAGTAACAGTCCAAGCGTTTGTTAATGAATGATTTTGACTAACTTAGAGGCAGAACTGGGTTCTTCTCAAAACATAGAACTTGTAGCCTCATGTCTTACCTTTCCAACGCCATAAATGTCGCTTGAATCGGAGTTCTATAACTCTAGATATAGTTAACAATCTGAGGAGAGGTCAGACAATAACAGTTCAAAAACGAGGCAGTAACAGTTGGACAGTGAAAGTCCAAATATAAAGAAAGGAATGTTAACTAGGATTGGACAAAGAACGACAGTAATAATGAGTGAAATGAGAAAAACATAAAGTACTAAGAAATGACTGAAAGAAAGACTTATTGGTTGTTGATATGGTTATTATAAAACATATCCTTGAGTGAGGAAAATTTATGAGATAAACCTGTGATTTGCAGGAGGGACCACAGACGTGGTGCAACAGCAGCAGCAGGGGAGCACGAGTAGAGCTTCTATTGTAGGTAGGTGATTCACACCTATGCTTCCTAGTTAAATTCCATGATTTAATATATTTTGATGTGAAATGTGAATTACTGAATGTATGTGTTTTCAAGGTGAAAAGTTGTTATGTGAATTGCCAAGTGATGAAATTATCACTGAAAAAGGAAAACATGAGAAGTGTGATTTGAGGCATAAACTAGCATACATTGAGTGTATGTTAGGATCTCGGGTAAGGGGATCACCCTGTATTGGCTAGCATACATTTAGTGTATGTTAGGATCCCGGGTAAGGGGATCGTCACGAATGGACTAACATACATTTAGTGTATGTTAGGATCCCAGGTAAGGGGATCTCCACGTATTGGCTAACATATATTAAGTGTATGTTAGGATCCCGGGTAAGGGGATCACCATGGAATGGCCAGCATACATTTAGTGTATGTTAGGATTCCGGGTAAAGGGATCGCCTTATATCGACTCCTATGGGGTGGTGATGACGATACCAGTGAAATTGGTATCGGTAATGTGATAAGCAAAAGTAATCACGTTGATCTTATAAGGTCTGGAATGAAGGTTGATAGTGGCAGAGGGAACGGTTATTAATAGTTGAATAAGGAAGAGATTTTAAATTAAAAAAAACTAGAAGGGAGAAGTAAATGAAATATGAATGCATGTTACCCTGTTGAAATTATTAGATATTCATATTGTTATATTTATGGAAATATTCACCTTGCAATAATATGTATTTTGTTTCAGGATCATCGCATGCACGACAGGAGTAGATCCTAGCTTATGTTCCCTTTTTGAAGTCTAGGTTCTAGGGAGTATACCCTTGTATTTTGTAAACATGAAAATTGTTGTATAACTTAATTTGTATAATAAATGTTTAAACTTGATTGGATGAATTTAACGTTGTAGTTTATATAACCATATTTCATGTCTATGAATTTATATTTATTTAAATTATCCATCCATAATGATATTTTTGTTATATCATGCATATCATAAATATTATGGTTGATAGGTGTGAGTATAATTGTGGAATTGAAACCCAGGTTGATTGGGTCGGGAATTAAGTTATGAGATGCGAACTGTTAGAAGTATAAACAGGTTACATGTCAGTAATTTGGGACCTTCCGGTATAGGGGGGACTCCGTCAAAATTTCCGGTAGATGTTAACACGAAAACCGTGAATATGTATATATTGACATGAGATTGTGGTTTTATCCCAGAAATGGGGGATGTTACATTTGGTATCAGAGCTGAGGTTGCTATTCCGGGGATAGGAATGATTATATGGTTTTGGAATGTGTTTCAGGATGGTGAGAACAAGGCAAGGAGCCAGGACTGATCCATCCCCAGTTCGGGGAAGTGGCTAGAGTATTCGTAATGAAAGTGATCCAGACTGGGATCCCTTGGCAGACACCTCCTCTCATATACCTGCAGCATCAGTGTACTCTGAAGGGGGCGAGTCAGTGAGACTTCGAGATGATTCATCGTTCCGTCAGGCAGATGTATCCATGCCCGAGGGATTAGACAGACATGGGGGAGATAATATACCTCCACCAGTGGCACCGGTAGCTGAATCAAACCTATTTTTGGATCCTGCTTTTATGGAACATATAATGAGAGTTGTGACAGCAGGAATGGTAGCGAGGGCCTCCAATACGACTCCTAGATCAGGGGGAATAGTCACCATAGTGCAATGGGTGAAGGGTATGAGAGAGATGGGTTGTATGACTTACCAAGGTGAAGAGGATGCTGAGGTTGCTGGGCATTGGCTGAGGAAAGTGGAAAGAGTTATAAATCAAATGTAGGTGCCAGAGGAGCTACGGGTGGATTGTGTGACTCAACTATTGGTTGAAAGTGCTCACTCTTGGTGGGAGACCATTAGAGAAAGGAGATCAGGGGAGGTATTGAGATGGAGGGATTTTCGTGAAGAGTTTGAGGAGAGGTACTATTCTTGGGAGCATAAGAGGGAGAAAGAACATGAGTTTTTGGAATTGAAGCAGGGAGATTTGACAGTGCTGGAGTATGAGAGAAGATTTCAGGATTTAGTAGTTTTTGCCTCCACTTACCTTCCCACAGAGCGCCACAGGGTGGAGAGGTTCCGTGATGGATTGAGGCGGGAATTGAGGATGATATTGATAACCATGCAGTTTCAGTCGGTACGGGAATTGGTACGTGCTGATTAGGGTATGGAGAGGGTAATAAAGGATACCCCGAAGCAAGTGGTCGAGCAGAGTCAGGCAATGGGAGCTAAGAGGAGAGATTTTGAGTTTATAACTGGGAGACCTCCTCTCCCAAAGAAGGGGAAGAGCAGGCCATCATCAGGACCGTCCTAGAGAAGGGGTGGGAGTTTTAACCCAGGAGGGAGCTCAGGAGGATCTAGACAAGTCAGTGGAAGAGGAGCTTGGGGAGGACAGTCTAGACAGGGAGTCAAAACTGCTGGAGGGTCTACAGAGCAAAAGGGATCAGTATATCCATTTTGTCAGAGGTGTGAGCAGCGACACCCGGGAGATTGCTCTGCGATGCCGGGGAGATGTTATATTTGTAAAGTGAGGGGCATCGATGGAGAGAGTGCCCGCATGTAGGAAGAGGTTGTTACTATTGTGGGGACACGAGTCACCAGAAGAAGGATTGTCCTCCTAGAACTACTGAGGGAGCCCATGGTCAGAGGATTGAGGTTCAGAGCCAGCAGCAATCGATGACAATCAATCGTCCTATCAGGCCTACCCAGTTAGGGACGAGTGCTACTCGTGGGAGACCCAGAAATCAGGAGGGGAGGACTCAAGGTCGGGTATATCACATGACCTACGAGGATGTGGGAGCTGTACTTGATGTGGTGGCAGGTACTTTACAGTTAGATGCAATGCAAGTTTATGCTTTAATTGATCCTGGAGCTAGTCACTCCTTTGTATCTTATAGAATTGTGAATAACTTGCATGTGTTATCTAGTAACTTGGGAGTAGGGGTGACGGTTAGTACACCTTTGGGAGAGAATATACATATTGATGATATTTATAGAGGGGTAAAACTATATATTGGAGGATTAGAGTTGAGGGCAGATCTTATGCCGTTAGAGTTATATGATTTTGATGTGATTCTGGGCATGGATTGGTTAAGTAAACATAAGGCACATGTGGATTGTTTCACCAAGACGGTGACAATCCAATGAATAGGTGATAAAAGAGTAGTGTTTAAAAGGGAAAGAAAAGTAATTCCAAGTTATGTAATCTCAGTTTTGGTGGCTAGAAAATTATTGAGGAAAGGTTGTTCTGCTTGGTTAGCCCATCAGGGACAGAAGGGTTTGTGGTATATAGTGATGCCTCAAAAAGGGGTCTGGGATGTGTATTGATGCAAAATGGACGTGTGATTGCTTATGCATCAAGACAGTTAAAGTCGCATGAGGTGAATTACCCGGTTCATGACCTAGAACTTGCAGCGGTGGTGTTTGCCTTAAGAGTATGGAGACATTATTTATATGGGACACAAGTTCAAATCTTTACAGACCATAAAAGTTTGAAGTATCTGATGTCACAGAAGGAGTTAAACATGCTGCAGAGAAGATGGGTAGAGTTAATAAAATATTACGATTGTGTTATTGACTACCATCCTGGTAAGGCTAATGTAGTAGCTGATGCCTTGAGTAGGAAGGGAAAAACAATGATGAATGATGTGGAGCTTAAGGAACAAGAAAGTATAGTGAAATTAAAGAAAATGGGCTTGCGGCTAAGTGTAGGGCCTGAAGGATCACTATTAGCTCAGTTAAATATCCGATCTGTGCTTCGAGACAGGGTCTTGGTGGCTCAACAAGCAGATGGGAAAGTAAAAGAGATCAAGGAGAGGGTAAACAAGGGTATAGAGACATCATTTCAAATGTTATCCGATGGGCTAATAGCTATGGGTAGGCGAATTTATTTGCCCGAGGATAAGATTTTGAAAGACGAAGTATTAAGAGAAGCTCATGAATCTCGATTTGCTACTCATCCTGGGAGTTTAAAGGAAAACTACTGGTGGCCAAATATGAAGAGGGAAATAGCAGAATTGGTGTCAAATTGTGGGATCTGTCAACAAGTAAAGATAGAACACCAGAAACCTGTAGGGGAATTACAGTCATTATCAATTCCGAAATGAAAATGGGAGGATATTTCTATGGATTTTGTGACGGGATTACCCAGGGGAAAGAAGGGGAATGATGCTATATGGGTGGTTGTGGATCGACTAACAAAATCTGCTTTGTTTTTGCCAATGAAGATGACTGATTCGGTGGATAAGCTGGCAAAATTGTATGTAAATGAAGTAATCAGACTTCATGGAGTGCCGGTTTCAATTATATCGGATCGGGATCCAAGGTTCACATCAAGATTGTGGCCTAACTTACAACGGGCAATGGGGATAAAGTTGAATCTAAGCACGACATTTCATCCTCAGACGAATGGTCAATCTGAAAGGACCATCCAAACTCTTGAGGATCTCTTAAGGTCCTGTGTGCTGGAGTTTGGAGGGAATTGGGAGGATCTCCTGCCATTGGTGGAGTTTACTTATAATAATAGTCATCAAACTACTATTGGTATGGCTCCATATGAAGCATTGTATGGGAGGAAATGTCGGACCCCAATTTGTTGGGAGGAAGTAGGAGAAAGGAAGCTTTTGGGACCTGAGATGGTGCAACTAACAACTGATAAGGTGAGGGTGATCAAAAAGAGAATGAAGGAAGCCCAGGATAGACAAAAAAGTTATGCAGATCGCCGAAGAAGGCTGTTGGAATTCCAAGTTGGGGATAAAGTATTTTTGAAGGTGGCTCCTTGGAAAGGCATCATTCGATTTGGAGTAAAAGGAAAATTAGCCCCGAGATATATTGGCCCTTTTGAGATTAAAGAAAGAATCGGGTATTGCCACAAGTTGCATATCGATTAGAATTGCCTGTATATTTGGATAAGATTCACAATGTGTTCCATGTATCATTGCTACGAAAGGCCAAGATAGACCCCTCACGGGTATTGCCACAAGTTCCTATGAAGATTAAAGGGGATCTAACCATGAAAACTAAGCCCGTCAAGATCTTAGATCGAGATGAGAAATTGTAGAGGAATAAAAGAGTTCCCTTGGTGAGAGTATTTTGGAGAAGCTCTCGAATAGAAGAAGAAACATGGGAAAGAGAATCCGAGATGAAGGAAAAGTTTCCGCACTTATTCTCCGGCATAGGTACGTAACTTGAATTTCGAGGGTGAAATTTTTATTAGGAGGGGAGATTGTAAATCCCGAGAAAAAAAAAACAAAGCTGGATTAAATTAAAGAAAATAAACTAAAATAAAAAGAAGTGGGGGCAAGAACGAATACACTTGAAGAAAATAGGGCCTAAATGCAAATAAGAATAATTATAGAGCATAAATACTCCTATTCTCACCAAAAACAGATCTGCAGCTACGTAAAGAAAGAAAAAAGGGAGTTTTTATATCTATTTTTACAAATCAAGAGAGAAACACCAAAATTTCAAAAAAAAAAAACTCATCCCAAATTAAGGGTTATAGGTAAAATAAACCCTGGTGGGAAAGGGATTAACAAGAAAAATTGAACAAGAAGAGAAGAGGGGAGGGGAGGCTGTCATTAGAAAGAAAAGGAGGGTTCGAAGCCTTGATTCGCATCAGGTAAGATATTCTAAACCTGGTCTTATGAGTCATTTCAAGTCGATTATGAATTGATGCCTGGATGTTAATTTATATATTGAGTTCTTAGACTTTAATTGAGGAAAAAGTAAGAGTTGTTAAAGTAAAGAACTTCATGTGTTTTGTGTAAATGGAAAGGTTGATGAATCTGGACAGTTTCGTCTCTTGACCTTCAAAGAGATTTTGGGTAGGAGAATGAAGGAATTAGGATCAAGTTCCTTCATAGAAATTGTAGTTTTAGATGTTTATTAATGAGTGATTTTGACTACCTTAGAGGCAGAACTAGGTTCTTCCCAAAACATATAACTTGTAGCCTCATGTCTTACCTTTCCAACGCCATAAATTTCGCTTGAATTGGAGTTCTATAACTCCAGATATAGTTAAAAATATGAGGAGAGATCAGACAGTAACAGTTCAAAAATGGACAGTAACAGTTGGACAATAACAGTCCAAGCGTTTGTTAATGAACGATTTTGACTACCTTAGAGGCAGAACTGGGTTCTTCCCAAAACATAGAACTTGTAGCCTCATTTCTTACCTTTCCAAAGCCACAAATTTCACTTGAATATGAGTTCTATAACTCCAGATATAGTTAAAAATCTGAGGAGAGGTCAGACAGTAACAGTTCAAAAATGGACAGTAACAGTCCAAGCGTTTGTTAATGAGCGATTTTGACTACCTTAGAGGCAGAACTGGGTTCTTCCCAAAACATAGAACTTGTAGCCTCATGTCTTACCTTTCGAACGCCATAAATTTCACTTGAATTGGAGTTCTATAACTCCAGATATAGTTAAAAATCTGAGGAGAGGTCAGACAGTAACAGTTCAAAAATGGATAGTAACAGTTGGACAGTAACAGTCCAAGTGTTTGTTAATAAGCAATTTTGACTACCTTAGAGGCAGAACTGGGTTCTTCCCAAAACATAGAACTTGTAGCCTCATGTCTTACATTTCCAACGCCATAATTTTTACTTGAATCGGAGTTCTATAACTCCAGATATAGTTAAAAATATGAGGAGAGGTCAGATGGTAACAGTTCAAAAATGGACAGTAACAGTTGGACAGTAACAGTCCAAGCGTTTGTTAATAAGCAATTTTGACTATCTTAGAGGCAGAACTGGGTTCTTCGCAAAACATAGAACTTGTAGCCTCATGTCTTACCTTTCGAACGCCATAAATTTCACTTTAATTGGAGTTCTATAACTCCAGATATAGTTAAAAATATAAGGAGAGGTCAGACAGTAACAGTTCCAAAATAGACAGTAACAGTTGGATAGTAACAGTCCAAACATTTGTTAATGAGTGATTTTGACTACCTTAGAGGCAGAACTGGGTTCTTCCCAAAACATAGAACTTGTAGCCTCATGTCTTACCTTTCGAACGCCATAAATTTCACTTGAATCGGAGTTCTATAACTCCAGATATAGTTAAAAATCTGAGTAGAGGTCAGACAGTAACAGTTCAAAAATGGATAGTAACAGTTGGACAGTAACAGTCCAAGTGTTTGTTAATAAGCAATTTTGACTACCTTACAGGCAGAACTGGGTTCTTCCCAAAACATAGAACTTCTAGCCTCATGTCTTACATTTCCAACGCCATAATTTTTACTTGAATCGGAGTTCTATAACTCCAGATATAGTTAAAAATATGAGCAGAGGTCAGATGGTAACAGTTCAAAAATGGACAGTAACAGTTGGACAGTAACAGTCCAAGCGTTTGTTAATAAGCAATTTTGACTATCTTACTGGCAGAACTGGGTTCTTCGCAAAACATAGAACTTGTAGCCTCATGTCTTACCTTTCGAACGCCATAAATTTCACTTTAATTGGAGTTCTATAACTCCAGATATAGTTAAAAATATAAGGAGAGGTCAGACAGTAACAGTTCCAAAATGGACAGTAACAGTTGGACAGTAACAGTCCAAACATTTGTTAATGAGTGATTTTGACTACCTTAGAGGCAGAACTGGGTTCTTCCCAAAACATAGAACTTGTAGCCTCATGTCTTACCTTTTGAACGCCATAAATTTCACTTGAATCGGAGTTCTATAACTCCAGATATAGTTAAAAATCTGAGTAGAGGTTAGACAGTAACAGTTCAAAAATGGATAGTAACAGTTGGACAGTAACAGTCCAAGCGTTTGTTAATAAGCAATTTTGACTACCTTAGAGGCAGAACTGGGTTCTTCCCAAAACATAGAACTTGTAGCCTCATGTCTTACCTTTCCAACACCATAAATTTTACTTGAATCGGAGTTCTATAACTCCAGATATAGTTAAAAATCTAAGGAGAGGTCTGACAGTAACAGTTCAAAAATGGACAGTAACAGTTGGACAGTAACAGTCCAAGCGTTTGTTAATGAGCAATTTTGACTACCTTAGATTCAGAACTGGGTTCTTTCCAAAACATAGAACTTGTAGCCTCATTTCTTACCTTTCCAACGCCATAAATTTCACTTGAATCGGAGTTCTATAACTCCAGATATAGTTAAAAATCTGAGGAGAGGTCAGACAGTAACAGTTCAAAAATGGACAGTAACAGTCCAAGCGTTTGTTAATGAGCGATTTTGACTACCTTAGAGGCAGAACTGGGTTCTTCCCAAAACATAGAACTTGTAGCCTCATGTCTTACCTTTCGAACGCCATAAATTTCACTTGAATTGGAGTTCTATAAATCCAGATATAGTTAAAAATCTGAGGAGAGGTCAGACAGTAACAGTTCAAAAATGGACAGTAACAGTTGGACAGTAACAGTCCAAGCGTTTGTTAATGAACGATTTTGACTACCTTAGAGGCAGAACTGGGTTCTTACCAAAACATAGAACTTGTAGCCTCATTTCTTACCTTTCCAACGCCATAAATTTCACTTGAATCGGAGTTCTATAACTCCAGATATAGTTAAAAATCTGAGGAGAGGTCAGACAGTAACAGTTCAAAAATGGACAGTAACAGTCCAAGCGTTTGTTAATGAGCGATTTTGACTACCTTAGAGGCAGAACTGGGTTCTTCCCAAAACATAGAACTTGTAGCCTCATGTCTTACCTTTCGAACACCATAAATTTCACTTTAATTGGAGTTCTATAACTCCAGATATAGTTAAATATATAAGGAGAGGTCAGACAGTAACAGTTCCAAAATGGACAGTAACAGTTGGACAGTAACAGTCCAAACATTTGTTAATGAGCGATTTTGACTACCTTAGAGGCAGAACTGGGTTCTTCCCAAAACATAGAACTTGTAGCCTCATGTCTTACCTTTCGAACGCCATAAATTTCACTTGAATTGGAGTTCTATAACTCCAGATATAGTTAAAAATCTGAGGAGAGGTCAGACAGTAACAGTTCAAAAATGGATAGTAACAGTTGGACAGTAACAGTCCAAGTGTTTGTTAATAAGCAATTTTGACTACCTTAGAGGCAGAACTGGGTTCTTCCCAAAACATAGAACTTGTAGCCTCATGTCTTACATTTCCAACGCCATAATTTTTACTTGAATCGGAGTTCTATAACTCCAGATATAGTTAAAAATATGAGGAGAGGTCAGATGGTAACAGTTCAAAAATGGACAGTAACAGTTGGACAGTAACAGTCCAAGCGTTTGTTAATAAGCAATTTTGACTATCTTAGAGGCAGAACTGGGTTCTTCGCAAAACATAGAACTTGTAGCCTCATGTCTTACCTTTCGAACGCCATAAATTTCACTTTAATTGGAGTTCTATAACTCCAGATATAGTTAAAAATATAAGGAGAGGTCAGACAGTAACAGTTCCAAAATAGACAGTAACAGTTGGATAGTAACAGTCCAAACATTTGTTAATGAGTGATTTTGACTACCTTAGAGGCAGAACTGGGTTCTTCCCAAAACATAGAACTTGTAGCCTCATGTCTTACCTTTCGAACGCCATAAATTTCACTTGAATCGGAGTTCTATAACTCCAGATATAGTTAAAAATCTGAGTAGAGGTCAGACAGTAACAGTTCAAAAATGGATAGTAACAGTTGGACAGTAACAGTCCAAGTGTTTGTTAATAAGCAATTTTGACTACCTTAGAGGCAGAACTGGGTTCTTCCCAAAACATAGAACTTCTAGCCTCATGTCTTACATTTCCAACGCCATAATTTTTACTTGAATCGGAGTTCTATAACTCCAGATATAGTTAAAAATATAAGGAGAGGTCAGATGGTAACAGTTCAAAAATGGACAGTAACAGTTGGACAGTAACAGTCCAAGCGTTTGTTAATAAGCAATTTTGACTATCTTAGAGGCAGAACTGGGTTCTTCGCAAAACATAGAACTTGTAGCCTCATGTCTTACCTTTCGAACGCCATCAATTTCACTTTAATTGGAGTTCTATAACTCCAGATATAGTTAAAAATATAAGGAGAGGTCAGACAGTAACAGTTCCAAAATAGACAGTAACAGTTGGATAGTAACAGTCCAAACATTTGTTAATGAGTGATTTTGACTACCTTAGAGGCAGAACTGGGTTCTTCCCAAAACATAGAACTTGTAGCCTCATGTCTTACCTTTCGAACGCCATAATTTTCGCTTGAATCGGAGTTCTATAACTCCAAATATAGTTAAAAATATGAGGAGAGGTCAGACAGTAACAGTTCAAAAATGGACAGTAACAGTTGGACAGTAACAGTCCAACCATTTGTTAATGAGCAATTTTCACTATCTTAGAGGTAGAACTGGGTTCTTTCCAAAACATAGAACTTGTAGCCTCATTTCTTACCTTTCCAACGCCACAAATTTCACTTGAATCGGAGTTCTATAACTCCAGATATAGTTAAAAATCTGAGGAGAGGTCAGACAGTAACAGTTCAAAAATGGACAGTAACAGTCCAAGCGTTTGTTAATGAGCGATTTTGACTACCTTAGAGGCAGAACTGGGTTCTTCCCAAAACATAGAACTTGTAGCCTCATGTCTTACCTTTCGAACGCCATAAATTTCACTTGAATTGGAGTTCTATAAATCCAGATATAGTTAAAAATCTGAGGAGAGGTCAGATAGTAACAGTTCAAAAATGGACAGTAACAGTTGGACAGTAACAGTCCAAGCGTTTGTTAATAAGCAATTTTGACTACCTTAGAGGCAGAACTGGGTTCTTCCCAAAACATAGAACTTGTAGCCTCATGTCTTACATTTCCAACGCCATAATTTTCGCTTGAATCGGAGTTCTATAACTCCAAATATAGTTAAAAATATGAGAAGAGGTCAGACAGTAACAGTTCAAAAATGGACAGTAACAGTTGGACAGTAACAGTCCAACCATTTGTTAATGAGCAATTTTGACTATCTTAGAGGTAGAACTGGGTTCTTTCCAAAACATAGAACTTGTAGCCTCATGTCTTACCTTTCCAACACCATAAATTTTACTTGAATCGGAGTTCTATAACTCCAGATATAGTTAAAAATCTAAGGAGAGGTCTGACAGTAACAGAAAATGGACAGTAACAGTTGGACAGTAACAGTCCAAGCGTTTGTTAATGAGCAATTTTGACTACCTTAGATTCAGAACTGGGTTCTTTCCAAAACATAGAACTTGTAGCCTCATTTCTTACCTTTCCAACGCCACAAATTTCACTTGAATCGGAGTTCTATAACTCCAGATATAGTTAAAAATCTGAGGAGAGGTCAGACAGTAACAGTTCAAAAATGGACAGTAACAGTCCAAGCGTTTGTTAATGAGCGATTTTGACTACCTTAGAGGCAGAACTGGGTTCTTCCCAAAACATAGAACTTGTAGCCTCATGTCTTACCTTTCGAACGCCATAAATTTCACTTGAATTGGAGTTCTATAAATCCAGATATAGTTAAAAATCTGAGGAGAGGTCAGACAGTAACAGTTCAAAAATGGACAGTAACAGTTGGACAGTAACAGTCCAAGCGTTTGTTAATGAACGATTTTGACTACCTTAGAGGCAGAACTGGGTTCTTACCAAAACATAGAACTTGTAGCCTCATTTCTTACCTTTCCAACGCCATAAATTTCACTTGAATCGGAGTTCTATAACTCCAGATATAGTTAAAAATCTGAGGAGAGGTCAGACAGTAACAGTTCAAAAATGGACAGTAACAGTCCAAGCGTTTGTTAATGAGCGATTTTGACTACCTTAGAGGCAGAACTGGGTTCTTCCCAAAACATAGAACTTGTAGCCTCATGTCTTACCTTTCGAACGCCATAAATTTCACTTGAATTGGAGTTCTATAAATCCAGATATAGTTAAAAATCTGAGGAGAGGTCAGACAGTAACAGTTCAAAAATGGACAGTAACAGTTGGACAGTAACAGTCCAAGCGTTTGTTAATGAACGATTTTGACTACCTTAGAGGCAGAACTGGGTTCTTACCAAAACATATAACTTGTAGCCTCATTTCTTACCTTTCCAACGCCATAAATTTCACTTGAATCGGAGTTCTATAACTCCAGATATAGTTAAAAATCTGAGGAGAGGTCAGACAGTAACAGTTCAAAAATGGACAGTAACAGTCCAAGCGTTTGTTAATGAGCGATTTTGACTACCTTAGAGGCAGAACTGGGTTCTTCCCAAAACATAGAACTTGTAGCCTCATGTCTTACCTTTCGAACGCCATAAATTTCACTTGAATTGGAGTTCTATAAATCCAGATATAGTTAAAAATCTGAGGAGAGGTCAGACAGTAACAGTTCAAAAATGGACAGTAACAGTTGGACAGTAACAGTCCAAGCGTTTGTTAATAAGCAATTTTGACTACCTTAGAGGCAGAACTGGGTTCTTCCCAAAACATAGAACTTGTAGCCTCATGTCTTACATTTCCAACGCCATAATTTTCGCTTGAATCGAAGTTCTATAACTCCAAATATAGTTAAAAATATGAGGAGAGGTCAGACAGTAACAGTTCAAAAATGGACAGTAACAGTTGGACAGTAACAGTCCAACCATTTGTTAATGAGCAATTTTGACTATCTTAGAGGTAGAACTGGGTTCTTTCCAAAACATAGAACTTGTAGCCTCATTTCTTACCTTTCCAACGCCATAAATTTCACTTGAATCGGAGTTCTATAACTCCAGATATAGTTAAAAATCTGAGGAGAGGTCAGACAGTAACAGTTCAAAAATGGACAGTAACAGTCCAAGCGTTTGTTAATGAGCGATTTTGACTACCTTAGAGGCAGAACTGGGTTCTTCCCAAAACATAGAACTTGTAGCCTCATGTCTTACCTTTCGAACGCCATAAATTTCACTTGAATTGGAGTTCTATAAATCCAGATATAGTTAAAAATCTAAGGAGAGGTCAGACAGTAAGAGTTCAAAAATGGACAGTAACAGTTGGACAGTAACAGTCCAAGCGTTTGTTAATAAGCAATTTTGACTACCTTAGAGGCAGAACTGGGTTCTTCCCAACACATAGAACTTGTAGCCTCATGTCTTACATTTCTAACGCCATAATTTTCGCTTGAATCGGAGTTCTATAACTCCAAATATAGTTAAAAATCTGAGGAGAGGTCAGACAGTAACAATTCAAAAATGGACAGTAACAGTCCAAGCGTTTGTTAATGAGCGATTTTGACTACCTTAGAGGGAGAACTGGGTTCTTCCCAAAACATAGAACTTGTAGCCTCATGTCTTACCTTTCGAACGCCATAAATTTCACTTGAATTGGAGTTCTATAAATCCAGATATAGTTAAAAATCTGAGGAGAGGTCAGACAGTAACAGTTCAAAAATGGACAGTAACAGTTGGACAGTAACAGTCCAAGCGTTTGTTAATAAGCAATTTTGACTACCTTAGAGGCAGAACTGGGTTCTTCCCAAAACATAGAACTTGTAGCCTCATGTCTTACATTTCCAACGCCATAATTTTCGCTTGAATCGAAGTTCTATAACTCCAAATATAGTTAAAAATATGAGGAGAGGTCAGACAGTAACAGTTCAAAAATGGACAGTAACAGTTGGACAGTAACAGTCCAACCATTTGTTAATGAGCAATTTTGACTATCTTAGAGGTAGAACTGGGTTCTTTCCAAAACATAGAACTTGTAGCCTCATTTCTTACCTTTCCAACGCCACAAATTTCGCTTGAATCGGAGTTCTATAACTCCAGATATAGTTAAAAATCTGAGGAGAGGTCAGACAGTAACAGTTCAAAAATGGACAGTAACAGTCCAAGCGTTTGTTAATGAGCGATTTTGACTACCTTAGAGGCAGAACTGGGTTCTTCCCAAAACATAGAACTTGTAGCCTCATGTCTTACCTTTCGAACGCCATAAATTTCACTTGAATTGGAGTTCTATAACTCCAGATATAGTTAAAAATCTGAGGAGAGGTCAGACAGTAACAGTTCAAAAATGGATAGTAACAGTTGGACAGTAACAGTCCAAGTGTTTGTTAATAAGCAATTTTGACTACCTTAGAGGCAGAACTGGGTTCTTCCCAAAACATAGAACTTGTAGCCTCATGTCTTACATTTCCAACGCCATAATTTTTACTTGAATCGGAGTTCTATAACTCCAGATATAGTTAAAAATATGAGGAGAGGTCAGATGGTAACAGTTCAAAAATGGACAGTAACAGTTGGACAGTAACAGTCCAAGCGTTTGTTAATAAGCAATTTTGACTATCTTAGAGGCAGAACTGGGTTCTTCGCAAAACATAGAACTTGTAGCCTCATGTCTTACCTTTCGAACGCCATAAATTTCACTTTAATTGGAGTTCTATAACTCCAGATATAGTTAAAAATATAAGGAGAGGTCAGACAGTAACAGTTCCAAAATAGACAGTAACAGTTGGATAGTAACAGTCCAAACATTTGTTAATGAGTGATTTTGACTACCTTAGAGGCAGAACTGGGTTCTTCCCAAAACATAGAACTTGTAGCCTCATGTCTTACCTTTCGAACGCCATAAATTTCACTTGAATCGGAGTTCTATAACTCCAGATATAGTTAAAAATCTGAGTAGAGGTCAGACAGTAACAGTTCAAAAATGGATAGTAACAGTTGGACAGTAACAGTCCAAGTGTTTGTTAATAAGCAATTTTGACTACCTTAGAGGCAGAACTGGGTTCTTCCCAAAACATAGAACTTCTAGCCTCATGTCTTACATTTCCAACGCCATAATTTTTACTTGAATCGGAGTTCTATAACTCCAGATATAGTTAAAAATATAAGGAGAGGTCAGATGGTAACAGTTCAAAAATGGACAGTAACAGTTGGACAGTAACAGTCCAAGCGTTTGTTAATAAGCAATTTTGACTATCTTAGAGGCAGAACTGGGTTCTTCGCAAAACATAGAACTTGTAGCCTCATGTCTTACCTTTCGAACGCCATCAATTTCACTTTAATTGGAGTTCTATAACTCCAGATATAGTTAAAAATATAAGGAGAGGTCAGACAGTAACAGTTCCAAAATAGACAGTAACAGTTGGATAGTAACAGTCCAAACATTTGTTAATGAGTGATTTTGACTACCTTAGAGGCAGAACTGGGTTCTTCCCAAAACATAGAACTTGTAGCCTCATGTCTTACCTTTCGAACGCCATAATTTTCGCTTGAATCGGAGTTCTATAACTCCAAATATAGTTAAAAATATGAGGAGAGGTCAGACAGTAACAGTTCAAAAATGGACAGTAACAGTTGGACAGTAACAGTCCAACCATTTGTTAATGAGCAATTTTCACTATCTTAGAGGTAGAACTGGGTTCTTTCCAAAACATAGAACTTGTAGCCTCATTTCTTACCTTTCCAACGCCACAAATTTCACTTGAATCGGAGTTCTATAACTCCAGATATAGTTAAAAATCTGAGGAGAGGTCAGACAGTAACAGTTCAAAAATGGACAGTAACAGTCCAAGCGTTTGTTAATGAGCGATTTTGACTACCTTAGAGGCAGAACTGGGTTCTTCCCAAAACATAGAACTTGTAGCCTCATGTCTTACCTTTCGAACGCCATAAATTTCACTTGAATTGGAGTTCTATAAATCCAGATATAGTTAAAAATCTGAGGAGAGGTCAGATAGTAACAGTTCAAAAATGGACAGTAACAGTTGGACAGTAACAGTCCAAGCGTTTGTTAATAAGCAATTTTGACTACCTTAGAGGCAGAACTGGGTTCTTCCCAAAACATAGAACTTGTAGCCTCATGTCTTACATTTCCAACGCCATAATTTTCGCTTGAATCGGAGTTCTATAACTCCAAATATAGTTAAAAATATGAGAAGAGGTCAGACAGTAACAGTTCAAAAATGGACAGTAACAGTTGGACAGTAACAGTCCAACCATTTGTTAATGAGCAATTTTGACTATCTTAGAGGTAGAACTGGGTTCTTTCCAAAACATAGAACTTGTAGCCTCATGTCTTACCTTTCCAACACCATAAATTTTACTTGAATCGGAGTTCTATAACTCCAGATATAGTTAAAAATCTAAGGAGAGGTCTGACAGTAACAGAAAATGGACAGTAACAGTTGGACAGTAACAGTCCAAGCGTTTGTTAATGAGCAATTTTGACTACCTTAGATTCAGAACTGGGTTCTTTCCAAAACATAGAACTTGTAGCCTCATTTCTTACCTTTCCAACGCCACAAATTTCACTTGAATCGGAGTTCTATAACTCCAGATATAGTTAAAAATCTGAGGAGAGGTCAGACAGTAACAGTTCAAAAATGGACAGTAACAGTCCAAGCGTTTGTTAATGAGCGATTTTGACTACCTTAGAGGCAGAACTGGGTTCTTCCCAAAACATAGAACTTGTAGCCTCATGTCTTACCTTTCGAACGCCATAAATTTCACTTGAATTGGAGTTCTATAAATCCAGATATAGTTAAAAATCTGAGGAGAGGTCAGACAGTAACAGTTCAAAAATGGACAGTAACAGTTGGACAGTAACAGTCCAAGCGTTTGTTAATGAACGATTTTGACTACCTTAGAGGCAGAACTGGGTTCTTACCAAAACATAGAACTTGTAGCCTCATTTCTTACCTTTCCAACGCCATAAATTTCACTTGAATCGGAGTTCTATAACTCCAGATATAGTTAAAAATCTGAGGAGAGGTCAGACAGTAACAGTTCAAAAATGGACAGTAACAGTCCAAGCGTTTGTTAATGAGCGATTTTGACTACCTTAGAGGCAGAACTGGGTTCTTCCCAAAACATAGAACTTGTAGCCTCATGTCTTACCTTTCGAACGCCATAAATTTCACTTGAATTGGAGTTCTATAAATCCAGATATAGTTAAAAATCTGAGGAGAGGTCAGACAGTAACAGTTCAAAAATGGACAGTAACAGTTGGACAGTAACAGTCCAAGCGTTTGTTAATGAACGATTTTGACTACCTTAGAGGCAGAACTGGGTTCTTACCAAAACATATAACTTGTAGCCTCATTTCTTACCTTTCCAACGCCATAAATTTCACTTGAATCGGAGTTCTATAACTCCAGATATAGTTAAAAATCTGAGGAGAGGTCAGACAGTAACAGTTCAAAAATGGACAGTAACAGTCCAAGCGTTTGTTAATGAGCGATTTTGACTACCTTAGAGGCAGAACTGGGTTCTTCCCAAAACATAGAACTTGTAGCCTCATGTCTTACCTTTCGAACGCCATAAATTTCACTTGAATTGGAGTTCTATAAATCCAGATATAGTTAAAAATCTGAGGAGAGGTCAGACAGTAACAGTTCAAAAATGGACAGTAACAGTTGGACAGTAACAGTCCAAGCGTTTGTTAATAAGCAATTTTGACTACCTTAGAGGCAGAACTGGGTTCTTCCCAAAACATAGAACTTGTAGCCTCATGTCTTACATTTCCAACGCCATAATTTTCGCTTGAATCGAAGTTCTATAACTCCAAATATAGTTAAAAATATGAGGAGAGGTCAGACAGTAACAGTTCAAAAATGGACAGTAACAGTTGGACAGTAACAGTCCAACCATTTGTTAATGAGCAATTTTGACTATCTTAGAGGTAGAACTGGGTTCTTTCCAAAACATAGAACTTGTAGCCTCATTTCTTACCTTTCCAACGCCATAAATTTCACTTGAATCGGAGTTCTATAACTCCAGATATAGTTAAAAATCTGAGGAGAGGTCAGACAGTAACAGTTCAAAAATGGACAGTAACAGTCCAAGCGTTTGTTAATGAGCGATTTTGACTACCTTAGAGGCAGAACTGGGTTCTTCCCAAAACATAGAACTTGTAGCCTCATGTCTTACCTTTCGAACGCCATAAATTTCACTTGAATTGGAGTTCTATAAATCCAGATATAGTTAAAAATCTAAGGAGAGGTCAGACAGTAATAGTTCAAAAATGGACAGTAACAGTTGGACAGTAACAGTCCAAGCGTTTGTTAATAAGCAATTTTGACTACCTTAGAGGCAGAACTGGGTTCTTCCCAACACATAGAACTTGTAGCCTCATGTCTTACATTTCTAACGCCATAATTTTTGCTTGAATCGGAGTTCTATAACTCCAAATATAGTTAAAAATCTGAGGAGAGGTCAGACAGTAACAATTCAAAAATGGACAGTAACAGTCCAAGCGTTTGTTAATGAGCGATTTTGACTACCTTAGAGGGAGAACTGGGTTCTTCCCAAAACATAGAACTTGTAGCCTCATGTCTTACCTTTCGAACGCCATAAATTTCACTTGAATTGGAGTTCTATAAATCCAGATATAGTTAAAAATCTGAGGAGAGGTCAGACAGTAACAGTTCAAAAATGGACAGTAACAGTTGGACAGTAACAGTCCAAGCGTTTGTTAATAAGCAATTTTGACTACCTTAGAGGCAGAACTGGGTTCTTCCCAAAACATAGAACTTGTAGCCTCATGTCTTACATTTCCAACGCCATAATTTTCGCTTGAATCGAAGTTCTATAACTCCAAATATAGTTAAAAATATGAGGAGAGGTCAGACAGTAACAGTTCAAAAATGGACAGTAACAGTTGGACAGTAACAGTCCAACCATTTGTTAATGAGCAATTTTGACTATCTTAGAGGTAGAACTGGGTTCTTTCCAAAACATAGAACTTGTAGCCTCATTTCTTACCTTTCCAACGCCACAAATTTCGCTTGAATCGGAGTTCTATAACTCCAGATATAGTTAAAAATCTGAGGAGAGGTCAGACAGTAACAGTTCAAAAATGGACAGTAACAGTCCAAGCGTTTGTTAATGAGCGATTTTGACTACCTTAGAGGCAGAACTGGGTTCTTCCCAAAACATAGAACTTGTAGCCTCATGTCTTACCTTTCGAACGCCATAAATTTCACTTGAATTGGAGTTCTATAAATCCAGATATAGTTAAAAATCTGAGGAGAGGTCAGACAGTAACAGTTCAAAAATGGACAGTAACAGTTGGACAGTAACAGTCCAAGCGTTTGTTAATGAACGATTTTGACTACCATAGAGGCAGAACTGGGTTCTTACCAAAACATAGAACTTGTAGCCTCATTTCTTACCTTTCCAACGCCATAAATTTCACTTGAATCGGAGTTCTATAACTCCAGATATAGTTAAAAATCTGAGGAGAGGTCAGACAGTAACAGTTCAAAAATGGACAGTAACAGTCCAAGCGTTTGTTAATGAGCGATTTTGACTACCTTAGAGGCAGAACTGGGTTCTTCCCAAAACATAGAACTTGTAGCCTCATGTCTTACCTTTCGAACGCCATAAATTTCACTTGAATTGGAGTTCTATAAATCCAGATATAGTTAAAAATCTAAGGAGAGGTCAGACAGTAATAGTTCAAAAATGGACAGTAACAGTTGGACAGTAACAGTCCAAGCGTTTGTTAATAAGCAATTTTGACTACCTTAGAGGCAGAACTGGGTTCTTCCCAACACATAGAACTTGTAGCCTCATGTCTTACATTTCTAACGCCATAATTTTCGCTTGAATCGGAGTTCTATAACTCCAAATATAGTTAAAAATCTGAGGAGAGGTCAGACAGTAACAATTCAAAAATGGATAGTAACAGTTGGACAGTAACAGTCCAAGTGTTTGTTAATAAGCAATTTTGACTACCTTAGAGGCAGAACTGGGTTCTTCCCAAAACATAGAACTTGTAGCCTCATGTCTTACATTTCCAACGCCATAATTTTTACTTGAATCGGAGTTCTATAACTCCAGATATAGTTAAAAATATGAGGAGAGGTCAGACAGTAACAGTTCAAAAATGGACAGTAACAGTTGGACAGTAACAGTCCAAGCGTTTGTTAATAAGCAATTTTGACTATCTTAGAGGCAGAACTGGGTTCTTCCCAAAACATAGAACTTGTAGCCTCATGTCTTACCTTTCGAACGCCATAAATTTCACTTTAATTGGAGTTCTATAACTCCAGATATAGTTAAAAATATAAGGAGAGTTCAGACAGTAACAGTTCAAAAATGGACAGTAACAGTTGGACAGTAACAGTCCAACCATTTGTTAATGAGCAATTTTGACTATCTTAGAGGTAGAACTGGGTTCTTTCCAAAACATAGAACTTGTAGCCTCATGTCTTACCTTTCCAACACCATAAATTTTACTTGAATCGGAGTTCTATAACTCCAGATATAGTTAAAAATCTAAGGAGAGGTCTGACAGTAACAGAAAATGGACAGTAACAGTTGGACAGTAACAGTCCAAGCGTTTGTTAATGAGCAATTTTGACTACCTTAGATTCAGAACTGGGTTCTTTCCAAAACATAGAACTTGTAGCCTCATTTCTTACCTTTCCAACGCCACAAATTTCACTTGAATCGGAGTTCTATAACTCCAGATATAGTTAAAAATCTGAGGAGAGGTCAGACAGTAACAGTTCAAAAATGGACAGTAACAGTCCAAGCGTTTGTTAATGAGCGATTTTGACTACCTTAGAGGCAGAACTGGGTTCTTCCCAAAACATAGAACTTGTAGCCTCATGTCTTACCTTTCGAACGCCATAAATTTCACTTGAATTGGAGTTCTATAAATCTAGATATAGTTAAAAATCTGAGGAGAGGTCAGACAGTAACAGTTCAAAAATGGACAGTAACAGTTGGACAGTAACAGTCCAAGCGTTTGTTAATGAACGATTTTGACTACCTTAGAGGCAGAACTGGGTTCTTACCAAAACATAGAACTTGTAGCCTCATTTCTTACCTTTCCAACGCCATAAATTTCACTTGAATCGGAGTTCTATAACTCCAGATATAGTTAAAAATCTGAGGAGAGGTCAGACAGTAACAGTTCAAAAATGGACAGTAACAGTCCAAGCGTTTGTTAATGAGCGATTTTGACTACCTTAGAGGCAGAACTGGGTTCTTCCCAAAACATAGAACTTGTAGCCTCATGTCTTACCTTTCGAACGCCATAAATTTCACTTGAATTGGAGTTCTATAAATCCAGATATAGTTAAAAATCTGAGGAGAGGTCAGACAGTAACAGTTCAAAAATGGACAGTAACAGTTGGACAGTAACAGTCCAAGCGTTTGTTAATAAGCAATTTTGACTACCTTAGAGGCAGAACTGGGTTCTTCCCAAAACATAGAACTTGTAGCCTCATGTCTTACATTTCCAACGCCATAATTTTGACTTGAATCGGAGTTCTATAACTCCAGATATAGTTAAAAATATGAGGAGAGGTCAGACAGTAACAGTTCAAAAATGGACAGTAACAGTTGGACAGTAACAGTCCAAGCGTTTGTTAATAAGCAATTTTGACTATCTTAGAGGCAGAACTGGGTTCTTCCCAAAACATAGAACTTGTAGCCTCATGTCTTACCTTTCGAACGCCATAAATTTCACTTTAATTGGAGTTCTATAACTCCAGATATAGTTAAAAATATAAGGAGAGTTCAGACAGTAACAGTTCAAAAATGGACAGTAACAGTTGGACAGTAACAGTCCAACCATTTGTTAATGAGCAATTTTGACTATCTTAGAGGTAGAACTGGGTTCTTTCCAAAACATAGAACTTGTAGCCTCATGTCTTACCTTTCCAACACCATAAATTTTACTTGAATCGGAGTTCTATAACTCCAGATATAGTTAAAAATCTAAGGAGAGGTCTGACAGTAACAGAAAATGGACAGTAACAGTTGGACAGTAACAGTCCAAGCGTTTGTTAATGAGCAATTTTGACTACCTTAGATTCAGAACTGGGTTCTTTCCAAAACATAGAACTTGTAGCCTCATTTCTTACCTTTCCAACGCCACAAATTTCACTTGAATCGGAGTTCTATAACTCCAGATATAGTTAAAAATCTGAGGAGAGGTCAGACAGTAACAGTTCAAAAATGGACAGTAACAGTCCAAGCGTTTGTTAATGAGCGATTTTGACTACCTTAGAGGCAGAACTGGGTTCTTCCCAAAACATAGAACTTGTAGCCTCATGTCTTACCTTTCGAACGCCATAAATTTCACTTGAATTGGAGTTCTATAAATCTAGATATAGTTAAAAATCTGAGGAGAGGTCAGACAGTAACAGTTCAAAAATGGACAGTAACAGTTGGACAGTAACAGTCCAAGCGTTTGTTAATGAACGATTTTGACTACCTTAGAGGCAGAACTGGGTTCTTACCAAAACATAGAACTTGTAGCCTCATTTCTTACCTTTCCAACGCCATAAATTTCACTTGAATCGGAGTTCTATAACTCCAGATATAGTTAAAAATCTGAGGAGAGGTCAGACAGTAACAGTTCAAAAATGGACAGTAACAGTCCAAGCGTTTGTTAATGAGCGATTTTGACTACCTTAGAGGCAGAACTGGGTTCTTCCCAAAACATAGAACTTGTAGCCTCATGTCTTACCTTTCGAACGCCATAAATTTCACTTGAATTGGAGTTCTATAAATCCAGATATAGTTAAAAATCTGAGGAGAGGTCAGACAGTAACAGTTCAAAAATGGACAGTAACAGTTGGACAGTAACAGTCCAAGCGTTTGTTAATAAGCAATTTTGACTACCTTAGAGGCAGAACTGGGTTCTTCCCAAAACATAGAACTTGTAGCCTCATGTCTTACATTTCCAACGCCATAATTTTGACTTGAATCGGAGTTCTATAACTCCAGATATAGTTAAAAATATGAGGAGAGGTCAGACAGTAACAGTTCAAAAATGGACAGTAACAGTTGGACAGTAACAGTCCAAGCGTTTGTTAATAAGCAATTTTGACTATCTTAGAGGCAGAACTGGGTTCTTCCCAAAACATAGAACTTGTAGCCTCATGTCTTACCTTTCGAACGCCAAAAATTTCACTTTAATTGGAGTTCTATAACTCCAGATATAGTTAAAAATATAAGGAGAGTTCAGACAGTAACAGTTCAAAAATGGACAGTAACAGTTGGACAGTAACAGTCCAACCATTTGTTAATGAGCAATTTTGACTATCTTAGAGGTAGAACTGGGTTCTTTCCAAAACATAGAACTTGTAGCCTCATGTCTTACCTTTCCAACACCATAAATTTTACTTGAATCGGAGTTCTATAACTCCAGATATAGTTAAAAATCTAAGGAGAGGTCTGACAGTAACAGAAAATGGACAGTAACAGTTGGACAGTAACAGTCCAAGCGTTTGTTAATGAGCAATTTTGACTACCTTAGATTCAGAACTGGGTTCTTTCCAAAACATAGAACTTGTAGCCTCATTTCTTACCTTTCCAACGCCACAAATTTCACTTGAATCGGAGTTCTATAACTCCAGATATAGTTAAAAATCTGAGGAGAGGTCAGACAGTAACAGTTCAAAAATGGACAGTAACAGTCCAAGCGTTTGTTAATGAGCGATTTTGACTACCTTAGAGGCAGAACTGGGTTCTTCCCAAAACATAGAACTTGTAGCCTCATGTCTTACCTTTCGAACGCCATAAATTTCACTTGAATTGGAGTTCTATAAATCCAGATATAGTTAAAAATCTGAGGAGAGGTCAGACAGTAACAGTTCAAAAATGGACAGTAACAGTTGGACAGTAACAGTCCAAGCGTTTGTTAATGAACGATTTTGACTACCTTAGAGGCAGAACTGGGTTCTTACCAAAACATAGAACTTGTAGCCTCATTTCTTACCTTTCCAACGCCATAAATTTCACTTGAATCGGAGTTCTATAACTCCAGATATAGTTAAAAATCTGAGGAGAGGTCAGACAGTAACAGTTCAAAAATGGACAGTAACAGTCCAAGCGTTTGTTAATGAGCGATTTTGACTACCTTAGAGGCAGAACTGGGTTCTTCCCAAAACATAGAACTTGTAGCCTCATGTCTTACCTTTCGAACGCCATAAATTTCACTTGAATTGGAGTTCTATAAATCCAGATATAGTTAAAAATCTGAGGAGAGGTCAGACAGTAACAGTTCAAAAATGGACAGTAACAGTTGGACAGTAACAGTCCAAGCGTTTGTTAATAAGCAATTTTGACTATCTTAGAGGCAGAACTGGGTTCTTCCCAAAACATAGAACTTGTAGCCTCATGTCTTACCTTTCGAACGCCATAAATTTCACTTTAATTGGAGTTCTATAACTCCAGATATAGTTAAAAATATAAGGAGAGGTCAGACAGTAACAGTTCAAAAATGGACAGTAACAGTTGGACAGTAACAGTCCAACCATTTGTTAATGAGCAATTTTGACTATCTTAGAGGTAGAACTGGGTTCTTTCCAAAACATAGAACTTGTAGCCTCATGTCTTACCTTTCCAACACCATAAATTTTACTTGAATCGGAGTTCTATAACTCCAGATATAGTTAAAAATCTAAGGAGAGGTCTGACAGTAACAGAAAATGGACAGTAACAGTTGGACAGTAACAGTCCAAGCGTTTGTTAATGAGCAATTTTGACTACCTTAGATTCAGAACTGGGTTCTTTCCAAAACATAGAACTTGTAGCCTCATTTCTTACCTTTCCAACGCCACAAATTTCACTTGAATCGGAGTTCTATAACTCCAGATATAGTTAAAAATCTGAGGAGAGGTCAGACAGTAACAGTTCAAAAATGGACAGTAACAGTCCAAGCGTTTGTTAATGAGCGATTTTGACTACCTTAGAGGCAGAACTGGGTTCTTCCCAAAACATAGAACTTGTAGCCTCATGTCTTACCTTTCGAACGCCATAAATTTCACTTGAATTGGAGTTCTATAAATCCAGATATAGTTAAAAATCTGAGGAGAGGTCAGACAGTAACAGTTCAAAAATGGACAGTAACAGTTGGACAGTAACAGTCCAAGCGTTTGTTAATGAACGATTTTGACTACCTTAGAGGCAGAACTGGGTTCTTACCAAAACATATAACTTGTAGCCTCATTTCTTACCTTTCCAACGCCATAAATTTCACTTGAATCGGAGTTCTATAACTCCAGATATAGTTAAAAATCTGAGGAGAGGTCAGACAGTAACAGTTCAAAAATGGACAGTAACAGTCCAAGCGTTTGTTAATGAGCGATTTTGACTACCTTAGAGGCAGAACTGGGTTCTTCCCAAAACATAGAACTTGTAGCCTCATGTCTTACCTTTCGAACGCCATAAATTTCACTTGAATTGGAGTTCTATAAATCCAGATATAGTTAAAAATCTGAGGAGAGGTCAGACAGTAACAGTTCAAAAATGGACAGTAACAGTTGGACAGTAACAGTCCAAGCGTTTGTTAATAAGCAATTTTGACTACCTTAGAGGCAGAACTGGGTTCTTCCCAAAACATAGAACTTGTAGCCTCATGTCTTACATTTCCAACGCCATAATTTTCACTTGAATCGGAGTTCTATAACTCCACATATAGTTAAAAATATGAGGAGAGGTCAGACAGTAACAGTTCAAAAATGGACAGTAACAGTTGGACAGTAACAGTCCAACCATTTGTTAATGAGCAATTTTGACTATCTTAGAGGTAGAACTGGGTTCTTTCCAAAACATAGAACTTGTAGCCTCATGTCTTACCTTTCCAACACCATAAATTTTACTTGAATCCGAGTTCTATAACTCCAGATATAGTTAAAAATCTAAGGAGAGGTCTGACAGTAACAGAAAATGGACAGTAACAGTTGGACAGTAACAGTCCAAGCGTTTGTTAATGAGCAATTTTGACTACCTTAGATTCAGAACTGGGTTCTTTCCAAAACATAGAACTTGTAGCCTCATTTCTTACCTTTCCAACGCCACAAATTTCACTTGAATCGGAGTTCTATAACTCCAGATATAGTTAAAAATCTGAGGAGAGGTCAGACAGTAACAGTTCAAAAATGGACAGTAACAGTCCAAGCGTTTGTTAATGAGCGATTTTGACTACCTTAGAGGCAGAACTGGGTTCTTCCCAAAACATAGAACTTGTAGCCTCATGTCTTACCTTTCGAACGCCATAAATTTCACTTGAATTGGAGTTCTATAAATCCAGATATAGTTAAAAATCTGAGGAGAGGTCAGACAGTAACAGTTCAAAAATGGACAGTAACAGTTGGACAGTAACAGTCCAAGCGTTTGTTAATGAACGATTTTGACTACCTTAGAGGCAGAACTGGGTTCTTACCAAAACATAGAACTTGTAGCCTCATTTCTTACCTTTCCAACGCCATAAATTTCACTTGAATCGGAGTTCTATAACTCCAGATATAGTTAAAAATCTGAGGAGAGGTCAGACAGTAACAGTTCAAAAATGGACAGTAACAGTCCAAGCGTTTGTTAATGAGCGATTTTGACTACCTTAGAGGCAGAACTGGGTTCTTCCCAAAACATAGAACTTGTAGCCTCATGTCTTACCTTTCGAACGCCATAAATTTCACTTGAATTGGAGTTCTATAAATCCAGATATAGTTAAAAATCTGAGGAGAGGTCAGACAGTAACAGTTCAAAAATGGACAGTAACAGTTGGACAGTAACAGTCCAAGCGTTTGTTAATAAGCAATTTTGACTACCTTAGAGGCAGAACTGGGTTCTTCCCAAAACATAGAACTTGTAGCCTCATGTCTTACATTTCCAACGCCATAATTTTCGCTTGAATCGGAGTTCTATAACTCCAAATATAGTTAAAAATATGAGGAGAGGTCAGACAGTAACAGTTCAAAAATGGACAGTAACAGTTGGACAGTAACAGTCCAACCATTTGTTAATGAGCAATTTTGACTATCTTAGAGGTAGAACTGGGTTCTTTCCAAAACATAGAACTTGTAGCCTCATTTCTTACCTTTCCAACGCCACAAATTTCACTTGAATCGGAGTTCTATAACTCCAGATATAGTTAAAAATCTGAGGAGAGGTCAGACAGTAACAGTTCAAAAATGGACAGTAACAGTCCAAGCGTTTGTTAATGAGCGATTTTGACTACCTTAGAGGCAGAACTGGGTTCTTCCCAAAACATAGAACTTGTAGCCTCATGTCTTACCTTTCGAACGCCATAAATTTCACTTGAATTGGAGTTCTATAAATCCAGATATAGTTAAAAATCTAAGGAGAGGTCAGACAGTAATAGTTCAAAAATGGACAGTAACAGTTGGACAGTAACAGTCCAAGCGTTTGTTAATAAGCAATTTTGACTACCTTAGAGGCAGAACTGGGTTCTTCCCAAAACATAGAACTTGTAGCCTCATGTCTTACATTTCTAACGCCATAATTTTCGCTTGAATCGGAGTTCTATAACTCCAAATATAGTTAAAAATCTGAGGAGAGGTCAGACAGTAACAATTCAAAAATGGATAGTAACAGTTGGACAGTAACAGTCCAAGTGTTTGTTAATAAGCAATTTTGACTACCTTAGAGGCAGAACTGGGTTCTTCCCAAAACATAGAACTTGTAGCCTCATGTCTTACATTTCCAACGCCATAATTTTTGCTTGAATCGGAGTTCTATAACTCCAGATATAGTTAAAAATATGAGGAGAGGTCAGACAGTAACAGTTCAAAAATGGACAGTAACAGTTGGACAGTAACAGTCCAAGCGTTTGTTAATAAGCAATTTTGACTATCTTAGAGGCAGAACTGGGTTCTTCCCAAAACATAGAACTTGTAGCCTCATGTCTTACCTTTCGAACGCCATAAATTTCACTTTAATTGGAGTTCTATAACTCCAGATATAGTTAAAAATATAAGGAGAGTTCAGACAGTAACAGTTCAAAAATGGACAGTAACAGTTGGACAGTAACAGTCCAACCATTTGTTAATGAGCAATTTTGACTATCTTAGAGGTAGAACTGGGTTCTTTCCAAAACATAGAACTTGTAGCCTCATGTCTTACCTTTCCAACACCATAAATTTTACTTGAATCGGAGTTCTATAACTCCAGATATAGTTAAAAATCTAAGGAGAGGTCTGACAGTAACAGAAAATGGACAGTAACAGTTGGACAGTAACAGTCCAAGCGTTTGTTAATGAGCAATTTTGACTACCTTAGATTCAGAACTGGGTTCTTTCCAAAACATAGAACTTGTAGCCTCATTTCTTACCTTTCCAACGCCACAAATTTCACTTGAATCGGAGTTCTATAACTCCAGATATAGTTAAAAATCTGAGGAGAGGTCAGACAATAACAGTTCAAAAATGGACAGTAACAGTCCAAGCGTTTGTTAATGAGCGATTTTGACTACCTTAGAGGCAGAACTGGGTTCTTCCCAAAACATAGAACTTGTAGCCTCATGTCTTACCTTTCGAACGCCATAAATTTCACTTGAATTGGAGTTCTATAAATCCAGATATAGTTAAAAATCTGAGGAGAGGTCAGACAGTAACAGTTCAAAAATGGACAGTAACAGTTGGACAGTAACAGTCCAAGCGTTTGTTAATGAACGATTTTGACTACCATAGAGGCAGAACTGGGTTCTTACCAAAACATAGAACTTGTAGCCTCATTTCTTACCTTTCCAACGCCATAAATTTCACTTGAATCGGAGTTCTATAACTCCAGATATAGTTAAAAATCTGAGGAGAGGTCAGACAGTAACAGTTCAAAAATGGACAGTAACAGTCCAAGCGTTTGTTAATGAGCGATTTTGACTACCTTAGAGGCAGAACTGGGTTCTTCCCAAAACATAGAACTTGTAGCCTCATGTCTTACCTTTCGAACGCCATAAATTTCACTTGAATTGGAGTTCTATAAATCCAGATATAGTTAAAAATCTGAGGAGAGGTCAGACAGTAACAGTTCAAAAATGGACAGTAACAGTTGGACAGTAACAGTCCAAGCGTTTGTTAATAAGCAATTTTGACTACCTTAGAGGCAGAACTGGGTTCTTCCCAAAACATAGAACTTGTAGCCTCATGTCTTACATTTCCAACGCCATAATTTTCGCTTGAATCGGAGTTCTATAACTCCAAATATAGTTAAAAATATGAGGAGAGGTCAGACAGTAACAGTTCAAAAATGGACAGTAACAGTTGGACAGTAACAGTCCAACCATTTGTTAATGAGCAATTTTGACTATCTTAGAGGTAGAACTGGGTTCTTTCCAAAACATAGAACTTGTAGCCTCATTTCTTACCTTTCCAACGCCACAAATTTCACTTGAATCGGAGTTCTATAACTCCAGATATAGTTAAAAATCTGAGGAGAGGTCAGACAGTAACAGTTCAAAAATGGACAGTAACAGTCCAAGCGTTTGTTAATGAGCGATTTTGACTACCTTAGAGGCAGAACTGGGTTCTTCCCAAAACATAGAACTTGTAGCCTCATGTCTTACCTTTCGAACGCCATAAATTTCACTTGAATTGGAGTTCTATAAATCCAGATATAGTTAAAAATCTAAGGAGAGGTCAGACAGTAATAGTTCAAAAATGGACAGTAACAGTTGGACAGTAACAGTCCAAGCGTTTGTTAATAAGCAATTTTGACTACCTTAGAGGCAGAACTGGGTTCTTCCCAAAACATAGAACTTGTAGCCTCATGTCTTACATTTCTAACGCCATAATTTTCGCTTGAATCGGAGTTCTATAACTCCAAATATAGTTAAAAATCTGAGGAGAGGTCAGACAGTAACAATTCAAAAATGGATAGTAACAGTTGGACAGTAACAGTCCAAGTGTTTGTTAATAAGCAATTTTGACTACCTTAGAGGCAGAACTGGGTTCTTCCCAAAACATAGAACTTGTAGCCTCATGTCTTACATTTCCAACGCCATAATTTTTGCTTGAATCGGAGTTCTATAACTCCAGATATAGTTAAAAATATGAGGAGAGGTCAGACAGTAACAGTTCAAAAATGGACAGTAACAGTTGGACAGTAACAGTCCAAGCGTTTGTTAATAAGCAATTTTGACTATCTTAGAGGCAGAATTGGGTTCTTCCCAAAACATAGAACTTGTAGCCTCATGTCTTACCTTTCGAACGCCATAAATTTCACTTTAATTGGAGTTCTATAACTCCAGATATAGTTAAAAATATAAGGAGAGTTCAGACAGTAACAGTTCCAAAATGGACAGTAACAGTTGGACAGTAACAGTCCAAACATTTGTTAATGAGCGATTTTGACTACCTTAGAGGCAGAACTGGGTTCTTCCCAAAACGTAGAACTTGTAGGCTCATGTCTTACCTTTCGAACCCCATAAATTTCACTTGAATTGGAGTTCTATAAATCCAGATATAGTTAAAAATCTGAGGAGAGGTCAGACAGTAACAGTTCAAAAATGGACAGTAACAGTTGGACAGTAACAGTCCAAGCGTTTGTTAATGAACGATTTTGACTACCATAGAGGCAGAACTGGGTTCTTACCAAAACATAGAACTTGTAGCCTCATTTCTTACCTTTCCAACGCCATAAATTTCACTTGAATCGGAGTTCTATAACTCCAGATATAGTTAAAAATCTGAGGAGAGGTCAGACAGTAACAGTTCAAAAATGGACAGTAACAGTCCAAGCGTTTGTTAATGAGCGATTTTGACTACCTTAGAGGCAGAACTGGGTTCTTCCCAAAACATAGAACTTGTAGCCTCATGTCTTACCTTTCGAACGCCATAAATTTCACTTGAATTGGAGTTCTATAAATCCAGATATAGTTAAAAATCTGAGGAGAGGTCAGACAGTAACAGTTCAAAAATGGACAGTAACAGTTGGACAGTAACAGTCCAAGCGTTTGTTAATAAGCAATTTTGACTACCTTAGAGGCAGAACTGGGTTCTTCCCAAAACATAGAACTTGTAGCCTCATGTCTTACATTTCCAACGCCATAATTTTCGCTTGAATCGGAGTTCTATAACTCCAAATATAGTTAAAAATATGAGGAGAGGTCAGACAGTAACAGTTCAAAAATGGACAGTAACAGTTGGACAGTAACAGTCCAACCATTTGTTAATGAGCAATTTTGACTATCTTAGAGGTAGAACTGGGTTCTTTCCAAAACATAGAACTTGTAGCCTCATTTCTTACCTTTCCAACGCCACAAATTTCACTTGAATCGGAGTTCTATAACTCCAGATATAGTTAAAAATCTGAGGAGAGGTCAGACAGTAACAGTTCAAAAATGGACAGTAACAGTCCAAGCGTTTGTTAATGAGCGATTTTGACTACCTTAGAGGCAGAACTGGGTTCTTCCCAAAACATAGAACTTGTAGCCTCATGTCTTACCTTTCGAACGCCATAAATTTCACTTGAATTGGAGTTCTATAAATCCAGATATAGTTAAAAATCTAAGGAGAGGTCAGACAGTAATAGTTCAAAAATGGACAGTAACAGTTGGACAGTAACAGTCCAAGCGTTTGTTAATAAGCAATTTTGACTACCTTAGAGGCAGAACTGGGTTCTTCCCAAAACATAGAACTTGTAGCCTCATGTCTTACATTTCTAACGCCATAATTTTCGCTTGAATCGGAGTTCTATAACTCCAAATATAGTTAAAAATCTGAGGAGAGGTCAGACAGTAACAATTCAAAAATGGATAGTAACAGTTGGACAGTAACAGTCCAAGTGTTTGTTAATAAGCAATTTTGACTACCTTAGAGGCAGAACTGGGTTCTTCCCAAAACATAGAACTTGTAGCCTCATGTCTTACATTTCCAACGCCATAATTTTTGCTTGAATCGGAGTTCTATAACTCCAGATATAGTTAAAAATATGAGGAGAGGTCAGACAGTAACAGTTCAAAAATGGACAGTAACAGTTGGACAGTAACAGTCCAAGCGTTTGTTAATAAGCAATTTTGACTATCTTAGAGGCAGAATTGGGTTCTTCCCAAAACATAGAACTTGTAGCCTCATGTCTTACCTTTCGAACGCCATAAATTTCACTTTAATTGGAGTTCTATAACTCCAGATATAGTTAAAAATATAAGGAGAGTTCAGACAGTAACAGTTCCAAAATGGACAGTAACAGTTGGACAGTAACAGTCCAAACATTTGTTAATGAGCGATTTTGACTACCTTAGAGGCAGAACTGGGTTCTTCCCAAAACGTAGAACTTGTAGGCTCATGTCTTACCTTTCGAACCCCATAAATTTCACTTGAATTGGAGTTCTATAAATCCAGATATAGTTAAAAATCTGAGGAGAGGTCAGACAGTAACAGTTCAAAAATGGACAGTAACAGTTGGACAGTAACAGTCCAAGCGTTTGTTAATGAACGATTTTGACTACCTTAGAGGCAGAACTGGGTTCTTACCAAAACATAGAACTTGTAGCCTCATTTCTTACCTTTCCAACGCCATAAATTTCACTTGAATCGGAGTTCTATAACTCCAGATATAGTTAAAAATCTGAGGAGAGGTCAGACAGTAACAGTTCAAAAATGGACAGTAACAGTCCAAGCGTTTGTTAATGAGCGATTTTGACTACCTTAGAGGCAGAACTGGGTTCTTCCCAAAACATAGAACTTGTAGCCTCATGTCTTACCTTTCGAACGCCATAAATTTCACTTGAATTGGAGTTCTATAAATCCAGATATAGTTAAAAATCTGAGGAGAGGTCAGACAGTAACAGTTCAAAAATGGACAGTAACAGTTGGACAGTAACAGTCCAAACGTTTGTTAATAAGCAATTTTGACTACCTTAGAGGCAGAACTGGGTTCTTTCCAAAACATAGAACTTGTAGCCTCATTTATTACCTTTCCAACGCCATAAATGTCACTTGAATCGGAGTTCTATAACTCCAGATATAGTTAAAAATCTGAGGAGAGGTCAGACAGTAACAGTTCAAAAATGGACAGTAACAGTCCAAGCGTTTGTTAATGAGCGATTTTGACTACCTTAGAGGCAGAACTGGGTTCTTCCCAAAACATAGAACTTGTAGCCTCATGTCTTACCTTTCGAACGCCATAAATTTCACTTGAATTGGAGTTCTATAAATCCAGATATAGTTAAAAATCTGAGGAGAGGTCAGACAGTAACAGTTCAAAAATGGACAGTAACAGTTGGACAGTAACAGTCCAAGCGTTTGTTAATGAACGATTTTGACTACCTTAGAGGCAGAACTGGGTTCTTTCCAAAACATAGAACTTGTAGCCTCATGTCTTACCTTTCCAACACCATAAATTTTGCTTGAATCGGAGTTCTATAACTCCAGATATAGTTAAAAATCTGAGGAGAGGTCAGACAGTAACAGTTCAAAAATGGACAGTAACAGTCCAAGCGTTTGTTAATAAGCAATTTTGACTACCTTAGAGGCAGAACTGGGTTCTTCCCAAAACATAGAACTTGTAGCCTCATGTCTTACATTTCCAACGCCATAATTTTCGCTTGAATCGGAGTTCTATAACTCCAAATATAGTTAAAAATATGAGGAGAGGTCAGACAGTAACAGTTCAAAAATGGACAGTAACAGTTGGACAGTAACAGTCCAACCATTTGTTAATGAGCAATTTTGACTATCTTAGAGGTAGAACTGGGTTCTTTCCAAAACATAGAACTTGTAGCCTCATTTCTTACCTTTCCAACGCCATAAATTTCACTTGAATCGGAGTTCTATAACTCCAGATATAGTTAAAAATCTGAGGAGAGGTCAGACAGTAACAGTTCAAAAATGGACAGTAACAGTCCAAGCGTTTGTTAATGAGCGATTTTGACTACCTTAGAGGCAGAACTGGGTTCTTCCCAAAACATAGAACTTGTAGCCTCATGTCTTACCTTTCGAACGCCATAAATTTCACTTGAATTGGAGTTCTATAAATCCAGATATAGTTAAAAATCTAAGGAGAGGTCATACAGTAACAGTTCAAAAATGGACAGTAACAGTTGGACAGTAACAGTCCAAGCGTTTGTTAATAAGCAATTTTGACTACCTTAGAGGCAGAACTGGGTTCTTCCCAAAACATAGAACTTGTAGCCTCATGTCTTACATTTCTAACGCCATAATTTTTGCTTGAATCGGAGTTCTATAACTCCAAATATAGTTAAAAATCTGAGGAGAGGTCAGACAGTAACAATTCAAAAATGGAGAGTAACAGTTGGACAGTAACAGTCCAAGTGTTTGTTAATAAGCAATTTTGACTACCTTAGAGGCAGAACTGGGTTCTTCCCAAAACATAGAACTTGTAGCCTCATGTCTTACATTTCCAACGCCATAATTTTTGCTTGAATCGGAGTTCTATAACTCCAGATATAGTTAAAAATATGAGGAGAGGTCAGACAGTAACAGTTCAAAAATGGACAGTAACAGTTGGACAGTAACAGTCCAAGCGTTTGTTAATAAGCAATTTTGACTATCTTAGAGGCAGAACTGGATTCTTCCCAAAACATAGAACTTGTAGCCTCATGTCTTACCTTTCGAACGCCATAAATTTCACTTTAATTGGAGTTCTTTAACTCCAGATATAGTTAAAAATATAAGGAGAGTTCAGACAGTAACAGTTCCAAAATGGACAGTAACAGTTGGACAGTAACAGTCCAAACATTTGTTAATGAGCGATTTTGACTACCTTAGAGGCAGAACTGGGTTCTTCCCAAAACATAGAACTTGTAGCCTCATGTCTTACCTTTCGAACGCCATAAATTTCACTTGAATTGGAGTTCTATAAATCCAGATATAGTTAAAAATCTAAGGAGAGGTCATACAGTAACAGTTCAAAAATGGACAGTAACAGTTGGACAGTAACAGTCCAAGCGTTTGTTAATAAGCAATTTTGACTACCTTAGAGGCAGAACTGGGTTCTTCCCAAAACATAGAACTTGTAGCCTCATGTCTTACATTTCTAACGCCATAATTTTTGCTTGAATCGGAGTTCTATAACTCCAAATATAGTTAAAAATCTGAGGAGAGGTCAGACAGTAACAATTCAAAAATGGAGAGTAACAGTTGGACAGTAACAGTCCAAGTGTTTGTTAATAAGCAATTTTGACTACCTTAGAGGCAGAACTGGGTTCTTCCCAAAACATAGAACTTGTAGCCTCATGTCTTACATTTCCAACGCCATAATTTTTGCTTGAATCGGAGTTCTATAACTCCAGATATAGTTAAAAATATGAGGAGAGGTCAGACAGTAACAGTTCAAAAATGGACAGTAACAGTTGGACAGTAACAGTCCAAGCGTTTGTTAATAAGCAATTTTGACTATCTTAGAGGCAGAACTGGATTCTTCCCAAAACATAGAACTTGTAGCCTCATGTCTTACCTTTCGAACGCCATAAATTTCACTTTAATTGGAGTTCTTTAACTCCAGATATAGTTAAAAATATAAGGAGAGTTCAGACAGTAACAGTTCCAAAATGGACAGTAACAGTTGGACAGTAACAGTCCAAACATTTGTTAATGAGCGATTTTGACTACCTTAGAGGCAGAACTGGGTTCTTCCCAAAACGTAGAACTTGTAGGCTCATGTCTTACCTTTCGAACCCCATAAATTTCACTTGAATTGGAGTTCTATAAATCCAGATATAGTTAAAAATCTGAGGAGAGGTCAGACAGTAACAGTTCAAAAATGGACAGTAACAGTTGGACAGTAACAGTCCAAGCGTTTGTTAATGAACGATTTTGACTACCTTAGAGGCAGAACTGGGTTCTTACCAAAACATAGAACTTGTAGCCTCATTTCTTACCTTTCCAACGCCATAAATTTCACTTGAATCGGAGTTCTATAACTCCAGATATAGTTAAAAATCTGAGGAGAGGTCAGACAGTAACAGTTCAAAAATGGACAGTAACAGTCCAAGCATTTGTTAATGAGCGATTTTGACTACCTTAGAGGCAGAACTAGGTTCTTCCCAAAACATAGAACTTGTAGCCTCATGTCTTACCTTTCGAACGCCATAAATTTCACTTGAATTGGAGTTCTATAAATCCAAATATAGTTAAAAATCTGAGGAGAGGTCAGACAGTAACAGTTCAAAAATGGACAGTAACAGTTGGACAGTAACAGTCCAAGCGTTTGTTAATAAGCAATTTTGACTACCTTAGAGGCAGAACTGGGTTCTTCCCAAAACATAGAACTTGTAGCCTCATGTCTTAGATTTCCAACGCCATAATTTTCGCTTGAATCGGAGTTCTATAACTCCAAATATAGTTAAAAATATGAGGAGAGGTCAGACAGTAACAGTTCAAAAATGGACAGTAACAATTGGACAGTAACAGTCCAAGCGTTTGTTAATAAGCGATTTTGACTACCTTAGAGGCAGAACTGGGTTCTTTCCAAAACATAGAACTTGTAGCCTCATTTATTACCTTTCCAACGCCATAAATGTCACTTGAATCGGAGTTCTATAACTCCAGATATAGTTAAAAATCTGAGGAGAGGTCAGACAGTAACAGTTCAAAAATGGACAGTAACAGTCCAAGCGTTTGTTAATGAGCGATTTTGACTACCTTAGAGGCAGAACTGGGTTCTTCCCAAAACATAGAACTTGTAGCCTCATGTCTTACCTTTCGAACGCCATAAATTTCACTTGAATTGGAGTTCTATAAATCCAGATATAGTTAAAAATCTGAGGAGAGGTCAGACAGTAACAGTTCAAAAATGGACAGTAACAGTTGGACAGTAACAGTCCAAGCGTTTGTTAATGAACGATTTTGACTACCTTAGAGGCAGAACTGGGTTCTTTCCAAAACATAGAACTTGTAGCCTCATGTCTTACCTTTCCAACACCATAAATTTTGCTTGAATCGGAGTTCTATAACTCCAGATATAGTTAAAAATCTGAGGAGAGGTCAGACAGTAACAGTTCAAAAATGGACAGTAACAGTCCAAGCGTTTGTTAATAAGCAATTTTGACTACCTTAGAGGCAGAACTGGGTTCTTCCCAAAACATAGAACTTGTAGCCTCATGTCTTACATTTCCAACGCCATAATTTTCGCTTGAATCGGAGTTCTATAACTCCAAATATAGTTAAAAATATGAGGAGAGGTCAGACAGTAACAGTTCAAAAATGGACAGTAACAGTTGGACAGTAACAGTCCAACCATTTGTTAATGAGCAATTTTGACTATCTTAGAGGTAGAACTGGGTTCTTTCCAAAACATAGAACTTGTAGCCTCATTTCTTACCTTTCCAACGCCATAAATTTCACTTGAATCGGAGTTCTATAACTCCAGATATAGTTAAAAATCTGAGGAGAGGTCAGACAGTAACAGTTCAAAAATGGACAGTAACAGTCCAAGCGTTTGTTAATGAGCGATTTTGACTACCTTAGAGGCAGAACTGGGTTCTTCCCAAAACATAGAACTTGTAGCCTCATGTCTTACCTTTCGAACGCCATAAATTTCACTTGAATTGGAGTTCTATAAATCCAGATATAGTTAAAAATCTAAGGAGAGGTCATACAGTAACAGTTCAAAAATGGACAGTAACAGTTGGACAGTAACAGTCCAAGCGTTTGTTAATAAGCAATTTTGACTACCTTAGAGGCAGAACTGGGTTCTTCCCAAAACATAGAACTTGTAGCCTCATGTCTTACATTTCTAACGCCATAATTTTTGCTTGAATCGGAGTTCTATAACTCCAAATATAGTTAAAAATCTGAGGAGAGGTCAGACAGTAACAATTCAAAAATGGAGAGTAACAGTTGGACAGTAACAGTCCAAGTGTTTGTTAATAAGCAATTTTGACTACCTTAGAGGCAGAACTGGGTTCTTCCCAAAACATAGAACTTGTAGCCTCATGTCTTACATTTCCAACGCCATAATTTTTGCTTGAATCGGAGTTCTATAACTCCAGATATAGTTAAAAATATGAGGAGAGGTCAGACAGTAACAGTTCAAAAATGGACAGTAACAGTTGGACAGTAACAGTCCAAGCGTTTGTTAATAAGCAATTTTGACTATCTTAGAGGCAGAACTGGATTCTTCCCAAAACATAGAACTTGTAGCCTCATGTCTTACCTTTCGAACGCCATAAATTTCACTTTAATTGGAGTTCTTTAACTCCAGATATAGTTAAAAATATAAGGAGAGTTCAGACAGTAACAGTTCCAAAATGGACAGTAACAGTTGGACAGTAACAGTCCAAACATTTGTTAATGAGCGATTTTGACTACCTTAGAGGCAGAACTGGGTTCTTCCCAAAACGTAGAACTTGTAGGCTCATGTCTTACCTTTCGAACCCCATAAATTTCACTTGAATTGGAGTTCTATAAATCCAGATATAGTTAAAAATCTGAGGAGAGGTCAGACAGTAACAGTTCAAAAATGGACAGTAACAGTTGGACAGTAACAGTCCAAGCGTTTGTTAATGAACGATTTTGACTACCTTAGAGGCAGAACTGGGTTCTTACCAAAACATAGAACTTGTAGCCTCATTTCTTACCTTTCCAACGCCATAAATTTCACTTGAATCGGAGTTCTATAACTCCAGATATAGTTAAAAATCTGAGGAGAGGTCAGACAGTAACAGTTCAAAAATGGACAGTAACAGTCCAAGCATTTGTTAATGAGCGATTTTGACTACCTTAGAGGCAGAACTGGGTTCTTCCCAAAACATAGAACTTGTAGCCTCATGTCTTACCTTTCGAACGCCATAAATTTCACTTGAATTGGAGTTCTATAAATCCAAATATAGTTAAAAATCTGAGGAGAGGTCAGACAGTAACAGTTCAAAAATGGACAGTAACAGTTGGACAGTAACAGTCCAAGCGTTTGTTAATAAGCAATTTTGACTACCTTAGAGGCAGAACTGGGTTCTTCCCAAAACATAGAACTTGTAGCCTCATGTCTTACATTTCCAACGCCATAATTTTCGCTTGAATCGGAGTTCTATAACTCCAAATATAGTTAAAAATATGAGGAGAGGTCAGACAGTAACAGTTCAAAAATGGACAGTAACAGTTGGACAGTAACAGTCCAAGCGTTTGTTAATAAGCGATTTTGACTACCTTAGAGGCAGAACTGGGTTCTTTCCAAAACATAGAACTTGTAGCCTCATTTATTACCTTTCCAACGCCACAAATGTCACTTGAATCGGAGTTCTATAACTCCAGATATAGTTAAAAATCTGAGGAGAGGTCAGACAGTAACAGTTCAAAAATGGACAGTAACAGTCCAAGCGTTTGTTAATGAGCGATTTTGACTACCTTAGAGGCAGAACTGGGTTCTTCCCAAAACATAGAACTTGTAGCCTCATGTCTTACCTTTCGAACGCCATAAATTTCACTTGAATTGGAGTTCTATAAATCCAGATATAGTTAAAAATCTGAGGAGAGGTCAGACAGTAACAGTTCAAAAATGGACAGTAACAGTTGGACAGTAACAGTCCAAGCGTTTGTTAATGAACGATTTTGACTACCTTAGAGGCAGAACTGGGTTCTTCCCAAAACATAGAACTTGTAGCCTCATGTCTTACATTTCCAACGCCATAATTTTTGCTTGAATCGGAGTTCTATAACTCCAGATATAGTTAAAAATATGAGGAGAGGTCAGACAGTAACAGTTCAAAAATGGACAGTAACAGTTGGACAGTAACAGTCCAAGCGTTTGTTAATAAGCAATTTTGACTATCTTAGAGGCAGAACTGGATTCTTCCCAAAACATAGAACTTGTAGCCTCATGTCTTACCTTTCGAACGCCATAAATTTCACTTTAATTGGAGTTCTTTAACTCCAGATATAGTTAAAAATATAAGGAGAGTTCAGACAGTAACAGTTCCAAAATGGACAGTAACAGTTGGACAGTAACAGTCCAAACATTTGTTAATGAGCGATTTTGACTACCTTAGAGGCAGAACTGGGTTCTTCCCAAAACGTAGAACTTGTAGGCTCATATCTTACCTTTCGAACCCCATAAATTTCACTTGAATTGGAGTTCTATAAATCCAGATATAGTTAAAAATCTGAGGAGAGGTCAGACAGTAACAGTTCAAAAATGGACAGTAACAGTTGGACAGTAACAGTCCAAGCGTTTGTTAATGAACGATTTTGACTACCTTAGAGGCAGAACTGGGTTCTTACCAAAACATAGAACTTGTAGCCTCATTTCTTACCTTTCCAACGCCATAAATTTCACTTGAATCGAAGTTCTATAACTCCAGATATAGTTAAAAATCTGAGGAGAGGTCAGACAGTAACAGTTCAAAAATGGACAGTAACAGTCCAAGCATTTGTTAATGAGCGATTTTGACTACCTTAGAGGCAGAACTGGGTTCTTCCCAAAACATAGAACTTGTAGCCTCATGTCTTACCTTTCGAACGCTATAAATTTCACTTGAATTGGAGTTCTATAAATCCAAATATAGTTAAAAATCTGAGGAGAGGTCAGACAGTAACAGTTCAAAAATGGACAGTAACAGTTGGACAGTAACAGTCCAAGCGTTTGTTAATAAGCAATTTTGACTACCTTAGAGGCAGAACTGGGTTCTTCCCAAAACATAGAACTTGTAGCCTCATGTCTTACATTTCCAACGCCATAATTTTCGCTTGAATCGGAGTTCTATAACTCCAAATATAGTTAAAAATATGAGGAGAGGTCAGACAGTAACAGTTCAAAAATGGACAGTAACAGTTGGACAGTAACAGTCCAAGCGTTTGTTAATGAACGATTTTGACTACCTTAGAGGCAGAACTGGGTTCTTTCCAAAACATAGAACTTGTAGCCTCATGTCTTACCTTTTCAACACCATAAATTTTGCTTGAATCGGAGTTCTATAACTCCAGATATAGTTAAAAATCTGAGGAGAGGTCAGACAGTAACAGTTCAAAAATGGACAGTAACAGTCCAAGCGTTTGTTAATGAGCGATTTTGACTACCTTAGAGGCAGAACTGGGTTCTTCCCAAAACATAGAACTTGTAGCCTCATGTCTTACCTTTCGAACGCTATAAATTTCACTTGAATTGGAGTTCTATAAATCGAAATATAGTTAAAAATCTGAGGAGAGGTCAGACAGTAACAGTTCAAAAATGGACAGTAACAGTTGGACAGTAACAGTCCAAGCGTTTGTTAATAAGCAATTTTGACTACCTTAGAGGCAGAACTGGGTTCTTCCCAAAACATAGAACTTGTAGCCTCATGTCTTACATTTCCAACGCCATAATTTTCGCTTGAATCGGAGTTCTATAACTCCAAATATAGTTAAAAATATGAGGAGAGGTCAGACAGTAACAGTTCAAAAATGGACAGTAACAGTTGGACAGTAACAGTCCAAGCGTTTGTTAATAAGCGATTTTGACTACCTTAGAGGCAGAACTGGGTTCTTTCCAAAACATAGAACTTGTAGCCTCATTTATTACCTTTCCAACGCCACAAATGTCACTTGAATCGGAGTTCTATAACTCCAGATATAGTTAAAAATCTGAGGAGAGGTCAGACAGTAACAGTTCAAAAATGGACAGTAACAGTCCAAGCGTTTGTTAATGAGCGATTTTGACTACCTTAGAGGCAGAACTGGGTTCTTCCCAAAACATAGAACTTGTAGCCTCATGTCTTACCTTTCGAACGCCATAAATTTCACTTGAATTGGAGTTCTATAAATCCAGATATAGTTAAAAATCTGAGGAGAGGTCAGACAGTAACAGTTCAAAAATGGACAGTAACAGTTGGACAGTAACAGTCCAAGCGTTTGTTAATGAACGATTTTGACTACCTTAGAGGCAGAACTGGGTTCTTTCCAAAACATAGAACTTGTAGCCTCATGTCTTACCTTTTCAACACCATAAATTTTGCTTGAATCGGAGTTCTATAACTCCAGATATAGTTAAAAATCTGAGGAGAGGTCAGACAGTAACAGTTCAAAAATGGACAGTAACAGTCCAAGCGTTTGTTAATAAGCAATTTTGACTACCTTAGAGGCAGAACTGGGTTCTTCCCAAAACATAGAACTTGTAGCCTCATGTCTTACATTTCCAACGCCATAATTTTCGCTTGAATCGGAGTTCTATAACTCCAAATATAGTTAAAAATATGAGGAGAGGTCAGACAGTAACAGTTCAAAAATGGACAGTAACAGTTGGACAGTAACAGTCCAACCATTTGTTAATGAGCAATTTTGACTATCTTAGAGGTAGAACTGGGTTCTTTCCAAAACATAGAACTTGTAGCCTCATTTCTTACCTTTCCAACGCCACAAATTTCACTTGAATCGGAGTTCTATAACTCCAGATATAGTTAAAAATCTGAGGAGAGGTCAGACAGTAACAGTTCAAAAATGGACAGTAACAGTTGGACAGTAACAGTCCAAACATTTGTTAATGAGCAATTTTGACTATCTTAGAGGCAGAACTAGGTTCTTCCCAAAACATAGAACTTGTAGCCTCATTTCTTACCTTTCCAACGCCATAAATTTCACTTCAATCGGAGTTCTATAACTCCAGATATAGTTAAAAATCTAAGGAGAGGTCAGACAGTAACAGTTCCAAAATGGACAGTAACAGTTGGACAGTAACAGTCCAAGCATTTGTTAATGAGCGATTTTGACTACCTTAGAGGCAGAACTCGGTTCTTCCCAAAACATAGAACTTGTATCCTCATGTCTTACCTTTCGAACACCCTAAATTTCACTTGAATCGGAGTTCTATAACTCCAGATATAGTTAAAAATCTGAGGAGAGGTCAGACAGTAACAATTCAAAAATGGATAGTAACAGTTGGACAGTAACAGTCCAAGTGTTTGTTAATGAGTGATTTTGACTACCTTAGAGGCAGAACTGGGTTCTTCCCAAAACATAGAACTTGTAGCCTCATGTCTTACATTTCCAACGCCATAATTTTTGCTTGAATCGGAGTTCTATAACTCCAGATATAGTTAAAAATATGAGGAGAGGTCAGACAGTAACAGTTCAAAAATGGACAGTAACAGTTGGACAGTAACAGTCCAAGCGTTTGTTAATAAGCAATTTTGACTATCTTAGAGGCAGAACTGGGTTCTTCCCAAAACATAGAACTTGTAGCCTCATGTCTTACCTTTCGAACGCCATAAATTTCACTTTAATTGGAGTTCTATAACTCCAGATATAGTTAAAAATATAAGGAGAGGTCAGACAGTAACAGTTCCAAAATGGACAGTAACAGTTGGACAGTAACAGTCCAAACATTTGTTAATGAGTGATTTTGACTACCTTAGAGGCAGAACTGGGTTCTTCCCAAAACATAGAACTTGTAGCCTCATGTCTTACCTTTCGAACACCATAAATTTTACTTGAATCGGAGTTCTATAGCTCCAGATATAGTTAAAAATCTGAGTAGAGGTCAGATAGTAACAGTTCAAAAATGGATAGTAACAGTTGGACAGTAACAGTCCAAGCGTTTGTTAATAAGCAATTTTGACTACCTTAGAGGCAGAACTGGGTTCTTCCCAAAACATAGAACTTGTAGCCTCATGTCTTACATTTCCAACGCCATAATTTTTGCTTGAATCGGAGTTCTATAACTCCAGATATAGTTAAAAATATGAGGAGAGGTCAGACAGTAACAGTTCAAAAATGGACAGTAACAGTTGGACAGTAACAGTCCAAGCGTTTGTTAATAAGCAATTTTGACTATCTTAGAGGCAGAACTGGGTTCTTCCCAAAACATAGAACTTGTAGCCTCATGTCTTACCTTTCGAACGCCATAAATTTCACTTTAATTGGAGTTCTATAACTCCAGATATAGTTAAAAATATAAGGAGAGGTCAGACAGTAACAGTTCCAAAATGGACAGTAACAGTTGGACAGTAACAGTCCAAACATTTGTTAATGAGTGATTTTGACTACCTTAGAGGCAGAACTGGGTTCTTCCCAAAACATAGAACTTGTAGCCTCATGTCTTACCTTTCGAACACCATAAATTTTACTTGAATCGGAGTTCTATAGCTCCAGATATAGTTAAAAATCTGAGTAGAGGTCAGATAGTAACAGTTCAAAAATGGATAGTAACAGTTGGACAGTAACAGTCCAAGCGTTTGTTAATAAGCAATTTTGACTACCTTAGAGGCAGAACTGGGTTCTTCCCAAAACATAGAACTTGTAGCCTCATGTCTTACCTTTCCAACACCATAAATTTTGCTTGAATCGGAGTTCTATAACTCTAGATATAGTTAAAAATCTAAGGAGAGGTCAGACAGTAACAGTTCAAAAATGGACAGTAACAGTTGGACAATAACAGTCCAAGCGTTTGTTAATGAGCAATTTTGACTACCTTAGAGGCAGAACTGGGTTCTTCCCAAAACATAGAACTTGTAGCCTCATGTCTTACCTTTCCAACACCATAAATTTTGCTTGAATCGGAGTTCTATAACTCCAGATATAGTTAAAAATCTGAGGAGAGGTCAGACAATAACAGTTCAAAAACGAGGCAGTAACAGTTGGACAGTGAAAGTCCAAATATAAAGAAAGGAATGATAACTAGGATTGGACAAAGAACGACAGTAATAATGAGTGAAATGAGAAAAACATAAAATACTAAGAAATGACTGAAAGAAAGACTTATTGGTTGTTGATATGGTTATTATAAAACATATCCTTGAGTGAGGAAAATTTATGAGATAAACCTGTGATTTGCAGGAGGGACCACAGACGTGGTGCAACAGCAGCAGCAGGGGAGCACGAGTAAAGCTTCTATTGTAGGTAGGTGATTCACACCTATGCTTCCTAGTTAAATTCCATGATTTAATATATTTTGATGTGAGATGTGAATTACTGAATGAAATTGACTCCTATGGGGTGGTGATGACGATACCAGTGAAATTGGTATCGGTAATGTGATAAGCAAAAGTAATCATGTTGATCTTATAAGGTCTGGAATGAAGGTTGATAGTGACAGAGGGAACGGTTATTAATAGTTGAATAAGGAAGAGATTTTAAATAAAAAAAAACTAGAAGGGAGAAGTAAATGAAATATGAATGCATGTTACCCTGTTGAAATTATTAGATATTCATATTGTTATATTTATGGAAATATTCACCTTGCAATAATATGTATTTTGTTTCAGGATCATCGCATGCACGACAGGAGTAGATCCTAGCTTATGTTCCCTTTTTGAAGTCTAGGTTCTAGGGAGTATACCCTTGTATTTTGTAAACATGAAAATGGTTGTATAACTTAATTTGTATAATAAATGTTTAAACTTGATTGGATGAATTTAACGTTGTAGTTTATATAACCATATTTCATGTCTATGAATTTATATTTATTTAAATTATTCATCCATAATGATATTTTTGTTATATCATGCATATCATAAATATTATGGTTGATAGGTGTGAGTATAATTGTGGAATTGAAACCCAGGTTGATTGGGTCGGGAATTAAGTTATGAGATGCGAACTGTTAGAAGTATAAACAGGTTACATGTCAGTAATTTGGGACCTTCCGGTATAGGGGGGACTCCGTCAAAATTTCCGGTAGATGTTAACACGAAAACCGTGAATATGTATATATATATATAAAAATTTAACTACTCTGTTTTTCTATTGACATGAGATTGTGGTTTTATCCCAGAAATGAGGGATGTTACAGGGGTAAATGATTGACTAGCTTCGGCTAATGACATCCGAATGGATGACCGAGGTAAATGATTGACTAGCTCCGGCTAATGGCATCCGCTAATGACATCCTAAATGGATAATCGAGATGAATAAGTGATTAGCTATGGTAATGGCACCATAGATGAATTACCAGAATGAATAAATGACTAGCTTCGGTAAATGGCATCCTAAATGGACAGTCGAGATGCATAAATTACTAGTTTCGGCTAATAACATCCTAAGTGGATAATCGAGATGAACAACTGATTAACTACTACTAATGGCATCCGAAGGGATGATCGAGATAGATGATTGATTAGATTCGGCTAATAGCATCCTAGGTGGATGACCGAGATGATCAAATGATTAACTACGACTAATGACATTTTAAATGGATAATCGAGATGCATAAATTACTAGCTTCGGCGAATAACATCCTAGGTGAATGATCGAGATGATCAAATGATTAACTACGACTAATGACATTTTAAATGGATAATCGAGATGCATAAATTACTAGCTTTGGCGAATAGCATCCTAGGTGGATCACCGAGATGAACAAATGATTAATTATGACTAATGACATCCTAAATGGATAATCGAATAGCATTCTAAATGGATAATCAGGATGAAGAAATGACTAGCTGCAACTAATCACATCCTAAGTAGATGACCGAGATGGAAAAATATTCATATGTATGAGTAGCTATGGCTAATGGCCCCCTAGTGGATGACAGGATGAATAAATGATTGGCTTCGGCTAATGGCCTCCTAAAAGGGTAGTCGAATTTGAGTGTATGAGTTAGTTTTAAGAACTAATGCGTTCATATATACTACGTTTCGTATATACTAGGTATATGAAAGGACTATAATGGTTATGCTGTAAACAGAGAAAAACATTAATTCAGCTAATGACATTTGAAATAAATGATCGGGTTTGAGTACTGCGATTAGCCTCAGTAATTTTAATGGTGGTATTTACATAAGTAAAGGGAATTAAAAGAATTATGCTTTTTGGTCCATGAATGAAATGTGCCTTTAATCTTGTTTTCTTAAATGGCCTATAATGCTTAAAATTACCTTGTGTTGTAACAGGGACAACATACCAATATGGTGCGTAAAGAAATTCATTTCGTGGCTCACACATTTTGAAAAGAATTATATACTCACCTATTATGGGTGATATGAGTTCTGCATGAACGGGCATGTAAATCACTCAATTAGTCGTCCAATCCCTTTTGTAAAAAAAAAAAACTAGTAATTAAATACGGACAAGAATGTACGAACAGGTTGATATGAAGTGTATGAATACTCATATGAGGTATTCATCTAATGAGAACATCATGTTGTAAGAATCACACGCGGTATGAACTCATGATGTCACGAGATTAGAAATGAATGGGAATTTATGAATATGTCGATATGATGTAAGGTAAAAAAAAAAATCCAGTGACTTTGGCCTTGAAAAGGCAGGGTCGTTACAGTATGACTAATGTTATATGTCTGTATTTTATACATCATCCTTTTTATTTATTTTTGTTCATCTAAATGGGATATTGATTTAAGCTCTTGCACATACTACACAACACTTTCTTTTGCACACATGTTGCTTTAGGTTAGCATGAAGAACGAATAGTGTCTCAATTGTCATTGACCCTGCAATACTTATGAAACCCCCAAACTTTTATGGATAGTCTACTTGATCACAATAAGTAGCTAACGTGCTTCACCTCGTCTATACTATTTGTGCTATATAGGCCTTACTTCAGCTTAATAAGGCCCATTAACTAAACAGGGATGGACCTTTTATAAATAACTTAGTTAGCTAACCTACCCTTACACGTAATAGTTAGAACCTTCCCTTTGGTTGTTTTCCTTGTATTATAATATCTAATCAATTATTTTTTATATTCTTTCTAAATATTTAACTTTACATAAGTTATTTTTTGAGCTTTTGAAAAGGGAGGGAAAACAATTATAAACAACATTTTAAAAGATCAATCATCTTAAAAATCATAGAATATAAAGGAAGAACCTTTAAGAGAGAAAAAAAACTACTAGATAGGTTGCTTGAATAGAACCTTCAAACTATACCATCTGGTGAAGGGCCCTCTAATAAAGAGAACAGAAATACGTAACCTATAGCTCATCCTTTTATCTCCTACAACTATGAACATACCACTTGGTTTTTATCCATATTCGAAAAATCCTACATAATAATGCCTATTGCCTAGCTCTTGAAAGTTCCTTATCCTTTCTTGGTAGTATCACCTTACCAACAAAGAGGGCTTGCTCTTATTATAAAGCCTACTAAATAAAGTGTTGAAATGAAAAGCCTAAAAAAGAGTTTATTAGCAATTGAAGAATATCTAAAAGTAATCAAAGACATTAATCTTTATGATTCTATAAGGGCATCCTTAGTGCTGGATATAATCATTTTATAAAACGTCAAACTATTTGAAATTACCAAGGACATTGGTGTTGAGTAACCTATAACCATTTGCAGATTTACCACAATAAGATATAGAAAGTGATTAATGTTAATAAACTTCTCATTCAATTGGCCTGGAGTAAACAGGTCAACCGTTGGCTCAACCCAGAACTTGAGTGACCCGGCAAAAACCCAGTAGAGACCTTTTTTTTTCAAATTTGTTTTTTCTCCTATCCATTTTTTTTATATTTTTCAATTGGTTACTAAATCCTTTTAAAGTTTACTATATAAATACTAGAAGAAAGTTTTATTTTTTCAATATGGAATTTGAAACCTTTTAATATATATACTCTATATTCATAAGAAAAAAAATTATGTTTTTTCAATATGAAATAAAAAATCTTTTTGGTTTAAATACTTCAACTTTAAAAAATAAGATAGTATATTTCCAATGTGAGATAAAAAAACCTTTTGAAATAATCTTTTAAACTTAATTATTTACAACATATATAGCCTATATCTATATGAATTGTTTCATAATTTTTTCATATAAAATATTAAAAAATCAAATATTTTTTTAAAATTTTTCTGGGTGACCCGAGTACTTGGACGAGTCTATTTTATTAAAAATTTAGGTCTGCAATTGGCCCAGAATAAACCATTCGACCCGCCAGGTCAACCCGGAACTTGGATGACACGGCAAAAACTCGGTAGAGACCTTTTTTTAAAAAAAAATGTGTTTTTTTCTCTCCTACCTAGAGACCTCTCTTTTTCATATTTTTCAGTTGGTTACTAACTCATTTTAAAGTTCACTACATATGTAATAGCCCGACCCAACTTGCCATATATTGTCCGCTTTGGGCCTTACCGCCCTCACGGTTTTGTTCCTGGTGACACGAGCCTACTTCTGAGCCTGACGCCCCAAAACGCGTATGACAAGTTAGTAACCAGCACTCTTAATAAGGCCAGCCACCACTCCCTCACCCGCCGATGTGGGATCTTACAATATAAATACTATAAGAATGTTTTATTTTTTCAATGTGGGATTTGAAGCTCTTTAGTATATATACTTTATGTTCACAAGAAAAAAATTATGTTTTTTTTCAATATGGGATAAAAGTTTTGGTTTAAATACTTCAATTTAGAAGAATATGATAGTATCTTTCCAATATGGAATAAAAAACCTTTTGAAATTATTTTTTAAACTTAATTGTTTACCATATGTATAACCTATATCCATATAGATTGTTTTTTAATTTTTTCATATAAAATTGTAAAACATCAAATATTTTTTTTCAATTTTTTCAGGTGACCCGAGGCCTTGACCGAGTTTCTTTCATTCAAAATTCGGGCCTGCAATTGGCTTGAAGTAAATCGGTCGATTTGCTGGGTCAACTTGGAACTCGGGTAACCCGACAAAATTCGTTAGAGAACTTTTTTTTCCTTCAAATGTGTTTTTTATCCTACCCAGAGATCCTTGTTTTTTTATATTTTTAGTTGATTACTAACTCATTTCAAAGTTCATTATATAAGTACTAGAAGAAAGTTTTATTTTTGCAATATGAGATTTGAAACCCTTTAGTATATGTACTCTATGTTTACAAGTAAAAAGTTATGTTTTTTCAATGTGGGATAATAAACCTTTTTTGTTTAAATACTTCAACTTAAAAGAATAAGATAATATCTTTCCAATGTGGGATAAAAAATCTTTTAAAATAGTCTTTTAAACTTAATTATTTACAACATGTAACGACCCGAATTTTTCAAATCCAAAATCAAAGGAATTTATTTTTTTATTTAGGTTTACGATACTTCTCACAATGACATTTCATGAATTAGTAATTAGGTTCCCTTCCTTATCATGACATCATACAAATATAGTTTTTGTAAATCAACATTCCCATAAGATGGATACTCAATACATATGCCCATAATATTATATTTTCATATTCATACATTTACATTACATCATATTGACATACTCATGAGTTTACTTTTCTATTCTATTCTCGTTATCAACACGAGTGCCGAACGACAATTTTACACAACCAGTACTTTTTTTTATATGATCCTTATGTGATTTCACAACATAACATCCTCATAAAAGAGAAAACCGATTCATTGCTAACACCATAATTTGGTAGTGAAAACTGATTTGTTGCTGACACTGCAATTCAACAGCAAAAACTGACACCACAATTCAACAGTGAACACCGATTCGTTGTTGACATCATAATTCGGCAGTGAAAACTGATTCGCTGCTGACATCAAAATGGTTGATGAAAATTGAGTCGATGTCGACCTAGAAATCATCAACGCAACCCTTGTCGTTGCCGATTCAGAAATCAACAATGGCAATAAAATCATTTCTGGTTTCATTTCTTCCTTTCAGCAAAAAATAAAGCTTATGTTAGGCTTCCTTCTACCAATGTTTCTCACGCAATGTGGACATAGAACTCATCAAATCACATTTCATTCATCATTCATCATCAAACAACACAAACATCAACACAAGCGATGACAATTCTACAACACATAACGATTCTATTTCATTTTTATCATATGTATGGTCACAAAATCATGTTGCAACTTATTTCCATCTCAAAATTCAAACAAGGACATCAACATCATTTTAGTTTCAGCACACAATTTGTTCTTAGAGTCCAGCAAAATGATACAATTTCAAGTATGAACATCTACATACATTTCGGTTCTAGCATACAATTTGTTCTTAGAATCCTGCAGAATGATACAAATTCAAGCATGAACATCTACATGCATTTTGATTCCAACATACAATTTGTTTTTAGAATCCAGCAGAATCGTACAATTTCAATCATGAACATCTACATACATTTCGATTCCAGCATACAATTTATTCTTACATAATCATTCAATTTCAAGCACGAACATCTACATGCATTCTTGTTCCAGCATACAATTTCTTCTTAGAATCCAGTAGAATCATACAATTTTCAAGCATGAACATCTACATGCATTTCATCACGTAATACATTCTATCTAGCCCTTCAGTTATGGCCAACCTTTTACCAAGTTTTGTCCATTCAATCTATTCATTTTTCTTTGTTAAATTTTTTGGAATTAAGTCTCCATTTAGCCCTATTTTCGCCCCTTTTTTTAGTTTAGGTTTTCTTTATAACTGGTGTAAAAATTCTAGGCATTCCCTCATGATTTTTCTTCATCCTTTCGGTTACAAGGTCACAAGAACAAGAGGAAGGAGGTTACAACACTCATACCTTATGAATCTAAATAGATTTAGGGAAAGTTTGATAGTATATCTTTTCTTCTTCTCTCAGTTTTCCCTTCTTCTTCTTTTCTCAGTTTCTCCTTCTTCTATTGGTTTCTCCCTACCGATTCTAGACCTTTACTCCATCCATGTCTGCAGTTGTTCAACCTCCTCTCAAGCTCTCGCTTCTCTCTCTTACGACTAAGGAAGGCACATGCAGCAGGGGTTTGTTCAACTCTCTTTAGAAAGGAGAAAAGAGGGCAAGAGCATGTAGTTAGACATATATAGCTGTTGCAGCTGGTCTTGGGAAGAGGAAAAGTCGGCCCCCCTCTCTCTCTCCCTCTGTATTTATACCCCTTCTTAAATAAGGCAGGGTGTTTGGGTGCTTGACAAGGGTTGTCCTTATCCCCCTTTTGATTTATCTTAGATTGGTTTCTATTTTAATTCTCCCCTAGGATAGGCATGTCCAACACTAATTTTTGTTAGGTTTTACAATATTGTTGCCAATTTCTGAAACTATGCCGCTGCTGATTTAAAAATCAACAGCAAAAACTGTGTCGCTGTTGATTTAGAAATCGACAATGAAAAATTATGTCGTTGCCGATTCAAAAATTAGCAGCGACGGTGGAGTCATTTCTGGTTGAACTTTTTTTTGTTGGGTGTTTACATTCTCCTATCCTAATATAAATTTCTTCCTCGAAATTAAAGGGACTCGTATTGATAGTGCCTCTAGACTCTTAGAGCAAATACTACAGTAATCGACTCCAGGTCGTGTATCAGGTAATTGTCTCCGTGAGTCTTTAACTGTCTTAACGCATAAGCGGTCACTTCCCTATGTTACATCAATCACACCCAAGTCCTTTCTTTAAGGCATTATTACTAACTACAAAATCCTCGGTAATTGGAACGTATCAGTTTTAGTATAGCAATATATCTAGCCTTGTACTTACTCAACTAATCATGCCTAGGATTATATTAAAATCGTATAATTCTAAGGGCACAAGGTTTTCTTCTATTTCATACCCTATTTCCTATTAGAGTTCCAATTTTGAACCCCTTTTTATATTATTTTCATCCTCCTTCCCCATATTTTGTGACAATTCTCCTAGTAATAAATGATTGGGTATCACCCAGTTCAAACAACACAAGCATATTAAAGTTATTTATTGGTAGTGTACCTGCTACCACATCGGATTCAGCTCTAACCTCTTCTTGTGTCAAGTGGAAGACTCTTCCTAGAGTCCGGTCATTTTATGCCCCTAGCCTTTCTCGATTGGGGTTTGCTTCTAATTGGGAAGACCTCATCGACCTATTCACTGTGATGGATTGTTGGTAACTTTGAGTTGGCTGCTGCATACTCTTTGTTTGCCCAATGTTTCTGTTAGGGCATTCCTTCTTATAATGGCCTCTTTCACCACAGTAATGACATTCTTGCCCTAAATACTAACAATTTCTCCATCTATGACTCTCTTCTCTACATATAAAACATAACCTTGGTGAAATGAAGCAGTCTTCCGGATGTCTTTGTTTGCACTTCACACAGTAAGGGTAATACATATTATTCTGATCACTAGTCCCCCCTCAAGAGTTCGCTCTTGGGTGAGTCTGTTTACTCATCTCTTCAACTCAATTGGTGGTGGAACGATATTGCTATTATTCCCCTCTTTTTGGATGCCTCTCCACTTTTTCCCTTCTCTCTTTTTCTTTGCTCTGTGATGCCTCTGATGGCCTTCTCCAATACAAGCTTCTAGAGCTTGTGCTGCCTCGATCAATTCTCTAACTGACTTGAATTGTACAACGATCAACCCTTGCTTTAATTATTGTTAAAACCCATCTCTCAGCTTCTCAATCATATATTCTTCACTGGGAATGTAGTGTGGAGCAAACAATAAGAGATCATGAAATCTCCTTTCATACTCCAATACTGACATGCTGTCTTAACGCCAAGAACTCTTGTTCCTTCACCTTATGATGGTATCTAGAATAAAACTGATTTTCAAAATTGGATTCGAAGTCGTTCCAGGTTAGTTTTTCGGTGGCACGCCTCAGTTGAATGATTTCCCACCATGTTATAGCCCGATCAGACAACAACTGAGTGGCACAATTTACTCGTAAGTCCTCGGGTATATTAATCTGAATCATATTTTTCTTCACTTTCCTTATCCACCTCCTAGCTATCTCTGCATCTTGTTCCCCCATGTATGGTTCACAACCCATTTCCCTTATACTTTTGATCAAGCATACAAGTAACACCATGCTGCCCGTGGCCGGGACAATCCCAGGGGCTGCCTGTGGAATCTATATGACTAGAGGCGCTTGTGTTATAGAGTTAGTCATGCCCTCCATCAATGTCTTAAGTATCTAAGCTAGAAGCCTCGAATTAGTATAAGGTAGGGGCACCCCCGTTGGAATTGTTGAGGGGTGTGCCTCCGTTCTTTCTTGTTGTCCCACCCTTATTGAGGGTACTTCTTCCATCTGATTTGGTACCCGTTCTTCTTTAGATTCTGCAGTTCTTTCTTGTAAGGACTCAGATGCTTTTCCCGGAGCGTGGGAAGTAGTATCATCAAATGGATCAGTTTGAGTCCCTTTTTAGGTGCGCACCATCCTGAAATAGATCACAACAACTTTATTATCATTAATCCTCAGGGTTTTAACCAGGCCCTATAATACCAACTGTAACGACCTGACTTTATCAAAGCTAAAATTGATGGATTTTTTTTATTTAGGTTCTCGATACATCTCACAATGACATTCCATGAATTAGTAATTATGTTTCCTTCCTTATCATGGCATTATACAAATATAGTTTTTGTAAATCAACATTCCTATAAGACAAATACTCAATACACATGTCCATAATATTATATTTTCATATTCATACATTTACATTACATCATATTGACATGGATGCAACCATATTATTTGATAGTTTTATCCATATTTATCTAGTATTTTGCCTATGTTTTATATATAAAATGCCTTAATATTCATTGTTTTATGTTTTGAAGGCACTTTTGGATGTAAGATTAAAAAGAAGTAAATTAGAGATAATTGACAAATTTGATCTCCAATCGATGTTTTGTGCAGAACTTGAGCTTTAGAGGTCGAAATAAAGTGATTCTAGTGGAATTAGAAAGCTAACGTCCATACTTTCTATATACTTTCTATACATATATGACAAGAAAAATAAAAGAGAAAGAGCATGAGTATCGCAGCCTTCAAAGTCAAATCTTACATTCTGCTAGTGTTAACCTTTGGCTATTCCGACTTGAATATCTTGAGCTAGAGAAGTTCATTAGATGCAAACTTAATTTTGTTGGATTTCTGACTCGAAGACCTATCAGCCTACCAAAGTTTAGAAGAAAAGGAGCTCATATGAGAGAGATATGATTTTTCTTAAATGACATATGAATTCTACCAGCAGACAGGTTTTGTGAAGAAACAAGTCCGAAGTACTTCTCAAAGCATCCAAACCAACATCCAAGTTTTTATTTCGGTAATTTAGCTCCTCTAAGTCCAAAGTCAAAGCTTGAAGATTTTATGCAAGACTATTTCTCTTTTTTAAGGAAAATAGTTATTGAAATACTTAAATGTAAATTGTCTACGAAAGAAAAGACTATTTTATAGGAAAGGAGGATTATGGTTTCCTATCAAATAAAAAGAAAAAGAGAAAGGAAAGGGGGCGGCCATAAAAGAGAAGAAAAACACACCTTTTTCTCTAAAAACCTGAAATCATGCATTTGTTTCCCTTTTGATTAGTTGTTTAATAGACATGCAAGGCTAAACTTTTTATTTTTGTTGCAAGGACATAGAAACCTTCGGATTTCAAGAACTGTAAGATTTATTTTACTTTTTCCTTTCAGTTTATATGATGAATATGTTTGTTTTCCTATGATATTTTAATTGCTAAAGCGGACTATAAGTTATTATTGTAAACAATCTATTGCTAAGTTTGCTATCAAAACCGGAGTTATGATATATAAACTTGTGAAGCAACTGGGTTTAATAATGATAGTGAATCTATGTTATTAATCTTAAGGAAAACATTTGATCAAGTCAAACATGTACTGCAGACAATTATGTGTCTAGATTAATCAATTTATCTAGTTCTTAAGGCTGCTATTCAATTAAATTACTAATGCGGACACTGTGGTTGTTTGATGGTTAGGGTTAATTACACTGCGGATTGGTTAACTAAGTAACATTAAAAAAAAATATTCAGAATATAAATTGATATATCATTTCAATGATCGATTTTGATTTCCGTAGGTGGACGTCTATTTGAAACCAAGGTTTGTTCTCTTGATAATTTTCTGATTTATTTAATTTAGCTTGATTGTTTAATTTTGATATAGCCTAGATAACCTCAACCCCCTCTAAATTACATATTGTCTAGCATAAAAATTTGAAATAAATCTTCCTCGTGGGATCGACCCCTACTTGCTTTATATTATCTTGTTTATTTAAGTTAGGGTAATTAATTTATGTGACCGCGACATCGCAACAAATATACTCATGAGTTTGTATTCTTGTTCTAGTCTCGTTATCAACACGAGTTTATACATGAGTGTTGAACGATAATTTTACACAACTAGTACTTTCTTTCATATGACCTTCATGTGATTTCACAACACAACATCCTCATAAAAAAGAATACCACATAAATATATTTATAACATCGTTTCTACATGTTCACACATCCACATCCGTGTTCCATTACAGTTTTCATTATAAGTCATTACAAAAGTGCCAAATGGCAAATATTCAACATAACACCTAAGACATACTATTACATAGCACCTTTCAAAATATGTGAACCTATGGAACGAGCTTTCCTATGCACCTTGATTGTGTGATGTCCCTGTTACAAAAACAATATGAATACAAGAATTGTAAATAATCTAACATAATAATAAACAGCTAGAAGTATGTTATCATTACTTTTTGTTATTAACTTGGAATGGGTAGATTCCTTCTTTTACTTCTTAATTGCATTGTACATCTTTTATTATTTTGTTAAGTGTACTTTTCTCATTCACACACCCCAACCTCTCCATAGGAGTTATGGGGCCGAAGTTTAACATCGGTCGGGGTTAATTACTTCACCTTAACCAGGTCATCCATCTGGATAGTTTTAGTCGTAGCTAATCATAACATTTAAACTCGCTCATCCACCTCGAATGCCATTAACCAAAACTAATCGCAAAATCAAACCCGTCATTTCTACATATACCATTAGCCGAAGACAATCATCATAATCAACTTGGTCATCCATCTCGGATGCCATTAGCCAAAGCTAATCATCAAACACAACCCGATCAACCATCTTAGATACCATTGGCCGAAACTAATCATTAATATCAACTCGGCAATCCATCTCGAATGTCATTAGCCGAAGCTTCACAACTCGATCATACATTTCAGATGTTATTAGTTGAAGCTAATCATCAATCACAACTCAGTCATCCATCTCAACTATTAGCCAAAGCTAATTATTAAACACAACTTGATCACCCATCTCGGATGCCATTAGCTGGAGCTAATCATCAATCACAACGTCGTCATCCATCTCGGATGCCATTAGCCGAAGCTAATCAATAACTCAATCAACATTTCATAATTGGTTTAATATTCGTCAACAGCTTAATCGACATTTCATAATCAATTTAACATTTGTCTATAACTCAATCAACATTTCACAATTGGTTTAATATTTATCAACAACTCAATCAACATTTCATAATCGGTTTAATATTCGTCAATAACTCAATTTTGTCAACAACTTAATCAACATTTCATAATTGGTTTAATATTCATCAACAACTCAATTTCATCAACAACTCAATCAACATTTCATAATCGGTTTGATATTTGTCAACAACTCAATTTCATCAACAACTCAATCAACATTTCATAGTCGGTTTAACATTCATCACAACACAATAATATATCATCCTCAAACAAGTTATTTCAGAGCATTAACGTTATACAAGAAAAAGGTGGAAACCACCTACTTGTTCCTCCTGTAGGGTGTCCTTGCCCGATCGAAGGTCCAATCCTGGTCGCACCACCTAACACATTAATGGCCACAAATCAACACATTTTCAAGAATCCACATGTTCACATTCAAGCGTTCCACATGTTACACAATCACACAATGCAATCATTTTAATCACTAGACCAATTCAGATATGTAAATCTGTTGCAGAAATAAGTTAGCGAAAACTGGTTCGCTAATGACGCAGATTCATCAACAAATTGATTCGCTGGAACACAGAATCATCAACGAAACTGGTTTGCTAGTGGTTCCCGGAACTCATAATCGTCACCATAATTCGGCAGTGAAAACTAATTTGCTGTTGATACCACAATTTGACAGCGAAAATTGATTCACTACTGACATCGCAATTCAGCAGCAAAAACTGACACCATAATTTAACAGCGAACATTAATTCCCTGTTGACATTACAATTCGGTAGCGAAAACTGATTCGTTGCTAACACCAAAATTATTGATGAAAACTGAGTCGCTGCCGACTTAAAAATCATCAACGCAACCCCTGTCGCTGTCAATTTAGAAATCAATGGTGACGATGGAATTGTTTCTGGTCGTTTCTTCCTTTTGGCCAATCGCAAGGCTTACACGAGGCTTCCCTTTACCAATGTTTCTCACCCAAGGTGGACACTCCATTCATCATTCATCATCAAACAACACAAACATCACACACAAGCGATAACAATTCTACAACACATAATGATTGTATTCATTTTTATCACATGGATAGTCACAAAATCTACATGCATTTCAGTTCCAACATATAATTTGTTCTTAGAATCCAACAGAATCATACAATTTCAAGCATGAACATCTATATGCATTTCGGTTCCAACATACAATTTGTTCGTAGAATCCAGTAAAATCATACAATTTCAAGCATGAACATCTATATGCATTCCTGTTCCAGCATACAATTTGTTCTTAGAATCCAATAGAATCATACAATTTTCAAGTATGAACATCTACATGCATTTCATCATATAATACATTTTGTCCAGCCCTTCAGTTATGGTCGACCCTTTACCAAGTTTTGTCCATTCAATCTATTCATTTTTCTTTGTTAAATGTTCTGGAATTAAGTCTCCATTCAGCTCCATTTTCGTCCCTTTTTTTAGTTTAGGTTTCCTTTACAGCTGGTGTAAAACTTCTAGGCATTCCCTCATGGTTTTTCTTCATCCTTTCGGTTCCAAGGTCACTAGAACAAGAGGAAGGAAGTTACAAAACCCATACCTTACGAATCAAAGTACATTTGGGGAAAGTTTGATAGTATATCTTTTTTTCTTCTCCCGATTTTCCCTTCTTCTTCTTTTTATTTTGGTTTCTCCTATTTTTGTTGGTTTCTCCCCACTAGTTCTACACCTCTACTCCATCCATGTTTGTAGCTATTCAACCTCCTCTCAAGCTTTCCTTTCTCTCTCTCACGCCTAAGGAAGGCATATACAATAGGTGTTTGTTCAACTCTCTTTGGGAAGGAGGAAAGGGGGCAAGACCATATAGCTGGACACATACAGCTGCTGCAGCTGGTCTTGGGAAGAGGAAGAGTCGCCCTCTCTCTCTCTAGCCTTGTATTTATACCCCCTCTTAAATGAGGTAAGGTTTTTGGGTGCTGGACAAGGGTCGTCTTTATCTCTCTTTTGGGTTGTCTTAGATTGGTTTCTATTCCAATTCTCCCCTAGCATAGGCAAATCCAACACTAATTTTTGTTAGGTTTTACAGTGTCGCTTCTGATTTAGAAATCAGCAGCAAAAAACTATGGTGTTATGGATTCAGAAATCGACAACAAAAACTGTGTCGCTGCCGATTTCTGACAGTGGAGTCATTTCTGGCTTTACTTTTTTTTTTTTATGTTGGATGTTTAAACAACATATATAACTTATATCCACATGAATTGTTTCTTATTTTTTTCATATAAAGTATTAAAATGTCAAATATTTTTTTTTAATTTTTTCGAGTGACTCGGGGCCTTGGCCGGGTCTGTTTCATTTAAAATCCAGACTTGCAATTTGCCCGGAGTAAACCGGTCGACCTGTCAGGTTAAAACTTTTTTTTTTTTCAAATGTGTTTTTTCCCTTACTCAGATACCCTTGTTTTTTTATTTTTTATTTTTAATTGGTTACTAATTCATTTCAAAGTTCACTATATAAATACTAGAAGAATGTTTTATTTTTTCAATGTGAGATTTGAAACCCTTTAGTATATATACTTTATGTTTACAAGAAAAAAAGTTATGTTTTTTTAATGTGAGATAAAAAAAATTTTTAATTTAAATACTTATACTTAGAAAAATAAGATAATATTTTTCCAATGTGAGATAAAAAAACCTTTTGAAATAATTTTTTAAACTTAATTGTTTACAATATGTATAGCCTATATCAACATGTATTGTTTCTTAATTTTTCATATAAAATATTAAAACATCAAATATTTTTTAAAAACTTTTCTAGGTGACCCGAGGCCTTGACCGAGTCTGTTTCATTCAAAATCCGGTCATGCAATTGGCCCAGAGTAAACCGGTTGACTCGCAGGATAGAGACCCTTTTTTTTCAAATGTTTTTTTTCTCCTACCGAGAGACCCTTATTTTTTCATATATTTCCGTTTGTTACTAACTCATTTCAAAGTTTACTATGTAAATACAAGAAGAATGTTTTATTTTTTCAATGTGGGATTTGAAAGCCTTTAGTAAATATACTCTATGTTCACAACAAAAAAGTTATGTTTTTTCAATGTGAGATAAAAAAAACCTTTTTTATTTAAATACTTCAACTTAGAAGAATAAGATAATATATTTTTAATATGGAATAAAAAACCTTTTGAAATAATCTTTTAAACTTAATTGTTTACAACATGTATAGTTTATATCCACATGAATTGTTTCTTAATTTTTTTCATATAAAATATTAAAACCTCAAATATTTTTTTTTCAATTTTTTTGGGTTGACTCGAGTTAACTCGTGTAACCCGGGACCCGATTCTTTGACTGAGTCAACCCCTAAGCCAGGTTTGATAACTATAGTTGCCTTGAAAATATAACTTTAAAGAATATAATTTAAAAGAAATAAAGTGACATGACCAGTTAAAAACCTAAAAAAATAGACAAAACCTCATCTTTTTTATTTTGTTCAGCGGTCTCATTTAAAAAGTATTGATTTTTTTGTTATGTGTTTAGTTTTTGGAGTGATTTTTCTAGTTCATCTATGATTTTATTTTTATTTTTTACATAGATAAATTATATTTTTAAAAATAAAAAATAATTTTTTTAGATAATATTCTTAATATGTGTAATCTTATATGTTAGTTTTTTCTTTTATTTTATTCAATCAATTTAACGTTTTATTTTTCAAGATTTAATATCTTGATCTATATTTGTCTTAGTTTTTCAAGTTTTTTTTATATATTATTAATTACTTTTTATTGATTTATTAACACATATAATTTTTAATTTATTTGATTACATGTATCCATAAATTTTTTAATTTGTTATATTTTTTAAATTACTAAAATACATTAAAAAATTTATATAAATAAATTCTTATAAACAAATAAAAATATTTGTTCCGTGTCACGTAGCGGTAACATAGCCAGTAAGCTTATTAAACGCAGTTAGCTATTATCGCTTGAGAGGATATTTTTCATACATAGAAAGAGTGAGAGAAATGGCGACGGCGAATTCTCCAGATGCCAGCAACAACAACAATACTGATTCCGATGTCGAAGACACAAGCCCTAACCCTAATCTTTCAATTAATAAAAACAATGGATTTCTTATATCTTCTGCTGAGTCCAGTTCCCCTTCCGTCTGCCTCCTCCGCTTCGCTGGTGACTCTGCTGCTGGGGCCTTTATGGGCTCCATCTTCGGCTACGGTCCTCTCTCTATAGATACATATATCTATTATAATACTACTGTTTTTCATGACTTGACATTTTGGGATTTTTCTCAATAGTGTTGTCTAGTGGTTTTGGAATCAATGGCGATAATTGAGACCCTGAATTTCTTATTGCTCTTTTTTGAAAATAAAAGAAAAAAAATTTGGGTTCAAATGAAGGAGGCTTTTGATACACACACAACGTGATGTTGTTTCAAGTTTTATTTTAACGGGTAGAGCTGTATGTATGTGTTCTTTTCTTGAGGTTAATTACTTAAAAGAGTGATAAGGCATAAAACTTTAGTGGTTTCTACTTTTTAATCATTTGTATGCAGTTCTTTGTTCCAATTGCGTTCACGAGTTGGTTGGTGTCAGCTCATGGAACGCTTTATAGGAATTTTTACTTTTTGTCTTGATGCATTAGGCAGCTCCAAAGTAAGCCAGTAGTGATAGTTCCTGTCTTTAGTTTGCTGTCAAATGGGTGTTACTAAGGCATTGGCTGTGATATGCCTATATGGATTCTGCTTTTTTATTGGTATCAATCATCTTTTTATTTTTTTTATTAAAGTGTAGCCCACATTGCTGCATGTAGATATCAGTTGTGGAAGTCTACTAATTTCCTGTTGCATGCATTAATCGGGCATTGTTTTGCCAGCTTTTCATTGTTTTATGTGGACTGTTTTGAGGATTAACTATTTTTGGAGGATGCCTCACATAGAAGCCTTTCAGGTTCTGGTTTGATTAAAAGGAAAGGTTTCAAAGGATCCTTTGGGGAAGCAGGATCTTGTGCCAAGGTGTGAGATATGAATTAATTTTCATCTATAGCATTTGTGCATATGCATGTTGGTTATAAGACATGCTTATGTTTTTTTTTGTTTTTTTTTTATAATGCAGTGGTGAATTTATTTGCTTTCAATTATAATTTGTGCAGGAGAAATTTATGCCCATACTGTATCTTCAGATCTTCAGCTGATAAAATCTTTTTTTTTTTTGGTTCTCCCTCTTCTTATCTGTTTTGTATTAGACATTTGCAGTCCTATCCGGAGTACACAGTTTAGTTGTCTGCTTTTTGAAGAGGCTGCGAGGGAAGGATGATGGTATGACATGTCAATAGTTAAACTGGTTCTTTCACATTACTTGTTTATATTTTATTTTATTCATGCTTCTTTCTTTGCAGTTATCAATGCTGGGGTAGCTGGATGCTGTACTGGTCTTGCTTTGAGTTTTCCAGGTATTCAATGTCATATGTAACACATTAAGTTGCAATAAGACATGAATTATGTCTGAATTAAAAAAAAAAAATATTAGCCATTCATTTTCATTGTATCTCTGAAGCTTAAGTTTTATGATCATGTGCACATCCATCATTGGCAATCGTCCAAGCATATTTTCCCTTGATGTGCACACACATCTCCTTGTATGCTCAATGTTTTTGGCATTTTGGGAAAAAAAAGTTATCCTCGCTAGATTGTTTTTAGGTATGCCTTGTTACTTGCTAGCATATCTTTTTTTTTTCTTTTTCTTGTTGTGGAGGTGGTTTTACAGTTCCATAGCAAGCAATACTTCATGCCTACGATGCTAGTGACCTTTGCTCTCAATTTATTTTTTCAATTTTTTGACACATTTCTCAAATCTTTTATCATCTATCATTTTCTTTTAAGCATATCATCTTATTTTCCATTTGATGCCAAAATTTGGACCCTTCGCCTATCTTTTATTTGCTGAGAACTTCCAAACATTTGGGTACTCACCTACTTTGAAAATCTAAGCCCTTTCTGTCATTTTGTTGAAACTTTATTTTTCTACATCAAAATTCATCCCAAAAGAAATATTTTGCAATAATCCAAATACTTGAAACTACCGAACTTCCAAAATTTCAATCATGATATAATCATTTCCAAATTCAATATTGGCATAACTAATAACTACACAATGTCTGCACGAAGAACAAGTTCTACGTGTAACTCATGATTGGTTTCAAGTTCTTAAAAATGGAAAATGTTGTTAGCTACTGGATATTTTCATAGAGGGGAGACTAGTTAAAGTTGGCTTCCTTAATTGGTCAATGCTCCTTCGTGGTGATAGGTTCTCGCTCGCCTATCTCTATTTAGTTTCCTCTACTTTTTAAACTTTGATTTTCCTTATTTTTTTCAACTTCTTTCTTTAATTTCTATTCTTCTCAGTTGATCAACTCTTCAACATCAATCTTTGTTTCTCATTGTTCATCATTGTCATTTGTTTCATGGAAATGTAAAAAGCATGTTTGCTGGATTTGCTACCCAAAACAAAACATAAAAATACCCGTGTTGCTTGAACTTGTGTATGATTCTCAGATACAGGCATGTGTCCAAATGATTGACAAGTGAAATCTCCCAAAACTAGGATATGTAGACCCAACAAGATGTGTCCAAAAATTGGATACGAGTATGGGGACACATGTGTAAGTAAACATATAACAAATAATTAAAAATAGGGAAGATATAGAGGTTTGATTGATGAGTTAATGTGGTTAGGAGTACTTTGAACTATTTTAAAAATTGGTTTTATTAGAAATATACGATTTTCTTCAAAGCAAGCTAAAAGAAAATAACTTCTGAGTTGTAACACCTTAATACATGGCAAAATCCTATCAAATCATGTCGCCATGTTATATTATCACCCACTTGTAACTAGTGTTGTCAAGAGGTGTTAAGACGCTCATTAAGGCGCTCCAGGCGAGGTGACATGACCTTTATTAGCCTTAGTCGATAAATTTCAATGAAATGCTGCCTAGGCGAGCACCTCATGAGTGGGCGTCGGGCATTAAAGCGAGCACCTAATTGAAATACTTCCTTTTGTGTTGAATTTTTCTTTTTTTTTTCAACTGATTTATGTTTTGACCATTTTTTAATTTACCACAAGAAACAACTTAGGGGTGTTTTTGTAAAAAACAAAGATTAGGGTAAAAAAAATAAAAATTCATTAAAATGAGAGGCATACAGTCAAGGAATGACACTTGAAGAGAAACACAACCACACTTTACATTGAACAGAGTCAAAGAACAACGACACAAGTACATAACAAGTACGCATATATGAAGATGTATTTGAAGATTATTCAATAATGATGATGATATTTAAGCTTGCTTTTTAATCTATTTGGCTACTTATTATTTTAAATTATCTTGTGAAAAATATAACTTTATACAACTATGTTATGGTATTTTATATTTTCTTTTGATTTTCTAATGATCTAATCTTAATTGGAAAGATATATATTTTAGATTTATATAATATAATATATTTTTTTAACCTGTAGCATATTGCCTTGGTTCATTCTGGCGAGCGCTTGGTCATGCACCTAGCATCTCAGTCATTTTACAGGCTTGGCGCCTTTGCCTTTGATAACATTGCTTGTGACCAAATCACTTCTCGGATAAAATGCTTGTACACATGATCACTGCATTTGTCTTCTTTTCTCTCACCTTTATGACTTCTTTCTTCATCTTCTTCCTCCCATCATCTATTTGCGTAAGAATTTCTTATATTTCATAAGTGTACTCATGTCAGGTTGGACTTGTATTTCATAAGTGTACTCATGTCAGGTTGTTTCAACACTAGTGCTTAGGCAAAACCAAAGGGTCCAAGCATCATAGCTTCACACCGTTGCACATTTATACATAATCATGTAGAACAAGAATTAGCTTATAAGTATCATTAATCAGATTACTACTTGAGTTACCTTTTGGCTCCATGCAATTTTTCTTTGTTTCAATTCTTAATGTTTATTTGAAGTCATCAATTCCAACAAACTCCACTGCTTGTATTGACGCGGTAGCTTTCTTTACAATTCATTTTATTTTATTTCAGAGATATTAAGGTTATTTAATTTATCTAGGGTCATGATTTGCATGTGACTTTTTATAGCATTTCATTAGAGGTTAAGTTGTTTTACTTGGGGACTTAAACTAGGAATCCTTTTCACAAATAATATAAATAGGCTACTAGGGTTATTTTATAGTTGTTCTTTGTTAATTTATTGATATATTTAGATTCTGGAGGTTTGTTGTGAATCTTAAACTCTATTACCTTGTTAAAACCTCAATGCTATCCTAATTAGCCATTATTCTGCTGTAATTTCTGTTGTCTACCATTTTCCTCTTCCCACACTATGTCAAGTTGGCAGTGAACCAAAAAGATCCCCAAGAGTGTGTTAGGGTTTCAATCCTTTAACCATGGAAGGATGTGTTGGAGTTTGTAGATGGAGAAATCAAGATAGGAAAACAATTATGGTTGAGATAAGTAGTTAATTGAACGATTGTTCCTCATTACTGATGCTTTGCAGCAACAAGAATTCGTGGGAGCTATAGTGGAGATTCAAGGCGGCCATGACTCTTTAGACATAGTAGAAGGTGGTGGTGGTTGTATGGATGAAGAAAAAAATTGAATTTCTATAGAGGAAGAGAGTTAAAGAGCAACAAGTTCTAAAAGATGAAGAATTAGTAGAGAAAGAAGTAGGTCTAGGTTGGGATTCTCCCATCAATGTACGATGTTATAGTGCAATGATGATTATGATGATAATTGAGCAATCAATGTTGACAATAATAGCAATGATGATGTTATCAATGGTAACCTCATTGAAAAGGTAGAAGTTCGCAAAGATATCATGGGAGTTGCTCAACAAAGGAAATTTGTTAATTTACACCATGTTTAACCTTTATTGATTACAAGTATGATATTATCCCAAAGGTAGATGAATTGTGCAAATTTTATTTGGATAGAACACATGTTGATGAAGTAAGTTTAAGATTTGCACTTCATTACTCAAGAAGTCAATAAAACATAAATAAATTGTCAATTGATGTTCCTTATGCAAAACTGATCATGGAAAAGCTAAAGCCGATATCTAAAATTGTTATGCACCTAAAGCAAAAAAAAGGAAAGAGGTTGACAAGTCTTGAATGAACACTCACAAAATCAAGGCAAGAATGGTTTCCACCTCGAGAACTAGTTTCTTTCAACTTGAGGAGAATGATGCTAGAGCTTTCTTTAGATTCCTTATATTATATATAGGATATTAGGATTAATTAATCGAAGGTCATATGATTGGCATGTGAGTTGTTAAAGCATTTCCTTAGAGATTAAGTAGCTTTACTTAGGAGACCAAGACTAGGAATCCTTTTCCTGTAGATTTAGGCGTTAACTAATGTTAACAAGCTACTGACGTTATTTTATCAATCTATTCAGATTCTGGAGGTTTCTTATGAACTCTAAACCCTATTAGCTAGTTCCAAATCTCAATTGTACTTTAAATTTAGCCATTATTTTGCTGTAATTTATGTTTTCTACTTTTGCTGTAATTTTGCCATCATTTTTTTTCCTTTGAGAAGACTGCTTTCTGGTTTGGCCTTTAGAAATTATTTCTCTATTGCAGTTTGTATTTAGAGTTGTAGCTCTCTCTCATCCACTGTTATTTATATTTTTCCATACGATTCTACAATAATAAAATGTTTTCACTTCTTATTTACAATTAATAAGTAATTTATTTTTCTTGTCAAAGTAAATTAGCAATGAATTCACACATGACCACAATAAGTAGTTTCTTCTTCCAACTCTAATTGGTACTTCCATGGGATGTACTCTGATGTTTGTTCAGAAAAGAAAAAAAAGAAGTCTATTTTTAAAGAGGTCATATTCTGAATTTTATGGGTTTGGTTTGCCATTATGTTTTTGTAGGAGGAATTTTAAGATCTCGATCGAGGATATATATATATATATATATATATATATAAACCCTATATATATATATATATATAAACCCAGAATGGAAGACAACAAATTACAGATAACTAAAAAAGGAAGCTGACTATTAAAAGTATCTTATTTTCAATGCGTAACTGTGAACCAAAAGGAGTTGCATGGAAACGTTAACGAACATTAACAAGTTATTCTCTAATTGAATATGATGTACGTGATTGATGGCCACATTTTGGTACCTCTGATTTTTCCTTTTTTGTTTTATAAAAAAAATAAGAAAAATAAAAATCATGTAGATGTCTATTTAGAGTCTTATAAGTTTCTCTTCTGGATTTGCAGGCGCACCTCAGGCACTTCTGCAGAGTTGCCTTACATTTGGAGCATTCTCATTCATAATTGAAGGGCTGAACAAGCAGCAACCAGCGCTGGCTCACTCATTTTCTTTAAGGAACAAACGTGACTATCACAATGTAACCTGTCCCGTAGCTCTCCATATTGCAGTCCCTCTTCCAGATGAACTAAAAAGGGCCTTCTCCTTTTTCTGCAAGTCCCTGCGGAAGCCCAAGAGTGGAAATTTTCCTGCTGTTTCCTGATAAAACCCGAAGCAGATTGATTATGTTTAGATTGCTGGTATGGCGACATTGTATCATGTAAATCTGTATTTTAGCTTCTGAAGCTTGTTGCAGGCTTGGACAATGAAATTGATTTCTTGCGTGGTATGCAATTTCATCTTGGCCTAGAGGCATTTTTTTTTGTCGTACGTTCTTTGGTACAGAAATCGTAAAAATTCGGAAATTCGGGATCATTACAGAAAAATTTCTTATCATGTATCTTTGAAAAGTTACAGCTGCATTACAAGACCAAAAGGTATTCTATGTACCAAATAGATATAAAGGTATTTTATGTACCAAATAAATATATAAATATAGTCTTTTCTTGATCTTTAGAATTAATAACAATTTGATTATATCTACTATGTCTATCAAGAAAGCAATAAAAGACTTATTTACTAGGCGTTCAAACATTTGGTTTCAAACATTTGGTTCATGGATGGTAATGAAAAATGATCTTTGTGTGTAAAAAGATTAAGCTTTCTATAATCAACACATTCTTCATGCACTCAAGATACAAGTAGGAATGAGTTCATCATTTTTGTTCTTTACCAACATGATTCCGGTCTTTTTTGGCACCATATGGATAAGCGCCACCCATTTACTATCCATGATGGGATAAATGACTCCTGCATCTAATAATTTCAAAATCTCAGCTTTCACTACCTCCATCATAGGCGGATTCAACCTCTTTTGCATTTTCCTCGTTGGTTTCGCATTGTCCTCCAATAGTATGTTATGTATACATATCGAAGGACTAATACCCTTGATGTCTAAAGTCCATACAATGGTTGTTTTGTGATCGCACAACTTCAAAAAATTTTCCTCTTACAAACTTGTCAACCCTTTTGCTATGATAACAGGAAGTGTATTAATCTTCAATGAATACGTACTTCATATTATCAGGCAAATGTTTCAACTCTAACTCGAGGGCCTATAAAATAGATGACAAAAGCTTTTCATGTGAAAGTACTAAATCAACAAAGACATTACCATGAGGAACGGTTTACAAAGCTTGCAAAGCTAATGTTGATTCTTACACATTTTAGGGAATACCCATGTGCCTCTCCATCTTTTTTATCTAAGTAAAATCATAGCTATAGCTCAAAGTCATGCTTAATCCATCATCACAATCAAAATAAAAAACTTGTTGCATACAGTTATCAACTTGATCATAGCATGTGATAGAATAAAAATTGTTGTAAGGATATTTCATTACATCATGAAAATTAAATTCAATCTTTTCATCTCCCATGTTGACATGATCAAAGAGTTGATGTCTTATTCCAAGTGCAGGAGTGTCAAAGTAATAAATAACCCGGCAAGACCGGGTTCGAACCATAGAGAGGTGAAATATATAAATTATAAATAACAATAATAATTATAACAACAACAACAATGATGATGATGGTGATGGTGATGATGAGTTAAAGAGGACTTTGAGATGTAAGATAAATGTGAAGATTAAACAATGATAAAAACAAATGTCAAGGTTAGAGGATTCACTAATAGTATTATAGATAAGTAAAGTATAAATTCTTTATAAATTATCAACATGATCATATTAATCATCTTATTTACGTAATAACATACTTATAAATTTTATCAGGTATTCATGATGCTAACTTATGTTGACAACAAATCAAATTCCTCTTATAATAACAATGTCGGCCGAAGACTATGAAGGATCAAGTATTTGATGTACCAAGTGTTATACAACACAAATCTAGATTAACCATTTAACAAGCAAGGTATTAAGAATTAATAAGATAAAAATGATAAGACATGTTAATAGCAAACTTTCTTGGATATAAACATTAAGTCCATGTTAAGTTTATATTATACATATTCTAACACCATTAGTGAAACCTTTTCACCTTGACATAATTAACTTAGCTAGACATTATGAAGAAGAAAAATATAAGTAAACAATATAAGAACATAAACATGATATAACTTAACTAAGTATAGTAAAGGAAATGAAAAGCATAAACAAGAGATTAATGAAAGCAAAACTTAAGTATTACAAAAATATAAAGGGAGAGAGCAAGAACATGATCTTGATCTAAGAACCAAGATTCCTAAATAAATGGCAAATGCCTCATTTTATAGGCTAAAATTTGGAACTATTCATTTGGTAATTGATTATTGATGTAGTGGCCAACTATTGATTTAGTGGACTTGGTAGACAACAGCACTCAAGCATTTTGGCTGGATGAAATGACATTGCTGCAATCGAAATTTGACAAAGTGTTAATCATGAAAATTGTTGGAAATCATCTTATCTTTCCACCTATAAAATTTCAGAGCATTTAGATCACCAGAGCTCATGATATGACTAAAATATTGAGTAGTGCTTCTGGTGGAGGTGGTGGATAGCTCTCAAGCTCTTGTTTGGATGAAATGTCATTGCTAACATCAGAATTTGAGCAGGTTGTCTCATGAAAGTTGTTGAAAATTGTCATATCCTTCCACCCACCAAATTTGACATCATTTAGCCTTCTAGAACTCTAGATATGGTTACAATTCTGAGCAGTGTTTAGGCTGGATTGCAAAATAGATTCTGACTTCTCTTTTGTGACCAAACTTTGAATTTAAAAATGGCAGATTTGGGTCTTCCACTATTCATGAACATTATAGGCCTATTTCTTAGCTTTCTATCCATATAAATCAAATTGAAATCTAAGATCTACAGCTCCAGATATGACCCAATAACTAAACAGTGTTCTAATTTGAATTGAATCGGTATCTCCTTTCTAAACTTAGCCTTTTCTTTGTCCTTTCACTTTTAATAGTTAATCACATCAATCAATCCTTTGAATTATGAGATATGCCTGCATTTAAAATGAGCATTTACGATAAATTAAAGCTATCTTATATTATCAGACTTGTTATTATAAAACATGCTCTAGTTAAGGAGTTATTAATACTTCAAGTGCAAAATGATGATATAAAACCTTGATAAAAATATACTTCTAAGTACTAATCACACGTCTATGGACAAAGTATCCTTACCACAATCAATTTTGTATTGGCAGTTTTCAAGAATGGTCTCCCAAACAATATAGGAGTGTTGTTTGATGAATCATGTTCCATATCAAGAATATAAAAGTCGCATGGAATAACCAAATTATCAATCTTGACTAGGACATCTTTTATCACATCAAGTGGATAAAAAAAGTTACGATCTGCAAGTTGTATTACAATGCTAGTTTTAATCAAAGGCTCCAAACTAAGAGAATCATAAACATGTTTAGGCATAACACTAATGGATGCACCCAAATCGCATAAAAACCTTTTAAAACTAGCATTACCAATAACACATGGGATAGTAAACACACCTGGATCCTTTTGCTTCAAAGACATATTCTTTTGAACAACAGCAGATATAACTTCACCCATACTTACCATTTTATAGCCTTTTGGCTTGTAGAGTCTTTTGATAGTACACAACTCCTTCAAGAATTTGGCATACTTGGAAATTTGCTTAATAGCATCAATCAAAGGAATGTTGAGTTTCACTTTCATGAAAACCTCTAAAATCTCTTTTTTCTTTGTCCTCTTTCTTAGACCTAGAAGAACTCACAGGAAAGGGGGGAATTATCTTAAAACTGAAATTCATTGAATTAGGACTTACCTATGTAGTATTGGTCATTGTTTCAGTTTGTGAAGGAGGATGATGTTTTTCTTTATACTTAATTCAGTTTCTATCTCCTCTTCTTCCTCTATCTCAATTTGTTTCGACCTTTGCTCTTCGAGTTCTTTCCCACTTCACAGCGTGATCACACTAACATTCTCTTTTGGATTCAATGCTTGGGAGGGCAACTTTTCATTCATTTGTGCTTCCAATTTTCCTACATTTGAAGCTACTTACCCCATTTGCTTCTATAAGTTGTGAATGCTTGACCTTATTTCCTGTTGAAAATACATGACATTTTATTGTAAGGTCACTATGTTAGAAGCCAAAGTTTTCATCATCTCATGAAGATCATCACTTGATGACCACATAGCATTGGAATTTGTGAATGCAGGGGACTGTCTCACTTGATAATTCTGTTGGGACTGAAATCCATGGGGATGGAACTGTCGGCCTTGATTGCCTTGTTGAGGCGGGTTCCCATAGCATAAGTTTGGATGATCCCTCCATCCGGGATTGTACGTGTTGTAAAAGGGATCATACTTACGCTAAGGTTACCCATTAAATGCTCCATCAACTGCATTAGCTTGTTCATTGTAATCTTCTTGCATTGTTGGGCACATATCTGAAACATGTCCTTATAAGGAGCATATGCTACAAACTTTCACCTACTTTACATTTCCACAAGCCAAAGAACGCAGAAGAGAAGTAAGATCATTAACTTTATTCTCAAGGTTAGAAATACTTAACTCATTTACTCGTTTGCTTGGGAAGTCTTCATGAGTGCCAAATTATTTGGAGTTGGTTACCATATTTAAGATCAATTGGCATGCAGCCTCGGGTGTCTTATCTACCAATACCCCTCCACTTGCCACATCGATGATACTACGGTCAATAGGCATCAGTTCTTCATAGAAATATTTAATGAGCAGTTAATCGGGTATCTAATGATGAGGGCATTGAATGCATAATTGCTTAAATCTTTCCCAATACTTGGAAAGTGTCTCCCCATTAGATTGTCGAATCCCATATATTTCTTTTCTTATGTTGGAAACTCGAGATGCTGGGAAATACTTTTCAAGGAAAATCTTTTTCATGTCATTCCAAGTCCCAATGGAACATGGGAGAATAGAGAAAAACCATGCTTTTGCTGCCTCTTTTAAAGAGAAAGGGAAAACTTTCAACTTAACATGTTCTTTGTTAACTATGTTCGGTTTCATACAAACACAAACCATGTGGAACTCCTTTAGATGAGTATGAGGATCTTCTTCGGCAAGTCCATTGAATATTGGCAGTAAGTGTATAAAACCAGACTTGAGCTCGAAGTTGACATTGGTGTCCATGTTTATGCATAATGGTTAATTCTCTATGTTATAAGCAACGAGCTCTTTAAGTGTTTATTGTCGTGCAACAACCATGATGTTGACACGAGCTTCCTTTCATAACCTGTGTAAAGTGTTTTTTATTTCGTGATCTACTTGCACTTGTCTTTGGTTAGTAGAACGGGTTATAGGCATAAATCATAAAAAAAACTCAAAAGAAACCAACCACATAAGAGATTGAAAGTAGTGTAAATTGAATGAAAATCCTACGCTAGAAAATAAAAACTGCCTAAAACCCTAAAAAACAGTGTAATTTAGCCTCGATAGGGTGGAGCTAGTAGCCAAAGGCAATTAGTCCTATTCAAAACATCGTTTCCCTTCAGGAAATATAAGGCCGAGATCTAATTCCACCAAAAAGTTGATTTTGAATAGTAACTGTACCGTACTGTATAGTACCGCTACAAGAAAAAAATTTGTTTCTCTTTTTTTTCCAACAAAATAAATAAAAATCACAACACAAGAATCAACTAAAACCACTTCCCAGGCAACGGCGCCAAAATTTGTTGCAATATCGTGGTCACACAAATTAATTACCCTAACTTAAAACACAACACATAATATAGTATAGAGCAAGTAAGAAGTCGATCCCACGAGGAAGGTTCAAGTCAGATTTTTATGCTAGATGATATGCATTTGGGGGGGGTTAGAGGTTATCTAGGCTAACGCAAAAGAAAACAGAAAACTATCAAGCAAAATTAAATAAAATCAGAAAATTATCAAGAGAACAAACCTTAGTCACAAGTAAACATTCACCTAAATAATCAAAACTGATCATGGAAACAAAACGTCAATTTATACTCTGAATATTTATCTTTTGTTACGTTGATTAGTTAACAGATCTGCTGTATATAATCCTAACCATCAAACAACCACAATGTCCGGACACTAGTAATTTAATTCAATGGTAACCTTAAGAATTAGATAAGTTGATTAATCTAGACAACATAATTGTCCGTAATCCATGTTTAATTTGATCAATCGAATGTTCTCCCTAAGATTATTAATTTGGATCCGCCACAATTATTAATATCAGTTGTTTCGCAAGTTTATATACCACAACTCCAGTTTTGATAGCAAACTAAGCAATAGATTGTTCATAGTAATAAGTTAGAGTCCGCTCTAGCAATTAAAATAATCAATCATAAGAAATAAGCATAAGAGAACAAACATCTTCATTCATCATATAAACTGAAAAGAAAAGGTAAAATAAATCTCACAGTTCTCGAAATCTGAAGGTTTCTATGTCCTTGTAACCAAGAAAAATAGTTTAACCTTGCATGTCTACTGAATAATTAATTAAAAAGAAAGAAGAATGCATGATTTCGGGTTCTGTTGGAGGAAGGTGTATTCTTTCTCTCTTGGTTGGTCGTTCCCTCTTTCCCTTCTCTCTTTCTTTTTATATCCTAAAAAACCCTAATCCCTTTTCTACAAAATAATCCTTTTCTAAATAGACAATTTACATTTAAGTATTTCAATTATTATTTTCCTAAAAAGGATAAATAGCCTTGTATAAAATTTTTAAGCTTTGACTTTTGATTTAGAGAAGCTAAATTGCTGAAATAAAGACTTGGATGTCGGTTTGGATGCTTTGGACATAATTTAGACTTGTTTCTTCACAAAACCTATCTACTGACAAAATTCATGTGTCAACTTAGAAAAATCAAATGTCTCTCATATGAGCTCCTTTTCTACTGAAATTTAGTAGGATGATAGGTTTTCGAGTCAGAAATCTAAAAAAATTTAGTTTGCATCAAATGGACTTTTTTAGCTCAAGATATTCAAGTTGGAATGGCTGAAGGTCAACATTGGTAGAATATGAGATCTGAATTTGAAGGTTGTGATCTTCTTGCTCTTTCTCTTTTAATTTTTCTTGCCATATATGTACAGAAATGTATGGATTTTAGCTTTCTAATGCCACTAGAATCACTTCCTTTTCACTTCTAGAGCTTAAGTTCTGCACAAAACATCGATCTGAGGTTAAATTTGCGAATTTACTTCTTTTTTAATCTTGCATCCAAAAGTGCCTTCAAAACATAAAACAAAGAATATCAAGACATTATATATATAAAACATATACAAAATATTAGGTAAATGTAAGTAAAACTATCAAATAATATGGTTGCATCACCCAACTACAACAAAAGCCTACCAGGACCTCTTAATACTAGTTTTAAGCCATTCTACAATGTTATCCTACCAACTCCCCTACCTTATAACCCTAACAATACTAATAGAACCACTAGACCTATCAGGAACAGAGACTTGGATGAGAAAAGAGCTAAGGACCTTTGTTTTTGGTGTGATGAAAAATTTATACCTGGTCACAGGTGTTAGAATAAGAAACTTTACTCTTTGTGTGTTGTTGAAGAAGACAAGAAGAGTAGTGAGGGAGAAGGAGTGATCGAAGTAGAACATGACACTCACAACCCACAGATATCTCTTAATGCATTAGAAGGATTGATTGACCTAAATACTCTTAGAGTCATTGGCAGAGTAGGAAAACAACAATTGTTTATCCTTGTGGACTCTAGAAGCATACACAATTTCATCAGCAACCAAGTGGCAAACATGTTGCACTGTAAACTCACCAGTATTAAGGCTTTAACTATACAAGTCGCTGATAGTAGAACCATGTCCTGCACTTTAGTGTGAAAAAACTTCCAATGGTCAATGTAGGGAGTTGAATTCGTGACTGATGTTTTTATCTTGGAACTTAAAAATTATGACATGATCCTAGGAATTCAGTGGCTAGCTAAATTGAAAACCATTTTCTGCAATTATAATGAGATGTGGATGGCATTTATGTGGTAAGGCCAATAAGTCTTTATCAAAGGGGATGGTCCCATATCAGAAAAGACTGTTAGATTTGAGCAACTTAATGGCTTATTATGCAGTACTAGATTAGTTTCTGAAATTAATCTATGCAGTCTACGCCTTATTAAGAATCAAGATCACGAGGGGGCAATCAATGTCCACTGAGTTACGACCCTGTGTTATTGAGAATATTGCCTTGGAAGTTTTGCAGGCAAAATACCAAGAAGTATTTGAAGATCCTGGGAGCTTACCACCACCACGCAGCCATTACCACAATATATCTCTAAAGGAGGGATCTAATCTAGTCAACCTCAGGCCTTATAGACACTCGAGTATACAAAAGGATGTAGTGGAGAGGATGATTAAAGAGATGCTGAATTCAGGAACCATCTAACACAGTCTAACCTTTTTGCTTCCCCAATGGTCCTAGTTAAGAAGAAGGATAGATCCTGGAGGCTATGTATTGACTACACATTAAACAAGCTTATAGTGAGGGATAAATTCCTTATTCCTCTAATAGACAAACTCCTAAAGGAGTTGGTTGGTGCCACTATCTTTTCTAAGATAGACCTCAGATCTAGTTACCACCAGATCAGAATGTTTCCTGAGGATGTTTATAAGATGGCATTCAAGACTCACAATAGGCACTATGAATTCCTGGTCATGCTTTTTGGCTTGACTAATGCTCCTACCACATTCCAAAGTCTAATGAATGAGGCATTTCGGAGCCATTTGTTAAAGTTTATCTTTGTGTTCTTTGATGATATCCTCATATACAACAACACCATGACTGAGCACTTAAGGCACCTGAAGATTGTATTTGAGATTTTAAAGTCTAACAAGTTATATGCCAATGCCAATAAATGTGTCTTCTACAGTAACCAAGTTAAGTACCTTAGTCATATTATCTTTGCAACAGGGGTGTCGACTGATCCATAAAAAATTAAGGTCATACTATAGGAGATTTGTCAAAGGCGATGGCACTATATGCAAACCTTTGACACATCTGCTTAAGAATGACATCTATATATGGAATGAAGGGGCAATCACAGTCTTACATCAGCTCAAGAACATTATGACTAATCCCCCAATGCTAATATTACCAGACTTGGATAAAGAATTTATCATGGAGACAGATCTCAGCAATAGGGGCATGAAGGCAGTTTTGATGCAGAAAGGTCACCTAATTGCATTCATCAGTAAGTCGTTTGGGCATAAACAATAGACACTTTGCACTTATGAAAGAAAGATGCTAACTATTCTGCTAGTTGTCACTAAATAGAGGCATTACTTATAGGATAAACATTTCATTATCCGTACTGATCATATTAGTCTAAAATACTTGTTGGAACAAGAGGTGACCTGCCCATCACAGCATGTGCTGTTAGCTAAACTACTTGGCTTTGATTATGAGATCAATTTTAAGAAGAGTAAGGACAATGTGGTTATGGATGCATTATCCATAGTGTCTTGCAAAAAGTTAAGCACAGTTTCTACTATCTCCACTACATTTATAGAAGACATCAAAGCATCATGGGTAAGTGATAGGGTTGTACAAACCCTCGTTCAGGAGTGAAGCACGAATCCTACTTCTCATCCCCACTACTCATGTGAGAATTTTCCTCTCACATCTTGGACACATCAAGATTTCTTTAAACCTTTTTAGTGGTATAGGCATGGCTTATCTTTCTTATATAATCTTATGGTAATTATGTTGGAATCAGTCTATAAATGTCTCTATTGATTTATTTATAGGAAGGTGAAGAAGAGCAATCATGTGTAGAGAAAGTTGGAGAAAAGACAACAGACTCGCGAACTTGACCCACACATCGAGGAGCAATTTGGTGGCGGTCATTTAATGGCAATTATTTCATCACGGCCTGGTTAGTGTGGTCGTGCTGATGGGTATGCTACTTTCTTCTACTTCTCTATTTAGGTTGCTATCTGTATTCTATGGTTAAAGATGAAGGCATTGCAAAAGAATGCTAATTAACTTCCTTTATAGATACATCTTGAAGGGCCAAGAGCTAGAGTTTTATATAAAAAAGACATAGAGGAAGAAGGGAAAAGGAGTTGGGGCTACCTAAAATTTTGTTATGTGAACTTCATATTCAGATCAGGTCTTACAATTTTTCCATATCTTTCTTTCTTTTGGATGCAAAACTTGCGATGAGATGAGAAATTGAAGTTGAAACCAGTTTTGCCCATCTTTCAAATTTTTTTATTGAATAGGATTTTAGCAATCTAAGACTTGATTTTGCGACGTTGCCACATGTTTTTACTCTTGTTGGAAGGAAGAAACAAAGAATAAGCAGTGTAATTGATCTCAAAGTACTTGAATCTTGATTAATAGATTAACATGCTCAATGGAATATATTCAACATTTGTTCCATTATATAATAAATATACCATTAAAAAAATACAAGTATTCTTCTTGATGCTATTAAAGTTAATATAAGCAACAAAGGGGTTAGTTTTTTTAGCAATGAAGAACTTCATATCTCTTCATCATTATAGATTTAGCTAGTATTAGACATGGCATGAGAAGATCTCCATTGTCTAACTCACCTCTATAATATAAATTTATATCTAGACATAGCCTTATTATTTCTATATACTTGCTCATGTTTTTTCCTTTTTCAACAATATTATCACAACCAGCTATGGATTAGCATATAGGTGTATGTATGCCTTAAATACGATTAGACACATATCCTGTCAAATGGTGTTGTAAGGTGTTCATAACCATATATGACAAGTATGAGCCAACCAATTATGACTTGAAGGAACATTTTTCTATCAACCTTTAAATCTTTCAAATGCTAATATAAAGGCCATCTATATAGAGAAGACACAACCCTGAGAGGTATAGCTCAACTGGTCAGGCCTTGGGTTTGCTCTTCAGAGGTCACCAATTCGAGTGCCACAAACTTGAGGGACACTGGAAGCTTACATGGTCGTTAACTTTAAGGCCTCGGGGGATTAGTCGAGATACGCGTAAGCTGGCCCAGACACCCACGGTTAACAAAAAAAATACAATAAACACAACTTATGACAATAATATTATGATAGTCAATAGAATTATGTAGGCCATATTTGATCAACTGGATTAGATCTAGAATGAACTATAGCAAAGTAGGTAAGGAGTTTCATGGGCTTATACACCTACGAGGTAAGTCTTAGAAACTTTTATAGCCATAAGCACTCCTATAGGAGTGTTTGAAAACATAATGTCTCATATGTGGGATATATTCCAACGTTTAAGACATAATAACAACAATAGCTTAACCTGGGTTTAATAAACCCCAATACACTAATTGCCCCCACAAATATACAAGCAACCATTAATTGATTATATGAACCTACAACCTTATTATCTTGTGCAATAACTTATTACTATGCATGTTAACACCTCACATGTTTTATGACAAGGGAACCTTAATTTATTTTGCATAACAAGCTCATGTTATCTATCAACAAGTAAGGGGAAGGATAAATAGGATTGAACTAGCCCAACTCCTAAGGAATATGAGGTTAAAAATTAGACGAACAACCAGACCTCCATATAATTTTTCATATCCTAAATAGATTGATAAGTTGCACCCAAATCCCAAAGAAATAAAGATTGTAAACTTCAAACAACTCTCTAGAAAAGATAAACAATTTATGAAGGAACACGTCACCAAGTTCACAGACCATTATGAAAATAGTGTAGCAAGCCCCTTTATAAAGCTTATAGGTTGTTTGGCTTATCACTAATTAAAATAGTCTTCCAATAGTTTTCTACATTGCCTCTTAACTCCATTAATAATTAGGAATAGATTAAGGCTCATTTCCATGAGCACTTCTACAGGACATAATCATATGTGACATTGGATGACTTAGCCTTAATAGTTCAGGATTTAGGGGAGTCAATTATGAGTTATGCCTTATAGTTTAGTACATTAAAAACTAAGCACATTATAACTATATTAGATTAGAAGTTCATTAAACTCATTTTTAGAAACATGTTGTGGAATATAAAAAAGTGACTTATAAAAGCCAAATCTTAAACACCTTTACCCTAATAGATGATATTGCTTCTTATGAAAAGATGTGGGAAAAATGAGCAGAGAAGAAGACATTTTAGGGAATATAAATAGCTGGCTATTTAGACAATGTCTTGAAAATAAATTCACTAGGTGATTCAGAATTAGATGAGGAGTTTGAAGAAGTATAACAACAAATCATATTAGTAGAAAAAAATAAAAGAAGAGAGATCGTTTGATCGAGATATCAAGAGAGCATAAAAAGGCTATTAAACCTAGTAATAAAGAGATAAAGGCTACCAAAATGATTGAAGAAAACAAGGAATATTCTTTAACATTAAATGAACCGATCAAATAATCGACTAGTTGATATATGAGGGGATAATTAAACTCATTGGTAATCATACCATCCCCACTGATATGATTACATTAAAAGAAAGAAGTATTGTAAGTGGCATAACTCATGAAAACATGATACTAACAATTATGTTGTCTTTAGAAACTAGATTCAAAAGTGACTAGAAGCTAGTCATGTTTACTTTTGGGATAAAAGTATGAAAATGAATAATTTATTCCTCAAAACAATAATACTAATGGTTACATCTAACCTAGATAGACTATTTAGTAAGGGAGAATTGCAGAAAGTAAGGCCTAATTGACTACTTAGTAAGGGAGAATTGGAAAAGGCAAGACTTAATTGACTATGACAAGTGATATTTGAAATTGAAAAAATAAAACCCTAAAATAAAAGAAATATATAAAGAGAATAATTACCTGTAGTTTGATTTGGTTATGGAGAAAGTTGTTTTGTTAGAAAAAGATAGTTATTTTTCTTTAACGTAAGTAAACGAAGAAAAGTGAGAAAGAAAAGTTTATTCCTTTGCTAAGAAGAGGAAAATGTTTTTCTAACAAAAAGGCATATTTTCTTAAGTTGATTGGAAACCACTTTCCTTTAATCAGTTTTTCTAGACCCTACCAAATATATATGTATAAAAAGTTTGGAAAGTGGTTTCCATAAAACTATTTTTCATGAACAAACAATATCTTAATGTGTGTAACTCATTAGATTTCTAAGATGTTGGCCAATTATAAATCATATTTCTAAGTAAAATAGGATTAAATAAATTAAATAATTTAATTTATTATCAATTCAATAATTGATTTATTTATATTTAAAGATCAAGTGCATCGTCTAACAACATATTATGGTCTTTCAAATATTAAAAAAGTCATCTGTGATTTGACATAACCTTTCAATTATCAATTTTTTTATGTAATTATTATCCCTTTATCAAGAATGTTTTAATTTGAACATCTGAGCATATATCTTTTCATATAAATAGAAGGTAAAACCAATAAAAATCTCTTTTTTCAATTCATCATTGTATTGCTTTGTCAAATCATATTTATTTTCAATATTGTAGTAATTGATTCTTTAAATAATATTTGAAACTATTTTCAAGTATTATTCTACCTTTCATAAGGATTTCACAATCAATATTATTCAATAATAGATAAAAAAAATTTCCATTATTTTAAGATAATAAGAAATCTAAAAACAAAAACACTAAATACAAGCTAAATAACCTATTTATACTAGGTAAAACATCCTAAACAAGGTTGAAAAAATAACGAAAGAGTTCTAAATAAAATAAAATAAAATAATCTTAATCTAACTAAAAAAATAATGTAATTATTGTACAATAGTTTTTGGACTTTATTGCAAGGCTTTACCAAACTTTGATTTCTATAAAAAATTAATCCTATATAAAAAAAAAAGGCTTTTAAAATTGTCTAGCATAATTTTAGCCTTATCCAATAGTTGGATCTAAAGTTATATTTGTTAGCATAAAACTGTACATTAGAAGAAAAAAAAATTAATCCAAAACCACCTCTCCTTCTCCAATTGGCAAGCTACCAAGATTTCTTATCCATTTCGCAAGCTACCAAGATTTCTTAACCAATTCGCAAGCTATTAGGCTTTCCTAACTCCTTATCTTGTGTGTATTATATTAATTAAAGCTTGATCATCTCTTAAACTCATCTTGATATTTGACTCGGCCTAGATATTTTGAATTGACCTATTAAATGCCTCTCTAACCTTCTTGGCTCTTGACTTTATAATAGGCTCAATTGGTACCTTTAATAAATCATTTAGTAATACTTATTGATTCTCATCATTTCTACTCTTCTTAAATCTTGAATCGTCACGTGCACCAAACAGTAAAAGATTAGAAATATTAAAAGTAGCATTAATATTATACTCACTTGGAAGATCAACTTTATATGCATTGTCATTGACTTATTCAAGAACTTGGAATGGACCATCTCCTATATGTTTCAATTTAGATCTCATATGTCATTTCTCATATGCACCCAAGCCTGATCACCTAGTTTAAATATAATGCATCAACGATCTTTGTTAGCTTTAGATATATATTATTCATTTATTTTCTCTATAGATCATTGAAAACTCTTACAGAGTGCATTCACCACCTGTTTTTCAACTACTATCAAGACTAATCATTTATCAACAAGTAAATGAATCAAATCTAAAGGGGTTTAATTTCAAATGGTGAATGATTAGTAGTAGAATGCACACTCCTATTATATGCAAATTCAATGAACAACAAACTATCCTCTCAATTGTTTTAGATTCTCTTAAATGACAGTGTAGAATAGAGTAATTAAAGGTCTATTAATTATTTATGTTTAACCATCCACTTGTGGATGGCAAATAGTTCAAAACAATAACTTAGTTCCTAACTTTTCTCATAAAACCTTTCAAAAATAGTAAAGAAATTTAACATCACAATCAGAAATAATGCTCTTATTAACACTATGAAGTTGTGATATCTTCCTAAAGAATAAATTAACAATGTTGGTTACCTCATCAGTTTTATGATATAATATAAAATGTGTCATTTTCGATAACCTATCTAACACATAAAAATTGAATTCCTACCCTTTTTTGACCTAGGTAAACCTAATATACAATCCACAAAAATATCTACCCAAGATTTCTTAGGTACAGGTAAAGGATTTTATAACTCATACGATAAGACCTTAGATTTAGCTTGCCTACATTTGATCCATTTATCACATACCTTTTGTACATCATATTTTATTTTAGAACAATAAAAATATTCATACAAAACTTCTAAAGTCTTCCTAACACCAAAGTATCTCACTAAACTACCCTTATGAGCTTCACACACAAGTAATTCAAGTATAGAACTATCAGACATACAAAAATTATTCTCTTTAAACAAATAACATCCAAGTCTATAAAACTTACCATAGGTTGATTTCTCATAAAAATTATATATATTAGAAAAATCAATATCTTTGGCGTAGAAATCTTTAACATAATCAAAACCTAGTAATTTTGCATTCAAAGTAGAAAGAATAATGTACCTCCTAGATAATGCATCAACCACTATATTATCCTTACCTTACTTATACTTAATCATATATGGAAAGGTTTCAATGAATCTTACCTATTTAGCATGATTACTATTCTACTTACCTTGTCCTTTCAGGTGCTTTAGTGACTCGTGGTCCAAGTAGATAACTTTTTTTTTTGCCACAAGTAATGTTGCCAAGATTCTAAGGTCTTCACCAATACATAAGGCTCATTGTCATAAGTTGGGTAATTCAATACTACTTCATTAAAGTTTTCATTAAAATAGGCAATTGGTCACTTTTCTAATATTAAAACAATTCAAATATTTATTCCTAAGGCATCACACTCAATCTTAAAAGATTTATAAAAGTTAGGTAATGCTAACAAAGGTGTTGAACATAACATTTCTTTAAAAGAATTAAACGCATTCTCTTGTTTCTATATTTTCCCCTCAACACTCTATTTTCTCTTCATTTATTTCTTTTATCCTTGATTATTCTCTTACCTCTCATATAAATCTAACTTTTCTCTCCTCTCATGGCTTACAATCAAATATGCATTTTCACTTCCTTCGACCTTAATTTCTTTTTTCTATTTAAATTGGTCCTTATAAACTTGCTTTGGTGACAACGGTACAAAAATAATAAATTACTCATATCTTATAAATGATACCTATTCTTAAACCCATCATATATAACCTTCCTATTAAACTACCACAACCTCCCCGATAACAAATGATTTGCAATCATAGGAATAATATCACATAAAGCTTAATCATTATATCTCCTAATAAAAAACAAAACCAAAACCTATATATTAACCTTCACTTCTCCATCATAAGTTTATAAGGTTTATGATACTTTGTAGTATTCAAATTCAACTTTCTAATAAGTATAGTACTCCATTAGTACAACTCTCATTATGTATAATTATATTACGTACCTTATTATTGATGTGGTATATCATATGAAATCATCCTTTTTACATGAACATTCAATGCTTACTTAATCACCAACGATTCACCCTTAACCAGATACTCCACATTATCATCACTAACATCCTCAAATGGTGACATCTCCTCATCATTGTTATCACTTTTAGATTCAATCTCTTCTATAATAAAGTGATATTATAGCTATCTTATTTGGATATTGAGACATTATGCAATTGATTTCCAATCAAAAACATTTAATATCATGATTACAAGGTGTTTGAGTATAGAATTTACATTTAGTATCAGTGAAGACTTCTTTTTTACCCTTAGGTGGCTTGGTTTTAGCTCCTATAATTGGTTTGGCTTGGGAAGGCCTTCATATAAAAAAAAACCCTAAATTTTAGACTTGTCATGTACTACCCTTACTATTAAGTTGTTGTTCTACTTTATAATCATATACACTATGTCTTTTAACTTTATAGTGCTACAACACAACCACATTCACCATCTCACGATTCAAACCATTCAAAAACCTAGCCATAATAGTTTTTCTCTCATCCATTGTATTCATTTGAATAATAGGTACTTCCATCTTTTTATGATTATCCTTTACACTCTTAGAACCTTGAGTTATAATTTTTTATTTATGATATAAATTCCAATAATAGTGACTTGGGACAAATCTCATTCTCATGATTATCTTTATCTTATCCCATGTATTAATAGGTCTTTCATGATTTCTCCTCTTACTCAAAACAAGTTGATCCCACCAAATAATAACATAATCAATAAATCCAACCACAATAAGCTTTATCTTTTTCTCTTCCAAGTAGTTTTGACAATCAAAGATCAAATCCACCTTCTTTTCCTATTTTAAATAAGCTTTGATATCATTCCTCCCTTGAAAGACTAGAACACTCATCTTAATGCTTTCTATATTTTTATCAAAGTCATCATGAAACCCCATATCTCTTCATACTCCTTTATAGACAAAACTCTTAGCTTATCAAAACTCTTTTCACAATGCTTTCTTTGCTACCAAAATCTTCCTTCTGACCAAGTGATGTATGGTCAAATTCATTGGCTTCTTCATCTTCATTCTCATCAACCAACTTATTCGTAGGTGTGGTAAAAATGTCTTTGTAGCATTCTGTCATTAGGAGCCTATTAAGATGACTTTTGTCACAAGCTCATAATAATAATATTTTAATCTTTTGTATCACTAAACACAACATTCATACAGTTGTGTTTCCTGTAACAAAAGGAGTGTGCTCTTCTCCTCTTTAGGTGATGACTTGCCGTTAAAATTTTATGTCGGTGACAAAAAAAATATCCTCACACACTTACTTATGTGTTTACACTTAATAACACACCACTTCACTCATGTTCCACTCAAATCTTGGCTTTTCACAATAATAGTCCCATATTTTCTCCTTTTACCGCTTATGCTTTTCTTTTCAGTTCTATAGGAAACTAATCAAAATAATAATAAAAAATTTAGTTCATAATGTCTAACCAAAGATTTTAAGACACAAGACAATCAAGAAAAAACAAAAACAAATGATTACGAGAATAAAAATAGAAAGAGTATGAAATTCACGAATGACTCTATGAAACCCAAAAACAACATATACGCAATATCCTAAAATTAAAATTCTAAAACAACAAACCTTACTTGTGAAACACTTATTTGTAATGTTCTTTCAAACTTGAAATCAAAGTTTTATAGTTTTAACAACCCAAAATCAATTTTCAAGCAAACAATACCTATTGATCAAAGACAAACTAATGTGAATTGCAATTTCTCAAGAATCCAAATTCAAATTATATAGTCTCTATTATTTCAGTAGAAACTAAACTAATGTGATTTCTTCTTTTTTTTTTTTTAACTATTTGACAATGAATATAGCATAACAAAAACTTTTGTCTTTATTTTATAAGGCTACCAAAAAATTAAGAATAAAGTTCAAAACAAATTATGTAAAAATTTAAAGATAAATAGATAGATTAAATATGATTTTAGAGCTTTACTTTGATAATAACTAATGCAAACTTGAAGGGTAAAAATCCTAACGCCCATTATAAAGATAGAAAACAACCCAAATAAACTAAAATCATATTGATAGAAAACTTGACATAATGATTACTGAAATCAAGGAATTGAAGTAATTAGATGAAAGACCCCAACCCTTGTATTATAAAGAATCTAAAACTAGAAGTATAAGGATGAATACCATAAAAACAATTAATCTTTAAAAAATCCTGAAGAGTTCAAAGAAAAACCAAAAGTATTAGCAACCATCACACCAACAATATTATTTTTGAATAATAAGAAATGTCTAATAAAACCCTAAAAACAAGCTAAATAACCATATTTATACTAGGTAAAACGTTTTAAACAAGGCTAAAAAATAACAAAATAGTTCTGGATAAAATAGAAAAAATAATCCTAAACCAACTAGGAAAATAATGCAATTTCTGCAAGTAGATTTTGGGCTTTATCGCAAGATCTTTATGAACTTTGATTGCTAAGAAAGTTTAACTCTATAGAAAACAAGGCCTTTAGGATTTTCTTGAAAAAAAAAATTATTTTGATCCAGTGGTCGGATCAAAAGTTATACTTGTTACCTTAAAACTGCATGTTAGAAAAAACAAGCCCAAAATTGTCTCTCATTGTCCAATCTGCAAGCAACCATGATTTCTTGCCCAATCCATAAGCTACCAGGCTTTCTCAATTTCTTCTCTTGTGTGGATTATATTAATGAAAGCCTGATCATAACTTGAACTCATTTTGATGTTTGACTTGCCTTTTGAATTAGTCCATTTAATACCTTTTTGATATTCTTGGATCTTGACTTAGTAATAAGCCCAATAGGCACCTCAAATGTATCATTGGGTGATGTTTGCTGATTTTCATCATATTACATAAGAGTTTGAGAGAGTAGAGACTAGAGATAGAAAGGGAGGGTGCGCTTTGGGAATGGAGAGATTAAGACTTGAGAGAGGTAAGTAAGGGTGGCTAATTTAGATGATGGTTTCAGAAAATTTCAATTTATATTGAGTTGGGATCAGGATTTTAAACCAAAATAGTTCAATACAGTCGGTTTTAGACTTCTATAATCAAAATTGAACTAAACCAAAAAAATTTGAATTTTTTAATCAAATTTTCATATCTTTTTCCTCAGTTCAGTTTTTCAATTAATTTTTTTAGTTTCATCTTGTTTTTTAGTTTCTTGGTTTTTTTTATCACCCCTACTTGGGACACATGGCGTTTCATTCACCACTAAAGTTTCAATCACCTCATATGATCAAAAAATTAGGAACTACGTTTTGAGACCTCAAAAATTTAGTTTTTAATTTATTTTCACCTAAAAATACCTTTAAAACATCCTAAAACTTCAATAAACACATTTATAATCTTAAAACAACCTCTAACCAATGTAAAAACCAAAAATCAAGTCTAACTTAAGAAAAATCAAAGGTCCCCATTTACCTTTTCTAGCATATTTGAAATGAAAAATCACGTTCATTGAACTTCCTCTCTAAGACAAATTTATTAACATTAAAATTAATTATTTTTTTGTTGGAATATAGCAGACCTAACCTCTCTTTACTCCCCTATTTTTCTGTTAACTTTTTCTTTAATCTCTCTATATTTTAGGACTAAAATATGACAAAAATAAAATTTAAAACTAAAACATAAAATCTTTAAATAACAGAGATCAAATATGACTAATTTGAAACTTGAAGGAGCAAATTGAAGTTTTCCAAGCCTTTTTAATAATGGAACTGAAAAGGTATTTTTTTAAATTTTGGTCCCTATTCATTCATTTTTTTCAATTATATCTTAAAATTCTATTTTACAATATTAATATTTAATTTAATATCAAAATATTCTCAAGCATTCCACAAAGCATGAAAAGTGAAACCAATCATAACATAAAAAACAATGTCAATAGAACTCACAAGGATTAAATTAAAAAGAAATTAAATTCAATGACTGAATTGAAAATTTTCAGAGATTTCAAAGTAAAAAAAGACCATGAATAGTTGTGAAACATGTTAAAGTGATATGATGAACAGTCCAAGTACAGTGAATTAACGTTTTATCTTGATCAATAAGCATGCTTTTAAAGTAAAATATTTAAAAAGTTATTTATTTAACTTTTGAGTCTCTTCTAGTTCTTTTCTCAAAGAAACGGCATCGTTGGCTTCATGCCTTTAAGGAAAGTTCGGAAGCTTCGACTCGTCACTCGTCTTCTACTCTACTGAAATACCTAGTTGGCACCCAAACGAACCCGAAAAAGGAGCCGAGATTTGGGGGTGAGAAAATAATGGAAGGAGTGGGGTCTCGGATGGGCCGGACTTCGTCTCGGTACGGCCTATCAGCGACGGCCACTGTTGTCAATGGCCCGGTGAGGAAGTGGAAGAGGAAGTGGGTCCACGTGTCCCCTTCTCCCACCCTCAATTACCGCAACAATAACCCCTCCAACGGCCATAACGACCAAAACAACAACGGGTCTCGCCTCCTCCTCTGTCGGTGGACCCCACTCACCCCCGCGGCCGCCACCAGCACAACCACCGAGGATCCACCTAAACGCAAATTCCGATATACCCCAGTGAGTAAAACACAACATGGCATGGGCTTTTGTCAGTAAATTTTGTTTAATTTTTCTTTGGTTTTCCACTTGTCGCACTTTGGGTTTTGTAAGAGAAGAGATGGAATGAAGTAAAGTAGGGTGCTGTTTATTTTGGTAGAAATAAGGTTTGGAAATTTGATAATATTTTGTTTTATTGAATGTTGTAGATTGCTGTACTAAAGGAACGCAGCAAGGCAGAAAAGAAGGCTGAACAAGAAGTTGAGAAGCAGTTGGTAGCGTGGCAAACTGCTAAGAATGATGAACAAAATGATGAAGATGATTTAAAGAGTGAAACTCAGGTCTCACCCGCTTATTAACATTTGTTACCCTGAATTGATAATAACATTCTTGCTTTGTGCTTAACTTCTTGGTCCAATATATAACTAGGAGTCTGTCATCATTTAGGAAATGAAAAAGGCAAATCCATACTTGCGGATCTACAAAAGTGCAAATCTTTTCATGCTCTACGATTTTTATTTTTTTTTAGCTTTTGTTAGGACTTAAGATGGTGGTTCAAATTGCTATTATGATGTTTAGAGTTCCACTCTCCAGGTGAACTATTCTGAAAAATGTTCAGATGCCTCATAGTCTCGTGGTCATATCATCCTGGGTTTGCCAAGAGCCTCAAAAACAGTCTGATTCGTGGCAGCAAAATAAATGATATTAGCTCAGGTGAAAAGCACAAATATATTTTATATATGAATTCCATATTGGACAGTAAGAATTGGTTTGGCATCCACAGGGTGACATTTCTTCTTTTATGTTAAGTAGGTTTCTCTTGTTAGTAACTAGCGGCAAATGACTATAAAATTTCACAAGAAACTTTTTGACTTGTAACTGAATCAAGAGTTATTTTAAATTATTTTCTTATATATATTTGGATATGCGAATTTTTACTTCTTATTTCCATTAGGCAAACAGATCAGCCTTTTCAGGACTTCCTGGGATAAAATTAATGGAGTTTGAACTTCTATTTGCTGCTATATGCAAAAGAATTCATGGTATAAAGATGTCAAAGACTTGATCAGCGCTGCCTCACATTAAGGTTGGCACATCACCAGGTCCCAAGAATGCATGCCATCCAATGATCATGAAATGTGTTGTTCTTGGTTGTTTCCATACTCACAGATAGGGATTTTGTTTGTGTCTAAGCTTCAATTCGTTGGATTGTTATCTCTGTGATACTGGTGTCAAGCAAGAATCCACTTCTCCTGCAGGATTCAAACCTGAGCCATTTGGATTTGGGTTTGTGAGTAAAAGGCCGCAACAATGACCTTGATTCTGTCGGCCAGAGCAAAGAGGATCAAGTGAAGAGAGCAAGCTCAGGTGGTTTGTGGACAATTGGATGACCCAAGAAACAGAAACCTATAAGTTGTGCACTGGCATGAAAGTCTGATTTGGTTTCTCATTGCAATACCTGTGTAGCTCTTTTGAATTAGGTTGTGCAACATTACTTCACATTGTAATTAATTGTAGGCATCTTTTCTAGTTCATTGATGAATGTTCTCTGTACTAGTTTCTGCAATCTGTATGTATTTTTAACCCCCATAGCTATCTGCCCAGTCCTGAACTTATGGGTTTGTTTGCAGTGTCATTACTGCGACTCTGTAGCATACAGTATCTCGTCTGTTGTCTTATTAAAGGTCTCATGAACAGAATTGCAAGCTCTGTACTCATGGATCTGCAAGAGATTGAGGCTGACAAGGAAGGCTGGTACGTGCACTTGTACGGCGGGATATCCTTTTTACCTTATCGAGCTACTGCAATTATTTGGAGCTCTAGGAAACCATTAATCAATGTCTTTACTCTACTGCGATCCTGCAACATGCACCGGCACACCGTTGCTCGCCATCTATTGTTAGGTGCTTTCATAGCATTACTTCAAGGGCATTGCTCTCGCACTGGGTTTTTTTCTCTTATGTGGATGGGAGGAGTATCTAATAGCCTCTCTAGTGCTGCCTAAGGCTCAGTCCTGCTCAAGGGAAGGAAAGAAAGTCATGTGCTCTCCTGATCAAATTTCCACCCCCCCACCCATTAGGAGAGGCCATCAACATTTGCGATTTTCTCAGTGCTCTCCCCAAGAAGTTTGACACTCCTCTTGCCCCCCTGGATTACCCTAACCCTAAGCATATTTTGCTGCCTGAGGCTTGGTCCTCCTAGGAGACACCTTCCACCCACCACTACACCGCTAAACATGGTGCGTGTGCAGTGTGCTGGCAAGTGTCAGGGATTATTCTTCTCCAGGTACGCGGATCAGGTATTGAACCAAAAACCCTTGAAAATGGGGAGCCATCTAAATCATGACTTTTTTTAAATGCAGAAATACTCTCAAGTTATGATCGGAAGGACGTTAGCAAACATTTGCTACCATGATACCCTCGTTACCTCCCAACTCCCCAGTTTCTTCACTGTGAACAGTGAAGGAGATGCCCTTTTTGTTTTCTCTTCTTTAAAAAAAAAATTATATCCTGTATTTTTTTCCTTTTAATTAAATATTTTATTTTTTTAATTTCATCATTTAATGTTATATTAATTTTAAATTAATTTTTATAATTTATTTAGGTTTATTTTTTATAAATTTATACAGTTTCAAACAAACATCTTAATATTTGGTTTGTGCTGAATTTTATGAGTGTTTATTTTTGTTATTATATTATTAAGTAAAAAATAGTTTTTTTAAAAAAAAATTGTTAAAACCAGTGGAGTCTATGATTCAGATCACATGTTTAGCAGATTAAACAGTGAAGCTCGAATCAATCTAATATATCACTATCTCAATATTAAAAAAAAACATTATCTTAAATTTTTTTAAAAGTCTAATCATGTTTTTTTACCGATTATCCGAGTTGTGTTTATAAGCTAACTAGGTCATGTTAGGACAATTTTTTTGCAAGTTAATTTTATATTAAAACTAAACAAGGAGTTAGGTTAAAAAGTTTCAATGTTTACCTGTTGATCTTAATAATTTGTTTTGATTTACTTTTTATAAGATTATCATAATATAAAATAAATATTAACTTAATTTTATAAAAAAAATCTATTTTTATTATTATATCATTTCATAAAAAATAATTAAAAAACAAAATTAATAAATCCAATAAAGTCCATAATCTTAGTTAAGTTTAGCAAATTAATCTAATATATTATCATCTCAATATTAAAAAAAAAACATAATCTTGAATTAAAACAATATTAATATAACCACACTTTTACCGATTATCCAAGTTACTTTTAACCCACCAAATTAACCATCTCAATATTAAAAAAACAAAAAATACATAATCTTGAATTAAAAAAAATACTAATATAACCATACTTTTACTAATTATCCAAGTTACTTTTAACCCACCAAATTAACCATCTCAATATTAAAAAAATAAAAAAAAATACATAATCTTGAATTAAAAAAAAAAAACCTAATATAACCATACTTTTACCAATCACTTTCAACCCACTAAATTAAGAAAAGTTATGTTTTTCACAATTCTTACACAATAAAGTTCAAATTAGGGTTAAATAAAAAATAAATTTCATAATTAATTCACTAAATCAGATTTAATAACATTAACACATAATTTCAAATAATTTTTTATATCTTGCACATACTTGTGTTAAAAAAATATATATATATATTAATCCGACCATGAGGGTAACTCAAGCCAATGAGCTTTTCTCTTTATAGCACGTGATAAAGCAGTCCTCTCAGGCCACGATCACAAAATAAGATGAAAGGGATGACCCCACCTTCCATTGATGTCCTAAGTCTAAACAAATAGCCATCCTCATCCTAGCTCAAAACTGCATCTAAAGCATAAAGAATATTTAGAGCAAAAGCCCGCTCATTGCAGCATTTTTATGGATTACAAGAAATGAAATCAAGGATGGAGAACGAGAGGCGGAGCAGAAGAAGAAGATGATGATGAAGAAGAAGAAACAAAGTAGAAACTAAATATCACATCTCAGTCTTCTTGAAAGAAACAAAATTTTAGAATCTCCTGCATGACATATCTCCGAGCATCAGTGCCTTCCTACTCGCTATTTGCTACAGATCCTTCTCAACTGCTCGAGTAACGCCAACTTCAGCTGGCCGAATGACTCTTTCATGTAGCATATATCCTGCCTGTAATATATAACAGAAGTAACAGTTCAGTATGTAGTCAGCCTTTTCAATTGACACTTGAAATCAAATTATAGTCAAGAGCAATTAGCAGGGATATTATAACAGATACATCAGGCTCGGTCATGGAGGAAAGCAAGATACTCTACCAAAAAAAACAGGGGGAAAGCTAGAAACACTAATTTTGATAGTAACTAGCAGCACTCTGATCACAAGTCTACATAGCCAGGAACACTGCTGGCAACCGTTAGTTGAAGAAAAAGAAAAGGCAAGTTGTATAATTATCACAATCTGTGCACGAGAAACCCACCACGTTCCCTTCCATCCTATAACCCCAAACTGAACCAGCAAGGAAAAGGAAAACACAATCATATGCCCTAGTTTCCAAAATCACACCAAAAACCAATAGTCAATCCAGCCTTCACTAATGAAACACACCCAATCAACAAATCTCACTTGGATACACACACACACACACATCCTTGAATGGAATCTAACACCCTTGTTAGATTAGAATCAACCCAAGATTTAAACTCATATCCCCATACCATAGGATGAGCATGCTCAAAACCCAATTGGTTTATAGATATTCAACTAGGTCTTGGAAAAAACACAGTGCTTCATTTCAAATTGGGCATGGAGGCAAATCTCTAAATTGCATGATCTTTAAGGATAAAAGCTTTATGTCAGATTAGCCAGATGCAAGAAAGAAACTGAAAGTACAAAGAAAAGGATCTGTTTCACAATGCTATTTATGCTTCATGTTTGTCTCTACATAGTTCACACATGGTTTCAACATTTCCTAGTTTTGATAAAATGAGTGACAAGGAATGGAAAAAGAGAGAGATATGAGAGTATTTTTGTCAATTAAAAAGAATAAAGTTGATACAACAAGGGTAATCAGTTGCTCATGTTCTTTTCTAACTCAGCTTACAACAGGTTTTCTCTTAAGGGCAACTGTTGCTAGCAGCTGTCAATGTGAGTACTGCTAGCATTCTCCAAGAAACAATTCTAATTGCCACAATGGAACAATAACAAAAAGAAACAATGAAAATCATAATCACATCAATAACTAAATAGTGTTTTCCCAGTTGATGAAAAAAATGAAACCATGTCAACAGTAATTTCAGGATAACGGTTTGTGATGGTGAGCGAGATGGTTATTCAATAAAGAGCAAAGAGCTTGATTTTATTAAATTATAACCTTGAGAACAGCAGCTACTATCCCCGGAGGCTTAAGAGCATCTGGTACTTCGAATATTGCATTATGCCTGTGCGGATCAAATGGCTCATTTATTGGATCAAATTTTTCTACTCCATACTTCTTAAATACCTGAGATCCAAAAAATCATAAGGTTGTTTGAGCAATGATTTTTTTTTCCTACTCGGTAGCTTAAATACCAGATGCAAAATGTACAAATAAAGAGAAGGGTGTGAGGCTGAGGTGATAGCTGGCAATTAACAAGAAATGTTACCTCTCCAAGCTGTTTCTCAGTCATTTCAACTCCTTCCAAAAGTGTTTTAAGGAGTGGTACTACATCAGCAGCATCATTTGACACATTGATTTTTGAGAAATTTCCTTTGACAACTGATGAAGCTCTTCCCAAATTGTCTGCCACATCAAGTAGGCTCTTTGCAAAATTCTGAGGTACATGTTTTGAGAGTGCATTCAGTTAAAATTCCAGAGACAAAGAATAACCAAGTAATTAACGAATCCACATTTCCTAAAGGAAAGAAAGAAAGAAAAACATGCTGTCATTTGGCAAAGCTGACCTGGATAGCAAACTTTTTAGAGTTCTCTGCTTCACGTTTTGTTCTTTCCTTGACATTTTCCATTTCTGCATATGTGCGGAGAACTTTATCTTGCATCGTCTCCATCTCCTTGTGCTTTTCCTTCAAGAGCTCCTCCTTCTCCATCACAAGCTTCACCAGATCATCCATTGACAGATCGCTCACAGCCTCAGCATCTGAATCAGAAAATGCAGTTCGTTTAATACCTCTCCTCCTCCTTTTAACAGATTGGAAAGTGGTTTGATGGGATTCTGAGTTAAAACCTGACTCTTTGGTCTCTCGTGAAACTGAAACTTTTGTCGGATCAGAAAGCTTTGCACTTCCATTTGTTTCTTCTGACTTCGCATCAGTGGGAGCACCATCGTTTTCTACAGCGCTCCCCTGCTCCTTTTCGCCAGGCTCAGGAGATGCAGATGAAGTGAACCCAAAATTTTGAAAAAGGGAGGAATTGAGGGCTGAATGATGAAACAGGCAAACCTTACTTGTAATACACTGAAAGAAAAATTCAAAAGGGGAACCCGAACTTGTCAAGAAGAGATCAAATATTAAAAACCCATTCAAGTATTTGAAATGAATAGAAGTCAAATCCAAGGATTTGTACTATGGCAGAAATATTGGTGGGCACTTAAATAGATAAGAGGAGCTAACATACTTGTGCATGCTACTTGGAAATCATAAAACAACAATAACAAAAAGGAACCATATTTTTGACATAGAAAAGGAAACACAAACTTGACTTCCCCTCCATAAACTGAACCCAAAAACCTTCAAATGGCACCAATACAATAAACACATCTAGCTTATTTTGCATGCCATGGACATGTGATCAAATGTTTTAATTCAAAGGAATACAGGTTAATTCAACAGCATAAATGGAAAGCCATTATTATTACTCTGAATTTGAAACCCCAGAATGATGATAGAAAAGCAATCCATTCATTCAAGTCACTGCTTTTGAATTGCTCTCTCTCTCAGTAACCTATTAGAATTTGCATATTTCAAGCAAAGGACACATAAATGCAATCTAACATAGAAAATTAGTCATATAATGATTTCAAAACTAAATGATGCCCCAAACACTAGCACTTAAATGATCATAAAATTTTCAAGATTATAAAACCCCTGCTATGAAGCCAGACACAAAAATAACAATTCAAGAAAGAGGAAAAAATCCTCAAAACCCCAGCAAAACCTTCAACGAAATCAGACACGAAAAGAACGGATACAAAAAAAAAACTCGAGTCAAACCCTAGTAAAACCCTGCGCGAGAATTTAAAACCAAGAATCTGAGAGCTTTTGGGTGATAAACGAGCGCAGCACCTTGTTAGGATATTCATGAAACTGATTAGAGGGAATCAGCAACAGGTGGTGATTCTGGGACGGAGAGCATAGATGCAGAGAGCGGTGGCCCACGCTCCTCGAAAGGCGTGACAACATCCTGGTCATTAACATGGTTGGTTGATTACAAGGACGGGTATGAGAAAATATTACAAGGAGGCAAATAAAAATGATAGTATAAAACGGAGGATGAAGAAGCGGAGAAGAGAAATGCGTGGAGGGGAAGAAAAGTTGTTCCTAACGCGCTGGAGACTGAAGGGGTTCTAGGGTAGCGGCAGGTTTTCTCTTAGGCAACTGTAGCGGTTATTTTTTCCTTTCGCTCAAGTTGTAAGATAAAATGTAATTAATATCTGATTTGGGTTCAATAAAATTTGTTTATTAAAATGTTTTTTATTTTAAAAATATATATAAAAATATTTTTTTTAATAACTTATTAAAATAATTAAAAAACATTAAAAAAAAATAATTTAAAACATGGATTGCAATTTGCAATGCGAAAAGATTAGACTAGAAGCAAAATATGAAACACTCGTCCATATAAATAAAAGATTCCCAGATTTGTACTTGAGGGTCTAGCTTAGTAGTCAACCGTGTGACTTGTTCCGTCCCCGTCTCGAGTTCGATCTTCTATGTGCACGTTTGTCACCCCCGCGGTGCCATACATGTTCACTGAACTTGCAGGATGTTCAGTGGATCGTGGGAAATAGTCGTGGTGCATGCAAGCTGGCCCGGACACCCCACGATAATAATAAAAAAAAAAAAAAAGATTCCCAGATTTTATCCCTCGAATAATTCCAATTTTTGAATGTGGCTGGATCCATTGATGAAGGTAAGGGTTTTAAAGAATACAAGTAGAGGAAAGACTGCACATTGCGTTTTCTTCCAAGTGATCATCGTCCCTCCATGAAAACCAAGTCAAGGATATTTCATTGGATTCTTACCCTTCGCCAGCTCTCACCAAACTGTCTTTTGAGAAAAAGGTAGAGAAGAGGCTACAGAGGGCTGCTTATGTGCCCAGAGAAATGGTTGCTTAATTGCTTGTGTGCCCAAATGTTCAAGATTTGTTAGATGTTAGATTTCTTAGTTGCAGCTTTTTAATTCGGTTTGTTCTTTTGAAAAAGGCTATTTAAGCCATCTCTTCGTCCGACGCAATTTAGTTTCTTGCTGGATTCCGGTATCGGAAGAGCCTTACAAAAATAATAGCAGTAGAGAAAAAACCAGAAAATCAAAGCGCTTTAATGGTCATTACGATCACCGGAGCATGACAATGAAGAGTAATCAAGTTATCATATTAAATTCACGGTCTAATTATGAGACTAAAATAACTATACATAGAAGAAATTGAATAAACAAATGAAGGTCAACTCTTAAGCAAACTAACTGATTAAAGAAAAACAATTTTAAAAAAATCAATTAAAAAAAACATCAGAATAAATAACTCAAACCAACTTAAGTTAACTCGATTAGTCTCTGACCTATAATATGAGATCAATCGAGATAACCCCACAAAAATAAAAATGAAGAAAATCATGAAGCTCAATGCCCGATAACCTAATGTCAAATGGTGACATTAAAAAAAATCAATTTTGTTTTTAAAAGTGTCCTAAAAATATCAAAGTTAAATTTGGTTAATCTTTAAAACCTACAACATAGGTCATGAGGTTAGGATTACCTTGAAAAAGACAATAACAAAACAGAATTCATAATCATCCATAATTATAAAAAATAAAACAATGATGACCAAATCTGGTATAAAAACTAAATCGAAGAAAATCAAGAGGGACTAAATTGAAAAATAAATTAAATTAAAAAATGATAAAACAAAAATAAATAGCAATCAAAAGAATGAGTAAAAAATATCGATATAAAAATTAAATTAAATAAAATGTTGATGAATGAAATTGAAAAAAAATCAAGAAAATGATAAAAACAAAAAACATTTAAAAGAATGAGAGTCAAATTGGATACAAAAATTAAATGAAATAAATTGTTGAATGATGAAATTAAAAAAATCAACTTTAAAAAGCATTAAAAACAAAACAAATAGCATTCAAAAGAATAAAGATCAAAATTGATACAAATACAAAGTAACAAAACATATTTGATTTCTAAAAGGTCTGTCATGAAATCTGAGACTATAAGAGAGAAAATAGGGAGGAAAAGAAAAAAAAAAGTCTAGCAAAGTTAATCGTTGCCTCGTTGTGTACATGCACCTGATCACCATGAAAAGGATAGCGTGACACTTCCAATGACTTTATGGATGGCAAAGTTTGACCATTGCAAAGTGTCACATGTGCCGCTCAAAGAACCCAGGCACCTCTCTTGTGTCGGTATATATGCAGCACGTGTTAACCACTTTAATTTTTTTTAATTATATTTAGATTTTTTAAAAGATTGAATTATACCTCATTTAAATTGATTATAACTAAAAACCAAATTAAAAACACAAAAAAAAAACCATGCACGTAAGCTGATTTTTTAATTTAAGGGCAAGATTGTCATTTCAATGTTTTTAAATAAAGGAAAGACAAATAAATCCATGGATGCTAGTTTAATTGTCTTTTTTTTTTACTTTTAGGTGTAATTAAGTAATTAAATTGTGCTAAAAATATAAAAAGACTAATTTTTCCAAATCAACTTGGTAAATAACCAATTGGTCATGTGAAAAAGATCATTTTGTCTTATCAACAAGGTTATTAGTTTTCTTTTAGAAAAGCAAAAATACTAAAACATTGTTCCACTACATGGTATTTTATGTCTTGTGCTACAGTGTTTTCATGATGTCTTTTAGGTTTTTGTTAATTATTGATCCGTAAGCAGAGGATTATGAGTCATGTTGAGGAGGAGCAAGCTTTAAAGGCCACCACTCCTAAAGGATCATCTCTAAAAAGAGGCAAATGACATGGTGGATTTTAAGGATGAGGAAGAGGTAGAGGATAAAAATAAAAAGCATCAACCGACACAACAAGTATAGACTAAAACTTCCAAGACAACTAAGGTCTGAACATGCCTTAAAAAAGGAAAGTCATGAAAGGGAACGTCTTTAAATTCTCTCTTATGTAAATTAATAATGATCTAGGGTCAAATCGAATGTTGTTAAACTCTTAAAAATAGGTAATTGTCCATCTTTGAACCTACTTCAAGACTCTGTAAACATTACCCTTCACCATGAAAAGGTGATATGGTGATCTTCTTTTCTTTCTTGACATTCTTTTAATCCCTTTATGTGTTGGTTAGTACAAAAGGTTATAAAACAATTATTTTACCTTCAACCAAAGCTATTACCATCTTTAAATATACCTAGGTTGGCTTCTTAGACCTAAAACATATGAGGTATTTACATACCTAATAGAGAAGAAAAGCCACATTTTTTCTCTAGGTGAAGAAGTTGGTTTTTTTTTTTCTCCCTCTTTAACAAAAAGGCTTTCTTTTAAGGACAAATCATATAAAGGGATGGTTTACATCCCATACCTAAATAAGAAGAAATTATTACACTTTTATTAGAAAAGGCAACAAATTGTTCTTTATTTGGGCTTAATGAGAATCTTAGACAACTAGATTGCCTTGAAAATCCTCTAGCATTTCTATTATTTGCCAAAATATTTCTATATTTTATCTAGCCACTTGATGTAATTTGCTCTAGCAATGTTGGATCATGTCAGGATGGACTTCTTCCACAAGCTAAGAATGGAACTCTCTCTCTCTCTCTCTACATCCAAAAGGAACAAATTATCTCTTTTTCATGGTATTTCTTCTTGGTATGGACTAACACATTCTTTGGTCATATTTGCAGGTGTATTACAATTGATTGTTTATATATGGGACAAAACTAGCACAGTTTTGAATATAAATAACAAGGAAAGGTCTTTGAGGAGTACAACTTAAGGAAGTCTTTTTTTGTGTTTGAAAATAAAGGAGTTCAGGGTTTTTGGTTCTTTCTTTTTTTTCTAAATTTTTTTTTTTGAAGAAAATAATTGGAGATGCGATGAAGAAGGTTAAGGGGTGGGTATTAATTGAAGAATTGATGCATTAATTACAATATAAAGTTGTTGTTCTTGTAATCCTAATGTCTAAAAGCTTGAAAATATTTTGTTTTAATTTTTTTTAATTGCATGACAAGTTAGGCAGTGAAACATGATTAACTTTTTTAATGAATAATGTTTATATTTTCACATGATCCATGGTTGATTTATCAATCAATATGAGTGTAAAATGCTAAGTCAATATTCTTTTATTTATTTTAAATAAAAAAAATTATAAGAGAATTTCTTATACCAAAATAAATTATCAATGTGTTTAGTGGTTAAAATTAGTAGTTGTTCTCTATTATTTTACAAGAAAAAAAAAATTATTATCAACAAGAAGGTTAGAATTCACATTGGTGATCGATCGATCAAGTTCTATGCAAAATAAAAGAAATTTTGGCATGAATACTGGTATATATTACAAATTAACACAAATACATATGAATGCCAACAAAATATGTGTGGATATAAGAACAAATTCAACTAGGTTTAAGATTGTCTAGTTCTTATATGTTATATGATTAGGATTTAATTTATATTTACTTGAAATTCTATCTTTGTAACAATGTAAATAGGTCATCTAGAATTTTAGAATGACGGTCAACTCTATAAATAATTTATTTCTCCAATTTATTCACATTTTTATGTCATTTATCACTTTCTTTTACTTATTACAATTTATAGCTTTCTTGTATCGTTATCCTTTCATGTTATGTTTTCTTTGATATGTATTTCAATATTATTTTAAACCTGTTAGGATCAAGTTTAAAACTTCACATTATATTTGATTATCAAGGATGCTATTTGCTTCTTCTAACAATTAAGTTTTTAAATGTAGTTTCTTGTTTTTAAAATAAAAAAAATAAAAAACAAATAATATATTGATTGAGAAATAAATGATTGATCAACATGTCAATAATTGTTGATGATTAAAACTTTTTTTATATAATCAATAATATCAAAATTCAATATAAAATTATTAAGAAAGATCAGTATTGCTTTCTTCTTCTTTTGTCTTAACTATACCACTATATATCTAGTGATAATTACTTGATAGTTTTTGTCGCACCCGACATCGCAGCGGCCTTAAAATTAAATCTCGAATATGGAAAAAAAAGATATCTAACATCTTGTTCTTTTAGGAAAAAGGTCTCGTTTAAGGAGTCACCACCTAGTATTATGGTCACTATGAACCCTAACTGGTCAACAGAGATTTTATGGTACGGGACTGGTTACGTAAAAGGGAAGATATTATCACCCCTTAAACGTTCTGCCTAAGACAGACTGCGTTACTAATTTTGTCTTAAATTGCTAAACATTTATTCGTTTATGCTATGATGATTTGCTTATAATATTCCTCAATCTGGCGCTAGTAAATATTCAACTACGGATATTTCCAACTTTGGTGTTGGTAAATATTATGTAGCTATAAATTTAGATCAATATTTTTATTCCTGACACTAGTGAATAATAAAATAAATTTATTTTATTATGCATTCACATATTTTTTATATTTTTTATAGCTAAATAAAAATAAAATACAATTAAATCAGTATTTTTATTCTTGACTCTAGCGTCATTGAATAAACCAATGAAATAAATTTATTTTTACACATGCACATATTTTTTTTATTTTTCTAGCTAAATAAAATAAAATATAACAAATAAAAATAATATAAATTTAAACCAGTATTTTATTCCCGACTCTGGCATCGGTGAATAAACCAATAAATTTACATTATTTTTATTCATGCATACACATATTATTTTTTTCTATTTTTCTATATTTTTTATTATTTTATTATTTTTTCTATTTTTTTATTTATGTTTTTGGGCTCAGCCCACATGGACTGGGTTAGACCCAACCAACCCAGCCCGGTCACTGGCCAAGCCAATGACCCGGCTAGGCCACAACACAAATGAACTAGCTTCTTGTGTGCATGGCATTGTGTACCTTCACACAGTGCTAAATGCACTGAAATTTTCAAAACAAAACGAAGAAACAGAGAAAGCCTACCTTGTTGCAGGTTGCTTTGCCGGAGTGTTAGTATCTTGGGCAAAGATCGGTGATGGCATCCGTTGATAGGAAACTGGGATTCCTCCTTCTACCTCTGCCTTCTTGCCCTCTGTTTCTTTTGCTCTCGTCTGAAAAATTCTCCCCGTGCTCTATTTTTCAAACTATCTCTACTCTCTCTCGGTCTGTTTTAGGTCGGTGCTGGTGAGGGAAAGTTCTTTTCTGGTATGGGGTTTTGGAGATAAACCTGAAAGTTCCTGTGCTTTACTTGTATTTCTTTTCTTTCCGGTTTCTTTCGTCCCTCTCTCTAACCAAACTCTGTTTTTTCGATGCTCATTTGTTTGTATAAAGTACGGCGGGTCGGTAATGGACAACGATTACTACTGCGACGTTTCTCAGCTTTTACTGCTAAAAATGGTTTCTGGTTTAAAGAAGAAGAAGATGAACAACATCTTTAAAACGACGTTGTTTGGAGATAAAAGGTGGTCATTTTACATTTTGACTTGTGCAATTTCGAAAGTCTTGTAATTAAGCTCCTGGTCTAAACTATAATTGGCCCCGTGTATTTGCACGCCCTTTTCAATGTAGTCCTTGGATTTTAATTTTGTGATTTTAACAACAAACTTTAATATTTCTTCAATTAAGTCCCTGAATAAGTTAATTCTAAGCTCAATTAAGTCTCAAAACTTATCAACTCTCCAATTAAACCCTTGATTGGATTAATTAAATTAATTTCAAGCTTAATTAAGTCTCAAAAATTTATCAATTTTCCAATCAAACCCTTGATTGGATTAATTAAATCAATTTCAAGCTTAATCAAGTCTCAAAACTTGTCAATTCTCCAATTAAACTCTTGACTTGATTAATTAAACTAGTCAAAAATTTAATTAAATCTTTAACCTTCCAATCATGTTGTCATTAACCCAAATTTTAATTCATTCTTCATTTGTTTTGTTTTTACTTGTTTTTCATCATTATTTTTCATCATTTTTTTATTTTCAGTAAATAAAATAATAATAATTAAAATAAAAGGATAAAAAATTGGGTTATAACTGTTTTTTTCACTATTCATTATACATACTGGAGATATTCTTTTGTTATATTCATTTAAATTACTACAAAGGAAACACAAATTTATAATGAATCAAAGCGAGCAATAGATATTGTAGTCATCATAACTAGTATAAATTCTGTAGCATTATTAAATATTATTGATAGATTTTATGTTAGAGAGAGAGATGAAGGGTGATCACATCCTTGTATGTACAGATGTTTGATTCTTTTCGGAGCCTTTGCTTCCTTTAGTTTGCCTTTCTTTCATGTTCTGGAGTCAGATCAGTTTGACGTCTTCTTCTCCTGCTGCTGCTTTTCTTGTCTTTAAAATCCAGCTAGTTTAATCTTTTCACCGCTTCCAATTCATTTCTAACCTGAAGTAGTTCTTTGATATAGCAATGTAGTCTATCTATCATCATTGCCAGAAACAGAGAAAATCCTGCAAAGCAACCCTGAGAGTGATGATGAACCCTAACTTAATATGTATTTGCACTTCTTACGATTCGTTCTGTCTACTCAAGGAATAATAATATTGTCTGACCTGCCATGGTTAAAGCAATTTATAGCAAGTTGCGCATTTTTTGAAGTGCTTTGACTGTTTGTAATTTGATCACAGCAGTATGCGTTCTACCATAAGAACCTCGGCGGCAGTATTTTATTCTCCAGAAATCCAAAAATTAAAGCAATGCACATCAAGATGAACGGTCAGAAGTTACCTAGAAGAGATGCCTCCAGGATGCGTTCTACCATAAGAACCTCGTCGGCAGAATTAACCGCGCCGGCATCTAGCAAACGTTTCCTAATCTGCAGCGCGTTGTGCAAGACGGAAGTGAACACCACAATCAAGGTTGTCGCCACAGTTTTCGCCACCAACGGACCCTTCCCTTGCTTCAACTGGTCCATCGCCATGATCACTAGCTTCCTTACAGGGGTCCTAAACAAAAGGATCAGGATCAAAACCATTTCGGTGAATACTACGGTGAACAAAAGATTGATCATGTTTATAAAAGGTTCTTTCTGTGGTGGAATGAAGGAGAACTTAGCTAGCTTTAGGATATATATATATATAGAGAGAGAGAGAGAGATAAAAGGCGAGAGTACTGCCTTTAGTATATTAATTGTGCAGTTTCGTTCGAACTTGTATATTCTTTTCAAGACTTACAGTTTAGCTAAAGAATAATTCTTTCCATGACCCTGGAAATCATATATAGAATAGAATATCTTTACTTCGGGGTATCAACTTGTACACGTTTAACACTAGAGAGGAATCTTTTACCAGACCTCATGTATAATTTGCCAAGAGGAAAATGATGTCCAAAAAACCCCTATTAGCTATGCCAAGAGGCCTAGTTTATATTTTGAATAATTAATTAATCTTCTAATTCTGGTAATTTCATCCATTCTTTCTAATCAAGATGGCTAATGCCTCGTATTTGCAAAAGATTTCATTTGATGAATATTGTCATAACTCAATTCTTGGTTATTCCCTCAAAAATCAATTTTTTTTTCAAAATAAAAATCAAAAAATAAGAATAAAGGCTGGCAATGTGGAAAAAGCAGGCTGGGAAATCAAGCTGCAATTTTTTAAGGAAATTAAAAACCTAATTGTACTCTATTATGCCCCAAAATAGAGAGAAAATGCAAATTCAAGATCAAATTAAATGATTATTTGATGAATTTGCATAAAAATTAATTCAATGACATAATTAAATTTTTAATAGGCCAATTTGATTTAATCATGGGCCAAATTAAATTTTAATTATGTTTAAGAATTAATTTGGATCCAATTGAAGGATTTAATTAAGTGCAAGGACTTAATTAAACTTTAAGTGGGTCAAATTAACTTTATATGGGGCTTAATTGGTGAAAAATTAAGTTTGAGAGCCTAATTTAGGCTTAATTGAGAAGATTGAAATTTTAAGAGACCAAAATTAATTTTTACCAAGATAATTGAATGAAATTAGGGGCCAAATTGCAAGAAAATTGAAGTTTTGGGGTCAATTAGGGGCTTAATTAAAGAAATTCATAGCCAAGGACCAATTTGTAAAAGGCGCCAAACTATAGGGGCTTAATTGACAAAAATCAAGGGTGAAATTGACGAAATTGAAAGTTTAATGGTTAATTAGGGGTTAAATTGCATAAATCCGAGACCAAGGACCAAATTGAAAAAGACGTGTAAATCTAGGGCTGAAGTTGAAGTTCCAAAGGAACCTAATTGCATTAAATCAAAAGTTTATGGTCAATTAGGGGTTCAATTAAAACTAATTGAAAGATGGAGGACTAAATTGAAAATAAGTTAAAATCCCTAATTTAATCCAAAATGGTGTCGTTTTGAGTATTTAAAAAAAAAAGGAGGATCAGACAACGCGTCGTCTGGTCACTATTCATTGTCTTCCCTGTTTTACCCGAAAGAAACAGTGTGGGAGCCTTATTTGTAGGTGCATTTAATGCTTGATTTCTCCATCAAATCGAACAAAACTTGCACGAAACGGATCCCCTGTAGTTTCTCTACAACCCCATGTGAACGTTTCAGGATGAATGACAGCACGACGACACCGACGACGGCGTGAAGAGGTCAACTCAGGCAGCCTTTTTCTGCAGATTTGACAACTCATGAAGGCTACTTTGAACCAACGGTTGGGATCCTTCCCAACCAAATCAAGGGCTGAAATTTTACCCCGGTGTAGAAAAGATTACCCTCTTTCACCGCTTATAAATAGAGGCTCCATTAATGACCTGAGAGAGGAGAAAATCGGGTCCAAAGTCGGCCAAAAACCAGCCTCTCTGCCCCGTTTCTGCAGTTTTTTCTCTCTCTCTCTCCCCGCCGTTCCAGCCACCACCAACTTCTACACCACAGGAAGCCACCAATCGACCACCAAGCTGCCACTGCGTTTCTCTCTCTCTTCTCCTTCCAGCCTTTCTCTCTCCTCTGCAACTTTTTCTTCTTCCTCCCACAACTGACTCCGACCTTCGTCACCTTAGCCAAAGCCTCTTGAGCCACCAGCCAGACATCCTCAGCACGTCTAAGACCCCCAAACCAGGCAACTTTCTCTTTCTTGTGTTGCCTCCTTCTTCTTCGTCGAGGCCGCTACATACAGCGGCAGAATAATTAACTTGGTTGTGGGTCGGGCCAGTTTTGGTAGAATAATTAACTTGGCTGGATTCGGCCCAGCCCCCATTTAAAAAAAACAAAAAAAATTCCAAAAAATTTCATAAATCATTAAACTAAAAATTGTGATTTTCTCACATGTTTTTCTATCAATTTTGCATAATATCAGGTTGTATATTTACACTGTAAAATACAAATTCAGTATTAAAATACCTGCTTTTCTCCGAAATATTTCAAAAAAATTCAAAACATTTTCAAAAATAAATCTTAAAAACGTTTAAACTAATTTTCCCTTTTAAAAAAAATTATTTTCATGCATTCGGCCAAATCCTAAAATTTTTCCAAGCATGTTTTTCATAAAAAAACAAAAATTGCATCTTTTTCATGTTTAAAAAAATCCAAAAATAGATATTGTAACCAGTTTATGATTATCCATTAGGATTTGGCCAACATGTCAAAAATCTTTTTTCCAATCTTTTTTTTTTAGGATCTAGATGTAGACTTTAATATTTGTAGGATGTAAAATTACACGATAAAGTACACCCTCAGGTATTAAAGATACAAGGTGTAAAAATACAGTGTTAAAATTCAGACTTTAGAACGGTTAGGATTTAACCCGATAAGGTAGAGACTCTCTCATGAAGAGAAATCTGCCTTGAACGTTAGAAAAGACCAACGAATAGAAACTCGACTTAGAAAAAAAAACAATCAAACGACAATGTAGCTTATCTTAGGTATGGTGCACTGGGGTGATGCGTCTTCTCTTTGCAAAACCAGCCCCTTACCCAGACTTTCACAGATCATAGATTCCTAGTGATTATAATACTAGGCGGCGACTCTTGAACCTTAATCATAATTTTATGATTAAATCCAAAAAACATTCCCAACACACTACACCTTACATCAGGAGGCATGACGAGAGCCTCCACTGTCACCAGACAAGTCACGTCGGCTTAACCCCCGCGACAAATATGAGCACTCTTTGATGCTTAAGTAAGTACCGTTTTAAAGAAAAAAAAAACAATCATATTTTATAGAAGAATTGAGAATAGATGTGTATTAAAGAATGGAGAAATTCCATAACCCCTTTGAAAGATTTCATGGTCCCTTCTTATAACCCATGTGGCTTGTCTCTTTTTAAAGAGAAAAGGTTAAAGTATAAGAAAATATATATATGATTCATTAGAGGATAAAATATTTATGACTGATGGTCTATACATGGAACCTAAGATCCCCGAGGTCAAAAGGAGCCTAGACTAAATGCTTAGTTAAGCCTAGCGATGGTGGGTTTGGCAGCTTACCAAGCCCACGTATGTTGTGAGCTTAGTACTTAACTGAGCCTAGGGATGGTGGGTCTGGCAGTTCACTAGACCCACATATGTCTCTAAGTTCACTGCTTGATTGAGCTCGTGGGCATTGGGTTATCACCTTATCTTTGATTATTTTAGAAAAGAGGATCCAAGTAAAAACAAAACATGTTGAACCATTAGTAGCTCCCCAAATCTTTGTGTATTCAATACACAAAGATTTTGAAAGTTTGTATCAGTAGTGAATGAAAGTCTTTTTATCTTCTCAATAAGATTTTGTGTGTCCTACATAGAATTGTTGGGATCCTCAGGACCAAGTGGCTTGTCTTTACTAGGAGGAGGTGTTTGGGAAATAAAACGATGATTGTCTTTCAATGCAATAATTGAGTAGACTTCTTATGATTTGTGATGACATAAAAAGTTTTTCATTCAATAGTGGGAGTGAAAAGATTTTTTTATTATAACTCTAGCCATTCTTGCTTCTAACTTTTTACTTTCACTTTTTGTTGTTTTTGAAAAACTGCTTCATTGAAAAGACCCCAAACTAAATTTGCTCTATTCCTAAAGGAGAAAAAACCCACACAAATTATGTAAATCTTTATATCTTACTTGATAGCAAAAATTAAAATGAATTCACACACTTCATATTACATGCATTATAGGATTGATATGCATTTACTCGATTCAAGATTCACCAGGCTTAAAACTATTAAAACTAAATTTTAAGTTGAACTGGTAAACCGCTTTGCCATACCAAATGAATCGATCAACCGCTTGTTCATTAAGATGAACACTTGGGAATCTGTAGGAATCAATCAATCGATTGGCTTGACCAATCTGAACCGTTCGACTATTTCATCTGTCAAAGGAACAGTAATAGCTATTAAACGACTAGTTTTTTCTATAAACATATATATATTGTCTAATTGCGGAATTAAATATACATTTTGAATATATATCATATACAAGTTATTTTAAGAGAAAAAATAACTACAAATCACCAATCCTAAATCATACTCATATTTGTGCTTTAAAACCTTTATATTCTTATACAAAAGTATAAATTATCACACTTAAACACCTTCATACATTCTAAGTGTTATTGAATGAGCTATAGAGATATAAGCTTCAATTGTATTATCTACTCTTTGAGAGAGTGTTGTTACATTTCAAACAATTATGATCCTTTAGTTTAAGTGAAAAACTCTTGGTCATTGGTGAGGTAAATCACTAAGGTGAGAAATCTTGAAGAGGGCATTTCTTAAAATGGGGATGAGGGCTAGGTGAGGATTTATCAAGGACATTGTAATCTTTAGCTTAGATCAGTAAAAAATACAATACTTAAGACTGGTTTGGTGCTTAGGTATGGATGCAGGCTTATCGAACCACGTTAAAAACCGAGTTGGTAATTTATATCCATATACTCTTTACTTTAACCACTTTAATTATATTATTGGTTAATTGTGTTTAATTGAGTAAATTGCAATAATTGTTATTGTCAATGAAACACTTAATTCACTTCCCTAGATGTTATTGTTTTCTTAATTCTAAAACACCAGTCTAATCCTCATGTTTTTTATTATGGGCCAAGATTGAAAATGATAGTAAATGGAGACTCGAATTTTGACTTGTTTCTTTCCATTACACAATTTAAGTTAATCCACTATAAATTAACTATTTCACCAACCATACCCACCATAAATAATCACTAAAGTTTCAAGCAATTTAACCATTTAGATGGTGGTCCAGTGGTAAGAGCTTGAGACCAAGAGGTTTGCTCCCTCTGTGATCTCAGGTTCGAGTCTTGTGGTTGCTCATATGATGGCCACTGGAGGCTTACATGGTCGTTAACTTTAGGGCCTGTGGGATTAGTCGAGGTGCACGCAAGCTGACCCGGACACTCACGTTAAACTAAAAAAAAAAGTTTCAAGCAATTCATTTAATATAAACGGGCATAATCAAACATGAAAAGAAAATTATGTACACATCGTGAATTAATCCAAAACAAAATACACATTGATATACATCCGCGAGTCAAAAGTTGACAAACAAATCACAAAATTGTTTGAAAATAAATAAATCACATATAAGAATTCAAAATTGACACTTACGAGTTATTAGAGATTGGGAAGAAATTTGTTGGAAAAATAGAAACAATCTCAGCGCATGATCTACGCGTATGAGATGACAAGCTAGATTACGAGTGTTTTTTGCATACATCGATGAGTGGCAAAGGCACGTGGACCACTCCACCTTATTCCCAACCCGATCCTTTTCCTTTTGACAAGGACAGTGTCAACTACCTCCATTGAAGATGGTTGAAGATGGGAGATCAAAGGGCAGAAAGATTGCTATACTACTGATTTTCTAGGTTGTCCACAACAACAACTTTAGAGGGCTAGGTTTTTTTTTTTGTGTTCTTGTCCTCTCTTTACTAGGTCTTTTATTTGGCTAGGTTTTTTTTATAAGAGTTTCTCTTTTTAATTTTTATATGTGTCCTTCCTTCATTGTCTGAATTTCTTATATTTTTATAGTCTAGGATCCTATGCAAAACAGGAAGAATTAAATTGAAAAACTAATGTTAGACAATTATGTTTTCTTTCTTCTTGATTATGAATTTCTAATTAATTAAATCTCATCTTCTTTTTTTGCATTCTTTTTCCTTGTAACTTTCTTTAGTCTCTACTCACGTCTGTCCCGTTTTTCTTTCTACTCTTTATTACACTCTTTTTTTTCTCTCTCTTTTTTTTTATTTATATTATCATCATAATAAAATTTAAAATAAAAACCACAAATTAAGTTAGATAAATAGAAAAATTAAGCGTAAAAAATGGATTATGTCAATTGCTCAAATAAACAATGAAGCTTCTTCTTTTTTTTGTTGATCCCTGACTTTAAGAGAGGAGGAAAGTCGCCTAAAAAGGGTGATGTGGTGTTTGTTATGGGGCTTCATTGTGTATATGAATAGTCAAATCCCTAATTTTTGTTTCATTTCAATTTTGCCCTTCTTAAGCCTAATTAAATTAAATTAGTTATCAAATTATGGTACAACTATCAAATTAAAATAAATAGGATTGAAATGTAAAACATTGTGAAAATACATGGTTAATCTCAAACTCGTGACAATTTGTTTTGGTCCAAAAGCTTCTTTTTTTTATGTTTTGGTCTCTAGTTTTGATATGGGAGATAATGTCGCTTGAAAACTGCAAATAGAGAGAAAATCATTGGTTTGACCACTTTTTGATGGTGTTCACAAGTTTCATTCAACGACGAGGGTTCAAAAATTATGGTTTCAAACCTTGATCTTTCCTAAAAAAGAAGATCGAAGTCTAGAGAGAAAAATTGCTCAATTTAATTATGTATTTTTAGATCGTTTTGAGATTTTTTGTTGTTAAATTGGTTTTCTTTGGATTCTAATGGTGTTTTGTTAGTTGTTTACAATTGAAAATGAATTGAAAAATACATTTTTAGACTAAAATTTCCCCACCCAAGATTTTTAAGCCACCATAGTGATGTTTGGATTCTAGGCAAAGCAATGACACGTGCTTGCTCTTTTTTTCAATAAATAAAAAAGACAAACTACATGTCATACACCTTTTAAAAAAATAAACAAAGCTCAAGCGTGTGGGCCTATTTCAAGCCCACACTTGGTTTCTTTTTAAAAGCCGAACATGTTGTGTCAGCCGAACAAAATTAAAAAACCCGCGCAGCTAAGTTTTTTTTTTGTTCTTTGGTTTTTTTGTGTCCTTTGTTTATTTGTTTTTTTTTTAATTTTATCATTCTATATTTAATTGTTCAAGATTTATTTTAATTTATTTTTTATAAAATTATCATAGTTTAACGGAAAAAAAACATCTCACATTTGGTTGGCGTCTAATTTTATAAGTTTCTATTTTTGTTATCATATAATTAAGTAAAAGATTAATTACAAAAAAATTATTAGACCCTATAAAATTCATAATCCAAGTCACAAATTTAATGTGTTATACCACAAAACCCAAATTGATACAATATATAATTACCTTAATATTTAAAAAAATATAATTTCATAAATGTTTTTCTAAACAAACCATATTTTCACCAATTATTTAAACTAGATCATGTAAAGAAAACTTCAAAGTGATTTAATTTGAAATCTGAGCTTGGAAAAAAATCAAGTCAAAACTTCTCAAATTTAAGCTGCTAAACTAGATTTAATAACAATAACCTTAGATTTCTTTCTTAACAATCAAAAAGATTTAATCCCGCCAGCAGAGCGGGCAATAACTTGGTAAAACATAAATCAAGTGCAATAAAATAAGAAATCCACGCCCATAAATCTAACGAGGACCAAGGAAATTTAAAACTACATATAGATTTATAACGAAAATACAGGTGCATTATACATGCCATCTGCCAGAATCTGAAATCTCTACATACATAAATAAAGAGGAGTTTGATGAACATTTTGGAATATAAAGAACATGTAGACTGTCCCTCATTTTAGATTAAATCATGGCAAGCCGCAAGTGAAACTCATAGGGGTGAATTAACAATCCAAACCCAACAAAATTTCAATCTCAAAGTATTTATTCATGTCAAATAAAAAGCATGTTCAATGGCAGTGTGGCAGAAAACTCATTAAATTTAATGCCATTTTTATACATCCAGAAGCAGCCTGCGAGGATCCTCCACAACATCTTTGATTCGACGCAAGAAAAAAACTGCCTCTCTACCATCAATTAGCCTATGGTCGTATGTCAGAGCAATGTACATCATTGGCCTCGGAACAACGTTGCCTCCAACAACCATTGGGCGACTCACAATCGAGTGCATGCCCAAAATAGCCGACTGCCAAAAAATTATTTGTTATGAGAACCATAAAAAAAATAAAAAATAAAACACAAGCAGTCATTTATCCAAGAAAATGCGTTGCTGTCCATATCTGCACAACCAGGACCAGACCACGCAGGGACCAAACAAGTATGCCAGATCACCAAGTCACGTTCAGGCAGCTAGGTTTCGTTTGTCTAAACTCGAATCATTGCCAGATTGGATTAACAATGAGCAAATATTTCTAAATTTCATATGCTTTGAGAGCCAGTCAGCCCACATTTAAACACCTGTTAAAACAGACCTTTCTGATTTTCTTTGCTTAAAAGGTCCAAATTAAAACCAGACCAGCTTAGTAGCTGGTTCAACAGTTTTCGGATCCAAAAGGCCAGCCCGTTTCTGATAATCATGACCTCTAACATCTAGTTGGAGAACTACAGAGCCCAAAAGAGATGCATATCTTAATTAATTTAAATAGACGAGTTTGCAAGTTCAGCCAACTAGTAAATTTGTGCTTTGTGTCTCGATCAGTTAAGACAAGTGTATCTGAAAATACATAGGTCATTTAAATTTTTATCACACTAGAATGCCAAACCTGAGGGGGGTTGATAATGGGTGTACTCAAAAGGCTTCCATAAACACCTCCATTGGATATTGTAAATGAACCTCCAGCCATTTCATCAATTGAAATAGTTCCATCATTTGCCTTCTTTGCAAGAGTGTTGATTTCCTTCTCTATCTCAGCAAAGTTCATCTTTTCAGCATTACGGATAACCGGAACTACAAGGCCCTGGACATCATAGGGATGAAACATGAAGGAATCGCGATTAAAAAAAAGTTTGCAAGGTTATCATTTGAGATCCTCTATGATTAAATGAAACTTCAACAAAGTAACAGAGGTGGAAAGAAAGTGAAACCCAACAAGGAATGCAGGACTGCAGCATTTTTTTTCTCCTATTTATTCGTTCATGAAATTCCAAATGGCAACTTCAGCTAGATTAACATTGAGAAATACCAAACCAAAGAACAAATACTTTAATTCAATCACAATGTTTGAACTAGATGCTTCAAGCATACAGTTAGTCAGAGATTAAACATGGCAGAAGCTTTGTAAAGACTGGCACCTCCAGAGCAGAGAATACACGCCTCAACAATGGTCACTCAAAGCAATAACCGGTGTCCTTGGAATATTATGTCTCGTGGTCCTCAACAACTCAGGTGCAGTATTTACTATGGAATAGTATTCCACAAATCAAATATACTAGCATATTAGCCTGCGCTCCGCAGCGGGTCAATAACAATTTTAATTTTAAATTTTAAAAAATATATATGAAAAGTATAGCAAATATTTTGAATGTCTTAGATCTGGCGGTCATGTCAGACCCAAGAGCCTTGGATCTAGCTGCGGAGCCAAACCCAATAACCTTGGATCTGAAAGCAATGCCAGACCCAATAGCATTGGGTCTGGCAACTCAGTTAGATTCAATGACCTTGGGCTTGGCTACTAAACTGGTGGAGATTTTCAAAGGATAGAATGCAAATAAAAGGGTCCCAAATCCTTAACTTATCAAAGTCTCATAAGTGTCATTTCTTTCCTTTATCCTTTACTTGTTTGCTAAATGTCCATGCTTTACTAGTCAGGTGCTTGAAGATGCATGGTAATGAATGTTATTACTGTAACCTTATGAAGATTATTATCATGTATCTCTGAGTGTTCATACCCGTTAAAATAGACAAAAACAAAAACACTACGCTTGAGGTTTGACATACAGAGATGAGTCTGCTGAGGTTCAAGGCTAGGTGTGAATCAATGTGAGGGTGGTCTTGTGCTAAATGCTCGAGTTTTTGGGTGGAAATACTTAAGTTAAAGCTTGAAACTTGGAGTTAAGAATAATTTAGGCTAGAAGTTGTTGTTTTGTTTATGTTCACATCCGGCCTGGTTTTGATTTTTCATTGTTTTGCCTTGTCTGTTTTGATAATAGGTGGAGATAGGAAGCATGCTTGTTTGTGTGTTCGGTTTTTCTTCTTTTTTGGTTGTGGTAAAAATCTTGGGGGTAAATTGAAGTTAGCCAACGATGATGCCAAATGGAAGGTGGGCCTTTGAGAAAATTTCAGCTTGTTTCGTTTCATGGATTGTTGTGGTTTTAATTTGATAATCTATGCTGAAATTTTAAGTTCTTGGGATTTGGATCATGAATAAAATTTCAGGTTTGATCTTTAGTGATATTGCATGGTTTTGTAGAGTTTTTGTGATGTAACATGGGTTTTCTCAAAGGCTCAAGACCTAAGGCCGACATTGATCTCTCTGATGACAGGTTCTCACATTTATTGATTTGCTTCTCAATACAAAAATAAGGGCTTCACTTGTATTTTCATGATTGTGTGAAATTTTTAGCGTATTTTCATAGGGGCTTCTCAAAGCATTTTTGAAACCCAAAAACAAACATGCTTTGATAAGAAAATTCAACCCAACCTCAAATGAAAAAAAATTTATCGTCACCCAACTTTTGTACAATATAAAAAAAAATCTCATCAATTTATTTCCTCTATCATATGAAACAAAAATAAGAGGAAATGGAAAAAAAATAAAATTGAAAATATCTTAAAAGAAAAAAGGTTGTCGAGCCAGGCCCAAGATTCCTTGGGTCTGACTGCCCAGCCAGACCCAATAATCTTCTATCATTGTTCTTCATTAATCATTCTCTCCTTTATATGAAGCTTGTAGTCACTTTTCTTGGAAAATTCAAAGTTTTGGGGACCTACGTCACTGCCAATGGAGCATTCGTATTCGTGTTGAAGCGATTTGGGCTTGGTTTCCAAGCTAGACCCAATAGCGTTGGGTCTAGCTGACAAGCCAGACTCGGCAACTTTTGGCATAGAAAATAGAAAAGACAACACCCCTGGCAGTCAGACCCAGTAGCTTTTGGCGTAGAAAACAGAAAAGACAATGCTCCTCAGGTGCTACAGTGTCGTCCACAATGTAAACATTCTTTGTTTACATTGTGGTCCACAGTGAAATGAGTCTATGTCCACAGTACATGCACAATGTTTTTCCCATGCCTTTTAAAGTATAGTATAATATGCCAATGAGGCATTGATCCAATTAAAGACTTAGGTTGAGGCTATGGATGTTAGGACTACCCAGGTTCAAATCTTCCCACCCCCACATATCACAAACAGAAGTCAAGCATGTAATTTCTTCACCTAACAAATAATCCTTACGCTGAATAACCAATAGCAAGGGAAAAATTGCATTCAGAGAGACTAGATTAAAGGGAAATTTAGATTAGATGATATTAGGCCCTAGCCACCTAATAAATTATAATTAAAACATTATTTTGATGAACTCATCATACACATAAATGCTCCAATTCTTTAAATAAAACCATGTTTAAAAACCAGAATCAAACTATAATAGCGTCCCACAATTTAGTTGGGATAAAAAAAGCATGCACAAGAAGATTCTTTTAAAAATGTAAGGGGCGAGAAAGATGCCTAACCAATAGACTGAATGTCAGCACCACAAAAAGCAGATACATATAAAGAAAGCAAGTCCAGTGCATTACCATTGGAGCTTCACCATACCATTAGTACCAAAGGTAGCATACAAGTGTGCACAAATAATAAGTCAGTCAACGAAAGAGATGAAGACAAACCTTTGGAGTGCCGACAGCTATGCTAATGTCTATATAGTCTCTGTATATGATATCATCCCCATCAATAACTGCATTTATAATAGGCTGATTCTGGAGACCACTGACAGCAGCCTGAGATATTGTAAAGAGGAAACAAGAAAAAGGATACCACACATCTTAATGGTCAAGGGTATATTTCGCGAATTATTTGTATCATTGTAGATCACGCATTGTGTACCTTTATAAATCCTGACATAAGGCCCAATTTCACTCCATGTTTCTCAACAAAGGCATCTTTGTATTCAGAGCGAAGCTTCATCAAATTAGTCCTACAATAAGCAGAAAATCAATGATGGGACAATACACATGAGAAAAGGTAGGAAAAACAATTAAAGATAACGTTATTTTGTTGGATAAAACTCAGGAACTGATCTACCCCTTCCAAAGCACCGTTTTCTGTTTTCTTAGGGATAGAAGCTTTAATAGGGAAGGAAAACTCATGAAGAAAGTACATGGTCTATGTTGGCTAAACCAAACCAATAAGATATGGACTACCAACTATTATCAAAGGGTTGGAACTTTTAGAGCTATGAGAAAAGTGCTATAAGCAATGAGTCATCAAATTCAAATTGAACTCACATATCAACTTCATTGAATGTTGTCAACAGAGCAAACGTGTTCTGAGAGTCCTTCAATCGGGTTGCAACCCTTTTTCGAAGCCTTGTCATAGGAACCTGTAATCAAGGAAGCATTTCAAGCCACACTGCTTGAGACACAGAGAACATTGCTCTACCACATAATGATGAAAGAGAAAAGATACTTACTCTTCTTTCCTTTTCCTTGGGAGGAAGCTGGGGTTCTGTAGCAGAGCGTTTAGGAGGTGGTGGTGCTGGAGTTTTAGGCTTTGCTGGGACAGGACTAGCTTCAACCTTAGGCTTTATCTTTTCTTCATCCTTCATTTCAGGAGCAGATTGCTTAGGAGCAGCTTTCTTTGATGCATTCTCAGAGGGAGCAGCATGAGCTACACCTTCACCAGACTTTGAAATAACAGCAATCTTGGTACCCGGTTCTACAGTATCCCCTTCCTTGGCTATAAGCTGTTAGAAATCATGCTCGGAAGTTGAATTAAAATCCACAACCTCAATCATCAAACATCCCCAGAGGAACACAAAAATATCATTAAAAAAACAGTTTATGTATTACCTCTTTTATCACACCTGCTTCTGGACTAGCAACATCAATTGTCACCTGAACATAAATTGGCATTACAAGTATTAGAAACACAACAAATTTTCTATTACATTAGACAGAAAGCAAGGGTGGGAAAGCATGTTGACAACAACACCTTATCGGTCTCAATTTGAGCAATTGGCTCATCAACTTCTACTCTATCACCAGGATCTGCTCTCAGAATATCGCATTCAACACAATTAGGAACTGGCAACTATATAAATGACAGAAAATGTGTTTGCAAACAGAAGAAATGAGAAATTATCACTAGTAAGACATACTCTTTAAGAATTTTGCCAGAGTGCCATCAGTGATGGATTCACCCATAAAAGGAACAACGGCATCAACCAAATCCCCTAAATCAGAACACAAAATTATCATTTATCAAGATATAGAAAAAATTTAAGATACAATATCACCACGATAAGAAACAGCTGCAGGTTCCTCTTAAAAGATATAAAACTAAATTGACAGTAAACCATCTATGTCATCACATCCAAGTCAACTTAACAAAGTATTTAACCATGGTGGTAAGAATCAACACTTGGTGACGAGCCAAATAGGTGCTCCAAAGGCTACCACAATCTGAACCAACATACCACATTTCTGTCAACTATGACACAGCAGCTTGATTCAAAATTTCCCATTAATTATGTTTTCCCATGATAAAACTATATGAAAAGAGCTTCAAACTGCATTCTTTGTATATAAGCAACATCAAAGCTAAGTGGGATAAGAGGAATGCTAACATCCTAGATAAGTGATGGAAATTAACAATTATAAAATCAAAAGGATTAAGAAATCCTGTGTGAACTAGGATCCATGCATTTCTCCTTCACCAATAGACCACACACCAGAGCACAGACATGGAGAAGAGCGCTGTGCGATACACAAATGAAGGAAATTCATAGAGTCCAGTCAACAACAAACCACTGTCTGAAGAAAATGGCCTGCTCAAGATTAGCTTGCTAGCTGTGAGCTCCATGTTGGAAACACCTTCTCTGCATAACAAGAAAAACTAAAAAATTAAAAGAAAAAAACAGAGATAGAGAGAGAGCACTACAAGCAGCACATAATAAACAATAAACAACTTTAATTAACATGAAAGTTCTTCAGCCTTTTTCACCTAATCTACATTTTTATTAGAGAATTAGAAAGGACAGGTAATCTCCAATTTAGAAATTCGATGGTGGATGAAAGATGGAAAATGTAGTTCTACACCACAGGTTAAATTAGTTAACCCACCCCATTGAAGCGCAAGAGTATCAACAACAGGAGCATGTATTTCAACCTTTGAGATATAAAAAGTAGAGTAGGATTCATAAAAGTTACAGAAAAGGACATGATATAGACAATCAAATGAACACAATCAAACAATAACCTAAAAACAGTTTAACTGAGTCATCTAATTATCACTTTTACAGTCTAAATTCTGATCCTAGAAACACTAATTCAAATAGAGTCTCTTCAATTCAAAGCACGGAAATAGAATGGGTGCCACTTACCTCATGGTTCTTGAACTGATTGCCCTACCTGCAAATACAAAAAAGGAAAAACATGATTAGTGACAGATTATGACTAATATAATTATGTTTATAAAAGGAACATCATGGCGCAATCAGTATTAAATATTACCTCGTAGAGGAGCAAGGCAACTGAATTTCCGAACATGTCCAAATCCTCTGGGATGACTTAAAATCTGTTGACAGACAAGATAGGATTATTGAAATCAAATTATTATAAACTATTTTCTACAGTAATAAATATATAAATAAATGAAAGCCATTAAAACCTCCTCGGAGACTCTGGAGGTAGACGAAGACACAGGTCGAATAGTTTGCAATGACTGCTTCAAGATCTGAAGATCACAAATATCAGTAATGAACAAATAAATTCCATACATAAATTAGTTAATAATAGATAGATAGAAGTAAAAATGAATTTTCTAACCGAAGATGAAGAAGAAGACGAGCCTCCACTAGCGACTCTTCTTCTTATAACACCAAGCATCTTGTAGGATTCTTTCTATCTCTATCTGTTTTTTTTTTAATTTATATATAAGAAAAAAATAAGAAAAGAAGCTGTTAATTAAAAAAAGAAAAGAAACAATCCCTATTATGATTGTTAGTAGATTTAGACCTGATCAGAGTGTTCGCCAGCGAGAGCGAGGCTCTTTGATTTTGAATCGGGAGAGAAAGGGGTGTCTATAGTGTTTTTTACGTAGGGTTTGGCTCCAGGGAAAAGGAGGACTTTGCTGCAAAGTTGAATGAAAATAAAACACGTTGCGCCATTTCGTATTTGCTTGCGTGCTCCTTCTTTTTTATTATACGAGTCAAATTTGTTTAATATAACAGTCTGTTTTTTATTTGTAAATATATAAAAATAATATTTTTATTTTATTTTTAAATAATTTATTTTTTATATCAATATATTAAAATAATTTAAAAATAGTAACAAAAATAATTTTAAATATAAAAATTAAGTTTTTGACAAATGCGTTGCCAAATGGGTTGTAATTTGGAGGGCTGTATTATTTACTCCATTCTTTGATGATTTTATTTATACTATGTTTATTTGATTTATGTAAAATGATTTCTAAATTTTTTTTCTTATTTATTTACTATTAAAAAAAGTTGATCAAAGAAAAATAATTTTAAATTTTCAAGAAGTATTTTTCTTTTTATTTTTTGTGAAATACACTTTTTGGAAGTTATAAAAATAATTTGTTATTTATTGATTATATTAGATTTGGTCTTTAATATTTTTATATAATTTTTATTTTTTATTTTTAATTTTTAATTTCATCCCTTTAAATTTAATTTAATTTGATATTTATATCAACTTTGTTTCTTATTTTATTATTATTATTTATTTTTCTCTTATCGTTTTTTAATTAAGACTTTTTATCTATCTTTTTAATTTGATATTTATATCAACTTTTTATTGTATTTAAAATAATTTATTAAATTAGAATTATTTTTTTTTCAATTTCATTATCTTTTAACTTTTTCATATATTAGATTTGGTCCCCCGTTCTTTTGATTGCTATTTATTTTATTTGAAATAATTTATGAAATTGAAAATTTTTTTATTTCATACTTCTTCATAAATTGATATGTAATTTATAGTTAATCGTATAGGTGATAATGTGAAGTATATTTTGAGATGTGATTTACCGCAATGGAAGAATTTCTATACAAGAATTATTATTGACCACATTGGAGAGATTCGATGTATGATCTATTATCGACTGAAATTGTGGAAATTATGTGTAATTCTTTTTAGACCACCACACAGAAATTAATCTCAATGTGTGTGTGTGTGTGTGTGACGAGAACTCTAAAATAATTGATGAGTGAGATAGCCAGCACATGAATGGATGTTGTTGTGGAAAAGATGCTTGATACCTTGATATTTTATTTAACAAATTCATTACGCCAAGTAATGACAAGAAAAATTGGCAGTTCAATTTTAATTGATGAAAGCTCTATTGATAAGAAAATTTTAATTTAGAGAGAAAAATTCAAAATTAGTTATTTAATAACTCAATTGAATTTATTAATGGTTTAATTGTAAGAAAAATGAGTTTTTAATTCAATTTGGGCTTTAATTAGAAGAAATTAAAGTTTATGGTTAAATTGCAGTTTTGAAAAGTTAATTTGGTCAAACCTGGGTCTTAATTGCATAAACATTGAAGTTTGATGGGCAATTAGGGACTTGATTGAAGAAATTCAAAACTAAGGACCAATTTGTAAAAGGCACAAAACTTTAGGGATTGATATTGGTTTAATCAGGGTCAAAATGAATAAAATTGGAAATTTATTGATCAATTAAGAGTCAAAATGCACGAATTGATAACCAAGGATCGAACTGAAAAAAACATTGAACTTCAAGGACTGACATTGGTTTAATCACGGGTAAAATTGTATGAAATTAAAAGTTTAAAGGCAATTATTGGTACAATTAAAACAAATTAAAAGATTATGGACTAAATTGAATTTTGATCAAATCCCAAATTAAAAACCTTAATCTCTTAATGGTTAACCTAGATGATACATTGTTTGGTTTATGTTCAAAACACACAGTTCGGAATAGAGGGCATATAACATGTTATCTGCCCACTATTTATCTTCTTTTTGGGCAATTTTGGGCTAATCAAGTTAGCATTTTCAAACGAATAAATGTGAAGCTATAGATTTTTAAATTGAGCAAGGTTGAATCCAAACAAAATGTGTGCACCTCCTCTACCAAATTCGAATGTTCTCTAATGATGCTTACATCAAAGTTGCTTTGGCAAAGTTTCGAAAGCATTTAACTTAGTCAACATTGATTGTTATATCCATTGTGCAAAAACCACTATTTTTTTCGTTTGTTCACACTTGATAGCTCTTAAATGGGTTCTTATCACTAGTTGAAAATTTTTTCCATAAGATCAAAGAGCTAAAAACAACTTCTTAACCTCCAAGTTTAGCAAAACCATTAAAAGCTCAAAGACTAAGTTTATTGCAAAACCATCGTTGCAAAACTAAGTTATATTGTGTTAAGCTTGGATTTTGATTAATATTGTTTTTCTTTGCTCAATCTTGATTTGAGTTTATTATTGATATTACTAATTGTCAGGAAGATATGTTTGTGATTGTTTTTTTTTTTTAAATGAAGTAATTTTGGAACCTACCAAGAGTGGCAGTAAGCTTTTGATGTTTGCTTTGATGTATATTCTTGGTTTCTCAATTTGTGTGAGTTTTATTAAGTATTAAAATGCCAGTTATGAACACTAAATTATCGATTATACTTACTATTTTAATCTGATAATTTTAGAAATTGAAATATCAGGCATGATTTTGATGCTTTAGTGTTATTTGTTGTTCATGTTAACTCAGTTAACTCAATCATGTGTAACAATAGTAATGTGGTTTACGTGAACCAAAAAAGCTTGGTTTTTAGGCTTGCAAGGCAAAATTCCAAGTTTGGAAATAGCTAGGGTATTTCTGGGCAATTCTGGGTTTTTTTTTTCATTATATTCTTGGAAAGAATATTATCTTGGCTCTATACTTTGGATCAATTTTGGTCTAATCCCTTACACCAACAATTTTGCGAGACTTGATTAATCAACAATCAAGGATTAATTTACATCAATAATTGTTTTTTCTAAGTATTAACCCTAGGGTTTTGTTTTTGCATCGAAACTTATTTTGATCAAATTATGATTATTGGTTGATAATTGATGATGTCTAATACTTGATTATTGTTCAGTGATCAATTTCCAGCATACCTATGTCCTTTGATTGTTCATATCTGGTTTGGATTTTGATTCATATTTATTAGGCATGTTCTTCGTGTTCTTGAGTTATTTTTTAATTTTATGGTATTTGATTCGTTTATGACAAAACAATTCATTTTTTATGTTTTTTGCAAGTTTGATCTGTTTTTGTTTTAATTTTGGGTTTTGATTTTTTTTTGTCAAACCAGTGTTTTTTGTGTTGGTTTATGGTCAAACCAAAGATTTTGGATCAACCCGATCGGGTCAAGTTTGGGTCATTTAGGTAAGGCCTTGTTTGGTTTTCAACTTTTTTGATAAAAGATTTTTTGGCTTAAAGGTGTGTTTGGAAAATATGCGCATATTTTGACACTTTTATTGAAATAAAAAACGAGTTTTTGACAAATAAAGCCTTGTAAAAATAATATAAAAAATATTTTTCAATAATATAATATTTTTTCTTTGCATATGGTCAAAAATCCTAAACATTATTTGAGCATTTTTCTAAAAATCTAAAATACTTTGCATGTTTTTTTTAAAAGGGTGTTGCACGGATTTTATAAGAATTTTGTAAAATTCCAAAGGATTTTAGCCTGCATTTCAAAAATATTAAAAACTTATTTCTGGTAAGAAAATATATTATTCATTTTTAATATAAAGATAAAAAAACCAACAAAAGAGTTAATATCCAATATATTATTAGGGATAGTATTTATTATTATTCACTTTTAATATAAAAATAAAAAAACTTGTAAGGGGTTTATATCCAGAATATTTTTCAGAGCAAAACAATTCATTTACTTCTAATATAAGTATAAAAACTGTAAGGAGTTTTATCTGAAATATTATTTAGAATGACATAATAGCTAATAATTTTAAGTTTGTCTCGAAAGAAGCCTCAATGATAATTAAGAATATTTCAACCTGTGTCTCATGATACAAGAGTCATGGACATCCAAAATATCAAAGAGAAAAGAGAAAAAAAACAAAAATTACTGAATTCTTGACCTAAGAAACTAGAGTTTGTTCATTGTAGCATTCTTGTCATAGATATGCTGATAAAAATAAAAACACCACAAGACCATAGCAACCACAAACAAAGAAAAATAATGTAGCTTACTTTAGTTAAGATGTATTAGACTACTAATACCTTCCTTTTACACTACTAGTCCCTTGCCTTAGAATTCTGAGACCAATAAAGGTTCCTAGCAACTACAATACTTGATGACTCCTTAGCCAACCACATACCTCTCAACCCATTCAAGAAGGGTCGTCGCAACGTCTTGCTCTCATGAAATGTACGACAATCTTCAAGTAATCTTTACTCAAACCCTAAATGATTTTAAATTGTCTAACGAGATCCTTGTGACTTCTAATTTTTTTTAAAAAAACTATTATTTCCTTTGTGTCTAAGAGTTTTGGGAGACCTAACAAATACAACGCTCAGGTGTTGTAATTAGGATCTTTATAGAAGTGTTATCTAGCCTAACCTAACTTGGGTGTCTAGCTTAGGTTTCAAATCAAACCATGTTAGAGGTGATCGAATTTGACCCATTCGACTTAGCAAGTTAAAACACAATTTGATCCACCTAGTCAAAACCCATTTTGATTTGTAAAAAAAAATAAAAATCCAAGACAATGTTATTTTAACTATTTTTTTAAATAATAAGACAACAACACCTTAGATCAATTGAAGAGTTAACATATTAAACCCACAACATAGATTATGGATCCAATTGGATTTAATAAATTTTTTTACTCAATTATATGATAATAAAAATAAACATGCATAAGAAAGTGACCAAATGTAATTTAAAAAAGAAAATCATGAAGAGTTGTAAAAAAAGAGTGTTTGCTAATGTGATAAAAAAAATACTATAATTTTATTAGAAAGCAAAATAGAATTTGAACTACATTAAATAAAATAATACACAAAATAGTTTTTCAATCAATGTGTATAATGAATTTCAATTAAAATTAAAGACTCATGTCGAAGTACCCTTGTTTGGCTGGGGTTTCAAATTAAATCAAGTTGAAGCTAACTTTGTGTGACCTAGTAGATTTGATGGACCCAAGTGTGACTTATCCTACCAGTTCAAAACCTAGCTTGACTTAAAAAAAAAAAAGATTTCAAAGAGAATCCTCTTTATTTTTTTTTTAAATATTAATATTATGAAATTTTAGATTGACACGAGTCAACCAAGATTAATTCATCAAACTCATGATTCGAGTTATGGACTTGATTGGGTTTAAATACGTTATTTTGTAAAATTTATTCTTCATTTAATCATAGGATAACTAAAATAGATATACAAAAGAAAATGAACAAAATAAATTTTTTTTTAAAATAATCATTAAAGCTTGTACAAAAAGAGCATTTGCTAAAATTATAAAAAGAATGTTATAATCTTATTCGATAAGAAATTACAAATTGAACAATATTTAAAAAAGATAATATCTAGAATGTATTTTTATTTAATTTCAATTCAAATTAAAGAAAAAAAACATAAAGGGCCAAAAACAATTAAAAAATCATAAAAAAATTGTTAATACTAATTAAACATTAAAATAAAAAGTTAATCTTTCTAAGTAAGAAATGAAGGATAAATACATATGAAAATATTTTATAAATGTAAGTTACATAAAGTCATGCTAGTTAACGGTAATAAAGGTGTAACAAACTATAAAATTGAGGAAAGTATGAAGGAAGGGGGATCATTTTCAAAGCTTAGTTCTATTTAAATCTACATCAATTAAAATAAATATTCGAAAGAGTTCAAAGGATTTAAATTATGAAGAAATGAATATATTTCTTTAGTCAAAATCTTAATTTCTTATTCATGCATTTGTTTTATATTTTTTTGATAAGAACATGTATTTTTTATTCACAACATATTTTTCAATAAAACACTTAAGGTAATTAAAATAAATATTTGCAAGGATTATAATTGCTTAAATTCATAAGAGAAAAATGCATTTTTTGGTCAAAATTCTATTTTCCTTCTTCATTTAATTTGTTTATTTTGATGAAAACATGTCTTGTTTATTATGAGCAAGTTTTTTTAAATAAAAACTTATAATGATTTGAAAAGAAAGTATCAGCAAAAAATTTTAAAAAATCAAGTATTGATAATTTTTATGCTCATCTATGAAAAAATAGAATAATAATTAATATATTAAAACTATATAAAAATTCACAATAACAGATAAAAAAAATTATATTTTATTTAGGGTTTTAGTTTTTCCATACGGTGAATCCAACAAGGGAGAAGGACAAATTATATCCATATTTTTGATAAGAAATTTGTATGCAATTTCTGTCTTTTGATTAAAATAATCTACTGATTTTTTATTGAAATAAACAAGACATCAAGAGGAAGAAGGGAAGGGAGAGAATGTAAAAAAAAAGAAGATATATTGTTTGTGTTATATTATATATAAGGGTAAATTAATTTAATTTATTTTATTTTAAATTTTAAATTGATTTAGAATGTAAATGTAATTTTTAAAAGAATGAAAATAAAATAAAATAAATGACATTTTTTGAACATTTTATCAAAGCAATAATAAGCTTTTTTTTTGTGTATATTTGTTGCTTTTGCAAAAATAATAACTTGACCATAATTTAAAATAATAAAGAATTGGAAAACATGTTCATTTGTTGAAAACAAAAGCGAACTTTCCAAAAGAAGAAGAAGAAGAAGAATACATCAAGATTAAAGATTATAGTTGTTTTTCATAAAAATTCAAAACTATAATTTATAATAATCCAATCATAGAATATTATTTTTATTGCATTTAAATTAAAATTTATCATGAAAAAGTTTCATTGTTAAATCAAAAGATATTTTTATATTATATTTATAATAAAAATTAAGTTTATAACACTAACTAAATATGAAAAAATATATATAAAAAAATTAATATTTTCCATTGTTAAAAATTGTTTTTATATCAAAGAAAATAGTTATATTGTTCATGTATTTTCTTCATTTGAAAAACAACGGAAACTTGCAGGAAAACTGTGAAAAACCTTTAAAGAGTGTTTTTTAAACTCAATATAAATTTGAAAAACTAAAAAACTAAATTTTCATTTTTTTAAATGGAGAAATATCACATTTGAAGAGTAAATTCTATTTTTTTCAATTTTTAAAGATTAAAAAATTACTTTATTTATTAACAGACCCTAAAGTTCTCTGAACTCCAGTAGGCAATTGGAATGAGAGGGTTTGAATGGCAACAAAGTAAAATATGCAAGGTAACACGAAGCTGAACATTTAAGTCTTTGCTAATAGTGGTAACTAGGGGTGTTTAAAAAAACTAAAAAATTAATTAAACTGAAAAAATAAAAAAAAAATAACTGAAAAAATCGAACCTTGAAAAAAACCGATTAAAATTTTGAAAAAACTGACCGGTTCGGTTCGGTTTCGGTTTTTTAAGCCTGGAACCAAAAAAACCGAACCGAACCGGAAAAAACCAAGTCAAACCGAAAAAACTGAAAAAACCGAGCCAAACCGAAAAATACCGAGCCAAACCGGCTTGAACCGGTTTTTGTTCTAAAAAACCGAACCGAAACAGGTCGGTTAAACCGGTTTCGGTTCGGTTTTGTTTTTTTTTATATAAAATTCAGTTTGGTTACTTTTTTTAATAAAAACCGAACCGAATCAAAAATGAACACCACCAATAATAACCTTTGTTTGCTCCCATAGATTCATAAATGTTGTCTGTCATTCAGCTCCTATAACTCAACATTTTTCAATAGCACCCATGTTGTTTTAAGAAGTTCAATATCAACCCTAATTATTGTATATATATATATATAGAATATTGGTGTGTCATGGGATAGAATATATGGGGATTTAAGTAAAAAAGAAAGATAAAAGAAAATATCAGAAACAAAAAGTGAGTTTTTCATCAGTAAGGTGAAATTGAAACATATGAAGTTGCCCTTCTATAAAGGTTGGGCAACGACTTGGCCCAAATTGTTTCTCCTTCCAATCGAAACTAATCAAGACGGGCCGAGCCCTGAAATATAGTAGAGGCACTCAGCTTGCCGTTGCCTGCCCGGCATCAAACAATCCTGTTCTTGTCTTAACAGACGTCAATTGCTTAGAAACTGAAGCAAAAGACCATTCTGCTACACGCTAATCTGGATACCGACTGTATAGCCATGAACTGCAGCATCCAATCTCACTCTCCAGTTTGATTCAATAATGAATTCAGGTATGTTTTTCTTAATGATTATTGCTTAGAGACAAGAAAGGCAATAATCCCTTGCGCTCAAACCTCAATGGAAGGCAGAGAAATTACTCTGGTCCTCTTGCAAAGAGCCCACTGGGATCGCTAAGCGTAGCCAAAGAATGAAAACAAGGACAGGGGCCATCACGAAATTCCTCATCTCGAGCTAGACCTGGCGATGATCATTTGTCCTTCAAACAGGGTTACTTTGAAAGTTTGATTCAATAAAGTGTGTGTGTGTGTGTGTGTGTGTGTGTTATAGGATTACATGATAGCTTACTCACCTTTTGTCATAAATCTCGGATCGCAGCGCTTTACTTCTGTTTGGGTGTATTCGTCGCCCCAGCTTTCATCTCCATGCACTACGATGAATTTAACAAGACAAGCGAGGACACAAGGCCTAATGACGATAATCCCTCAGATGAAGATTGGAGCACGGCCACCGACAGCGTGAGCAAAAGGCGGAGAACCGGAGCCCAGCAGGCCACTGGCTTTTAAGTATCCAGTGTTGCCCTCCTCTATTTTATATTGTCTATTACTCTACTAGTATCATTATTAGCATCTTGACTTGAAAGAAAAGAGGTAAATTATGGGTCAGAATTCAACAACGCACATTGAAATGAGACAATCATTATAAAGAGGAAGAGTTTTCAACCAACATTCAATGTAGTACATCATCGACAATTACTTGAAATTCCATATGGATCAAAAACCTATTTCATTTCTTCTTTCTTCTGGAATCACTGGAGCGCTCTTTTTTTTTTCTTTTTTTTTGGGGGGGTGGGGTGGGGTGGGGGGATAATTACAATTTCTTCTTCAAAGCTCAATACGAGAAATAAGAGGGCTGGGTTCGGTGGAAGGAGGCTGTTGATTAAACAATTGTCCAATCATTTTCGTTTTCATCTTGGTATGCAGCTTTGTCGCCAAAGGACACACTCTCAGGCCTTGGAGGCTTTTTCAAGAATAAAGAAGACTTGCCATCAAAGAAGCTTGAGAATGGTTGGCGAGATGAATTTTCCTCTGAGTTCTTCTCATCTTTCAATGGGTTTCTCGAGTTTCTTTCCTTACTTCCAAAGCTCAGGCCAAGCATCTTCAACCTACGTCTTGGTTCACCCACAGTATTGGTTTCTTCCATCTGCCTTGCTGCCTTTAGGACTTCTTCTGGGTTCAATAACATTGTCTCTACTGTTTCGTACACCTACTACATCAAAAAAAATGTCGCATTAAAGTAATCTTAAAAAGAAAAACTAAGTCATGAAAACTAGAGTGCAAGAAAATTTCGAAATAGTTCTACCCTTGAGCATTTTTGCATGAAGTGGTGGCTCTGAGAACTCAAAAAATGCACCGTTTATAGTTGAAAGTCCAACCTCTCCATAAGGGGGTGTTTTTGAATGATAATGCCAGCCATAATTTCTCATTACAATAGTGCATGACAAAAACATGTTTCGAACTTAAAAAAAACAGACTGTTCTGAATAGTGAAAGAGAGATGGAAAACTATGGGTTACATAGTTATGCAAAGGGTATTTTTGTGTACAAGCAACAAATTTAGGTACTTCAAGTAACAGTATAAATGCCATTTTGAAATGAAGGAATCGATAAATGCTACAAATGCTTATAATTATCTGAAAATGGTCTTGGTATAACCTACCTGGCAGAGATCATCCATTTTATCACTCCAGATTTTTCCTTGACAAGTGACAACAACATAGTCTTTGCATTCCAAAAATATCTTTAACAAATCATTGTTACAGGAGAGTTTAGCCTCGGCCATTACAAATCCCAAACCAAGCTGAAATTTTCAGAACATCTGACATTATTAGCACACCATAAAAGAGGTACGATTTGAAGTTAACAACATGTAATTAACAAGTAAAATAACAAGTTAAAAATGCAGTTGCAGACGGTACCAATAAAGCAGAAGAATTGGATTTTTTCCCTTCTGGTTTTAGTTTTTCCTTTTTAGTTGCAAAGAGCAGTGTAAACTTTGTCATATGCAAACGTCAAATTGCAGGATCAAAATGATATAGTATGGTATCAAAAGGCAATTCAGGAAAGACAAACGCCAAGCACCACAGTAAAGCTAGTGAAAGCTTATAATGTTAATTACTCAAAACATGTAGCTTGAAGAGACCTAACTATCTTTCTTCCTTGGGCCAGACAGACAGACCTGGCTATCAAAAGACATAAAAATCCTGGGTTTTATATAGCAGTGTACCAAATGAACAATGCTGGATGGGAATAACTTATTGATAAGCAACATGAGCTGTGCAAGATATCTTACCAAAGAAATAAAAAGTTGTTCAAAAAGCTCAACAGGTGGGATGTCTTCTAAGTCATTCAGAATACCCTCCCTGAAGAATTAAAGCAACACGCTGCCTTGTAAAGTCAAGTGTAAGCACTAATCAGAACTAACATCCATATGACGATTCAAACTTACACAGCCAAATCCACATCAAAGAGGGGAGCCTGTTGAACAGCTGGTACAGGTTTGGCTGTTTCCCACAGTTCACGCCACAAGTTACCTAGCATTGTTGCAAATTCAATTACAACAGAAATCAAATAAAAGTTCAAATGAGCAGCAGCACACTCAATTTCAACCTGCTTAGTAAAGCATATGACATAGTCAAGTAACTAATTGATTTGATCATGGATATTAGGAGAAAAAAGAAGAATGCAATAATTTGTGATTCAATGGACAAGAAAATCCAGATGAATACACAATTCAGGTAAAATACATCTTACATAGAAACATGCAATAGCTAGCAGTAATATATTGTAGTTGAGGTCACCAGGGTAAAGGGTAAACCTTCCTTTTGCATTCGACTGCTTAGTTGACCTCTTGTAGAAGATGAATCAACTTGATCAACATACTCTTGAGCCTCATCACTTGGCTCACCTTCTGTCCAGTCAGGGGGAGAGTGCCATCTGACAAAATCTTCTAAGATACAACCAGGATTTGCAGCCTAGTGCACATATAGAATGTCAATTACTTTCATAAACTTCCTGACAATCTATAAGATAGAGACTTTGTTTGAAGAATCTACCTTGAAGGCCTGCATGTCAGAGAGGAGTTGAGAACACCCAGCACCAACACTGACCATCGGAAATAACACAATTCATCAAAGAAATCCCAAAGCTTAATTGCTTTCCTAAACATCACAAGTTTCAAATGCAGAAAGCTAAAGACGTGCATGGGCCTGAGATCATCATATTGTGCTTTTGACAGAACCAAACTTGGAAAAAGATAAGTATTTTGTATAAACTATTTAATTTGTAGTCAATTGCAGGCATTATACTACATAAACCAAGCATGACCATAAATTTAAATGGTTAATATTTCATATCCATTCGTGATGCTTAGAGAATGCAAAAGAAGCACAAATCCAACACATTGTTTAAGAGGCACATAGAGGAATCCTATAACAAAAACATCAAAGAGAACAATGGCTTAAAAACTATAATAATTGACTAGCAGATCTATTGTACTTTGTTCAGCTGGTCTGGCTCATACAAGGAGACTAATGTTCCTAACAGAATGTATTGGGTGACATAGTGGCAATTTATTTGATTGCAGATCCAAGGACAACAACCTGCCCTTCCTTATCTCAGTGTGTTTAGCACCCTTCCCTGTTTTGGATGGTTTTTACTGTTCTGCTTAGCACCTAACTTCTACAACAGGAATTACTCAATACACTAACCTTCCAGTTCGCAGCACAAACTCTTCTGTTTCTTTGATAAGATCTTCAGTAAGCAAAGGTCCTTCCTGTATATATGGATGAAAATGGATTTAAACAAGAAAGTTATAAGTACATAGTTAAGAACTACTAAGAATAACCAACCAAACCTGGGTAATCGGTGAGTATACAGGTTCTCCGGTTTCCAACATGGTTAAATTATCAGCAGGTCTATCAGCTCCCAATCGAAGAACAAGTTCTCCAGTGCTTATTCTAGCATATAAGATATGGTGTGAGGTGACTGTGCCCTGGAGATCAGCTGATTCTTGAGAACATGAACCAGCATGCCTCATTACTGATTCTATTGATTGAGTGGCCAGAGTGCGCCACTTTTTTCTAGAAACACAAGAATTCACAACCTGAAGTTGCTGGTACAAACGACAGGATTTTAAATCTGGAATCTCATCTAGAGGGATGCCAGGTATATATAGCTCTTCAGACCAAAGTCTTCTTATCTGAAAATGGTGAACATGCTTTGTTTGATAAAAAAAATGGTGAAGTGACGCTAATGCTCAAAATTCCAAAGCATGTGAAAGATCATATCTGAACAATTTCATGGCTTGGACAAAAAGAAAAACTAGTTATCGTGTATTGCTTTGCAGTGAAGCGACCAATGGAAATTGTTCTTGTAGTGGTGCTAGATTTTGACAGTTTATTATATAAAGCAGTGATTATTTGAGGTTTGTAAGGCTTATGTAGTCTTTCCCATATAATAGATCACCAGAAAGAATTTCTAGCAGTCCACTTACCTCAGTAACAATTTTGCACCAGAACAATGCCATTTTTCGCAGGGTTGTAAAACTTCCAATTACTTCAGATAGTTTAGTAAGAAAGCCCTCAGGTGGAGCACCATGAATATCTCTGGGCAATAATGTTGGTTCCAAAACCAGGCTCATGTTCCGGCTGAGAAAGTTTCCCTCTGCGAATATCTTGCAAATATTACAACGGAAGTGAAAGATCATCACAGGATAATGCAACAAACTAACAAGTTTTTACATGTAAAACAATAATGAAATGCATCAAAGACTAAAGACTAATGGTATGAAAAGCAGTCTAAAGGTCATCTAATCATGAATCTACCTGCATCAAACAATGATTTTATCAAGGATACCAGCTTCTCATCATTACCAAACTCAGATGTAAGTTTATCCTCCTTGTCTCGAAGCACTAATGACTTAACTGCAGCAAGGCTTAAGCTTGCCCTCTCCATAATTGGCGAGGAAGCTCCAGATGATGCCAAAATGTCTTTCATTGACTTAAACTTTTTTCCAGAACTGAAAAAGATTCCCAGAAAACAATTAGGAACTCTGTGTGCATGGAGAAAAATCACACTCAATTACAGAATAATCTCAGCAGGACACAGCCTCAAGATTTGCCAAGTTTAATAAAATCATCCGAGAACTAAAAGAAAAGGGAATATTTTGGTCAAAGAATAAAAAAATATCCAGCAACTTACTCCACAGCTACAGCCAATTGCTTCAAGGCAGATATTGGAGGAATTGTATCTGGGTTGGTGGCATTTAATCTTTCTACTATGGAAGAAACATGTGAGCCCTACAGAAGATCAATCCTGGAAATAAGTCAACAAGTAAAAACAAGAAATTCTGCATTTGTGTGAGCCATGCAGCAAAACAAACAACAATGAAAGGTGTTGGATAACGGAACAGACAAAAGCTTTTCCAATTAGCTTCATGCTCCTCTTATATATTGTAGGAACAAATGCACTACTCTGTTGTAAGAAAACAGAGAAGCCTAGTTTATTCAGCATGACCCTTTTTAGGTAAAGAAAAGAAAAAAAGCCAGTTGGTGAGAAAACTACCACTTGGCTTAAGTATTAACTGGCTGCGGCAACAAATAAAAGCCTTGATAGAATGTCAGCTCATGTTGAACACCTTGTGTATGAGTTACTATCTTCCTAGTTCAGAAATTTGACTCACTTTCAGTTGGAACGTTTCCATCTATAGATAGCAGTGTAACAGTTAAGCTTTACAGAAACCTAATTATAACCTATAAAATTCTATCTGATCGCATTTCCATGATCGATTTGGAAAAGCTCCTTTTTTTTATTTTTGTTCATCAGATCACTGGCAACAACATCACTGCTAAACAGGCATTTCGAAAACACTAATGCGTAAGTCATTCACTCATCAGCACATTTTAAGCAAACAACATGATGGACACGTCAAACATCAAGCAAATAGATGATACAAACGACAAATATAAAACGAGGGAGATGTTAGTTCGATACCTTGGCCTCCTCGTCGTTTTTCATGTTGAGTAAGTAGAGATTTTCATCGTAAAATGGAAGAGCCATGGTTGAGTTTTCAGCTTTGTTGTTGTTGTTGTCAGGTTCTCTTTTCCCTCCTAATCTTATAGTATTCTTGAATCTATCTTGCCAATCCAGCTTATTCCCTATTCTTCCAGGTCTCCACCTCATATGTTGCTGCTTCCCTTCATTCTTATTCTGCATCATGCCATTGCCCACAATAATTTTTTTCTTTTTTCTTTTTTCAAGAATACTAAAAAAATTAATTTATTCAAATCAAGTTCAATTTCTCAATCGAATCAAAACACACCTATTTTGTAAAAAATAAAATTAAAAAAACAAAAATTAGTTCACCTTTGACTCGCTGTCATTGGGCGGAGAGGACTTGTCTCCCGATTCTTTTATCGATTCCTTTGGCGATATCTTATCTGAGTCTTCTCCGGTTCATTTCAACAAAAAATCAAAACTCCGTCGATGATTAATTAATTAATTAATACACACACACACACACACATCTTTTTCTACATGAGAAAAACAAAGGAGAGGGGAATAAAAGGAAAGAAAGCAGTGGATATAGATTGAAGAGAGATAGAGACGGGGAACCTGGCCCTTCTCGATCGGATATGAAGTCTGATTTAATGTCAGTAAAAACTTGCTCCGCTTTAGCAGCAGCGGAATGGATGGCGGTCCTTGCTTTGGATACAAAAGAAGGCGTCTCCATATCCTGCGCAGGGAGGTGCGTAGGTTTGATTTAGACAGATTTGAGGTGGCTAAAGGAACGAAAATGAAGGCGAAGCATGTTTTCTTTTCACAAGGAAAGACTGCGATCAAAGACACGAGTGCATAGAAGCATCATGGTTGAAGACTCCTCCTGGGTTATGGCTCCCCTTCTAATTAATTTATTCAATTTTTTTTATTTTTTTTTGTTATATCATATTTATTAACTAACAATTAACCTATTGTTTTTATATCATCAATAAATCCACCTAAACCCACTATAGCCGGTCCATTAACAAAAGCTAAGCTAATTGTACATTGAAGACACATATCCTTGCTGTAATGGTATCTTTGCCCTTCATAAGCAGGATTTATTAGTTATTAAGGGAAATAACTCAATTACCTTTCATTTTAAAAAGTTTTACACTTTTTTTAAAAAAACAATTTACACTTTACTTTTAAAAGTGCAATAAAATAATAACTTTACTTTTGAAATAAAAATAAAATAAAATATTTATACAAAGGTCTTCTAGTCTTTTCACATCAATTTTCTTTTTATTATCAATTTCTTAAGGATAATTTAGTCTTTTTACATCGATTAAATATTATTTAATTTGAAAAGTAATGACGTTTGAAGGCTCCCACTCACTTTGAATGGCCTATGCAGCATCTCCAATAACCAAAAATACAGTTCCATAGTATTTCATTGTCGTCATGTCATCTTCTTGTTGATGGGGTGCATGTAAAAGACGGCGGGTGATTTATCGTTGTTAGTGTTTTTTTTCCTTTTCTTTTCTCTCTCCTCCAACACTTGATCCTTTTTGTTGTTTGTGTTTCAACTTCAGTTCTTATTCTTTTGATTTCTAGCTTTTGTTTATGGTTTTTTGTAGAAGTTTTATTGGTTTTTTATTTCATACTTCAATCTCAATTTATCATATTATTTTTTCAATCTGGTCCTGATTGTTTTGATTTTTTTTCTTTTGTTAAATTGATTTTTCTTTTCAATTTTACTCTTCCATCAAAATTTTGTTTGTATTGCTTATTTCAATTTTAATCCTTATTCTTTTGATTATTTTTGTTCTTTTATTAAATTGATTTTTCTTTTCAATTTTTCTTTTTAATCAAAGATCAAATTTATTTTATATCTCAATTTTGATCATCATTCTTTTAATTACTACCTTTTGTTTTGAATCCTTTTGTGTAATTGAATTTCTTTTTCAATTTTTATCCTTCAATATTTGATTGAATGACAATTGAGTTTCATGATTTTTCTATATAGGGTATTTCTAGTCTAATGACTAAAGTCACGAATTTACAAAGTTAATATGGGTTGAATTTTTTTGTGATTTTCATCATTTTTTTTTCTATCGAGTTATTCTAATCTTATGACTTAGATCGCGAGTTTAGTGGAATAATCGGGATTGGTTAAGCTTTAATTATCAGGGTTACAAGTTTGTCATATTGATTCAAGTTGACTTAGACTGATTTTTTTAGATCCTTTTTTTATATCTATATTTGTCCTTTTGTATTTAATGAGTTAAGAATTAAGCTACATCTTTTGTTTTGTATTCAATAAGCACTTAAGCATCATTTTTATGTAATATAATCAAAGATTAAAAGAAGATTGTTGTTGTTTTTGTTACTATAAACTCAAGAAAATAGGTTGGTAAACTATTGTTTGAACTAATCAAGATACTTTAGATTGTCCACTTAACTTTTCAATCAATTTTTCTCTTTTTTTTTATCTCTAATTTTTTTCTACATTTTGCACTTAGGTAATTAAATTTTATTTCTTTATTTTATCATACTTGCAAGTTTTGTTGACATGGTTTTTTTGTGCTAAGATTGGTTTTGCTTTGTATACTCTCGTATATGCAATATGTCAAAGATCACTATTACAAAATAAAATTTTGGGATAAGGTGAAAATAAAAGGCTAAAAGAACAAGGAATAAAATTAACACAGAAAGAAGGCATTTTTTTTCATTGTTTAAAAGTAATGGAAAATTTCAATTTGGTCCCTCAAATTTTAGTTTTGCATTATTTTGGTCCATATTCTTTTAAGATTTTACATTTTACTTCTAAACTTTATTCTTATTACATTTTAGTCCCTAAATACTGAGAGATGAGAGAGAAACTAGCTACAAAAAAAGAGATGAGAAAAAAAGGGGTTCGATTGACAACAAAAAGGTCAATCTTAATGTCAATGGGTTCTTCTTACAAAGAGAAGCTCAATGAAGTTGGTATTGGTCTTTATCCATGCTGAAAAAAGTAGTTTGAGATACATAATGTTTTTTTCTTGTTTAATTTTAGGTTTTTTGATAGATTGGAGGGTGTGTTTATGTAAACCCCTAGAAAATAATTAATTAAAATGAATTAAGAATGACATAGAAAAAACATTGGAGTGAACCTAGTTAAAAATAGTTTATAAAAAAACTATAACATTACCGTAAACTAGTAATAAGCTTGTAAAAAAACTAAATGATAAAAATGTAAAATAAATATATTATGGCATAAGAAAATGGTCCTAAGGACTTAGTAGAATAATTAATATGCTATATGTAAGGAGGACACATGAAAACTTGAATTTTGGTGTAGAATAACATAACAATCAATTTTATGTTAACAAATATAACTCTTAATTTGACTGTTAAATCAGGATGAGATTTTACGTGGATTCACCTGACATATTGTTCTACATCGAGTAAATGTTTTAGGGAAATCAGATCTTGAGAAGGCCCCGGAAAAATGTTGAAAGGTGAACTAAAATATAGAAAAATAAAAACATGGCTTAAGTGAGGGGTAACATAGTCATTTGGCCAAAATCCAGCCCTTCTTCTCCTTTATTATGGTTAATAGATGTGGTGTCGACCATATAAGGAAAATATATGAAGAATTGTGGAATTTAATGAATATTTATTTAATTGAATGTGTTTAGTGTATGTAGAGATATTGATGATGATTTAAAATTGAATTAAATCTTATGTTGAAATAAAATGAAGATTTTATTGTGTTGTGAAATTAGATACTTTAGAATTATTGTGAAAATTATGAGATATTGATGCGAGTACCTTCTCTAGATTTAGGAGAGGCACTAGGAGTGACATCTTCGATAGTTGGATGAACACATTTAGTTGGAGGTGCAAGTAGGTCCTTAACACCTTAATCTTTATTTTCAATTCTAGTTTAAATTTCTTGAAACATGCATCTTATGTATATTTGTTCAAATAAGAGAACAAAAAAAATATGAAAAGAGAATATATTGTTGTAGCATAAAGAAAGGGATGCAACCAAATGGAAAAAGAAAAGAGCTATTGTTTGTTAAGTGTCGTTAAGGACGATACCGACTATTTGATAAGTACTATTATGGATGGTAGCCATTGTTATGAAAGCCACTGATGCTAAGCTTATCATCTCAAACGAAAGCTATTGATTATATATTATTGTATCGATAGAAGTCCTTGTGAAATGCATGTGGTGTTAATATCGATATATTAAATAAACATGTAGTGAGATTTCATTAAACTTTAAATGAGAGTTCTCATGATATATTGAGTATGAAATATTTGTTATTCTTGTATACAATATTTAGAATTGAGTACTTAGATTAATGTTATTCTATAATTTTATGTGTTGCAATTTCATCACATTTTCTTGGATAGGATGGTCATAGACCTTAGAAATATTATAGTTTCTTAGGTATAGCTTTGTTTACAAGCATTTTATCTTTATGAAAGAACTTATAGAATTTTGTCTTCCAACTCTATAATTAGTCATTTTGTAAGTAATTACTTTGTAACTAATTTTTTTTTAACATAGTAAAACTATTATTTTACCTCAAGAGTCATCAAAATTTAAAACTGTTGACTAATGACTTTCTTGACTTTTCACAATATTTGTAATAGTAAAAATACTTCTTTGCCCCCAAGATAAAAAAAAGGATGGGCTGCTAAATAAGGGTATTTTAGGTTTTTTCAATTTTCTTGCACAGTAAAATAACGTTTTTGGCTTCAGAAAAGATAAAAAGAAGCTTTTCCTTTAGAGGTATTTTGATATTTTTACATGGGTATTTTGTGTAATTAAGAGGACCATGGGGGCGTTTTAGTATTTTCACATTTTATTTGTTATTTTTTTAATCAAAAACCTGCTGGAGCGTATTCTTCACGCCCCAGTGAATGGGTAGCGCCTAAGCCATTAAAGAGGCATATATGACACGTCCCGGTAGTCAAATCTGGCCATTCGACGTCTAATTAGAAATACAATTATGCTCTTTTCCACATGGTGTGGCGTGTGTAGACAAATAATGGTTGAATTACCGTCGGTGATAGATTATTTATGTTTTTTCTTTCTTTTCTCTTTCCTAACAACTAAAGTGCACAATTATCCTCTTTATATGTTGTTTGTCAAATCAGGCATGCTTGTCATTCTCAAGTACCATGGATCTAACATGGTTGTCATACCCAAGACACTTTGGTTTGGCTATTATATTTAAATTAAAAAAGCTACGTTGAATCTATGTTTACTTGGTTGCTAGACCCAAACAACTTGAGTACGATAACCCTATGCAAATATACTGTGGACCAAGACACAATCTATTATAGACTTACACAAAGGATTTTCCAAGCTCTGAAGGCTTGAGATGGGCTAATGTTGTCTTTTCATAGAAAATTAAATTAAAATTTTGCCATTTAGTTGAAAAAATTGAAGCCCTAGTTAGAGGATATTTTAATATTTTTCATAGACTTATTTGGTCATTAAATATTTAAGCAGGGTATGCTAGTCTTTTCACGTTTATTTGCATAGTAAAAATAGTATTCTACCTCCAAGGTTAACAAAATAAAACCTGTTGCCTAGGTTTTTTTTACCTTTTACAAACTGTTAAATAGTTAAAATACATCTTTAGTCTTGGAAAAGACAAAAATTAAGCTTTCATATGTAATAATTTTTGTTCTTTCACATTGTTTTTATGTAATTTTCTATAATCAATTGGGGGGGGGGGCATTTTAGTATTTTAATATTGTTTTATTATTCTTAAAGTAAAAAAGCTGCACCAGACCCGTGTATACTTGGGTCTGACAAATATGACAGACCTAACTTATTTGGGTACTAGATCTAAGACGTTTGGGTCTGGCAAAGAGTTGAATGAATGTTTAAAAATTAACTCACTTGGTTAGATTTAATAATATTATTAAAATATTCTTCATACTCTTAATATTTTATTTATATTAAAAAAAAACTAATAATGTCCTGATGTGGATTGAGCTTCATAGTTTATTTTGGTCTGCTTACTATGAAATTATCTCAGTCTCATAACCCAGGTTGTGGGTTTTGCAAGTTAACTCAGGTTTTTTTGTTGGTCAATTTTTGTAATTAATTTTTTTTCAGTTCCTTTTTTCAACAACATATGAGTTGATTGAGAATTAAACTTAATTGAATTTTTTTTTAATTCAATCTTTTAACTTATGGGTTGATTGAGAATTAAGATTTACAATTTGTTTTAATTTACTTTTTATGAGGTTATCCTAGTTTTATGATCCGAGTGAAGAATTTAACAGGTTAACCTGGGTTGACTATGGTTTTTTTGTCTTTTTTTTAATTGATTTTTTTTCAATTTCATCTTTTAATATTGAATTTAATATTGGATTAATTGAGAGTTGAGCTTCATAAATTATTTTGATTTACTTTCTATTAGGTTGTCCTAGTCTTATAATCCAAGTTTAACATGTTAACTTTTTATTTTTTTTAATTGATGTTTTTAATTTTATTCTTTAACATTGAGTTAATTGAGAATTAGACTTCAATATGTTTTTTTTATTTATTTTCTATGAAGTTATCATTATTTTATAACTCGAGTCGTGAATTTTACATATTAACCTTATTTATCCTAAATCGATTCAATATATTATCCTTTTAATATATATATTTTTTAAAAGTTATCATCTTAATGTTTTTTTTATCAAACTATATTTTATTTATTATTCAAATTATCTTTAAATTTATCAAGTCAATTGAGTCACATTAAACAAATTAATTTTAAATATTTTAGTTATAGATATACTATAAGGAAATAGTATTTCCATGTAGAAATTGCATAATTATAAACTTTGCCGATATTTTTACTATAAAAGTGGCAAAATTATAATGTGGTTCTTTTTAAAAAACAAGTTTTTTTTTATATTTCTTTCTCTTTATACTTAATATTTTTATTATTTTATACCTGTCCTATCTATCCCTTTGTTATCTTCATTTTTTAGTAATTTTTTTTCTTTTTTTCTATTTACCGACAGGACATGCTTCTCAGTCTAATGCAGACAGGTTTCGGATTGGATGGGAAAGGAGGCGCACTGAAAAGAGAGACATAGCAAGTCCATCAGGAGATCAAAACCCTGGATTTTTATCAGGAGGAAGCAAACATGAAAAGATACCAAGACTGAAGTTTATGACAATGTTGTCTTCCACTATGAAACCATCCCAAGGGACCAAAGAATTATCCCTGATGGGCTGGGAAAGCAAGGAGAGATGGGAGTACATTTGTTTTGCTTTGACAGGGAGGAAATCATGCTGAAAGGAGACATATATTTTGTAGTTGGTAAGGTGATGCTTCCAAGACGATAGACAAAGGATACATTTGATGTTCTTTGGATTAACAAGGAAATATATCCTGGAAGAAGACACTGATGTCTCCCTTGAAAACATCAAATTCCAGCATCCGGTCAACCGTGTCCTGCATTCAATACAACAGCAAAACTCCGTAAAACATATACAAGAACAATACTTGCATACCTCCAAGATTTCACTGTTATTCTACAAGTTTTGTTCTTCGAGACCTTGTTTAGTTGATCCTGGGCTGATAAATTCTCATTGCACAATCGCTCAACATAATTGCTGCTCCCGACGGTATCCAATATGAATGCTGCTCTCTTAATAACTTCCTCAGGGACGCCTGCATGACCAATGTCATCAGTAAATTGGAGTGATGCAGCCCCTTCATGAATGAATTTAATGCAATGATAGCTCTTGTTTACGCAGGTTACTTTCGACAGAAGTCTGTCGTCCGGAGAACTACATTCTGTCACACTGTCAGCGCAACATTTATCACAATCTATTAAAGATTCATGAAACAGACACCAACTGGTTTAGTGGTTACTTGACTTGAGTCAATCCTATAGGGAGCAGCTATACCTATCAAATGCTAGTCATGCTTGCAAACACAAACAAGCTATATCATTCTGCTGTTACGGAAAATCTCTGTATCATATCCATATTTATTTCTCCATTAGCAGCTTCCCCAAAGAGAATTAAAAAAAGAAAAGAAAAAGGAAAACAACCGCAGGAACATATAGCTGTTATTTGGACATAATTTTGATTAAGTTTCTTAAACAAATCATGAAGTCAGAATGTACCGGCTAGCAGAGCACAATGGAGTCCTGCAAACGATAGATCAGCATGAGTTTACTGCAAGTTTCCAGCATGTATACCAAATGCACACAAAAGTATACACTTACCATAGCTAAGAAGTGCATGTCCAGGAACTAACCTGTAAAAACAGTCTTCTAAACATTAGTAGAATCAATTTCAACATCCGTCAAGAAATAAGAGCCATCACTGGGCAAAGAAGTCCAATATGAGAAGTTCACTGTTGATATGTTATGGCTCAAGAATGTACATCTGAGATCACAAACATACTAACAGCCCTCTTGCCTACAAACATGACAACTTGGATGCTACAATCAGCAATGCAAAGTGCGGAGTAAGGAGAAAGAGATCCATGCTGAGCAGTGCCCAAAATCCCATCATATTGTTAAACCATTGATGCAGTGAAAATATTCCCTAACATCAATAATCCCAACATCGGAAAAGAAAACAATTGAGTCATCAACCAATGGCAATCTTCTCCTTTTCACTGAGTGATAAAATGTTATTTTCTGTTTTTAAGTACAAAGATGTGACTAATTCTAGCTAATTCCCCAACACTCAGTCCTCCCTCTTGAACCTACAACCTTCACTTTTTAAAGTGGGGTGTGCGTTACCACCCAGGGGAGCCCTGGGGTGGCAAGGGGTAAAATATGTTGGCTTGCTGTAACATGATGCAAAAAGGTCACAGAAATATACCGATAGAGAAACACAATGTCCTTGATGTCCGTAGAGTTGTTGTCAGGTCTCAGCAAACTCATGGTGAAAAATTTCACCTTCTCAGACTGGAATTAATTAAAAGTTAAAATAAAAACCCACTTCTAAATGGTAAAGCGAGAAGTGTTTCTAACTTAGGTAAGCAACTAAAAAATAATGCATACCTTTGGTAAGCAACCGTCATTAAATAACTCAGTCAAATGAGTGGACATCAGAACCTACAAAAAACTTTGAGAAATTTTAGTAGTAAGGAGCTCAGCTTACCTATACTGTCCCATGTTCCCAATATTAGGTGTTCCTCAGAATTGTTTAAATGCCAGTGGCAGATGTAGGGCCAAAGGTGGTCCATTGAAGTAAGTAGAGAAAACTAGCCACATGCAAAGATTATCTATAATAGAAATGGTGAGAATGACAGCAAAGAAGCCTAGTAAATAGTACCAGATTGGACATGGATGGTGGGGACACTAGACACGCCCCAAATTACATGGGTATATGGACAAAGATGATGTAGGATGGCCCAGCCTGTCACTCTTTAATTGGGAGACTGAGCCTATCTCATTATTTATTTTATTTATTTGGAATTATTTATGTTGAACAATTTGATTTGATGGCCTGAGCCCAATAGTGAGATGTTTTAGGGTTTTACTATGTATATATTTCTCTATCATTTTGTGAGACAATTTTGATGATTAATTAAAAATACTGCAGATTTTGCATATCTCCAATCCCTATTCTTCTCTTCCTTCGCTTTCAATTCTTAGCTTCTTTCTCTAAAAGCTTATTTCTTTTATGCTTTAAGTCTTTTTGTTCATTGTTCCGCATCAATGGGAATAAAGAATGCTGAGAACAAATGGGTGGATGTAGTGGTGCAGGAAAAGTCTAGGGGAAGATTTGAGTTTGATGTTTATAGGACTAGTAAGGGTTTCAAATTTAGTATTTTTAAGGTGGAATTGAAAGCAAATCTGAAAGAAAATTTGAAGAATAACAGAACATGGACTGCTGCTACCCTCACACTAGCGGATTGAAAGAATCACTCCTTAAATAAGAACCTAAGATGAACATAGGGCTTAAGGAATCACTCCTGAGTGAAAGCATCACGCTCTCAAAGAAAAAGGCTTCAATTTGTTCATAGTAGATCTGTCATAATCCAATTAGAAGACAGCAAGCAGATATATATTTAGCCTTGAGTCAGTACTAATCCTAATTGGTCTTGGATTCCTATGTAAGAAAATGTAATGATTCCTATAAGAAACATAAACAAGTCCACTTTATAAGGACTAAGATAACAATAAAACAGGAAAATAAAAGTTTGATCATACTACTGAAATTTCCAGCAATCTGTAAAATCACAGAATGGCCCTTGACCTTTCTAACTAGGAGCAGCCTCAGCTGGAACTGAAATTGGTTTGAAAAACTTAAAACAACTCTCATAACCAATCATATAAGCCTTTATCCCACCAAATTAAAGCTTGAGTTGAAATCTCTTTCTGTTCCTTAAACATGCACCCAAAGTCAAATTTAAATCCCTACGCTGCATGATGTAGTCAGCCAAATCAAATGCTAAGAAACTAGCCCAGGTGTTTTTCTTTTGTGTGCTTTGGTGCTTCGACATATGATGATATGCACCCATAACAGAAGGTGCTAATGCTATTAAGGAATTGACTAGGAAAGTAATAATAGAGGAAAATGTTGCTTAGCATGACCATGCATACAAAGATCCTCATTGAATTTCACTATGCTTAAGAGAACTATTATGCTAGTATGATATATAAAATCTCACAGGAGATGAAGACAAATATCAAACCTTTGGAGGGTCATCACATGCAACAAAGTAATTTACAGTTCCACCAAGTAGACCAATGCCATCTGTATTCAAGATCGTAGTATACTTGTGAATTAAAGAGCAAGGACAAATGATCAGGCATCACAAAAACCCAGTCTTTGTAAGAGAAACTAACCTTCAGTTAAAGTACCTTTACCAAATTCATCCAACAGACACAAAGATCGTGAAGTTGTTTGCCTGAAAATTTGTCAACATGAATCCTTATGGTTGCAAAGGTGGATTCTAAAGATGTTTTATAAGCTTCCAGCTACTAAGCATTCAGATATTTTAAAAAAACTTCAGCACTCCAACATTCTCTATAACACCATGTTGAATTGGTAGACAAAAGAATGAACGTTATGATAAGACATCAATAAAGTCTAGGTGCTAAAGATTGTGAGACAGTTAACATGAACAATGGCCTTTAGTTCTGAAATGTGAAACCATCCTAATTGACCTGAATGCTAGTTTACCTAAGCATCAGTCCTACTTGATGCAGATCTATCATAAATGTTGATTGTTCTGCAGTCATAAGCTTGCTTCCAGTTGCACAGAATATCCTGTTACAAGAGAGTAGTCTTTTGCATGATGATTGAATACAAACATCAACTGTTATTCTAAGAAAGATGCTGGAATCATGAAGGTCAGACACCTATCAGTCAATCCCACAGTGGCAGCATCTGCTGGTACAAAACTTCCGATGTGAGAAAGGAAAACAATTAAAGCAACCTGGAAAACAACGCTCATAAAGCAAAATTTGTAATAATGCAATACAAAACATAAACTCATCAATTGCAACTTGCATGAAAATAGACTATCACAAGAATGGACAGCAAGATGACCCTCAAGACTAATTGCAACAGAAGAATCAACACCATGGACTTGACAGACATCCATAGAAATATCGAGATGGTGGAAACAAATTGTCATGATACACATGTTGCTGCTAGCTGAAGTGATCCACTGAACTTGCACTTTATAGTTCTATAACATGTTTGATGATGACCAAAACATTGTACCCTAAATAGTCATTTCTTAGGTCTGTTAACTTTAAATGTAAACTGACACACATAGGAAGATGCTGCAAGATGTATCCATTTGTCTGACAACTGCTGAAGCAACCGACTAATAGATTTTATTTGAAAGATGAATCAAGCCCCAAATTTGAAGGAATCACAAAAAGTATAAGACACAACACCCATATTTGCAGGTGCATCACACAGACATGCACAAGTGCACCACACAGATATGCATGTGTGCACTCATACATGCACACAGAGAGTCCTCCCGATAATCATTACTGACCTGCTTTATATATATACTCTTCCCGGAATAATTTGGACCTGTGATGATAATGATCCTTTCTGAAGCAACACAAACTTAAAATTTCAGCACAAAAACTAGTATACCTTAGTTTCTTACTGAAATGGAATAGACTTTGTTGACATCAATGTCATGATTAGTGTAAATTTACCATCATGAAGAATCTTTGTATCATTAGGAATAAATGTGTCTACTGTCATTTCCTGCAAAACATGTCTGCAAAAGGGTGTAGACTACTCATTAACACCCTCAATCAGTAGATCCAACTTTTTAAGTTTTTTATCCAATGAAAAGCAGTTCATATGATCCAATCAATTTTCACCTTCCATTTTGAATGTCAAGCAAGTTTTCTTCAGTCAAAATAGGCCTCACGTAATTGTTTTGATGAGCAACTATGGCCAGTGACAAAATGCTAAATGTAAACATCATATAACATGGTCAGTTATGCATACAAAAAGAAATTTACATATATGATGAGAGAGAGAGGGGGAGAGCTGGTAGCTAGATGATTCTTACCAATCAAGTTCAGCCGCAAAATTTATAGCCTTCAGCAGATGGTCAGAAAACAGAAGCACATGAGAAACCAAGTCCCTAGTGATTGCCCTTTCCATATCTTTCCATATTAACAAATGAACAGCTTTTAAAAAATTGGAATAAAATAAATAAACAATGATGTGCGTTGACATTAAAAGTATTTGCCACCATTCTATATAATTTCAATATAAGACACATTTACACATTTTCTGCGCACCAAAAAGCATGTGCAACTAGTCTTCTTCTCTTACCCCTGAAGACTATCTAATTATGTACCAGACAACGGAGTTTAGCACTCACTAAATTGGATTGAGGGACCATAGACTCATCTGATAGTATCTTTCACAACAGGCATTACATTGTTTGTATTTTCTCACAACATTTATAGAGAGTAACTAGTCACTAACATATATTTAGCAAGGTAGAGTAAGATTTAGAATGCATACCAAGTATCTTGTGATAAATGTCTCCCAGAAGTTCATCCAATTCTCTTGTCTTTGGAGTACGATAGAAATATCTTTTAGTCTCTCCATCAACATCGGAAAACTATATTGATAATATATTTTCATCAGCATATGTCAAATACATTTTTTGAATGAATACTATTAAACAAAAATAGAAAACAAGCATCGACTTGCCATAAATTCAAAATCTTGAGGCTTCAACAGTGAGGTTTCTTCAAGTTTCTCTTCAAAAATACACAGCAAGTACCCTATATAAAGGAAAACACATATGTAAAAGGATAACAAGCTTAAAATAAATAAGATCAGCTTCGCATTGCATAACTCATATTGAACATCTGTTAGGAAACAACATCTATCCTCCATTTCTCTGAGAAATGAGCTAAACCAATACACACAAATTCCTGTAACATGCTTAAAAACAAAACTCACAGAATTCCTTCCAAGCTAAGATATCCATCTTCCACTACTATGGAAAATAAAATCCACAATGTATCAAGCATATTAGATGCCATATGTATGAAGGCCAAGTTCTGTTTGGATCACAGCTGGCATTGTTGTGTTTTCAGCAAAAACTTAAGGCTTGGTTTCACTACGTGGTTGAAATCAATTTGATGCTTATGATGGTTGAAACACAGGTTCAACCACATAGCCAAACGTACACTTAAATCCAACTGAGATGGTAAAGCTGTTTACGGGAAAAAAAAAGGTTTGGTAGTGTGCCCTTGAAAATGCTCGTCATTTAAAAGAAAAAAAAATATAGGGTGAGATATTAAATCATGAATGATATATTTGTCCTTTATCAAAATGAAGTAACACCTTCAAGAGCATCGTCAAGTTAGTGCTTCCCAGTATTCTACCCAATCTAGCTTTCTTTCATCAAAATACACTCTAAAAATTAGCAATCACTTCTCGTAACCAGAAGCAATTTGGTCGTGGTGGCGAAAAAGACTTTTCATCATGGTGCCAGATCCCTTGTGTTTCATTCAATGTCTAGCTCAAAATGTAGCAACTTTCATGCAATGGAAGTGTTCTTCCTCTAGTTCCTAGTGGAATGTAAAGAAGATAAATGTGGTATCATGATTGGAAACTCAGATTTTGATCATCTGTAAATGACATGTATATTTACTCTGGGTAGTTCAAATTAGTGTTTCAACACAAACACACTGCATAGCGAAATCTTGACCGTTTACTTTTGGGACATTCATTTACTCATTATGTAACAGAGGCAGTATAAAAAGCCATCATTCAAGTATATCCAAGGCATTAGACAAAGTAATATCACATAGTGAAGGCAATTATAATCAGGGATGAAATCTAAAAGAAACTTTGAATTAGTCATACAAAGTTTTTCAATAGCAGTATAATACAGAGCTTCTGACCAACCTATTTGATGTATGTAAACAATACAAGGAACGAGCTTCTCTTTACCCAAATGGGGTAGTTGTGCAAGCTCCAATAAAGTAACCTACAAAGGAGTTAGTCAAATGGATCTCAATGTACATACAATTTCAATTCCTTACTCCAATTTGATCCATGTACAAATCAAACAACTTACCTTGTGCAGAAAATCTGGAAGTTCTTCATAGATTTGCCTAAGCTCATCCAACTGCATGTGAAAGAAAGGCTGAATTATCAGAAACACAGTTCGAGCACAAATGAGAAAAGTCAAATCCTAGCATTAATGTTTGGGCAAAACAGAAAGAAATCCTATCATCTCGATGGTGGATTCAGTAGTGGGGAGAAGTGGTCATCTTAATATATTTACTGAAGAATAGAAACAGGAGAACATAGAGTAAATGATTAAACATCCATTTCTTAAAAAATCATGGCCCAGAAATCACAACTAATCTGCAACCTCATCACAGAAACCTTCTTTCACTATTGTCCCGTAACCCTTCTCTTTACTTCTATTAACATCAATAACACCAATCACCTGTAAAAGAAATCACACGTTAGAGCATGACCCACAAAATGATGGGAAGTGAATTCAACTCAGACATCAAGAAAGATGAGATGCAGTATGTCCCAGTAAAAATGTTAGGTAATGTCAACACATAATTCCAGCTGATACAACATATTGTAATAAATCACAGCAATTGTAACATCTCAGTAATGCGACAAAATGAAACGTGGATAATAAATTGCAGAATAAAAAATCAACGCCTTTCTTCTTGAGTATCGATTTTTGTTGAAGATTTCTGTGCAGATCCCTGAACTTATAATCGTTAGACAGCTATTTGCACCTTTCTTTTTGGTACGGTTCCCAGGGCTGTTCTTATTTTTTGGACTCCTGTGCTCACTTTAACTCATTGAAGCCTTGTACCCCACATGCCACGGCTTTTTCTTTAATCATGCTACCAAATGTACAGTATCTGTCCCTTTTATTCCAATTAGCCTCGCCAATAAGTCATAAATATCATTCAAACAAAGCTCTGAATAATAGATATGGAAGTATTGAAAAAATTCTTATTTTAGGCTACAATTACACTTGATTAAATAAATGAAATGCCATGCATGCTGGAAGAATATAAGGGATAGTCTTAACTATATAGCTGAACACAGAATTATTGAACAGTACATGTTCTCACACCATCTATTTTCCAGAGAGATTTGGAACTCCATGTCATTCAGGAAAAGAAAAGGGAAAAAAAAAAAGGAAGAAGGAACTTCCAATAAGAAGTGACCTTTTACAGTGTTTACAATTAAGAAAACATCCAGGAAGATGGACTAACCAATTCATAGACATAAGCCAGCTCTGTTGTGATGCATGAACAAGCCTGGAAAATAAGCAAACATGCATAGGGCACATGAATAAACCTTGAGAACAGATAACAATATAAGGCTTCACAGAAAAGGCAGGCAACAAATGTTCTGATACCTGTTCAACAATGTTCAGATTTAAGTACTTAGCATGCTCTTGAAGATTTTCAGAAATTCCTACTTCAAATATCTTTCCCAAATGCAAGAGCGCACAAACACTCTACAAGAGTATCACTGGATCAGGAGAAATAAAATATAATCTGAACTTTATGAATCTACTCACTAGAAGAAACTAAAGATAATCTCTTTAGGAAATTGCATGAAGATCTTATAACACACACATACACAAGTAGAAGGCATAATGCATGAATAGGTTTGTGTGCCCATAAAAATATTTTTCTTTTGTCCGTATTCCATTCATACAAGGCAAAAGTCAGCCATTATTTCCATTTCTGTTTTTAGAAATAAAGAAAATAAATCTTTTCAGAAAAAATGAAATTTTTTCTTCTTCGTCTATAGCTGACATTACAGCAGTTCTTTTCAAGGAGCTTACACAAAATCTTAAGGTTGGAAAAGAATATTTGATTGAAGCCTTCTTTGGATGGCATAAAATTGAGCTACTGACAGAAAATCTTTCAGTATACACTGCTAAGCAATATTTCCTGCTTAGGCCCTACTTCCATTAAGAAGCTGTCAATGAGAAACCATAGAAAACCAAAGAAAGTGGCCAGGTCCTATATTACAATGAAGAAGCCTATTTAACTGTTTCAAACTTTGAGACATGTGGCAATTGGTAGCAGAGAGAAGGGAGGAAACAATGAAATACAAATCAACTGCATGGAAACAAATGAGAATGGTTATCTGTAGTGGTGGCTATCCTGTAATTATGAAACTAGTGAAGCATCTCAGCACCAGCTAGCAGGCGAGGGAGCTAAGAAATATTTGTCAACAGGATTGAGAACTTAAGCACTGCCTGCTGAGGTGAGATTACCTTCAGAAAGGCTGTCCAGTCACCAACAGTAGACAGGGAGCTTGGTGAGTCGAACTTCTTCAAGAACGAAAGGAAAGATTACAAATTTCAGAAGATAAAAAGAAAAATAATGAAACGAATTGGCAATTCACTAATGTTTGTAATAATGCCAATAAATTAAGAGCACAAAGAGTGAGTTACGGGTTTTTCAGATTAGACAGAAACAAAGAACATAAGCACGTCTCTGTGAGAAGTTTGCAAGTCCACAAAATTATTTTGTATATAATCACTGTTTTAAATAAAAGATCTGTGCTGAAATTGTAACTAAAAACCAATTGGAAATCTTCATTTTGTATGGAAAAAGGCTTTGAAAACCTACATAAGGATAGCATGACAAATAACAGGAAGGAAAAAAAAACAGTACTCTGAGTATACGCTTAATGTCCTTGACAGACTTCAATGTTTCTCGCAAAGAAACCATCAGTTCTTCAGAACAAAGAAAGAATGAAATCTTAATCTGTCAAGGAATATGTCATCGTTACAGTAACCAAAAAATATGAAGTTTGATCATTTTGAAAGCTGATCCTAAAAGTAATGGAATGAAAACTATTCAATGTGATCATAACATTTTCACAATATATCTTCAGCTAGATCAAGCAACCAAACCCATGCCACAATGGTGCCAGCTTATGTAATTGTTTTCCATCTTTTGCCATATTACTGGACCAAGCTCTAATTCATGTAAACAGGAAGTAATTTCATTAACTTAAACAGTGGAAGGATACAGCATTGAGTCGACCATTCAAATTTTCCACATCCAGCAAAGGCCTCAGGAACCAGTTTCTAAAGCAAGATAAAACATTTATTCAAGGCCTTGGATTAGAGAAAATGTTGGAAAAGCTAACATCACAAAGTCTCAAAATTAATTTACCTCAGAAGATGTTTACCAATGGGCGTCACACACTGATGAGGGATTATGTTAGTCTAATATGCTACAGGTACTACTAATGGAAAATTATATTTCTACGAAGATACTACCAATAGAAAACTATATCTCTACAAACCTTATTCATCATGCCAAACACAGAGAACCTGCATGTCAAAAAATCAGGATACAACTTTTCTGAATAACAAAACTGACAAGATAATACAAAATTTACCCTTCTTTTGCCCTGCCAATGCCCATATGGCTTGGATGTTTGTCGATTTGAAAAATCTGCAATGCTTCATGAGCTGCGGCATCAAGTTTAAGAAATTTGTTTCTAATTTGATACGTGAAGGATAAATTGTTTTCCAAGTTTCTTTTCTGCCATTTGTTAACTTGTTTTCAAAAAGTAAAAACAAAAATTAGTGGGAGAAACGAAAAGAAATAGTTCAGAAATAATACATATATAAAAAGATACAGTGAAATTTCCACGATAGAATCGATAGTAATTGATGCATTTCCATATTCCTTTTGCTCAAGGGTATCTACAATCCTTTCGCTTTCTAATATGGCAAGAAGACCTCCACTTGCTCGAACTTGAACATCACTTCCTATGTCCATCATGGAACTCAGCTGACAATATGAAACAGAGAGGAAGCTTAAAGTAGAGAAAGGTCAAGCTTTGGGGGCATCACCAACACTGGAAGAATAGAAAGACATAGTTAAAGACACATTAAAGATTCTGTATAATAATTCTTATTATTTCAGACTGTACCAGGATTATATTTATATAAAGTATAAAAGAGAAAAATATTATCTTGTAAGTGTTCCCTGGACCTGAAAAAGGACACTCACAATTGCAAACAGAATGAAGTACCAAAATACCCCAATTACATAATTCAAAAGAAAGCTCTCCGTAGCACTATGAGGGTATGGAATATAGTGATATGCAAGAGCTGGCAGATCCCAACATTAGCCATCCATTTCAGGGGGGGAAACAGATATTATTTAATGTGTTCTCCAAATGGCATTAAGAAAGAATAGAATCAAGATATAGAGCATCAGTGCAAGGATGACTAAAAACAACTTTTCTCATCCGTTAAACCAAAAAAACCATCCATACTAACTGTAGAGTTCTAAACTAAACTCAAGTCATTTCTTCTACCTCATTTTTTTTACATAGAAAGAAGAGGGTCCTATTTAAACAGAATATAAGTGTCAATAAGGACGATATGACATCCTCTGTGAAGATCAAAGGATGATAAATGAAATTCAAGTACTAATGCATGCTACTCTCATTGAATCTCATGAATCGATTATGATCTGAAAAGCACTTAAATTATATATAATCTACTAGATAAGAGCATGATTTCAAACTATTATATCGCAATGCTCAACATTTCATGGAAAGAGTGCTGGAATCACCAAGTTTCTGGTGGAAAAAATGTATTATTATGGGCAGAAGGTGCACATATAATAACAAGTTTAATATGATTCAAGAGGAACAAAAGAAACTTAAATTGTAGAAGAATATTTATTAAACAACATGCCTTACAAAAGAAAAGAAACAAAAAGTAATGAAGTTTGTATTTGTCTATTTACATAAGAAACCCTCTCCTTGATATTTAGCCCATCATCCATTCCTGTCACTCGAAGGTAAATCAATCTACAAAACCAAACAGAAACATCGAGTTTCAGTTGTATGCTCTCAGGACCAATCGAATGACGCATTCATTGTAGAGTTGATTGTACTGAAGCCACACTTTTATATTTAAGCACAAGGTATTTCTGTTATCATTTCTGTTATAGTTACATTTGAAATGCTAATAGAATGTATGCTAAGTGATACATTCTAAAGTGTTTGGAATTTCATATGTGCTCTTCAAGTGCTTCATTTTTATGGGAACTCAGTGATGACACAACAAGAATGACCTACCATTAGAATGACTTGGATGAAAATATGAAGAAAGTCAATGACTAGTCTCTGCATTATGGGAGACATTAAATTCTTGACCCATTATTACAATTAATCATGATAAGATTTCCAAGTATCACCATAAAAATCATTATCAAAGAGTGATCTTATGGCTTAGTCAGTAGGGTTTGACCATGACCCTCCACTTTTTCGCACACTAATATGAAAATTCAAACCTAGTAGAGTTGCACAAATATGTCAGGATCCATTCTAATACCTGTGCCAGGCTTGCTCATAGCTGAATATTGAACTTTTTACGAGTTTCACCATAGGAGCCTCAGCTGTGCCATCTGTATCACTTTGAAGCTTAAACACATTCCACATGTATATTAGCTCATAAATCAAACAGGTAAACAGCAGAGTACCACTTCGTTGTAAAGCAGATAAGAAGGACTCTTCACTTTTAGTGCTTGTGTAAATATTCAAAGGCTTCGCCTGATATTTTACTGAACCAGTGTTTCAGCAAAAGAAAAGGATATTAATGATATAATGGTATAATTGAATCCAGATATAAGAAAAGCAAAGAGTATAATAAATACAAGGAATGGAAATATGAAAAAACTATAATTTAAATGACAAGCAATGAATCCATATTCCAGAACCAATCATTTTCAAACATCAAGAAAAACCATTTTAGAATTCAAATCTGATGAAGAATAATAGAAATGAACGCCATTCCAACAAAGAGACAAGGCATACCCAGATCAATTAGGGGGAAGTCTGAACTTCCATCTTCCCAAACTTCAAGCACATGCAGTTGGCGAATACTGGAATCATAGTAAGAAATCCCAACCCTGTGCAGGAATTTGGTGAAAATGCATTTTATATATAAATTGTATAAAATTTTCCGAACACAAATAAAAATTGCAGACTAAACACTTTTCATTGAAGAGTTGAATAACTAGCCCTTATCAGTGCATTAATTTATCAACAACATCACTTTGGCTTTTCACCGTTTTAAAACTCCAATGCTATAAAGAATTCAAAATTGCCACACCCACACAGTTTCTTATATTACAGGATCTCTGTTTTCTATTTTTAACAAGATCAATCAGTCATGAACACTTCCAAATTTCAGCGCATTCAGAGGACACATAGAGTGTCTTGATTGTTATCTATGTAGTGAAATAAAAACACTAAAAAGACTCGAAACGAATCCTTTAGGCAATTAAAACGTTTAAAACCCTGAATAGCTTTACTATTTTGCTGCATATAAAAAAAAGAAAATGCTTTAAGTTCAAAAAATGAAAACCTACCATTAAGCAGTTACTGACAAACTACTATACAAGTAAATCACAACCGTAAATTAAAACTCATTTATTATTATTATTTTCTTAAAAAAAAGGCTAATCTTCATGCACATTTCTTACCGATGGCCATGTAGGATGCATGCCATATAGACCTGCATTTAGATGTAGATTTAGATTGAAATAAATAGCTGACATCTGAATGAAACGGTTATACATACATTGCAAAAATGAAAAAGGAAAATGATGCAGCATTTTCAGCAATTACGACTACAAAAAATAAATCACAACTCCGTACTAACTACGACTATGAGCCTTGAAATCACATGATAATTGCAATTATTAGCAAAGCCTATTTCTAACGGTAAGTCCGAATTAAGAGGCATAAATTGTTGACTCCTTTCTTTCTTCTCTCTCTGTTTTTTTTATATGATTCTTTTAAAAATGTTGATGGTTAACAGAGAGAATTGAGTATTTAAATGATTCCGCTGATAAGGAAATTCTCCTCTTGATTAAAAAAAATATAAAAATCGGTTTCCTTTGTTTTCTCGGCGACCAAACAGAAATGCGAGAGAGGAAATAAAGCAGAATGAAACGGAGGAAATAGACCTGAGGTTGGGCTTCCGTTTCGTCTATTTCCTCCATTCTTCGAGCTCCAACTATTGTCTGCGTCTCCGGTTTTCGTTTTTATTATTCTGTGCGCGTCCTGGTTTTGTTCTGCTTCGAAGACCGTGTTATGAGGAAGTCGAAGGAACCGCCATCCTCTGGTTGGGAAAGGCTTATTAATTAAAAATACGAAAATTACACGTGTTATCATGTAATGTGGTTTGGACTAAATTGGTGAATTTAAAAAAATTACATTTTACAAGTTATACTTTGACGCTTGGAAACTAAGAAACTGTTTGGCTTGGTGGTGGCTTCCATGTTTTCTGCGGCTAAATTTTACAAATTGTATAGTTAATTAACAAACATTTATTATTATACATGGGACTCATGAAATACTACATTTAAAACACAAAAAAAAAAAGAAAACAGCTAGGAGCTGCTTCTTGTGCGTTACAAGAAAAAAACTATGCATTTACTATTCATCGAACAATTTTTTTTTTAAATCAGTGCAGTTTGTTGATTTCACTCGCATAGAACGTGAATAATAATTTTTTTTTATTTTTTTTTAAAATTAGTTTAAAGTGAATTAAATTTACTTGTACTATAATCTCAATTTTATTCCTGATAATATTTTACCTAATTTTGTATGTAATGGAATTGTAGATAGTTTAATGGAACAATAATTTTTTTATATATATATATAAAGTATGATTTATTTGATGATGTAATAACAATAGTTAAATTCACAATATTTAAATTAAAAACCATCAATATTAATATATATTTTTTAAAATTATTTTATAACCTAAATTTCAAAAGCACTTTTAACCAAACACATTAAACTACTTTTTCTTCAATCTCAATTTCAACCATAGTTTTAACCAGACACCTATTTTTTTAAACCAACCTCAACTAAAAGTACTTTTTATAAAACAACTTTTTTCAAACCACAACCACAACAGCTATCGCAATACCAAACACACTCTAAACCTCTCCCGTCCAAAAATATCTCCCCATTGCTTTGCTTTTCATTTAATATTTAAAATATATTTGGACCGATAAATAATAAAATGGCATTGTGTTAGTACTAGGGCTATTTAAAAAAAAATTAATTTAATTTAATTTAAAAATAAAAATAAAAACTCATGAAATTAAATTAATTTAATTTAAAAATGATTTTTTTTAAAAAAAAAGTGAGATTCAACAAAGGTCGAAAAAAAAATCTAAGTTGACCCTGTTATTTTCAAAACAAAAAAAAATCTAATAAAAAATAATTATAAAAAATATAAAATGCTAATGAATAATGAAGCTGAAAAACAAAAAGTTTATTAAAAAAAAAGAAAAAAATCATGTGAGCTTAAGTGAATCGGATAAACCGGGTTAATTTTTTAAATCTATAACATATTAAATTATAGATCTGGGCTCAACAAAGAAACTTAACACCTTTCCAATTAAATGTCAGAGGATGAAATCAATAAATTTAAATTTAATTAAAAGATAAAATTCCTAAAGACTTCCTAACATCAATTTCTAAAGGTTATATTCTGTTCCTACTATCAATTTTGGCCATAGATGCTAGGGTAGCTAGAGTGTTGGCAAACCGGTTCTTATCTCTTCATATATGAGTGAATTTTATCTCGCCAAATTCTTTCTGTTTGCTTAAACATATATTCTTGATATGACCTTAGCTTCTTATCTTTTGTTTATCCTTCCCTTTTTACCTAGCAAATTATTAGTATAGAGTTTCCATAGACACCAAGTTTCTTTATTTTCAATTCTAATGCAGCTTCTAACTCGAGGATGTAAACTTCATACTCTGTGATATTGTTGGTGCATTCAAACTATAGTTTTGTTAAGACAGGATACTATTTTTTATCAAGAGAAATTATCATTGCTGCTGCCCTGTTAACATCTATATTTACTACTATGTCGAAATACATTGTCCACCAATTTGGCTCTTCCCCCGCTTTTATAATCAACACATCTTTATATGGGAAATCAAAGATCAAAGGTTCATAGTCTTCGATCGTATTGTCTGCCAAATGGTCAACAATGGCGCTTCTCTTCACGACTTTTCTTGTTGTGTACACTATGTCATATTTAACCAACAGTACTTGCCACCTTATTATTCTATTTAATAAGTAAGGTTTTTCAAAGATGTATCTGAGAGGATCTAACTTTGAAATTAACCATGTGGTATAATACAACATGTACTACAAAAGTCATTTAGTAGCCTATACACGTGTGTAACAAAGCTTCTCTACTGAGGTATACTTGGATTTGCATTCTGTAAATTCTTTACTCAGATAGTATACTACCCTTTCCTTCATACCAGACTCATCATGTTGCCCAAGTACACATTCCATTACTTTCTCAGTTGTTGTTAGGTACAAAATCAATAGTTTGTTAGGTACCGAGTGAATCAATAAAGGTGGATTTTGCAGATATCTTTTGATTTTATCAAAGGCCCCTTGGCATTCTTTTGGGATTCTTCTTTTAAAGGAGCTAGAAGATCGGTTCATAAGTCGATGTTATTTGGGAGATAAATTGGGCAATGTAATTTAAACAACCTAAGAATCCTCCGACTTCTTTTTCAATTTTAGGAGCCGACATATCCTGAATTGCCTTTACTTTGTCAAGGTCTATTTCAATACCTTGATTACTTACCACAAAACCGAGTAACTTTCTAGATTTTACCCCAAATAAGCACTTTGCAGGGTTTAACTTTAGCTAATACTTTCTTAACTTTTCAAATAGCTTTTCAGATTCTGACAGTGGTCTTCTTTCTCTCTGGTTTGACAATTATGTCATCCACATATACTTCAATCTCTTTATGCATCATATTACAGAATAAGTCCCTATCCCCCTTTGATAAGTGGCCTCGGCATTCTTCAATCCGAATGACATTGCTTTATAGCAAAAGGTTCCCCATGGTGTAACAAAGGTTGTTTTTCATTTATCTTCTTCGACCATCTTAATCTGGTTATACCCGGAGAAACCATTCATAAAGGAGTATGTCGAGTTTCGTGTAGCATTGTTGACTAGGATATCAATATGAGGTAACGAGAAATCATCCTTTGGGCTTGCTTTGTTTAAATCTCAATGGTCCACACATACTCTAATCTTTTAGTCTTTTTTGGGAACTATTACTATATTAGACACCTATTGGGAGTATCTAACTACTTCTAGGAACCTAACATCCTATTACTTTGTTATCTCACCTTTTACCTTGAGTACCATATCTGGACGGGTCCTCCGTGGTTTTTGCTTCACAAGCGTATACCCTTCTTTTAACGATATCTTATGCACTACAATATCGGTATCTTACCTGCGTAGGACCAAACAAACATGTTGACATACTCTCGTAGTAATGTGATCAAACCCTCTCTTTCACTAGAAGTGATCAGAGCCCCTATTTTTAACTCTTTTTTATCTTTTTTTATACCGACATCGACTGTTTCCAGCTCTTCTCTTGCTGGATCTTGGATTTGTTCTGACTATTCCACTAACCTAGTGAATTCTTCCACAACATCATTTTCCCATTTATTTTCTTCTATTGCAACTGTATACTCATCAAAATTTGGCTGTTTATTCTCAGTGTTATGTGCTAGTGATTTCGTGGATGATCACTTTCAGATTTCCTGAAAAGCAAAAGGTGTAAATGTAGTATTATGCTAATGATTTCGTGGATGATCCACTTTCAGATTTCATGAAAAGCAGAAGGTGTAAGTGCATGTATGTTTGTAAAATAACAAAAGAAAAAAAACAGGTAAATAAGAAAATGTAAAAAAAAGGTATGATCTCATTGATAAAAGGAAAAGATTCAAACACAACGAAGCCGATATGTTGGCATCTTGAGCTTAGATTGCTAACTTGATAAAAAACACGAAACTAAAAAAAAGAAACACAACAAAACACAAAATATTATCATTTACTTTTTTAAAGATTATTGGAGCTTCCTGAGTCGCCTAATTCTGGAATCTTTCGCCATTTGCCAGCTTTTATAAAATGGCCATTGCAAGCATTTTGTCTACGATAAAAATAGTTAGTTAGGGCATCAATTTTTCCTCTCTTGTCATTTTATTACGGCCTTTGACTTCATCATCATCTCGCTTCAATGTGTTGATGTCCATAGCAGTGAGGCCTTGGGTAGGGACATCCATTGCATCTCTCGAGTGAGCCACATAGGCAACTTTAAGGAATGTTATATTGATTGGGGGAATGGTAATCTTTTCTTCTTTTGGCTCTCTTCTTTCCAGCCTAGCTAGTCTTTTCTCTTGCATGATATTCACAACTCTTTTGTAATATTTGTTATTAGGCTTAAAGCTAAGCCTAAATCTTTGGTTTATGACTTTTTATCTTATCGGGCTTATCCTTTCTGGATTTCTAGTGATAGGGTTGTACTGGAAATGAAGCTTATGTTTCAAGAAATACCTAGCTACCATCCTTGCGGCTTTAGAAATGATTAGTTTTCTTAGCACTGAATTTTCCAGAACCCAGTTTGTGTTAGATTCCTATCCTTACTCCCTTCAGCTTCTATATAAGGTACTACCACATTCTGTATCATTGCCAGTGTTTCTTCAGCCCTAATTATCATCGATGTTCTATTAACAATGTACTTTATATACTGGTGCAGGGAGGTAGTTACAATGCCAATAACATGTATTCAAGGCCTTCCTAGTAACATGTTGTATGATGAGTGAATGTCCATCACTTGCATAGTTACCAAGAATGCTTGCGGCCCGATGAACAAATCTATTTCAATGGTCCCTACCACCTATCTTAGAGATTCGTCATATGCTCTGGCTAACATAGTGCTTGGCAATATGTGGGTTGGATCAACAGATATTTTGTCCAGCACATGTTTTAGGAGTACGTTCAAAGCTGAGCTATTATCCACCAATACCTTACTAATGGTGCAATTTTGGCATCTTACTATAATGTACACATGTTTTTATTGTGACCTCTAACATCGAGATTATCTTCGGTGAAGTATAGATAATTAATCGCTTGGATTTTTCCAACCAAATGCTCAATGGTCTATTGAGTCATGTCTTAAGGGACATGTGCCTTATTCAGAACTTTTTACAAGGCGTTGCAGTGGGGACTCAGAACTCAAGATAAGAGACATTAAGGATATTCTGGCATAGGTTTTCTTTAGCTGTTCTACCATGTTGTACTTGTTGTGCTTTATTAGCTTTAGAAATTTGTTTGCCTCCTCCTCACTTATCAGTTTTTTACCTCCATATCCTTAGTATCTTCTACAAATTCCTTGCTTTTTAGCCTTTCGTTGTTTCTCCAATTCTTCATATGTAAAACACCTGTCATTTTAAGTTAATCCGTCAATCTCGATTTGCAAAAGTGGAGAAGAGCTTTCATAATGATGTGGCAGCGCACTATAATTTTTATTATAGGTAAAAACAGGCCTTGTCAGGATGATTTTAGGGGTCCGTTTCTAGTGGGTTAGATTCTACACGCTTTTGCTTTCCTTTCTTGGAAACCTATCATGCTAACAACCTCATCTCCTTCCCTTTTTCCAATTCGTAGGAGACCAAGAGTCATCATTTGTGCTACATTCTAGTGAAACTTTCCACATTCTTCAATAATGCTAATAACCTCATCTCCATCCCTTTCTTGCTATACTTCTTGTTGGTAAGTAACCGGCTTACATTAACATGTCATATAGCCTATTCATGGTTGCTTTTAGAACCTGCCTTTTCTTTTCTCCACATCCCATTGCGTTCACCCCCTCACTACTGGAAGCATTTTTAGGCAACGAGTTTGAATTAATGTTAGGTGTATCCTCGAAAGTTATCCACCCTGTTTTGAATAGCTGCAAAAACTTTTTTTTTGAATGCATAATAAGTATCAATGCTATGACCTGGATTTCTAGCATGATATTCAAAATTTAGTTTTGGTTTGTACCAAATTAGGAAATGAGGTTTAAGTGGTGGAAAAGGAAAGGGGGCTACATGACCTATGTTTAGTAGTTTTGCATACATTTCTTTCAAGGGCATTGGTAAAGGCAAGAGTTGTTCTTGGCTTCTTTGGTTACTTTCAATTTGGTTTTCTGTGGGGTAGGTGGGTTGGCTGGCTGATAAAGACTTGACAAAGCTGATGTTAGGTATTTTGGGGGGTTGGGCGTAGTAGCCTTAGTTGTGATAGCTTTAGGCTTGGAAATCCCTCTTACCCTTATACCCTCATTCTATATTGCTTACATCATCATCTTTATTTCTCCAAAAAACCCTTTTTTATCGGTGGGCTTTGATATTTTATCAGCTTTTACTCCTTACTCTATCCTTTCAGCGATAATAATAGCATAAAAAAATGTTAAGCATAACTTCATATCAGGTACTCATAGTATGAAAGTGTTGGCGAACAGAGTCACAATTTCTTTCTCCAATAAAGACGGTTACACATGTAATGCCTTGTTCTTCCATCTGTAAGCGTATTCCCTTACTGTCTCTTTGTTGCTTTTCTCCATTATTATCAAACTCGTTCGGTTCAGAGTGATGTCAATGTTAAATTTGTATTGCCTTAAGAAGGCATTTGTAAGGTTGCTCCATTTCGTAATCTTAGTATTGTCTAACGTCATATACCAGCTTAGCGCGGAACCCGTCAAGCTATCTTGGAAGAAATGTATGAGCAACTTGTCATTGTGTATGACTTCCACCACTTGTTGTAATATAACCTTAAATGAGTATTAGGGCATTCAAACCATGTGTACTTGACAAAGTCTAGTACCTTAAACTTCTTGGGTACTACTACATTTGGTACTAGGCAGCTTAGACTAGGTTATAGATGTTGAAACGCTCGATTGCCATACCTTTCTTCCTAGACAACCCATTTATCCTGTTCGTGGTGACCAAAATCTTTAATCCCATTGGATTCTACCACAGTCATGTCTATGGTGGTTGGCAAATAAACGGGCGTAATCGGGCAAGTCAACAGAATGCTCGTCATTCCTTGTGGTTTGACAATGGGATTTGTCTCTAGATTTTATGGGTCTATGATGATTGGGGTTGCCAATGGTTGTGGCAGAGTTGATTGTTGACCGGATGTCCCTTCTCCTGATTGCACTCATAGGAGTTGCTCCAGCAAACTAGTCATCCGGGCCATATTACTCTCGACATTGTCCAACTCTTTCTAGTAGTGGGCCTCAAAGTGGGCCCTTTCTTCATTCTTTATTTTTTTACGAAGCCTTGTGTTGTAGACTTTGGTAGGGGAACTTATATTTTGAATGCCTGTTTTAGGCATATTTCAAGACTCATGAATATAAATGCATATAGATGTGTAGTTATGTATGATGTATGTTTCGAGGTGGATTATACAAGTTTTTGGACTGATATATGGTCGCCATTTGGGTGAGCTTTCCAATCATTTCATGACAAACTTAGAATATTTTGAGTAGGAAAAATTGTGCTCTCTCTAGAGAATTGTTATTTATTTATCTTGAATATGATTACAAGTTTAGCTTCTATAAAATAGCTAATCTACCATATATATACTTTCCTAACAACTAACCTAAATCTAGTATCCTAACAAAGAAAAAAAAAAGATATTTACAAATATAGAAGGTAATTGTCAAATTTGTCTTTAAATAGATAGCTAATTCCTTTGATATAAAATGACCTATAGCTTGAAACAAGTAGGTTTTTTTGCCTTGAGGTCCTTCAATTTCTATTCATTCTGAATCATTTTCTGTACTGCATCTATTGATGTTTCTTCTTCAACTATAGATGCCAATACCTTTTGGATCTTAGAAAGTTTTTCATCAACACATTTCAATGATCATAATAACCATCGAAGCGTGGGATTATAGGCTATACAAAGTTATCAGATGCTATGAGTGAATGATTTTGCAATTTTAGATAGGCTTTCTTTCACACTTCTCTCATGTTTTACTCAACTCATGGTTCTCTTCACTTATATTTTTTCTCTCGTCTCGTGTTTTTCTCACCTCACATTTTATATCCCGTGTTTCACTCCCCATAATTTTCTCCACTTGTACATAACTTGGAAGGAAAGAAAACATTACAAAAAAAAAGGATCCCAATCGCATGACTAACAACCTGCCTTACTAATTATAATTTTTGGTAAATAAAGTAAATAATAGAAATAACTTTTTAATAACCAGGTAAATTGCAAAATGGTTCCAACAAAAATAACATAGTTGGCTGATTTCATAGAGAATAGTTCAATAACATATTCCCTCCTAAAGAATAGCCAATTTGATGATCCTTCATAGAAGATTGCAACATCTTTTTTTATTCACAACACTTTCCTTTAATCTACTAGTCTTTAAACACCAATTTACAAAACTAATTATGAATTTCTTTTATGGTAATTAATGCAAGTGAACTCCTTAGCTTTTTAAATACTGATAGTTTCAATGTCTTGGACATTATATGTGCAATTTGATATCCACTTCGACAGTAAACCATGTCAATCACCTTATCCTTGCAAATATCACATAAAAAATAAAAGCATACATCCCTATGCCTACTCTTGTCATGAAAGACTAGATTCTTTGCAAATTTTATAATGGACATGTTACCACAATATATAATTGTGATCCGACTGTTAGATTGAACTTAAATTTCTCTAGGATATTCCTAAGGCTCAGTTTAATAAGAGGCTTGGTCTGCTGTAACTAGTCCAGCTTTGAAAAAAAAACCCATCAAATTAGACCCCAAAGATGTTGTTTGAGTTAATTTTGTGGTTTTTTTTAAGTTTTTGGATTTTATGTTATTTTTAGATTTTATGTTAATTTTTCTTTTTGTTTAAGGGTTATGATTTTGTTTCCTTGTTAGGATTGGTTTCAAACCCATTTAAAGACTTGTAAACCTTATAAGGAGACATACTTTATTAGACTTTATTTTATAAATAAAACTACAACTCAAAGTTCCGTCAATTATTCAACGTTTTATGCTAGTTGTTATCCTTATTATTTTTCCATTAGCATTAGTTATAAAAATGGAGCTAATGTTTCTTGCCCAAACATATGTATTTGGTACTAACCAAGGTTCGATTTTCTGAGCTAGAGTTTGCTTAGTAGTAATGGTCTAGCTTGCCTTATTAAGAGCCACTCGTCCTCACTTTGTTACATTGCCTTAAACACCATTTAACTCATGTTGGCATTACTACCCTCTCACTTATCTCCAAACCCCTCTAACCTCATGAATTGCACCATGCTTGTCATTATCATGAATATGATAATAAAGATTCATTTGTAATCTTAACTCATTTATAATTTGTGAATCTACTATGTCATCTAAATTTTAATTTTTCTATTTTTTTCATGTAAATTTTATGCTGAACGTTAAATGAATCTCATTTTAGGATGACAAAACATCTAATTTAGGATTTGAGGTCATTCTAATATAACACTACCATAAAATTAATAAATACAAACAAAAACATTAACAGAATGTTTTCGTCGGTAAATTATAGTGAATTCTTTTATGTTTTTTTTGGATTATATATATATTTTAAAATTTTCTATTCTTAATAATTATATGAATGTTGTTGTAGGATTTGTTTTTCATATGAGATATATGAGATCAATTTTGTTGTTCAATTTCAATTAAATTATTTTATTTGCTAGATTATGAGCTATGAAATATGTTTTCTAGGTTAGGTGAAAATTGTTTTTAGTTGATTTATTTATTTGTTGTTGTTTATTTATTTGTGTTATTTATTTTTTTCAACTTTTTTTTGAGTTGATTTTCTTCTCTTTTTTTTTCAAGCAACATAGTTCCTAAGTATTATAGAATGTTGATTTATATTAATTTAATTATTTTCTAGTTCTGTTAAATATATTTTTTTTTAAAAAAATATTTTTAAATAATCATGATGGATTGCATATGATATTTTTGTCAGTTATATGATAAGTTTCCCGAGAGAAATACCGACAGAATGAAGCGAATAATTTTTTTTAGCGTCCCTTTCCCATCAGTAAATCTATCGGTAATAAATATTTTTTCTATTACTGATGAACTTACCGACAAACCAAAAATTACCAACAAAGCATTCCATCCATGATCCCATCGGTAAATTCAATGCTGATGGAATAATAATATAATACCGATTGAAAATTCTATTGGTAAATATAAGATTTTTGGTAGTGTAATTTTGTAATTTCTTTAAATATGTTTACTTGTCATAAAACATTTTTCTCAAAATAAAATAAAAATCACATGTCATAATTTTTTAACTTAGCTCACTTAATTTCTTGAATTTGAATTTGAATTTTATCTTGCATTTATGTATTTACTCTTCTGCCGTGTATTCTCACACGAAAAGTTTATATAAAAACTTAATTGAATTTGACTTCAAACAGACAAGTTTATAACCCTTGCGATCCAACAATTATTTAAAGCGAATTTGCAAATAATAATATAACTTACACACACACTCATAATAATTAAATTCTCTTATTTATTTTCTACATAATTGACCCTAGCCATTTTTATAAGGAAATGCTCAAATTAGGCTAGCTGTATGGTGTTTAAATCCACAAGTGCCAACCAAATGACCTGACAACTAACTGTGATACCAATTTTGGGTTCTCAGGAACCATTGCATTTTTAGAGCTCTTAATCTTCTGAAAAATACTCTTTTTTCAGCCTGAGAATCCTATATGTTGGATAGCAGCAACTCCTTTTAAGGCATCTTATCATTCTCATCCTTTGCATCTGCCATACTTTATAGGAGATCACTCACTTATTACAAGAGAAATCAGATGTTGTAAGGTTCCTTAAACTTCATCTTTAGCAAACTCAACATTGAATAAAACACCTAGCTGAGAAAAAAAAAGGAACAAACATGAGATTTCTTTTAGGAGACTAGTTATACTTGAAGCTCTAGGCTATTGTCAGGTTTTGATCTTCCTGCAAGTTGTCATTCGCATCCAACTTTTCATATTTCTCAATTAAAACCTGTTCATGGTCAAATTCCATTGCCTACTAGTAGTATTGGTGATTTTACCATACCCTATAGCGATCTTGTACAGGAAAATGGTTGAAAGGAGAAATTTGGAGGCCACAAAGCTTCTTATTCATCGGTCTCACAGCTCACCAGCTGATCATATATGCCGCTTGGGAATATGCATTTGATTTGCACATAACCTGATTTTAAGCTTGAGGAATAGATTTCTCAACTAGAGAATACTGATACAAGTGTTTGTCAAGGGAATCAATTCAGTAACACGAGGACAAAGGGTAACATTTTGGCCGCCGATGATGATGATTGAGAAAAGAATTGAAGGCGTTGGTTAGGCTTTGCTTTTGTATAATGATAGGAATAAAAGATTGTCGACACATGTTGTAACAATAGACAGATAGTTTTTATAGTTGTTTGAATTCAGTTGATAGTTATCTGGGCTGGCACGAGTAAAACATAATTAATTTGTAAGTGTAATCTTCTTAACTGCTTTATTCTTCTCTCTCAGATTTCATGAAATCCTTCTCTCTTGTTGAATGATAATCAACTCTTCATATCATTCAACTTTCAATTCCCATCATCAGTGCTCTATTTCTCAAACTGATAGCTACAGCTGCTAATACAATTACACATTTTCTGTTTCTTTTGGTACAGCCCTCGACAAAGGTAAACTTCTCCTCCAAACACATATTTCAGGCGTACGTGTATTGTTGCTATACTTAAACTGTCACAAGCTGCCTCACATTCATGGGGAATGTATATTGTAGTGGTCCATTGAAAATAGCATCAACAAGAATGCTGGCAGTAGTCTCTGTAGGATGATACAAATCCCAGAAAACATGATCTCTCCTATTGGAGCAATATTTTGAAATGGGCAGACATGGAATCTGGGCGTTCAATTTCCCACGCCCACAACAAGCAGCTTCAACCTCGGTAAACCCTGACACCATGATGAGCAATAATTAATTAGCTAATTTGCTTGCATAGTTAAGATGATTGAGACTATAATTGTTAATGCCATGCTAACCAGCTCATGAAGCATGCATGCTTGTTACGTACCATAGGTTGCTGGGTTTTGAATGATATTTTGCATCAAGGCGTAGGTGTCGAAATAGGAATAGGATATGGCATTGAGATTTGATTTCAATTCCTGCAATATCGAGTTTAGCCCTTTATTGTACGCAACAGCCATGAGATTACTGCCCTCGTTGCATCCATGATCTGTTTGGTTCTTAATCCTTTGTGATGGAATGCAGCCAAGTGGCCCAATGCCAGCAAATACAAATTTACGTGCACCAGAAGTGTACAATCTCTGCTCAGCAAGTGATGGAGTCAATTAGTAATTAAAGCTGCGGAAACAAGCTACTCCCAAGAACGATAGAGTAATTAAGCAAAAGGGATTGTGTTTAATGGATCAAATCTTGACAGGAAGAGCTTTATCCTGCTTAGCATTAGAATAGAGAGATCTGTAAATCAGACCAGTAAACAGCGGAATCAGGCCAAATACCTTAAGCAGGCCTTTGATTGTAAGAACCATCGAATCCACGTATTGTTGTGGGGTGCTTTTCTTTTGGAGATCAGACGAACCGGAGTAATCGAAAATATCATTGCTACCAATGACAATGACAAAGAGTGATTTAGACAGGCGCTTCTGTGCGCCTGCCAATCCCAGCCGTTGGATCAGTTTGCCGTATACTGATTCATATTTGCCAACTTGTTTAGTGAGTGGTATAGCTTGGCCCTAATTGAGTAAATTGGAAAGAAGAAAGAATATTAATAAAAACATAAAGCTGAAAGCAACCACCATGTATATTTTGGCTTGCACGCAGAAGAAAAAACTCAGGAATGTTTTTCAATGGGCTCGATAGTCCATTTTACAAACGGTCAAAGACAGTTCCATAATTTGAAAAAGTAAAGAGCTTGTAAAGGGAATTAATTATTCCAAATAGAAGATCATGGATCAGGTTATGTATTAGTTTACCAAAGTTCGATCTGTGCCATTAAAGATTCCCGCACCACCAGAAGCGAAGCTGACACCAGTCATAAAGGAGGAGGTATTCTGTGGCGAGACGGATAGGTATGGCGGTGAAGTAGGTAAGCCCACTTTCTGAGCTGCACAATTTATATATATTATTAAATAAGACAACGAACCCAGAAAGCAGGGAACTACTGTTTAATCAAGAGAGCAACTCGATCTACGGGTTGCTTTGGTTACTTGCAAAGAATTAGTACGTACAGTACATAAGGCTTGCTGTGCGAACTATAACATGCAATAAAAAGAAGTTGTGTGTATATATATGTACATGCGCGCGCAGCGTTTCACTTTGTCTAAAGCTAATTAAGACAGGTACTGATTCAGGAGAGATGCATGAGATGGATTTGAGCTTAAACATATTGGAAAGAATGATGTTAGCTAGATTAATTGGGATTCTACTTCGGTATACTGTGTATTTATAATCTGGTATATATATAGCATTATAGAGTAAAGATTTGTTAATTAGAACATCTTTTTAATTATTTATAATATACATGCATGCATGGAACTCACCGAGGAAATCCGCTGCGTTCTTCCCATTACTAAACCTTCCTGTAGCTTTCTTTGTAGGAAAATCGATGCCGTTGTGAGGGAAATCTGCTTTGGCAACCGACACTGGGAGGTAATTGTTGTTGCCCACGTCTACCAGGGAGTCACCAAAAACAAAAATGGCTGGCACCATTTGAGCGTTGGCGAATTTGAGGCTCAAGATAAGGGCAAAACCAACCAAGAAACTTGGAAGAAATGACTTGTTGCCCATTTTCCTAGATATGAACAAAAGCACACTTCCCAAGAGTGTATATATAGATACATAAATGTCTTGGAACGATCTCTTGGTATTGCTGTAGCTAGATATTATTACGATGAGATGAAAGGATTGCGGGTCTATCTTTGTTTTTTTCTTTTCTTCTTAGTGTGAAAATAAGATATTAAAAGGGATGCTGCGTGGGAACTTGAGAGTTCGTAAAGGCAACTCCACCATTTTTCAATTATAAATGTTGTTTTCATAAAAGACCACTACGCTGTTTTATTTCAAATCTACCAATAGTTCACTTAAAGGAAATGAGTTATGTGCGTGAGTTCATATTTGTTTTTGTAAAAACTTCCCCTTTGTGATGGTCTTTGATGCCTAATTTACTTCAGTTTACCATGCATCACGCATATACACTGTTCTTGCTGATGGCTTTGTGTGGATGGCGCTGGACTTCTAGACTCGCTTGGGATTTTGTCTGTAACTGCGTTCACAAGGCTGGATCAGAAATTAATTAGAATCCCATCAGTCTATCTGACGATCAAACCAGTCTTCAATCTCTTGAATAATAGTAACACTAACAACAATTTTAATTCAATCCCCTCTATACTTTGTAGAGGTATCAGCAGCTAAATGTGCAGTACAGTATCGGTCGGTGTTTTGCTCTGCTTCAATTTTGATTATCCATGGATGCATGCGCGTCATGTAACTATCAGATGTGTGTATGAAATCAAATTTCGAAACCATGTCGGCTATTACTGTTAAATGGATGGGACCTATCTAGTACCTACATGGGAATTAGGAAGCTAGCCAGAAGTCTATTCGTTGATCAAGTCTCAGAATTCAATGTTTAAAGACTGCTGAAAAATAGTTTTCAGGTCTCGTTTCTCTTTTATCTCTCTCTGTTTGTTTGTGTGAGGCTAATTATATGGCTAATAATTTTGTAAAATAAGATGTGAGAAGAACATATACGACTTCGTAGCTTGAATTTAAGAGTTAGTTTTGGATGTACTCGAGAGTTTATTTTAAACAACTATATGGTGATTTGGTTTCAATTGTCTTTATATTTTACATTTTTTTCTTGTATTTGTCTTGATTAGGTGTTGTTAAGCTCACTACTACAAAATCAAAGTATATTCCGAGGAAATCCCAGCTGGAATGAAGAAATTAAAAAATCCAAACAGTTCAATAATGTGTAAGTTTTTACAGACATGGTTATCAATTGAATTATAGTGGGATTCAAACAGGCAAACTGTATAGTGATGTGTCACTTATACTGACAGAAATGCCAATAGAATCACCGTCGGAACAATTATGTCAGTAAATCCATCGGTAATAGTTAATATATGACCTGACATTCGACCATCCTCTCCCCTATCTCCTATTTCTACTTCTTCCTTAAAAAACCTATGCAGCAAAATAGCCCCCCCTCCCCCTCCCACATCCCCCCGCTCATCTCAACACAACTCATTCTTTTGCAACTTTTTCAGTCACAACAACACTATATTTGACAACATCTGTGTTCTGAGTGAAATTTTCTTGCGGATTTTCCATCATAAGTAAGCAAATCTACCATTTTTTTTATTTAAACACAATTTTAAAATGTTAATTTTTTTATTGCATATTTTTGTAGTATATGTATTTTATTTGAGTGTTTACTTATTTTATTGTTTTTTCTCAAACAAACTTGTTGTATGGATTTATGATTTTATACATGTTATGATTTGTTTTAGATTTTATAAAATTGTATTTGTTTGTAAATTGTTGAAACTTATATCAAATTACCGATTTAGGTATGTTGTGATGAAATAAATAATGACTTGTTTAACGAGTCTATTTTATATTTTGTCAATTTTATTGCCGAGTTGTAATTTTTGTAAATGTATACAAATTTGTATGTATGTAAATAATTGATAATGAATTAAAAGAAGTATTAAAGTAGGTTTAATAATCTTGAGTTAAACCAATATTTTTTCAAATTTATTTCGTTAATGTAGTTAATTAATACTTGTTGTCATCATTATTTGATATAGGTTCGATAGAAGTGATGGATAATCATTCATAAATCTATCAAGATTCACCTCAAGGATTGCAGAGGATGGATTATTGTAATGGGGTTCAGAATTTTATTAATTATGCAACATCTAATCCAAAAAATATTAATGGATACAGTATTAGGTGTTCATGCAAGAGGTGTAAAAATAAAACGTTTCTCGATCTAGATGTTGTAGCGATGCATCTTATATAAAAAAAAGTTCAGTGAAGAATACCTATGTTGGTACGCACACAGAGAATCATTTGTTCCTCACGAGACCATGGTAGACAGAATGGTTAGGTCAACTTCTAGTGCTACCAACATGCATGGAGTTGTAGATAACAATAATAATCCTTATAGGACTATGGTTATGGATGCGATGAAAATGAATCAGAGTAATGTCAGTTAATATCCAATCATAAATGAAGAACTTAATGCAAACGCGACTAGGTTTTTTGATCTTTTGAAAGATTCTAACGAACCATTATAAGATGATTGCATAAATCACAGTAAATTATCAGTCATTACATAAGTGTTTACTATCAAATTAGATTGAATGGGCAAGAAGCATTTTACCTGAAGGGAACAAGCTAAAAGAGAACTTTTATACTGCCAAGTCCATGATGAAACCTCTCGGTTTAGGATACCAGAAAATTGACATGCGTCCAAAATTTTGCATGTTGTACTACATTGAAAATGTTGAGCTGACCGAGTGCAGGACATGTGGTCATTCTCCTTATAAACTCAGAACCAGCAAGAGAAGGACTTTTATCGCACATTAAAAACTTAGATACTTCCCAATCATACCTAGACTGCAGATGTTATTCATGTCATCAAAGACTGTTGAGCACATGACATGACACCAATCACATGATGCAGTGGATGGAGTAATGGTTCACCCTTTTGATGGTCAAGCATGGAAACACTTTAATAGTGTGCATCCTCACTTTTTAGTTGAATCAAGGAACATGTGAAGGGAACTATTCCCCTCCCCTAGACAGTGGTTCATAGAACATCACGCTGATGAAAATATCGATGGTTTGTGTTCATCGGTGTATTCCAGAGGCAGATGGAATTGTTCCCCTCCCCAAGGCACTGTTCATGAAACATCACACCAATAAAAATATCGATGGTCTGTGTCCGTCAATGTATTTCAGAGGTGAAGGGAATTGTTCCCTTCCTATGTCGATGATGGCAATTAAAGTTTATTGACTGAGTGGTAGGTTTTTTGACAGAATCACCGATGGACTGCAAATTCAAAAACGTTGGTAATTAATGTATCTCTAACTGTTTACTATATATTTACTATTTTACCGACAGAATCATGAACAGATTGAAAACAATCTAAAGGAGTTTTTTAAATTTTTAGTGCAAAATGAAAAGTTCAATGGTAGGTTACCAAGGGAATCACCGAAGGAAAATTTTAAAATAATAATATTTAATAGTTCGTTGGTAATTCCGTCCATAAAACCTAATATAAAAACTCCACGAGTGCACCAAACCTTCATTTTCTTCTGTTGGCTTAAAAACGTTGCTCTTCAATTTATTCTCTTATTCTTTAATTTTGTCTTTCAAATATCAAGGTACAAATTAAATTTCAATTCTCTCAACACAATCGACAGGTATTTGTGGCGAATGTTTTGACATATTTTCTTTTTATTTTTCTTCTTTTCTTCGATTTATTAACATTGTATTTTCATTTTTTTATAAGACGTAGTTCAACTTTGAAATTAAACACGCCATTAAGGTAAGAATTTTTCATTCATAAGGCCTATATTTGTTTTTGTATTATTTTTACTTTTTTATCTATATTGCAATAATGTTTTATTGTTTTGTTGAATTTTAATTATTATTTTCAAATTTGTTGTTCATTGTAAATTGAATATATATGATTAAATTTAATTACAAAAAATTCTTGTCCATTTAGGATTAAAAATATTATCACGTAGAAAATAAAAATTTTCTATGAAATTGAATTATTCAAAATTATTGGTAGAAATTAAATAAAATCAACTGGTTTGGGGCATATATTTTGTATATTTGCAGGATTAAAAATTTTGGATAGTTTCTTGTATAAGGGAGGTGCTGCCAAATTTTTTTTTAAAAAAAAATTGAAATTGTTTATCCAAATATTCATCAAATTTATGTAGATGTATAGGGGAAAATCAAGTGCACGTCATGAGCACATGATCACAACTAGTTCTTCTAGTAGTAATGATGACTACAACATGTCATTATATGTCAACCAAGAAGAGTCACCTGAAGCACATGCGTCGACTCATAATTCTACTTTTTTTAGTGCGGTTCCACAACGTAGAGAAGATGTCCCTTCACAACGGAATTCATTCACCCACAAGTATGAGGCGTATTGGAAAGACGACCTTTCAATGTAAGTTTGTTTTGCTTTGAGTTGGTTTATGTTTAACAATTTATGAACAAAAAATATTTCATTAAAATTATCAATTTTCAGGTTCACAAACATTGAGGCTACCCGAATAATAACATCAACATTTCAATCATCAATGAAAATTCTATTGTTTCAATGGAGCCAAGTTTCCAAACATTCTGATTGGAAATCATAGGTCGATGCATGGTTTATAAAATTTAAAATTATTGTTAACTTAAAATTTTTACTAGTTTTTATGTTAATTCCTTTACTTTATTGAATTTATTGAATTATTTTTTTTATAAATTTCTACTACAATGCTAAATTTGAGTGGGATAAAGCAAACGATAATGTTATAAGGAGATTTTGGGAGAATCACATTGCAAATCACATTGCAACTAGGTAACATTGAAAATAATACAATATTAAAATTTTATTTTTCATTAACTCATAAATAATATGTTTGAATCATATAGGTTGCGTGATTTTTTGGTATGAGGATGTAATATATTCAGCATGTGATGTCTGAGCGTTTCACGTGACGCTCATGGTCTAATGCGGGGAATCAGAGCTGGCAAATTCAAGGTTCGGTTACCACACACACCGATGGCTATGTTTCATTCATTTTGCATGTGAAGCGAATGATAAGATTTATTTTAATCACATTTATTTTTAATTAATTTGTTGTTATTTATAAATATATTTAACTAACAACATTTCTTTCTAACAGGCTACGACTTTTGGATGTAAGCTAAGCCCAATTGAGCTTTTTGTGGAGATGCACGTGTGGAGTGAAGACTGCCAAAAGGGGTGCAACAGTTCATCGATAACCGAGCTTAACACTTTATGGTATGTTCATGAAAGTTATTATTTTCTTGAATTTGATGATTTCATTTTTTTATTTTCAAGAGACATATACCATTCAATTGAAGGAAAGATACGGAAACAATCCTTTGACCCACCCAGATTTCAATTCGGATTTGTGGATGGAGGCAAGATTGTGTGGTGGACTCAATTGAATGCACAGACTCTCTAATACTACAACTGAGAACTTGTGAACGACCTGTAGTGTTTTAACCGTTGGTAGCTCATAATTGATACTGAGCACTCAGTCTCTGGAGTTTGGGCCTTGTTGCGGCTTTGTTATAACAAGGAGTGCAAGAACATATGGTCCATCTAAATGAAAAATATAAACAACTTTCTGCAGATTATGAAGAACTCCGCTGAATATTCACGGATATTAGATCACAAATGAGTGGTATATATGCATCTCCTTATTGACCCTATGGTATCGGGAACGACCAACCTCCTTCTCTTTCTCCTTCAACGCTACCTTTGTTTTAGTTTCATTGTATTTAAACATATAAATTTATTATAAATATTTGGCTTTTATATTAAGATAATTTTGATATGATCCAGGCAAGGTCAAATTCGGATTTTGATATAAAATGTGCGCCTATCCAGTTTTATAGCGACAATCATAATTCTTAATCCGACAATTGGATCAGGTTGAAATTTTACACGAAGTCTCCAAACATGTTTTCCTACCTTGAGTTAAAATTTCAAATCAATCGGAGTTCGGGAAGGCATCGCAATACGGGTCAACAGAAGCTGTATGAATTTTGTTATTTACTTCCTTTTGACTTGTGGACTTCCTATTTAGTTAGGATTCTTTTTCTAAAAGGATGTGACGGCTTATTTTAGGAATCTCTTAATTCTTTAATGATTTTTAATAGGCTGCAATATAGTTTCCATGTGTGGCAAGGATTTATATATGTTTCAGAATCTTTTTCTTACAAGGATTCCATATTCATCATAGCTACAAAAAGAAAAGAAGATTTCAGAATTAATTCTACCTTCAAATTTGATTTTCCTAACTTATATGGGACTTCTAAAGGGCAGCAAATATAATCCTATCATATTTATGATATTAAATTCATATTTATTATTGTTATTATTATTTTCTTCTTAGTTTAGGGTTTATTTATATTATTTGGGTTTAATTGTAAGTGAGCATCATATAAGTACATATAAGGGGTCTATTAAGATTTATTTTAGTTTGTAGTCACTATAAGGGCATAATCAGACATGTAAGGTTAGACAATTTAGATTAATAAAACTTCTTGTTTGTCGCACTTTGTGTGTGTGTGTGTGTTGGTGGGATAATCCCCCTTCCTTAGTTCTCTAAAGAACTGAAAACAACTTATCGAAGAACAACTGGTTTCATGGCGTCATCCTTATACTTCTCGTTCGCGAATCAATATTCGTTGGATGGAGGTTTTCGTTTCCAATAGTGCTGGTGCCTAGGTATAAGTTATCTTTAAGGTATCGGGAACGACCAACCTCCTTCTCCTTCTCTTTCAGCGCAGTCTTTGTTTTAGTTTCATTGTATTTGAACGCATACATTTATAATAAATATTTGGCTTTTATATTAAGATAATATATTTTTGCATACTTGAATTTTATACAAATTAAATTTTTTTTCTGTTTAATAGATTTTTTTTAAAAAATATATTTTTTAATTATTACGGATAGGGTTACTAACGAACTCATTCCATCGGTATATTCCAGAGAATTGGAATAAAATTACTCCAAATGCCACTGCCAATCACCGATGAAATAATTATGTCGATATATTTCAGTCAATAAATTTTTTTTTGCATGCATTGTCCGTCTATAAAACCATCGGGGTTTTTTTTTAATTTCAGACGTGCCGACACACCAAAATTACCGACGAGGTTTTTTCCAACAACCGTATTTTATTCACAAATCTGTCGGTAAAATACACACCAACAAAATGGTAGAGTAAATATTGACATAATATTCTTTCAGTGAAACTATTATATGTAATAATGGCTTATATATATATATATATATATAAGAGTTTTCAGTAAGAGCCACACCCTTCACACACTTTCTTATGCATAAAATTCCATTACTTGTTAGATACTCAAAATATTGTTCGGTTGAAATTAGGGAATGAGTTTTTTGACAAAAAAATTTATATCTTGATTGAAATAGATCGAGAGATTGATATTTCATATAGAACAATAACCAGAGTTATAAATCTTTAGAATTTATTTAAAAATATCTATATATTAGTTCTAAATATTTTTTATACCTCAAAACTTATGAGAATAATATTTTATTTCATAAAAAAAAATATCATATGTATTAATCTTAAAAATTCTAATTAATATCCAGTGTTAATAGAACATTAACTATGAATATTTAAGAATAATACTTTGATGCAATAAAAATATCATAATTATAACCACTTTATAATTTTATTTGTAAAATATTTTTGTCTCAATAACTTTATATTTACTCTAACCTCATTAATTAAATATAAATAAATATTAAAATAAAAATAACAATAATAATAATAAAATAAACATCATATATAACTAATTGATTGACAAGAACCATGTCTTGTGTTTTAAATTTAACATCACATATAATTAAATATAAGTTTTTTTTTAATTATTTTTTAAAAATAAATAAATAGTTACATGAATGTTTGTTTGTTTTTCCTTAATGACTAAAATCTAACATATATATGTCAAATATGTTTAAATTTAGACATAACAAGAAGAAGAAGTATTTAACATTATGTCTGAACAGACACATAATGCTAAAAACTAAAACATTTATATTTAACCACTAATTTCTTTCATTTAAATCTCGAACAATTTTATATGCAAACCAGCGACGGCGGGGTCCTCCAACCAATTAACACGAAGTATTTTATTGTAGATGCAAAAAGCAAGGCCGTCGACCTGCGCTCCTTCTAGTTGACCCCTAACCCATGGCGAGGGCTAGGCGGTGGGAAATGGCCAAACGGGGCTAATCGGTGGGGCCACCACGAGGGCGCCACTGACAAATGAGTGGCCCTTGTAGTCCACGAGAGTTGGCTGCCAATCTTGTTTTTGTCCATTTCCCAGTTGATCTTTTTTGAATTAAAATCCAGCTACGTGGTGCTGTGTTGGCAACCCGGGAAAGCATCACTACGTACCGACCTCATCACTGTCTGGCTACGAAGCAGAATGCATGGTAGGTTCTTTTCTAATCTCAGAAGAAAAAAGAAGAAAGCGTTGATCTCAAATAAATCATGGTGTGATGTTAGTACTGCCATAAATGCTTCATGCCAACTCATGTATATCATCGTTGCTCTGTTAATTAATTTATTATTCTTACTATTATTAACAACAACCAAAGCCAACTCACTCTTCCTTTCCTAGAAAAAATATTATTTATTGTCACAATATCTTTTTTTTTCTTCTATTTTTATTATTTAATATTAAATTTATTAGCATTTCAACTTCATAATTTATTTCGATTATCTTTTTACGAGATTATCATAATCTTATAACTCGACTCGAGTTTTTTTTATCCTTTTTATAATTAAATTATTTTTTTTAATTTTATTATTCATCATTTAGATTGATTGAGAATAAAACTTTATAATTTGTTTCAGTTTATTTTTTATGAGGTTATCTCAATCTCATGACCTGAGTCAAGGATTTGACTAGTTAAACCGAGTTGACTCAAGTTTTTTTTTGTTATTTTTTAATTGAATTTTTTTCAATTTTATTATTTAATTCCCCTACTGACAAAGTACTGTTCATTGGAATATTACCCTTTTTATTTTTATTTTTATCATTTAATATTAAATTTATTGAAGATTGAGTTCCATAATTCATTTCGATTTATTTTCTATAAGGTTATTTTAGTTTAATGACCTGATTCACGAGTTTTGCAGGTTAACTCGAGTTTTTTTTTTTTGCTTTTTTGTAATTGGATTCTTTTCCAATTTCATCTTTGACCATTTGAGCTGATTATGAATTAAGTTTCATGATTTCTTTTTTTTGTTTGATTTTTATGAGTTTATCTCAGTCTCATGATCTGAGTCAAGAGTTTGACAAGTTAAACCGAGTTGACTCAGATTTCTTTTTTTTTCTTTTCTAATTGATTTATTTTTCTCAATTTTATTATTCAAAGTTGAATTTATTGAGAATAGAGTTTTATATTTTTTTTATTTTCTTTCTATTAGGTTATTCTAGTATTATGATCCAGATTTAACGGGTTAACTCGGGTGTTTTTTGTTCTTTTTAATGATTTTGTTCTTCAATTTTATTCTTTAACATTGAGTTTATTGAGAATTGGACTTCAATATGTTTTTTATTTGTTTTCTTTGAGTTTATCACAGTCTCATAACTTGAGTTATAAATTTCAAATGTAACCTGGGTTAACCCCAGTCATCTAATATTTTTTCATCTAAATAATTTTTTAAAAAATGATGTCATTTTAAAATTTATTTTAGTCAAACTATCTTTTTCTTGTTGTACAAGTTGCCTTTTGAGACCCCTCTGTTAATGGAATTTGCGCATTTTTAATAATTATGTTCATGAAAAATGGGGAAATGTTTCTCTTTTTATAATATTATAAAGATATAATTTAGTGTGGTTACAACACCTTATAAATTACAAGCATAAATTAGTCTATAATTACAACAGTTAATCAATACCAGGACCTATCTGATAGAAAAAGGCCCGATAGCTCAATAACCTTTGTATAAGGACTGAGGCCTTCAAAAAAAGATACTTGTAAAACACATAAGACTATGAAAATTGCCATAAGTAATTACATCATTATGATTATTATATTTTACAACTATACGAATAAAATCAATATCATTAGCCTTTTCTATAAGCACATCAATCTATGTTGTTTTTAATTCTATAAGCACATCAATCTATGTTGTTTTTAATTTAATACCTTATCATCAACATTGATGAACTCTTCTTTTCCATTAAACACATTTAACTATTGTCATCACACATGTAAACTAACTTTTGATTTACCATATATTTCATAACCCGTCTCAATAATGTTTTTCACTCACCTCTTTTATGTTTATTGAATTCATTATAATGTTTCCAATTCATATTCCCTTTCCACATCGTATTTTATCTGTACCCCATTTTATCTTATAAGTGTATTTAGTTCATTTCGTTATTTCATTTCATAACCCCCTTAATTCATATCGCATTTCATTTCTAAATTATCATCATATGCCTTCTCAGCCTTCACAACCAACTAAAATCATTAGTTCATCTTATCATCCATTTATATCATTATGACTTATCAATATCATTTTTAGTCTCAATGTCTATTATGTCTATCAAGACTAATCCAATTAAAATTTTAAACTCAATGTACTTCCAGTTAATTCTAGCTTGAACATACATATCTATTCTCATATACATTACACTTATTGGGCTTCTTCAATTTTTTTTTTATCTTAAGTATTTCTTAAACTTATATATGAAACATTTCAATGTTTTTTTCCAACTTAAATATTTCTTATATCCATTGGTGGCAAGTTTCAATATTTTTTCAACTCAAATATTTCTCATGCCCTTTTAAGACACATTACATTATTTTTCTCACTCAATTAATTTTCATGCTCATTTATGGCACATTTCTGTATTTTTCCAACACAATTATTTCTCATGGCCGTTTATAGCACGTTATAATATTTTTCAAACATAAATATTTCTTGTGCCCATTTATAGCACATTGCAATATTTTTTCCCCACTCAATTATTTTTCATGCCCGTTTGGCTCATTTAAATAATAATTATGCCTTATCCATACATTTCTAGATTTATCCATTCATCCATAAGTTTGATTAACACTTTAATCACCTCATTAGATTCATTTGATCTACTTCTGTATTTGAACTCATACTTTTTATTGTTCATAATCACTAATTATTTTAGGAAACTGTAACTCATACTTCAAGTCTAATAACCCTCATTATTATAGTTGGGTTAACATTTAAAATACTAGGCTTCTCATTATGGCTGATTTAAACTTTCACACATTAAATTCCACCATTGTTGTTAATTTTATTTTTCTTAAATCCAATTTTCACTGTCGCGATTCATTTAATTTTTATATATTATTTTTCTATTATATATGTGTATCTCGCCTATCATTTATTTTCTTTTCTTGATTTTAACACCAATCCTTATTTTTACATAGTGGATCCAATAATGTTGATATTGCTAACCCGATTCATTTGATCATTTGTATAAAAAAGCAATGCAAGTTGTTGAAGAAGGGATGATTTCTTAAGATCGATACATGGTTGCTTAGCAAGCATCTAAAGAATCACTGAATAAGGTCCGTCTTGTAGCATATAAATATTTATAAATTTTTTATATGTGATTAGAATCCTATTTTAATAAATTATAAAGGTTGTAATCAGTAGAAAATTTGAATAGCCAAGTACGATGAACTGGTCAATAAATGTGTGCAAATAGAAAAAGAAGGGGTCAATATCAAGAAATCAGTTAAGAGCATGATAAGTGCTGATAAAGAAATGATAGAAAATGATAACTTTAAAAAGAAATCAAATGCTAATAAAGAGAACAGTTGGTTAACCAAAATTAACATAAAGGAGAGCCCAATATACAGTATAGTTAAAGGAAGAAAGGAGTGCTAGAAAAGCTCTTGAATTTAACATAAATGACTATAAGAAAAGAGTTGATTCTTTAAAAGAACAACTCATGGTGTTATGATCTGAGATAGAAATTCAAGTGGAAGAGTTGATGGTGTTAAAAGAACAAAACTTTAGAATGGAAAAATAACTACATAGATCCAAGCAAGAGCGTCAAGAATGTCAAGATTACATCAACAATTTTGAATTCTAGATTAACTCTAAAATAGTTGAGCTTGACATAAAAAAAGAGGAGCTACAAAGAGCAATAACTAAAGTAACATATCTATATAAAAAAAAACAGTACGAATGCTTGAAAGAAACAATGAGTCTTTAACTTGGTGTCCTAGTCACATACAACACTTTATTCCATGACTAGATAAGACAAATGATAAGGCAGGTTGAGCCAGTGTTTTAAAACCCGGCTCGGCTCGGCGGGTCAAACCGGGACCCGGCTGACCTAGGGTTGGAACCGGGCCGGGTTGATGAAAAAACCATCCAAGGATTTGGCCTGGCAAAACTAGGTTGACCCGGCGGGTCGAACCGGGACCTGGCTGACCCGGGTAAACCCGGATGAAACCCAACTGTTTTTTTTATATGTATAAATAAAACGTCACCGTTTTATCTTTTGACTGTCAAATTATCAAATCATTTGCATTACAATGTGAAGACAGAATCACAAATTCACAATTCACATAAACCTAATCTCTTCAAAGTTCAAGCCATATCAGTTGCAGAGGAATCTCCACCCACAAAAAACTTCAAAGCAAGCCATAGTTGGTAAGTTCCCGTCTCTCTTTTGGTTATAATAACAAGAAGAGGCCCTCAACAAACTCTAACTTTTGTTGTTTCTTTTCAATTTTCTTCTCTCTCAAATTTTTGTTCTTTACTGATTGATGAAGCAAACCAGTAACTATACACTTGGAGAACCGTGTTTTGCAGGTAAACTATATATCCTTTTCTTCTTTACCATTTTTTCTCCATTGTGGCTTTTTGGCTTTTCTAGGTTTTCTGGTTTTTAATTCGTTGTATTTAATTGCATGGGTAATTCATGTTTTCCTTTTTTTATTTAAAAATTAACAAGATGATCCACCATACTATTGGATGTTGATCCATACCTGTTTAAAATGAGTTTTCCTTTTTGTATTCACTGGTTTCGTTTCTCTTCATGGATGTAAGTTCTATGTCAATCCTTTTCTGTTTCTTGCCAGCATTTTGCTTGAATTTGGGCTTTATTTCTTGCCCTGTTTTTGTTTATGTTAACAACAAATTGAGAGAAAATTAAACTATACCCATAAACAACAGATTTTTTTGGGTTGACCCGAGTTGGCCCGGGTCAACCTATCTGACCCGTGACCCGGTCATTGTACCGGGTCGACCGCCGGGTCGGGTTTAAAAACTATGGATTGAGCAAGCAGCACGTCAAGCCGAGAGATTACAACAGCAGGCTACCTAAGTTGGAAATGATGCTATGAAATATTGAGAGCACTTAGATGTAACCACTGTTTTTATTATAAATATAGCTAATAAAAGCAATGCTTTCTATGAATAGTAATAATATATAGTTTTTTCTAACTTTTCTAAGTTTGATTTATAAAAAAATGTACTAACTCTTTTTATTATATGTAATGAAAGGGCCACAAATTAGATTATCTTTCATTTAATGTGTTTGGAATTCAATCATGATAAGAACTTGGTGAAATGCTCCTTTACACAATCAACCAAAATAAAAAATCTTGCCTAAAATCAAGAAAATAGAAGTTGTGAATCAATTTCAAAGAAGCTAACCCATATCTAACATAAACAAACATAAACCTCAAAATGCAAACATTTTAGAGTTTTACATGTAATGTATGCACATGTAGGAAAAATTTAGACCTACCCCTTTAACGCTGCCTTTCGCCAAGAAGTAAATGGAAAACAAAAAAGACATTCAACTTGGATAAAAGCAGTATAATTTTCTAAAAAAGAAAGTGGTTCAATTAACCAACCCGTCAAGAAAACTATTCGCTCCTGAAAGGATACACCCAACACATGGAATCCAATCTGAAAAATATACCTTTTTATCCCTTTACACACCCTCATCAAAAGAAAGTTTTAAATAATTATTTGATCAATAAAAATTTACAAAATCTTACTTCTAACAACCTAAGTGCATCAAAGATTTATATTATCTTTTCTCTAAATTCACTATAAATTATTGCAAACCAGATGCATCAAACACCTTCAGTTTTGTTTCACTTCAATATCATAAAAATCTAAAAATGCCAGTTTTCTGCTCTCTTAATTCCCCTTAATAATATCTTTATAAATGCCCATCAAATAGTGCCTCATCATTTTTGTCCATTTCCTGGTTGATCTTTTTTGCATTAAAATCCAACTACGTGGTGCTGTGTTCGCAACCCGGGAAGGCATCACGACATACCGACCTTATCACTGTCTGGCTACGAACCAGAATGCATGGTTGAAATCTCTAATAAATCTTGGTGTGGTGTCCGTACTGCCATAAATGCTTCATGCCAACACAACTCATGTATATCTTCGTTGAGCCTCTGGCTGCGCCCAGGGTAAGGCTCTCTGGTAATTAATTTATTATTCTTACTATTATTAACAACAACCGAAGGCAAATCATTCTTCCTTTCCTCGAAAAAGTATTATTTCATATTTTTCTTCTCGAATTTTTTTTATAATTAAATTATTTTTTTAACTTTATCATTCATCATTTACGTTGATTGAGAATAAAATTTTATAATTTGTTTCAGTTTACTTTTTATGAGATTATCTCAATATCATGACCCGAGTCAAGGGTTTAATTGGTTAAATCGGGTTGACTCGAGTATTTTTTGTTTTTTTTAATTGATTTTTTTCAATTTCATTATTCAATTCCCCTCTTGACAAAGTATTGTTCATTGGAATAATACCCTTTTTCCCCATACTTTAACATTAGATTTATTGAAGAATGAGCTTCATAATTTATTTCAATTTCCTTTCTATAAGGTTATTCTAGTCTAATAACCTAATTTATAAATTTTGCATGTTAAGGTTTTTCTGTAATTTGATTCTTTTTCAATTTCATCCTTAATCATTTGGGTTGATTATGAATTAAGTTTCATTATTTCTTTTTTTGTTTGATTTTTATAAGGTTATCTTAGTCTTATAATCTGAGTCAAGAGTTTCACGGGTTAAATCGGGTTGACTCAGATCTTTTCTTGTCATTTTTTCATCGGTTTATTTTTCTCAATTCTATCATTAAATATTGAATTTATTAAGAATTGAGCTTTATAATTATTTTTTATTTTCTTTATATTGGGTTATCCTAGTATCATGATCCAGATTTAACAGGTTAACCCGGGTTGACTCAGATGTTTTTTGTCCTTTTTAATGATTTTGTTTTTCAATTTCATTTTTCAATATTGGGTTTATTAAGAATTGGCATTCAATATTTTTTTATTTTTATTTTTTTTCTTTGAGTTTATCACAATCTCATAACTTGAATTATAAATTTCAAATATAACCCGGGTTCACCCCAAATGATCTAATATAATTTATCTAAATATTTTTTTAAATGATGTCGTCTTGAAATTTATTTTAAATCAAACTATCTTTTTCTGGTTGTTCATATTGCCTTTTGAAACGCCTAGAACTTTTTAATGGAATTTGCATATTTTCAATAATTATATTCATGAAAATGGGGAAGTTTTTCTATTTTCTATAATATTATTGTCGCCCGTGTGTCGCTTTGCGGCGATCTACCACTATATTTTAGGTATCGGAAAAATGGGGGAGACAAGGATTCCTTGTGTTTTATCAGTGTATAGAGGGAATTGGAGTCGCCACTTAGTATTTTAATCACTAGGAACCCTAACTGGTCTCAGAGATTGATCACGGGGATTGATTGCGTAAAGGGAAGGTATTGACACTCCAAATACGTCTTACCTGAGGTAAGCTTCTTTGTTTAAGTGTCTTATATATGCTAAGGTATTATTGTTTTCTATTTGTTGGTCTGTTTAAAGTTCAAGAAAAGTTCTCTTCGGTAAAGGGGTTTTTATCTTATAAGGTGAAACCTAATCGTTTTACTCTCAATAAAAAAAAAACTAATTTTTATTTAACATTAGAAATACATCTTACGTGTAAGTTCATAAACCCATATATTAAAAGAAAATAAAATAATTGTTTTGAGATTTTTGAAATATTGATCAAGTTCTTGTTACTTTAATAAATTGATTATTAAAGCCAGAAATGCATGCTAAAACATTTTTTTGAACTTTTATTGTATGAAAATACAATATGATTTTTTTTTCTTTGATAGATTTGGTTGTATGCATGAAAACAAGACTTTTTTTATAGATATTTTTTTACAATATTTCAAAGAAAACCGGGTATTTTAATATTGGATTTTATATTTTTACAGTATGAAAATGTCAACCAATATTAATCCAAAATGATGGGAAAATATGCTAGAAAACCACAAAATGTTTTTGAAAGGATTTTGGAAATTTTGTGAAATTTTCTTTGTTGTTTTCTTTTTAAAAAATTAAATATAAAATATATAACATTATATATTATAATAATGAATTGGGTTTAGGCCCAACCCAATTATATGGGCTGAACCCATCCTGATTAGGCTGAGTCTAGCCTAGAAGGAAATGGGCCAAAACCAGCCCAAAAAGACACTAGGCTACAGTGAGCCCACAAGGAAACTGTTCTAGGACTGACCAAAAAAGAAACCGGGTCGGGACCAGCTCAAAACTAAACTAGGCCGGGATGGCCCAAAAAACAAAACAAACTCCTTTCACCTTTTTTGCTGGACTCAGCCCAGCCACGTGGGCTGGGTTGATAGTCTAGTCCGAAGCAACCATACAATAACCAGTTAATTATATTTCTTGATGCAAAAAACGTGAACAGTGCATGTTCTGCATGCAAGTAAGCAGACCATGAAGACGAGAAGGAGGAGGAGATTGTTACCTGGAACAAAAGAGCTCTGGTAGCTGAGCTGGCAGTGGCTTGTGGTGGCGTGGCTCATGGACAGTGGTTCCCAGCGTCGGTAAGAAGAAAAATAGCAACCTCTGTTTTTCCTCTATTTTTTTGCTTTCTCTTCTTTCGTTTTTTATCAACTTTCTCTTTTGTACCCCCCAGCACCCCCTTGTTTTTGTTTCTGCCTTAAATTTTCATTTCTTTATTCCCCTCTACTCTCCCCTGTCTTTTCGTTACTGTTTCTCTCTTTTTTTTTTCTTTTACTTTCTGCCTTCCCTTCTCCCTTCTTCCTTTTTTTCTCCTTTAGTCTTTATTTTTTTTGAAAATCTTTCTCTCTTCTAAAAAATGCTCTCCTCTGTTCCCCAGTCTTTTTCTCTTCTTTTTTTTTCCTCATTTTTTTCCCATTGCCTCCCCTTATTTATAAACAGGAAGAGAGGGGGGGCACCCTATCCTATCCCGTCGTGCCACAAGATAGGGTGGTATGGGACGTCCTCTGTAAGGCATGGCTCCCCTCTCCTTTCTTCAGTGTTATTGCAGGGCGTGTAGAGGGGGGTACGGCTTGTCAGTGTGTTGGTCAAGTTGGGGAGAGAGAAAGAGAGAGAGCGCGGAAAAAAAAATTCAAAAACCTTTTTTTCCCCTACTGCACATCTAGGGAAAGAAGAAGAACAATGTAGTTCAAAACGACACTCTTTCGAGCTTCTTCTCTTTTTTTTTTAAGCGAACAATTCATGAAACAACGTCGTTTTGACCAAAACACGTCATTTTCATTTAAAAGAAAATGGCGCCAAAATATGTTAATTTTCAAATCAGTCCTTAATTTTTTAATTGTTCAATAATGTCCTCAATTGTAAAATTTTAATTTTAAAAATCAACTCAATTGTATCCCTACAAAATTCCAACACCGGCCTTGATGTTGGCCGCTTTTTTCACTTTAGTCATTGGTTTTGAATTTGTACATTTTAACCCTCAATTAATAATGATGTAACCATATTATTCGATAGTTTCACCCACATCTACCTAATGTTTTGTCCATGTTTTATATATAAAATGCCTTGATATTCTTTGTTTTATGTTTTGAAGGCATTTTTGGATTAAAGATGCAAAAAGGAGTAAATTGGAGGTAATTGGCAGATTTGATGTTCAGTCGATGTTTTGTGCAGAGCGTGAGTTCTAGAGATCGAAATGAAGTGATTCCAGTGGCACTAAAAAGCTAACATTCATACCTTTCTGGAAATGTAATGCAAGAAAAATAAAAAGAGAAAGATCATGGAAATCACATCCTGCAAAGTCAAATCTCGCATTCTGCCAGTGTTGACCTTTGGCCATTCAAAATTTAATATCTGGAGCTACAAAAGTCCAATTGATGCAAACTCAATTTTAATGGATTTCTGACTTAACGACCTATCAACGCTCCCAATTTCAGCCAAAAACGATGTCATATGAGTGAGATATGATTTTTCAAAGATGACAACTGAATTCTGCCAGCAAACAGGTTTCGTGAAGAAACAAGTCCAAATTACATTCCGAAGCATCTAAATCGACATCCAAGTTTTTATATCAGCAATTTAGCTCCTCTAAGTCAGAGTTTGAAGATTTCATGCAAGGCTATTTCTCTTTTTTAGGAAAAATAGTTATTGAAGTACTTAAATGTAAACTGTCAACTTAAGGAAGGACTATTTTGTAAAATAGAGACTAGGGTTTCTTAGCATATAAAAAGAAAGAGAGAAGGGGCAGTAGCCAGCAGAAAAGAGGGAGAGCAGAAGAAGGCAGCAGCCAGCAGAGAATAAACACAAATTCTCTCCTCTACAAACCCAAAAATCATGCTCTTTTCATTCTTTAGAAGTAGTTGTTCAATAGTTATGCAAGGCTAAGCTCTTTTCTTGGTTGCAAGGACACAACAAACCTTCAGATTTCAAGAACCGTGAGATTTATTCTTCCTTTTATTTTCAGTTTATGTTATGAATAAGTATGATTGTTTTCCTATGCATATTTCCTATGATTGTTGTTGATGATTGCTAGAGCGGACTCTAAGTTATTGTTGTGAACAATCTATTGCTAAGTTTAATATCAAAACCGGAGTTGTGGTATATGAACTTGTGAAGCAACTAAGCTTGATAATTGTGGCGGAACTACGTTATTGAACTTAGGGAGAACATTTGAACAAAGTGACACAAGCTGCGGACAGCTTGTATGTTAATCTTGATGAAATTATCTAGTTCTTGAAGCTACCATTAAATTGAATCATTAGTGCGGATACTTTGATTGTTTATTGGTTAGGATTAGTTATACGGCGGATCCGTTAATTGATCAACGTTAAGAAAAGATAAAATTTCAGAACATAAACTGCAATTTTCGTTTCAAGGATCGGTTCTAAATTTCTGTTGGTGGATGTGTGCTAGCGACCAAGGTTTGTTTTCTTGATAAGTTTTGGTTTTAATTGATTTTGTTTGCTAGTTTAATTGCTGCCATAGTTTAGATAATCACAAACCAAATCCCGCCAATTACATAACGTACAACATAAAAATTTGACTTGAAACTTCCTCGTGGGATCGGCCCCTTGCTTGCTCTATATTATCTTGTGTATTTTAAGCTACGGTAATTAATTTGTGCGACCGCGACATCGCATCAAATTTTGGCGTCATTGCCGGGGAGGTAATTTTAGTTGATTGTTGTGCTTGTACTGTTATTTTTATTTGCTGTGATTCAAAAAAAAAAAAAAAACAAAATTTTTGCTTGCGACGGTACTGTTCACTTGCGGCGGCAGTACTGTTCAAAACAGAGTTTTTGGTGGAATTAGGTATCGATCTTTTGTTTCCTGAAAGAAAACGATGTTCTGAACAGGACTAGTGATAGTTTTTCTAGTGTTTTTAGGCAGTTTTAGTTTTTTACCGTAGGATTTTCATACAATTTGCATTGTTTTCAATCTCTTGTGTGGTTACTTTCTTTTGAGTTTTCTTAGCAATTTATGCATGTGACCTGTTCTACTAATCAAATTCAAGTGCAGATTGATCTTGAAATAGAAAGCACTTTATGCAGGTTAAGAAAGGAAGCTCGCCTCAACACCATGGCTATTGTACGACAACAAACACTCAAGGAGCTTGCTGCTCCTAACGTGGAAAATCAACCATTGTGCATAAACATTGACAATAATGTAAACTTTGAGCTCAAATATGGTTTTATACATTTGTTACCAACATTTAATGGTTTTGCAGGAGAAGATCCTCATACTCATCTCAAGGAGTTCCATATGGTTTGTGTTGGCATGAAACCGAATGGAGTTGATGAAGAACAAGTTAAGTTGAAAGCTTTCCCTTTCTCTTTGAAGGGGGCAGCAAAGGCATGGTTTTTCTCTATTCTTCCAGGATCTATTGGAACTTGGAATGCTATGAAGAAGATTTTCCTTGAGAAGTATTTCCCAGCATCTCGAGTTGCCAACATAAGGAAAGAAATATGTGGGATTCGGCAATCTCATGGAGAGACACTCTCCGAATATTAGGAAAGATTTGAGCAACTCTGCATTCAATGTCCTCATCATCAAATACCCGATCAGCTGCTCATTCAATATTTATATGAAGGATTGATGCCTACTGACCGTAGTATCATTGATGCTGCAAGTGGAGGCGCATTAGTGGATAAGACACCCGAGGCTGCACGTCAATTGATCTCAAACATGGCAGCCAACTCAAAATAATTTGGCACTTGTGGAGACTTCTCCAACAAACGAGTAAATGAGGTAAGTATTTCTAACCTTGAAAATAAAGTTAATGATCTTACTTCTCTTGTGCGTTCTTTGGCTTGTGGAAATGTGCAGCAGGTGAAAGTTTGTAGCATATGCTCCTTACAAGGACATGCTTTGGATATGTGCCCAACAATGCAAGAAGATTACATTGAACAAGCTCATGCAATTGATGGAGCATTCAACGGACAACCCCAGCGTAAATATGATCCCTTTTCCAACACGTACAATCCTGGATTGAGAGATCATCCCAACTTACGCTACGGCAACCCATCCTAACAAGGCAATCAAGGCCGACAGTTCCATCCCCATGGATTTCAGCCCCAACAAAGTTATCAAGCAAGACAACCCCCTCCATTCACAAACTCCAATGTTATGGGGTCATCATCCAATGATGATCTTCGTGAGATGATGAAAACTTTGGCTTCTAATACTGTTACCTTGCAACAAAATGTCATGTCTTTTCAACAGGAAACAAGGTCAAGTATTCACAATTTGGAAAAGCAAATGGGGCAAGTAGCTTCAAGTGTAGGGAAATTGGAAGCACAAATAAATGGAAAGTTGCCCTCCCAAACATTGAATCCAAAAGAGAATGTTAGTGCTATCATGCTACGAAGCGGGAAAGAACTTGAAGAGAAAAAGTTGAAACAAATTGAGATGGAGGAGGAAGAAGAGATAGAAACTGAATTGAGTACAAAGAAAGAACATCCTCCTCCTCCACAAACTGAAACAAAGACCAACACTCCAAAGGTAACTTCTCACTCAATTAATTCCAGTTTTAAAACAATTCCACTCTTTCCTGTGAGTTCTTCTAGGTCAAAGAAAGAAGACAAAGAAAAAGAGATTTTAGAGGTTTTCAAGAAAGTGGAACTCAACATTCCTTTGCTTGATGCTATCAAGCAAATTCCCAAATATGCAAAATTCTTGAAGGAGTTGTGTACTACCAAGAGAGCTTTCAAACTGAAAGGTCATGAAACGGTAAGTATGGGTGAAGTTGTATCTGCCGTTGTTCAAAAGAATCTGCCTTTAAAACAAAAAGACCCAGGTGCGTTTACTATCCCATGTGTTATTGGTAATGCTAGTTTTAAAAGAGCTTTATGCGATTTTGGTGCATCCATTAGTGTTATGCCCAAACATGTTTATGATTCTCTTAGTCTTGAGCCTTTGAATAAAACTAGCATTGTAATACAACTTGCGGATCGTAGTTTTGTTTACCCACTTGGTGTGATAGAAGATGTCCTAGTCAAGATTGATAGTTTGGTTATTCCATGTGATTTTTATATTCTTGATATGAAACATGATTCTTGTGATTCATCAACCAACACTCCTATATTGTTTGGGAGACCATTCTTGAAAACCGCCAACACAAAGATTGATTATGGTAAGGATACCTTGTCTATAGAGGTAGGAGATGAAAAAATTGAATTTAATTTTCATGATGCAATGACATATCCTTATAGCAGTGTTTATTCTATCACATGTTATGACCAAGTTGATAAGTGTGTGCAACAAGTTTGTGATTTTGATAGTGAGGATGGATTAAGCGTAGCTTTGAGCTATGGCTATGATTTTACCAAGATAGAAGAGATGGATAGGTATATATGTGTTCCCAAAACATGTATGAATCAGCATTGGCTTTGCAAGCTTTGCAAACTGTTCCCCATGATACAGTAGTCATTCACCCCATCATGGACAATGAATGGGTGGCGCCTATCCCTTTAGTGCCCAAAAAGATTGGAATTACATTTGAAGAAATACGAAATGATGCTTACGAGAATGCAAGGGTTTACAAAGAAAAGACTAAGAATCTTCATGATCGAATGCTTACAAGAAAGGAGTTTCATGTTGGAGACAAAGTCCTTCTTTATCATTCGCGTTTGAAACTTTTTCCTGGAAAATTGCGCTCTCGTTGGATTGGACCCTTTGTTGTTTCTAATGTTTTTTCTTATGGTGCAGTTGAAATTACAAGTTTAGAAACCAACAAAGTACTTAAGGTCAATGGGCATCGTTTAAAACCTTTCTATGAAGGTTGGACGACAGAACTCATCGCTTCTATAGAATTAGCTGAACCAATCTATGAAGAATGAGCATGCCACATGTCAAGCCAATGACATAAAACAAAAGCGTTTACTGGGAGGCAACCCAGCACAAAAAAAAATCAGATTTGCTTTCTATTTCCTTATCTTTTATTTTTTTCGCATTTTAATTTATTTTATGTCATTCTCTTATGTTCCTTTGCTTTTATTTCAACATTGAGGACAATGTTGTGTTTTAAGTGTGGGGGTATTGGGAGAATTTTAGTTTTCTTTGTTGTTCTAAAAAAAAAAATTGTGTTTGATCTTTTTAACTCCCATTGGTTTTTGAGAATATGAGTATTATGTATGAGAATTAATTGAGATAGATGAAGATATAAATCAAATGAAGGAGTATGCATGCAAATTTTAAGGTTTAATTGGTTTAGGGATTGACTTTGAGAATATGCCATGTTGACTTTATAATGTTATACCAATGCAAGCTTTTGAGCCTTCAACATTATATTATTTGATTGTGCCTTCTTTCAATGATATGTATCGCTAAAACTTGCTTCATATCTTGTTGAGATTACATTCACATTACATATATACATGAAGATGATAAAGGCATTAGGAATTTTAACCACTTGAGCCAAAAAGCCAACCTAAAGCATATTATCCTTAGTGAGCCCCTTTTGAGCTTGTTTATCTTTTCTTTGCTTTATCCAAGTATAAGCCTTAACTTTTTATATGTTTTTCTATTCCCCTGGCCAAGGATTAGTAGAGCATATACTTATGATATCTCATAGAATTATGGTTGGAAATTATGTGAAAAAAAAAGAAGAAGAAGTGATGCTTGATGAAAAGATGGGCAAAGTTGCCAAAGGTTAAAAAAAAAGAAAAAGAAAAGGAAAAGAAAAGAAAAAAAACTGTTCCTTTATGTTTTTAAGATTTTATGTTGAAAAGGTTTGAAATCAAAAAAAGTTAAGCATTGGTGATTAAAGATGGAAAATTTATGTGCTTTGATGGAATATCTTGTTTGAAATGTTATTTTTCAGAATGCTCTACTTTCTTTGGTTTGAATCTTTCCTTTTACTTTCTTTTACCTCACCTTAACCTTTAATCACCAATGCTTAACACATGAGTGTTGGAGTACTTGTAGTAAGTTGCTAATGGAGATGAGATTGAAAAGCAAGCTTATGGTAGAACATACTCTTTAATTGAATTTGAGAGATTTAAACACATAAACCCTAAACACATGAGTGTTGGAGTGTATATCAATGAGAGGACCTATCACTTTGGCATGACATAGATTTCATTTAAATCCCAACGATTGATTGAGTTTTGAAGTTTGCATGTAAATGAATTCATGAGAATTATACTATTTATCCTTCATGATTGTATTCTTGTTTATAATGCATATATTCTTGGACATTGATGGGAGATTAAGAGATTGATCATATATATTTTCAATTTGATTTTATTTATCCTTTCTCGAGGACGAGCAAGAGCTAAGTGTAGGGGTATTTGATGTAACCATATTATTCGATAGTTTCACCCACATCTATCTAATGTTTTGTCCATGTTTTATATATAAAATGCCTTGATATTCTTTGTTTTATGTTTTGAAGGCATTTTTGGATGAAAGATGCAAAAAGGAGTAAATTGGAGGTAATTGACAGATTTGACGTTCAGTCGATGTTTTGTGCAGAGCGTGAGTTCTAGAGATCGAAATGAAGTGATTCCAGTGGCACTAAAAATCTAACATCCATACCTTTCTGGAAATGTAATGCAAGAAAAATAAAAAGAGAAAGATCATGGAAATCACATCCTGCAAAGTCAAATCTCGCATTCTGCTAGTGTTGACCTTTGGCCATTCAAAATTTAATATCTGGAGCTACAGAAGTCCAATTGATACAAACTCAATTTTCGTGGATTTCTGACTTAAAGACCTATCAACCCTCCAAATTTCAGCCAAAAAAGATGTCATATGAGGGAGATATGAGTTTTCAAAGATGACAACTAAATTCTGCCAGCAAACAGGTTTCGTGAAGAAATAAGTCCAAATTACATTCCGAAGCATCTAAACCTACATCCAAGTTTTTAGATCAGCAATTTAGCTCCTCTAAGTCAGAGTTTGAAGATTTCATGCAAGGCTATTTCTCATTTTTAGGAAAAATAGTTATTGAAGTACTTAAATGTAAACTGTCAACTTAAGGAAGGACTATTTTGTAAAATAGAGACTAGGGTTTCTTAGCATATAAAAAGAAAGAGAGAAGGGGCAGCAGCCAGCAGAAAAGAGGGAGAGCAGAAGGAGGCAGCAGCCAGCAGAGAATAAACACAAATTCTCTCCTCTACAAACCCAAAAATCATGCTCTTTTCATTCTTTAGAAGTAGTTGTTCAATAGTTATGCAAGGCTAAGCTCTTTTCTTGGTTGCAAGGACACAACAAACCTTCGGATTTCAAGAACCGTGAGATTTATTCTTCCTTTTATTTTCAGTTTATGTTATGAATAAGTATGATTGTTTTCCTATGCATATTTTCTATGATTGTTGTTGATGATTGCTAGAGCGGACTCTAAATTATTGTTGTGAACAATCTATTGCTAAGTTTAATATCAAAACCGGAGTTGTGATATATGAACTTGTGAAGCAACTAAGCTTGATAATTGTGGCGGAACTATGTTATTGAACTTAGGGAGAACATTTGAACAAAGTGACACAAGCTGCGGACAGCTTGTATGTTAATCTTGATGAAATTATCTAGTTCTTGAAGCTACCATTAAATTGAATCATTAGTGCGGATACTTTGATTGTTTATTGGTTAGGATTAGTTATACGGCGGATCCGTTAATTGATCAACGTTAAGAAAAGATAAAATTTCAGAACATAAACTGCAATTTTCGTTTCAAGGATCGGTTCTAAATTTCTGTTGGTGGATGTGTGCTAGCGACCAAGGTTTGTTTTCTTGATAAGTTTCGGTTTTAATTGATTTTGTTTGCTAGTTTAATTGCTGCCATAGTTTAGATAATCACAAACCAAATCCCCCCAATTACATAACGTACAACATAAAAATTTGACTTGAAACTTCCTCGTGGGATCGACCCCTTGCTTGCTCTATTTTATCTTGTGTATTTTAAGCTACGGTAATTAATTTGTGCGATCGCGACATCGCATCAAATAAAAAAAAATTAACTTCTTCAATGTAGCCCTTGATTTGGTCCATTCCAACCCTATTATTTACGCGTGTTTTTTAGTTTAGTTGTCGGTTTTAAATTTCTTCAATCAAGTCCCTAATTGGCCATCAAACTTTAATTTCTTCTAATGAAGCCCCAGATTTAACCAAATTAACTTTTAAAAATTATAATTTGACTCCTTAACTTTAATTTCTTCCAATTAAAGCCTAAATTGACTTGAAAATCATTTTTTCTTGGAATTAAACCCTCCATAAATTCAATTAAACCTTTAATAAAATTTTATTGAGTCCATAAACATCTGATATTAGACATTTCTTCCTCAAAATGATTTTTTTTGTCAATAGGGCTCTCATCAGTCAAAATATATTTTTAAATTTCAATCTTTGTATTTTTTAACCTCCTTAACCAATTTTTGATCATTTTCTTGGCGCTTCGAAATCCTTTTCTCACTGTTATAATTTTTTGTTTTCTTCCGAATATATTTTTTGATTTTTTTGTATTTTTTTTGTGAGGACCCAAAAATGAATAACAACAATTATAAAGACATAATTTAATGTGGTTACAACACCTTATAAATTACAAGCATAAACTAGTCTATAATTACAACACTTAATCAATACCAAGACCTATCTGATAGGAAAGGCTCGATAACCTTTTTATGAGGACTGGAGCCTTCAAAAGAAGATACTTGTAAAACACATAAGACCATGAAAATTGCCATAAGTAATTACATCATTATGATTATTATATTTTACAACTATATGAATAAAATCAATAACATTAGCCCTTTCTTTAAGCACATTAATCTATGTTCTTTTTAATTTAATACCTTCTTATCAAACATTGATGAGCTCTTCTGTAAACCCCGAGAAAAAATAAATAAATAAAAGTGAAGAAATTCATGCATATGGTTAAATAAAAACAGGAATTCAAAAATTTTTGAATATAAATTTCCGGGTGAAATAATTCGAGACATTATAATAAACCCGGTACTGTTGAGGGTTGGATTTAATTAAAGAGAATAATACACTTAAAGAAAAAAAGGCCCTAAATGCAAAAAAAGGATTAATATATAGTATAAGAACTCTCTCCTCACCAAAAATCTGCAGGAACCATAAGGAGAGAAAATAGGGAGTTTTATACCCATTCTTGCTAAATCAAGAGAGAAACACTAAAATTTTATATCTTATTTTCATGTGATCTTGCAAAAGTGTCTCATTTAATCAACCATAACCGAAGAAGAAAAATTCCATGTTTGAGTAGACTTTCTGGTTGTCCTTCTCTTAATAGGTTTGAGCTCCTAAAAGAACAAAATGGACCAGAATACACCTTTTTAAAGAGGTTAGAGGAGAGGATGAGGAAGAATCTTTCATAAACCACCTATCTTGTGCAAACCACCATGGGTTCACAACTTATAGTTTTGATTTGCTTATAAAAAGGCAAGTGCTCTTGAGGAGAAAAAATAGGGGACAATAGAGAGAAAATAAAGAGAAAAATAGAGAGAAAGTAGAGAAAAATCCTTGAGTAAAAAAAGAGAAAAGTTTAAGAAAATCATGTGAAAAGTTGAAGGAAGAAAAGAGAAAAGAACAAGTTCATACAAGCTAAGGATTAAAAGCTTTTTAGAATGTTTTTCAAGTTCTTGCTAGAATATTTATTGTGCATCTATAATGATTAGTTGTAGTTTAATGGACAAATTTGTGATTTAATATGTCTAATAATGTTTTAAACTAATATGCACATTTTAGAATGTATGCTCAAGGTAGTTTTTAAATGCATCGTTTGACTGTTAATCTTCCTTAATCTTTACAAGAACTTGGGGTAATAGTTTGGAAGGATATACTTCGACCTTTTGAAGCAAAGAATTATGGAACATATTATGCATTTTGGTCAATTATGGGGGCAGAGCTAACTTATATGCCACTGGTCCAATTCTTTATATAATTTTAAAGGGCCCAATGTATCTTGATGCTAGTTTCCCCTTCATACCAAATCTTGACAAATGCTTCCGCAGGGCCACCTTTAAAGACACTTTAGCACCCACTTCAAACTTAAAAGGTCTTATTTGAATATCAACATATTTCTTTTGTCTGTCCTAGGCAGCTTTCATTCTATCTTTAATAATCCTCACTTTTTCAAAGGTTATTTCTATCAATTTTCCTCCATATAGCTTTTTGTCTACCACCTCTTCCCAACACACTGACATTCTACATCTCCTACAATAGAGAGCATCGTAAGGAGCCATTTTTATTGTAGCTTGATAGCTGTTGTTGTATATGAATTCTACAAACGATAATTGATCCTTTCACTTTCCTCCAAACTCCAAAATGCATACCCTTAATAAATCCTCCAAAATCTGAATGGTTCTCTCATATTATTCATCGACCTGTAAATGAAAAGTTGTACTTAAATCCAATCGTGTTCCTAACACATGTTGAATACTCGACCATAATCAAGAAGTAAACCTGGGATCCCGATATGAAATAGTGGACACTAGAATTCCATACAGTCTTATCACTTCTCTCAAATACAACTGAGCCAATCTATCCATCGAGTTTATCATTTTCATGGGTAGGAATAAAGCAGACTTAGTTAACTGGTCTACAACAACCCATTTTACATTATTACCCTTCTTTCTTTTAGACAGACTTGTTATAAAATCCATAGTTATGTTATCTCATTTCCATTCAAAAATTAAAAAGGGTTGTAAGGGTCCTGTAGATTTTTGGTGTTCTACCTTTTCTTGCTGATATATTCCACACTTGGCTATATATTCAGCTATATCCCTCTTTATTTTTTTTCCACTAATAATACTCTTTTAAATCTTTATACATCTTAGTACTTCTAGGATAAACTATAAATTTTGACTAATGAGCCTTTTTTAGCACCTCATTCTTAATAATCATATCTCATGGAACGTACATTCATTTATCCCTCATTACTACACCATCATTTGAAATCTTGTAAAGTGTCTCAACCCCCATGTCCAACTTTCTTCTCACTTTTTCAGTCTTTGCATCCCTCAATTGAGCTTCATGTATTCCATCTTGAAAGGTAGATCATACCCTTAATTGTGCTACTAATGACCTTTTAGGTCCCAGGCTTAACTAAGCATTTATTCTCCTAATTTTTGTCATCTCCCTTTTATCTCCATTATTGAAGTCCTTTTTTTTAATCCAATTTTGTCTACTTAATACATCTATCGCCACATTTGCCTTCACATGGTGGTAGTCTATTATGCAATCATAGTATTTAATTAGCTCTACCCATCTCCTTTGTCTCATGTTCGATTTTTTATGTGACATGAGATACTTTAAGCTCTTATGATCTATAAATGTTTGGACTCAAGAGCCATACAAGTAGTGTCTACACACCCTCAATGCAAACACAATAGTCGTAAGTTCAAGATCGTGAATTGGGTAGTTAACTTCTTGTAGCTTTAATTGTCGAGATGCATACGCTATAACTTTTACATGCTGCATTAACATACAACCAAGCCCTTTTCTTGATGCATCACTGTATATAGCCTTTCGTTGAGCCATATAATTGATCCAAGTTTGTCTTTACACTTGTAGGATAGGTGGTACCTTATGAGCAATCATGTTCAAGTCAGGTTAAGCTTGTTATGGTATCTAGTGTGTGGCATATGATATCTATGATGAACTTGAGAACTTGCAAACATTTTTATTAGAGTGTTTTTGTTTTCAAAATATCCATGAGCATGCCCCTCAAGTGTCTGGATAAAATAAGTGTATGATCAACTCCACCTAAGCCTTTAAGTTAGTGTTATATAGGATTAAGTTATGATAATAAAGACACACCTTTAGAAGGAACAATTATTAGCTAATTAGGGTTTAGCCAAACTAATTGTAACCATCTGATCATGCTATCAGACCTCTAGAAAAGACAACCAATAGGTTATTCAGAGGGAAATACATTGAAAAGGGTGCAAGAATTATGGATTGCATGGGGGGTACCATCACTCTATTCTAATACAATTCATTAATGATGTGGGGAATTAAACGATGAAGAGTTAACATGTGGCATGCCTAATACAAGTTGTTTCATTGGCATTTTTTTTTGTAAGTGGTTGTCGAACTCTTCATGACCAAAAGAATAACCTTTATTAGTTGAGTAGATTAACTAGTCATTGATCATTATAAAAAAAAAATTTCTAGTTTGATTTTTAGCATGATTACTAACATGTTATTATTTTAACAAATTAGTCCTACTAGACACGTTAATTTCTTGAATTGTTGAATGCAAATATTATGATCAATTATTGTTAACCTTATGATTGATAGTTAATTCTTTGAACAATATGTTACATGTTCTTCATTTCTTCCGTCCAACATGGAGAAACTAAAATTAATAACCTAATCATGATCAAAGATAAGTAACAGCCTCATAAACTGAAAAGAATGTGAATTTCTTAACTTGATTTTAACAAGTTAAAATAAAAAGTTAATGTAAGAAAATAAACCAAAACAAAGCAAGTAAATAAAGGTATAGAAACCTGTAAATAAAAAATGTTACAAATAGTAGAAAGTTGTAAAAAAAATTATATATGGAAGGCTAATCATTGTTTTCACCTACTAGATGACTTATTTATAATATAACAAAGATTGAATTGCACATAAACTTAAAATCCTATCCTAGTATAATATAAAATATTTATGGCAGATAAGGACATTACAATCTCAATCTTAGCACAATTTGTATTCTTTTATTTGTTTATATTCTTTAGGAAATTACATGTGTTCTCATTACACTGCAACATCCATTAATTTAGCTGTTAAAGACTCTTGTTCTACATAAAACTTGATTGTTGATTGTTGATTGTTATTGTGAATCCTAATCCCTTAATCGATAGTAGATTTCAGCTTCCTTTATTGTCTTACTAAAAAAGCAAAGTGAACAATTGTTTTTAAAATATTCTCTCCTGTCATATAAGATAAATTATTTTTAGTATAAACACTTTTTTGTATTGATACACTAACATTTTTTATTATGTCAATTAAGTACTTCAATCAATTTTATTTTTATTTTTCAATATATATATATATATATATATATATATATATATATATATATATAAAGCCAGTACCCGCTAAAATATATTATATAATAAATATAAATAATTTAAACTAAAATAGATATCCTCACCTTTTATGATAATTTATCATACCGAACACCTTTCTATCCCGTCTAAGTCGTTTATTAGGACTTATTTTTATTGTGTTAAATCATTTGATTTTCTCATAACAAAATTGCAGTCGAAGGAGATAATATAACACTTTTTTGTACGTAAGGCTATTCCTCACTCTTGGTTGATTTTTATTTTCAACGATATTTTGCAAAACAAAAAATAAATAAATAAATAAATCAGAAAAACTAAAGGATTATAGCAACTTGAAAATTATAGAAAGAAAGAATATCGTCACAGGAATATTAATTTACGGGAACCCTTTTTTCCAAACAAGCAAACGCAGGCTGCAACTCCCCTGCATGAAGCCAGAATCGCTAGTAATCACCGGTCAGCCATCCATTCTGCGGAGAATTGGCCAGCAATGTCTCAACTGCGGCCTGAGTGCCTAACATTTGTTTCCTCCCTCTGCTTTTATCCCCACCCGGCGTAAATGGTTACGTCCATGTATAATGTTTAACCTCCAGATACATTGCTATATATCAGATCAGCATTCCATTAATCTCATTATATACCCATTCATTTGGTACACTACTATATATTTTACATGTTAACCTAGAAATTTTGGGGGGCGTACATTTTTCTGCCCCAAAAAAAGTGTTCAAAAACAATAAGTCCACAGTTATATCACATTCAAAGGGAGCTGATAAGAGAGGGAGAAAAGCATGTGCTACGGGGAATCTAGGAGGTGCATCTTACTGTTTGTGATCCGAGCCAGGATTAGCATCTCCTTCTGATCCTCGCCGCTTCTTCTTCCCCTCCCCGTGCCTTGACCGTCTAGGTGCCTCATCCTCACTTTCACTCTCATCGTTTCTATTGCTATTTACAGCACCAAATTGATCTTCATGGGAAGCCTTGTATGTTTCCTGCGGGTATCTTGTCTCATCATTTGATTCCCCAGCTGCACCCCTAACCAGATCTGATTCTATACCATGTCTGTCAATTCGATCACTAGGTGCTGCTCTCTGATCTCTCTTAAAAGACCTGTTATTGTTCTGGGAGGATGATGCGAGAAGGGGTGCAAACATGCCACCTGGCCGAGGGCCTCGAAGAGGATTTGATGCAGTGGGACCCATTCCCCCCATAAAAGGAGCACGTCCTGAACCCATCATCATCCCAAATCCACCAGCTGGAAACATAGCTCCTGGCTGGGAAGGCCGCCCAGGAAACATCATGCCAGATGTAGCACCAGTAAAATCACCAGAAAACCTTGGACCATATGGGGCGAATCCACGGGGAGCCACACCAAAGAGATCTGGCATTCCGAAGCTATCAGGTGTAACAGCTCCATATGAAAAACCATCAGCACCCATCATCATGGGGGGAAAAGCTCTCATGCCGGGGATGGGTCTTGCCCCACGGGCAATTGGAATGTGAGGAGGCCACATGATTCCTCTACCTCTCCCTCTGCCTTGAGCTGCTGCTCCAAGAGGATGCCCGAAGGCTTCCACCTCCTCTTCACTTTCTTCCTCCTCCTCTTCTTCATTGTCCTCAAATGGGACAATGTCAGGGTTTTCACCACCACTGTCAGGATTGACTCCTTTTTCTTTTTCCTCTTCTCGTTTTGCTTCAGCTGCAACTGAGATTGCCTGCATCCCAGAAAGGAATATTATTTAAATACATTTGGTTCATTGTATTCCATAATTTGGAGAGCTGCACCTTAGAATCAAATAATAGCGAGTGTAGCACAGCCACCCATTAAGCATATCGGTTTTGTCAATATAAAGAACAGTTCAAAAATAGAAATGTTTATGATTCTGAACATAACCCCCACCTCCCTAAAACCTTACCTACAACCACAGAATTCTAGTTTTGTATTTGTTTCTAGTTCTAAAAATTCAATTTATGCTACATTTATTGATGACTCGTTTCATATCATGATTCAAAGATTACAAAATCAGTGTGGTTAAGTGTACAGAATCAAAGACAACAAAGAGATGGAAGGAGGTGTTTTCCACGATGGAGATAACTTGGCACATAAACAAGAAATAAGAAAACTGAAGTTAATTCATTCCTTAGAACATAAATAAGAAAAAATAAAACTGACATTAATTCGATCCTTTATGCTTCTTACTATAATTACAGTGAAGGAATGAACAGAAAAAGAAAGAATATCAGCCTCTATTTTCTTCTTGTCCTTCAATGAACTCTTCCTTCTCTTCTACTAACCAATTCAATCACTTTTGAACCATGACAATTGGTATCATGAAAAGTAATTGAACCTGTCGAATAAGTTTAGTAGATGAAAAGAAAGAATTCATTGAGGGAGAAGAAAAAAATAAAGACAGAGAGGAAGATAAATATTTTCTTTCATTTTCGATTCATGCCTTTAATGTAATTTAGTTACAAAATATATAGTGAGAAGCATAAATAAGAACCCCTGTTATTAGCCACACACGTGACTGAAATATGAAGAAACCAGCTCTTGCAAGTGAATGACAGAAATTAAAATAAACTACTTTAACAAGCAAGGACATTATCATCTAAAAGAAATTGACAACATGCATGAATTCTGTATTTTTTGTACAAGCTAATGTTAATTCTTCTATGCTGTTAAGTCAAACACAAACTGCAGGTAGAAGCAAATAAAATCATTTAATATTCAAGCTACTATAAATTCTACTATGCTGTTAAATCAAATACAAACTGAGGTGGAAACGAATTAAATCAAGTATATTCAAGTAATTTTATAAGACTTCCTTGTTGGAAAACGTGACACTAGTCATTGAATATATAGGATTGATCCGTGGCCACTTGCAGCTAGGATTAGGTTTTGTTGATATAAGTGCTAATAATGGCACACGAAAAGAAAGCATGTTACAAATAAAATTTGATAATTGCTTCTGGCAGGGCACAAATTGCTTAAACTTTGTTAGTTGTTGGAAGATATTCCTTAATGTTTAGCTTTGGAAATTTAATTGAACATTTCTTCTGGATGGAGGACTCCTTTACTAGCATCCCAAAAACTTATCATCACCCAGCAAGCACTAAGTTGGCATGAATACCAAGCCTTAATGGATATATAATTTTTATGAGATATTATTAACTATATGGAATTCTGGAAAATAAACCAGAGAGAAAGGGTAGGAAAAAGTGAGAAAAAACTGGAAAAATGAAACTTTTGTTTGCTTTTAGTAGTTATTTAACATTAGGGATTCTCGCTAAAATCTTATGGAAACTAAATGGGAGATAATTAAAAATTTAAAATTATAAATGCCAAAGTGAAATGTCATTAAATTAGCAAGGACTAAAATATAGTTGATCTATCTGGTAACTATTTGTGATAATTGTGAACTAGGTGGAATAGGTATGTATGTTATAAAATAATTATAAAAATTATAATAACCTATAGAGCATCACATTCCTTTAAGAAATAACCATACCTTGTAGATAAAAAAAAATAAAAAATCAATCACGTACATCTATACCAGAAATACCCTTTTGATCACTAATGAGGAAAAAGTTTATAAAACCCTTGAAAAGGGCATTTATAGAATAACACGATTGATTGATCGTCTTTTAAAATCTACAAGGACTCAAGTAAAAAATATTTAAGAAAACTATACTAGAAATGTTGTTAAAGTGCAAATACTATATGGTGGTCATTGTTAGCATGGTCCTTTTCAGTAGAATCATTAGTTTCCATATACATATTTGTCATTTATGTCAAGAAAACAGCTGTAAATATTTGTGTAATCATAGGGTATTTAGCTTTCTATAATTAGGCCGAGATTATAGTTAATAGTAGCAGATTTTATGGAATATAAATCAGAATTCTTCCTATTTAATGAAAGAGACTCTCATGAAGGGAGATCATTCAGTCAAATTGACAGTCATCTCAATCAATCAAGAAAGCAACATCCTCCATCCCATGTTAAGAACTACTTTGGTTGGTAAGCTTTCTTATTTATCTTGTCTTTTACATGATCCCTTACCAATTGTGCTACAACCCAATATACATATTTACCATTCCTCTCCATAATTACTACATGACCATAAGAAGGTTAGCACATTCTAAACGCAGGGGAAATGGGCAATAAACTCATTATTTTAAGATTCTCAACAGCAAAATTTTCGAAGTGCATAATTGCATTAATTGCCAAATGAGGAAAGGACAATGACACATCACATCCTTCTTTCTTTCCATCTCTTTCTTCATTCTATAATTAGTTAAAGTGCTTCTTTATCTACCTCACCATGTTTTTAAATTAAAAAAAAAAAATCATGGAACAGGCATACCATGAGGTCGCTATCTGGCTCCAGGTAAAGCAAGGACGCCAATTGCTCACCAATAGAGGGTTCTAGCTCCTGACAATCTCTACTAATCTGCATTCATGAAAAGTACAAACATAACTAGAAATAAGTAAATACACACAATATAGCATTAGAGAAGACTAGAAATGGCTAGCTGGACTAATATTAGGATTTCACTACAACACACAGCTCAAATAAGCAATTTATATTACCAAGAAAACTATCATAACAAAAGAAGTGTGGTAAAACCATATTGATATAAATGATTTTGAAATGTGGAGTTCAGTTATTAATATTTTATGAAAGAGCTACTTAAATTTCTAGATGATTGCACTAATACAAAGCTAACAGTGGTAACAATAATAATTAATTACTAGCTACAGACACTAGTGATTCTTTGGATGATTACAATTTTGTTTCAATTGTTATGCAGTTTTTTTGTTTTATGTATAACATTATCCAATAATTCACATAAATCAAAGAAAATTTTCTTAAATAAAGATATATTTCAGATCCTTTATCACTTCGATTTTCTTTTTTCTTTTTTTTACTAATGCCTTATCTCCAAATTTTATTTAATGAATTATTTATTTATTTAACTTAGATAAAGCATCAATGCATATTATCTACTTGAATCAACAATAAGAATACAAAATCCCAAAACAGATTAATTAAATTCAACTATATTATCTTTCAATTATTGAAAATAAAAAAAAATTACTGGCATGATAAATTATTACTTGATAATTTCAGTAGATGAAATGCAACCGAGGAAACAATTGCATTTTATTAATCATAGAAGTTGTCTGTTTTGCTGGATACCGATAGTTAATAATAAAAAATAAATGAAAGTTATTGCTTAAATTGAAAACAGCATGCACAAATTGTAATTTGATTGGATTATGAAAAAGCAGCGGGGTTGATATGGAAATTTTAAATAAAAATAATTAAGTTATAACTACATTGGAAATATAAGAACTAACTAATAATTTATCATTTCCTCAAAACATTACATTTACAATTGAAAATTTGGAGAACTGTGATTTATGATTTCTATTTACTTTAACCCTAAGCTTGACACAAGAATTATACAATCTTTTCAAATATAGATTTGAAGAGCGGGCATTGGGTATCATCAAATATTCATCAGACCTGAAAGTATCCTACGGGCATTGATAAGAGCGAAGTTCCTTGTATGATTCTCAAAAAGGATAGTGCTAATGCTTTATGTCCTTTATTTACCAAATGAGGTGGCTGTAAGCAACACCCAAATACAGTATGTTTATGAAAGGCAACCAAGGTTGGGTTGTTTATTAATATTCAACGGGAGAAAAGGTTAATTTTATTCTGATAATTAATATTCAATGTTATCCAAATGCATAGGTAGGGTGCTTATTTATCGTTTTACTTTTACATGAACCAAACCATATAAATAAGAAAACCTTTTTAAGTAGTCCTAATTCAGTAAGAAACTAAAATAATCTACATTCCTACTTTAACTATTAATGAATACTAATAGAAGTCATACAGCATTAAAATTCCTGAACAATCAAATATTAATTCCCATAGTTGGGAACTTGAATTTAGTTGGTAAGGCAGATTTATTAGAATACAATTTCATATAAACTAATACTAATACTAAAGAATTATACAATCTTTTCAAATATAGATTTGAAGAGCGGGCATTGGGTATCATCAAATATTCATCAGACCTGAAAGTATCCTACGGGCATTGATAAGAGCGAAGTTCCTTGTATGATTCTCAAAAAGGATAGTGCTAATGCTTTATGTCCTTTATTTACCAAATGAGGTGGCTGTAAGCAACACCCAAATACAGTATGTTTATGAAAGGCAACCAAGGTTGGGTTGTTTATTAATATTCAACGGGAGAAAAGGTTAATTTTATTCTGATCTAAATTCCTACTTTAACTATTAATGAATACTAATAGAAGTCATACAGCATTAAAATTCCTGAACAATCAAATATTAATTCCCATAGTTGGGAACTTGAATTTAGTTGGTAAGGCAGATTTATTAGAATACAATTTCATATAAACTAATACTAATATTTAAAAAAAAAAAAACTCATTCCTTACGAGCAGATAACTGTAAGTCCTCACACACAGTACAAACAGTATATCTTTTCATGCAATGAAATAGAAGATGAACAAAAGAATAAACTAGACAAAGACCAAAGGTACTACCTTCACTGGTAAGTTCTCATTGAACGGGTTTCTCAAGTGACGAGTTTTGTGGAAGGACAGTTCACACAACTGCAAGTGGGAAATTGCAATTAGCTACATCATACATTACTAAAATTTAAATGGTACACTTTTTTTTTTTAATATGCCCCCATTCATTAATAAATGTCCAATGCACATATCTGTTGTGATAAATATGACTTTGAAAAGCAGCTGCAGTCTGTTTCTGTTAGCCACGCAAAACATTTGAAGGATAGCCGTGAACTCAAAACAAAAATACCCCATATGATATGGAGCCAAAATCTTGAGCAAGGCCACTCAGGACTCTGAAAGACAAGTAATTAATGCATCATGACATTCAGGAGCCTGTATTGTTTCTTATTACCCATTGTTACTTCTGTAACTGAAGTAGCCTCCAAGTCAAGTTAAAAATACAATACGTTTATGTTGCATGATTAATGCCCAAAAACAAACACAACTGCATGCATTTTGAGATGTATATAGTCTGATTGTCATCAAAGAACCAGTCTAAAAGTAGTTAGTGTTACCAGAGCAACTGAATAAACTTTTGAAGATATTATCTTTCTCATGAAGAAAATTTGAGCTCCTCATTCTATTTCTTATTCAATATAAGAATACTAGTGTTTCTTTATTTAGTCCAGGTCTACTTAGCATTATGAATTTTCAGTCCTATATACATATGCTAATGTAATCATCTAATTTAATGGAGAACACAATCCTTTTAAAAAAAATCCAGCAATTTGTTCCTTATGATCATGTGGTGCATTAAGCTGACACGTGAGAGTTGAGAACACTTAGTTTGATGCTTTAAGTTGTGCTTGCTTGTTTCTAGTTGTCTAGAAAACACGAAACTATAAGAAACGTGTTTAGAAACTAGTATTTACTTGAACATATGTTTTCTATTCTACCAGTTCTCTAGAAAATAAGAGAACTACTAAAAGTTGTTTTCCAAATTCTCCTCTTTAATAAACAAGGGCCCTCTTTGGTTCATCTCTTATTTAATCTTTTAGTCATTCAATATTTTAAAAAACCCAAAAGAAGGCCTTGTTTTCTATTTTATAAAAATACAGTCAGTAAACTCGATTTTGTGGAGAAATGAGTATAGAATAAAGAAGAAAAATGGAGATAAAATTGGAGGCTCACTATCCTCTATCTACAACTATTATAATGTAATGCTAAAAGTCTAATAGCTCATCTGCAATTTTATAAACCCTATATCACTTTTCTTTAATCTAAACCCTTAAATCCCCAATTTTCCAGACCAAATCCACCCAGAAAGCATTTGTGATAGAAAGTCAAATCTGTACCACATCATACACTAAACCTTCTTAGTTGCAGCCTGAGGTTTTACATAAATCTTCTTTAATGTGTTCCAAGATGATGTTATGAAAGACATAAAATACAAAACTTTCACATCCATCAAATTTTAAACTCCACAATTAAAATTAAAACAACCTTCTATGGATTTATCTATCATTTTTACTTCGGATCAAGAAACAGATAATCATTTTATAATGAAAGTATCACATCTTGCCATTCAAATCATAAACAAACATAGAAGGAAAAAATACCTTCAACCATTTGACTGAGAAATTCCTCCCATAATGTGCAGTTCCGTGTGCATATTTCCAATTCCCTCCACCAACAGAAGCACCAATTTTGGATGTCATCTTTGCACAACCCTATCAACCATATATGATTTAACACTTAGCATCTCAGACAGAGCAAACAAGAGCAATTTCATGCAACTAGAAACCAAGTAAGCCATGTAGCAGCCTTAATCAAGACAAATCCAAAAAATATATATATTTTTTGGAAAATCAGGAATCCACTCTACCAAATTAAGCAACTAACTGAGCAATAAATTCCAAACATACCTGAAAATGCCGAGTCCGGTTTACTGAGAAAATCAAGATTACATTTTCAGCAGAGTCAAAAGCTTCATTCAGTTTAGGTTCATTGCTCCTTTGTGTTGCCCATACTCCTTGCTGCACAGATAACTCCAAATTTTCGAGGTTGCAGCTCTTAACAATGAAGTACCTAAAGCCCGAGTCAAAGAAATAAGTTAAGTGCATTCAATTATGGAAAAGACAAAACTGGGTTCAATTAAATCACTTTCAACTCTTCCAGACCCAACTTATTCGCTGAATGACATGTCGCATTACAGATAGCAATTAATGATGTTCAAAAGGAAAGGTATTTGAAAGGCTTGATACTATCATTAACAACTGTATCTTAAATTTAGTAACAAGTTGTGGGAAAGTTCATACACCTCAAACCTAGCTAACAACAAACCAGTAATGTGGCAAGTCAGGACCAAGTTTGTTCCCACTCATGCTCAATAGGTTCTAACAATAGTATTGTATGCAAGCAGAATGGGGAGAACAAGGCCTAGTTTTATGAGCATTTCAATAAATAGCAAATAAAAATCTCAAACCATAGCACCTTAAAAACCACCAATTGATGCAACTCCCATCAAGACTTCATACTCAACAAAGTCAAACAAGTAAGAGAATCACAGTTCGTTGATGCCACTCCCATCATGATTTCATGCTCCATTTCCTCTACTATTCCTTTCCTATCTTTCCAGGTAGATTCTAGCGTAGCAAAGGAAAGACAAGTGATATTTGATTCTAGTATTTAAAAACTATGAAGTACAACCATCAACTGAAGGTTGGTTCAACTAGATGATCTAATTAATTGGATAATCCTATAGCTTAGCCATCCCTGCCCTTTCAATTGTGTCAGATGCTTGGCTCCTTCTATACTTTGAGAGGATTATTCCTGTTTGAGAGATTTCAATAAAATTAATCAAAATAACCTCACTGTAACCATATGAAGACTAAAACAACCAACTGATTAGATCTGCAACTTACCAAACCTTAAAAAGAGTAAAATCCTCTATCTTGTATTTATCTTTATGATATTTAATTTAATTATTATTTCTAAGCTTGAGCCTAGGCCCTGATTACATTGATGAAGGCATCTTTTTTAAGATAATGAAAGATATCATTAATGAAAGGAAGAAATTATACAGAGAGAGTTAGGAGAATAGGCCATCCTCCAAACTAAGAAACAAAGCAAAGCAAAACTATGATAATAACGCATTCCAATTTCACTTCAGTCAGCTAAAAAAATCCCCGAAAAAGCACCTGAAGCACGATACCATAATGAAGCAAGAGACACTACTCTACCTAAAATCGATTGTGTTTATGTAAAATGGGCTTAAAAGCTCTAAAATTCCTCTCGAATCAAACACAACAAATGGACCCCACAGGCTGCAGAACACCATAAAATATTATGGTCCTTCCTTCTCCCAAAACCCCATAGGAAATTGACAATAACCATGCAACCACTTGGAATAACCAAGGCTCTCTACTAACTTAGACAATCAATGCCATACATTCCACTTACTCACCAAATAATGTAAGGGCTTTTATTATGTATATGAGAATTTACTGGAAGGAAAGAGCATACTTTCAAAGGAGACTAGGAAGATAAGATACACTCCTTGAAAGGTAAAACCAAAGACAAGGGAGCATTCCAGTTCCACTGTGTGTCAGCTAAAGAGATTCCTCTAAAGGACTCTGGAGTTAAGATCCATAGCGATGGGAAAAGAACTATCCTAGCCCACAAAAGCAATCTTAAATTAGAAAAGTCCTGAAAGTTCTGAAGTTCCTTCACATCCAAAGAGTCCATATAACTGCTAGCATAGCACTTGTCTGTAAAAGCTTGCAACCCGTGCTCTTACTAAAACATAAAAACAGACTGAACCACATACCATATGCTGTCAGTTGCACAGTAACAGGTGACTCCCATCATGACACAGCAAAAGTGTCAGGAAAAAGCAACTCATGAAACCTGCAACGAGTCACTAGACTTAATCATCTAGACTTAATCATATCGAGTACCAAATAAAAACAAATGTTTTAACATCAGAGACTTCTCTGCCTTTCCATATATGATTGACCACAGGAAAGCACAAAGAGTCTGAGGTGTAACAAAAGTTTTCAAGAAAACTTGCTAGAACTATCTAGTGTCCAATAAGGATGTAGGATGTAAAACAGGTAACAACAAGAGGAAGTCCACTGTTTTCTATCCATTGGTATTTCTAAAGATCCCAACCAATAGACTCACCCCCAGTATGAATACACAAACCATTACCAACTTTATATCTTAGAGCAGAAACAAGGAGAAAACTGTGCTATGAACTTCCAAGGACTCACATGCATGATTAGCCATCCTGCTGTGGGAATAACAACCATTTCTTTGAAGAAAACATTTGCTGTCAATGCCTCTTTGCCATAGGAAACGAACTTCAGAAGGAAAGATCCATAGCCATTTTCCCATAAAGAAAATATTCTCACTTAAACTGACCTGCACTAAAAGCCCCTTTAATAGTACAGCAGCAACACCTCCCAGCAGACCACATGGTCTCTATAACTGACCTTTTGACGGATCATAAGAAATCCCCATTGCAAAAAAATTGGAATCCTAAAAGAACAATTATCAAGGGATGCTACAAAGATGCTTGAAACGAGCGATCCTACCCACAACATTAAATAAATAAATACGCCTTCCCACCAATCCAAATCCTTTTGATACCTGCTCAACCAAAGCTTCCCAAAAGGCTGGCAAGGGTAGATCACCTCTGAAAGAAACCTAAGCATGTCAAATGCCAATCTCGAGTAACCAACCCAGTGAGTGAGGCATAGCCTTCAAGCACATTACTAATAGACTTTGACATGGGAATAGCCACATAATACTCTTTTTCGCATTAATTCTCAAGCCTAGCTTCTCAAAAATCAACATGGAGAACACATTGCCAAGCCCCTGGCTATCATTTGATAGAAAGAAAATGTTATCATCAATGAATTGCAAATGTGACTGAAAATATCCTCACAACCAACTAGAAACCCCTATATAAATCAATCTTCTCAGAACATCCATTATCACAGAAACCAAAATATTATACAGGGGATAACCTTTCTGAAGACCTCTTGAATAAAATAAAAAAACTATTTCTCAACTCAACTTGGCACCTTCCTCCATGAAAATTCTAAATTACAGCATGCACCTTCTCAAACTCCCCTCCTAGTTGGCATCCTCCAGTACCTAATTAGCCATGGCATCCTCCAGTACCTAATTAGCCACTAAAGCAGCATCTATAATCGAATGGAACATGCATACTAGGATCAAAAATTGTATCCACTATCCACCAACACCACAAAAAAGCCTATTTCATAACACCATTAACAAAATCACATATGAAGCTTTGACAACATTAATAGGGATATAATTCCTCACTCTGGTTGATTGGTTTTTCTTAGGAACCAGTATAATAAAAGTTGAGTACATACTCCTGCTATTATCTAATTAGAGGAGCTATTATTAATTAATCCTTCCCTTTATTAATTTAGCAATTTTAATATCATTTTGTTATCATCCTTGGTTATGAGGACATTAGCTAGGAGTTGTTCTAACTCAAGGAGCAAAAATTGTATCCACTATACACCAACACCACAAAAAAAGCCTACTTCATAACACCATTAACAAAATCATGTATGAAGCTTTGACAGCATCAATGGGGATATAATTCCTCACTCTGGTTGATTGGTTTTTCTTAGGAACCAGTATAATAAAAGACAAGTACATACTCCTGCTATTATCTAATTAGAGGAGGTATTATTAATTAATCCTTCCTTTTATTAATTTAGCAGTTTTAAAATCATTTCGTTATCACCCAAGGGTTATGAGGACATAAGCTAGGAGTTGTTCTAACTCAAGGTGTCTTGTTCCTATTCAGAAAGCTGTATCTACCTTAGTTAAGAGCAATTAGACTTTTTAAATGTAAAAGAGGCACCTCCTCTATGTTTTAGAAATGCTAGTTTATTAGCAAAACAGTATGTTCTACACTATTACTTTATTCTCTTGTTTCAAGTTCCAACCTGAAAATCACTGAAATTATGGTTTTGACCTTGTTCGCATGTACAGTGAAAGTCAGACTTGGTTCCCTATGCTGCATCATAATGTTGATTTCCTGTGTCCTTATTTTGAAAATGAAACCTCGTTGAAGAAAGTTTGGATTCTCCACCAAACTATGATGTCTACAACTTATTGACAAGTGAAAATTGGGATTCTCCACTGATCTATGATGTCTATCCCCCTTTTTATGATGTTGCTGAAATCAAGTAGAACACATGGAGAGCATGGAGCAGCTTAAGAAATATTATTAAATTACCACACTATAATGATCCTCTGCCTAAATGTATAATGCAGGCTTAAAGAAGGAATCCAGAAAGTTATATGGTGGCAACAAATGTTGATGATGCAAATTGGGACTTTACTTACAATATATTGGCCAAGGAATCAAAAGTAGCGACAAATAACAAGTACGTGTTAATTTTTCAACAATTACAATCATAAATGAGGCTAATATCTTAGACTCTTGTAGTCTTGATGTACCAATACAGTGACAAGTTGCTTTAACCTGGGAACATAATACAAGAGCTATAGCCAATTAATCATTAATTTTGTTGATTTCGTAGTTTTGATATTGTTCCAAGCTGTGTTATAATATCAGGGTATTGAGGTATTAATTTGAGTGTTGTTAATATTGAAGGTTTCTTACTCTTCTTCCTAGTTATCATGTCATCCCAAATTATTCTCAACCATTAGGATTTCAGTTATGCTTTCTTACCGAAATCATAATTTTTTCCATCACTAAAATCTATGTTCACTTGTATCAATTTCATTCTTGATTTTAGCACTCTTTTGCCGTTACTTGTTGCTTCTTATCTTTCTTGCATCATTCATATCTCAACACAACTCCAAGTGACATTTTCTCCCATCACAACTCATTACAAGTCACACAATCAGTGTGGTCATCCTAGCATCTTTCAAACTTGTAATAACACAGCATTGCATACTGATATACCGCTTGAATTTTGTGTTCATGTTTAAGAGATTGTTTAAGATCACATCCAGATTCTGTTTTCTGAGGTCTAAACAGCATTGCAGGACCCAATTTCATCAAACAAATTGAAAAATAGGACTACTGTCTTGAGGACGCAATCCGAACTGAGCATTGATCACTCTTAGCTGACTCACAAAGGGAGTTAATCCATTCACAAAATTTGAAACATGAGCGAAAGCTTACTGACTATTCCCCACCTCCTAACCCAAAACAGACTGTAACACATATACATGTACACGCTCACGTGGACACATGAGAACTTTCACAGACATACATATTAATAAAACAATTTGTACATAGATAGGTGAGTGAATGAATACTTAAGCATAAAGCAATAAGAATAAAGAGCATGAAAAACAAACTAGCATTCTCTTTGGGTTGTTCAGGCAAGCACTTATTACAGCCATAATCATCAGTTACTTCCATGCATTCATCTAATTCTCTAATGAACCTTTTCTATGTTTTTTGATGCAAAGGAAGAACAGTCACTTGTAGCTTCTTCTTCTGTTAGCTGTCTGAATAAAAAAAGATACTAAAGCACATGCTACCAATACACCGTTACTACAGAAGCAGCCAACTTTCAAAAGAGAAACACAACTAACCAGTTATCAGCCATTGATACAAAATGCATCAACTGAACAAGTTCAGCATGTACTTGCAAATTTACTTATCACCTTGTGGAAATTAGACTAGAAGACACGTATGAGAAGAAGTAGGAAGTTTTGAGGTCAGTTGATCAAACGAGCAAAAGGAACAAAGGGGTGATTCAATAAGAAAAGTCATGCATTTGGCTTAAGTTCATAAAGCAGACAGCAAAATAAGCAGGATTATTATATTATTGTGTAATTATCAAACACAAGGATATTTCTGTAATTTCCAGATTTGCTGGAAATTATCCAGGTCCAGGTTTCTATTTTATGTTTTAGTTGTCTGATTAGTCCTTAGTATAAAAGAACTCCTTAATTAATTAGGTTTGAATAGGGATAGCAGTATTTTCTTATTTAAGAGTCCAAGGTAAATTAAGATGCTACTAGAAGGGCTACCAGCTTCACACTAGTAGGTTTTCTTTTAAACCACACCTAGAAGACAGAAAGCTTGAGAATCACATATGATGCGGACAACAAAACAAGCAGGATTAGTCTTTTTTTTCTGAAATTATTGAACGTAAAGAAGTTTCTGTAATTTCCAGATCTGCTGAAAGTTATCTATTATTTGTCAAGTAGATTAAAATGGGATAGTAGTATACTCTTATTTAAGATCTAAGTCTTAGAATTTAACAGCGTAATGTTTTAGGTGTATGTGGAGTCTAAGAATAACTATGTTTGTAAAGCTTTGTTAAGGTATCAGATTTATGTGGAGTCTAAGCATTTCCAGCAATATTACGATTTAATATAGAGTCATGTAACCAATCTTAGGTGTAAATCCTGAGAAGCCTAGGTGTGAAGCTTGCTTAGTTTTTCTATCTTCTAGGTGTGATTCCCAGAAACCTAGTAATGTGAAAGCCAGTGGCCCTTTTGCTTTTGTTCTAATTGAAATTACAATCCTGAATTCCCCTTTTCTTATACTCTAAACCCTTAAATGCCCAATTTCCACACCCTAATCCTTCAAAACCCTAATAGAACAGATACTTCAAAGACATCCTGCATTAGTTCTTTGTTACTTCACACATAGTGGTGGGCGTCAATCATTTTGCAACGACAGCCTAAAAAATCATCAAACTAGACTACATTATCTGAAAGCAAACAGCCATGCCCCAAGGCATCAAGACATGAAAAGGAACTGTTCCCGTATGTGAAGCATTAACTAATGACTCGTCATCAAGTTTAAGGGAAAAATTAATAAAGCAAGAAGGTTGCAAAACATCATTTAACTAAGAAGTAAGCAATTCATAAGTAAAAGCACAGAAAAAGACTAAAACAGCATATACCAACAAAAAATATCTACAACGTTTCACACAAACATAACAGCAACATTTTTCAGACATCCACTTCACAAGAAGGATTTTTTTTTTTTTTGAAAGAAAGAGAAGGGTAGTTGATCTTTTGAAACAGTTTCAAGAGCCTTGACTACGAGAGAAGTTCTTAGAAAAACAGGAGTAAATTCAGTAGTAAGAATAGTTACAGCTGCTTCATGCTCTTCAAGCAATGATGAAACAATCACATTTGTGCCACCCTCTTTAGAACATAAAGAGAGGATGGATGGCTTCATGCCAAAGGCACACCAAGAGACATTTCAATTTAGCATTAGTAAGATTCAATGCACAGTAATAATGTTTGTCAATTATGGGTTTGGGGACGTCTAGACCAACATATACACGCAAACAGCTAGGAAAAAATTCAAAAAAAAAAAGGAAAGAAAAGGTCCATTGCCTCTCACATTTGAAGTAACATTGGGCTGTATTAGATGATCACAGACTTTTGGTACAGAAAGTCTTCCAAGAACAATGCCCATCTATATGTATAGTTTTAATAACAATAATCAGAATATCCAAGAGAAAGAATATACAATAATTGATTTACATATAACTCGATAAAAGACCTCAGAACTCTGAACACACCTAGATATTCCTTGAGGTAAAGTCGTTGCAATTCTGTTCAATGGACTAGGCTGTTGCTGGCCATTTGGAAGATTTGGTGCCTGTGCCTGTGTCTGTGTCTGTGGCTGCTGCTGCTGCTGCTGCTGCTGCAAATTAGCAGATTCCGTTCCTGAAGGTTTTATGATGGTAATGGGAGACTTTTCTATCTGTTGGGGAACACCAGCAGTCCGTTGTTGAAAAAATTTGTTAGAGTTTCCATAATTGTAAGAATTCAATTGCTGAGTCTTTTGAACAGCTTCTACAACCGGAGGTGGAGGTCCAGGCAACTTTGCATGCCTATACCTGCAGTCTGGACCATTGGGACAAAACCCCAGCTTGTACCTGCAAAAACATAGAAAAAACTTATTTACTGGTTCAAAGGACGTTGTTATTTATTTGTCTATTTAGTAGAATTGAATCAGAAGGAGGCTTACTCACATATTGCACTCCTTGATATCTTCATTGGTGTGCTTGTAAACGCAATCCTGCTCCCTGCACTCTCCATAAAGTCTAAAAAACCGACATACAGGCATTCTAGACTTGTCGTATTGGTGAAGAAATCCGCAGGCGTCGCCTTTCATACAAAGGCTTCGAAGCCAGTGCCGACATACAGTCTGCCGGAAGCTCCGTCGCCCCGCCTGCATGTCCGCCGCACCAGAGTCGCTGCTGTTGTTGGTGGTGGTGTTACTGGTGCTGGCGCCGGTGGTTGCGGTGTTGGGCGCAGCTGCCATTGCGGATCCCTGATTGTCAGATGGGATCGCTGCCATGGAGGCGCTAGGGTTCGTGGGCCCCGAGTCGAGGCCGCCCTCGAAGTCGAAGCTTAAAACCCCCTCTGGGTCCTCCATGGTATGCCGCCGCCGCCGCAGCTGGGATGTAATTAGGGCTTTTTATTTCAAAGCCATCTACACGGTTGTTGAGCAGAAACTGAAATTGGAAGCCGGTTTTTTTTTCTTTTTTTGCAGATAACCAGTCAGTCTGCAGTGAATTTTCTGGGGCAGAAAGAACTTCGGAAAACTACATGTAAATTGATTTTAAAAGAAAAACGTTAATAAATCCAATCATACTTTTTGAATCAACAAGTTCAATTCTGAAAATTTTATTGCAGATGAAGTAATATTTTAGAATGGTTAACGCAACCCTCCAATAATCTAAATTCATGTTTAGTATTCGCCTTTTAAAATAACAGTTCTCTAGTGCGGGTTGGATTAATATTTTAAAATAATATAAAAATATATAAAAAATACGAGAAGTTTTTTATTTAATTCAGGTTTTTAATTAAATTGGATGAAAAATAGTTTGATTTAAATTAATTAATTTTATTAGTTCAAATGTAATATTAATTATCGATAAAAACATGATTTAGTTTTTAAAAATTTTTAAAATAATAATTGTAAAAAAAGCATATTGAGAAAATGATCGATTTCACCTCCTACAATCCGAGTCATGGACTCTATTGGATTTAATATTTTTTTTATAAATATTTTTTATTTAATTATATGATAAAAATCAAGGCTCATGAAATTAAGCACCGCCCTAAAAATAGACATTTATTTGAGACAATTATCCCTAGAAAGTAAACAAAAATCAATAATGCAATTAATTTTTCAACCAGTTCAATATTAAATGATGAAATAAAAAATAAATAAATTAAAAATAATTAAAAAACCAAAAATAGAAAAAGCATATCATATTGTGGGTAAATTCGTCAAACCTGTGAATTGAGTAAGCCATTAGTACGCCAAACATTTGAACTGAGTTATGGATTTTACTAGGATTATAATTTTTTTTCAAATCTATTTTTTATTTAACTATATGATAACAAAAATAGATGATTGTAAAATCAAACATCAACTCAATATCGAGATGTTTTTATAGATCACGATAATCTTATAAAAGGCAAAACGAAACTAATTATGAAACTGAATTTCTAATTAACCTAATATCTAAGGATGAATAAAATATATAAAAAAATTAAACTTGTCAGACCCGCAAACCAAGTTAACCAATCAAACATGTGAATAGCTCTATGGACTTTATAAAGTTTAATAACATATTTTTTTTTCTAAAACTATTTTTTTAACTATATGAGAAAACAATAGACAATAAAAAAATCAACTTCAATTAAAAAAACATTCACCAAACTTGTAAATCATGGCAACCTCAGTTACTCTAGCAAACTCGCAAACCATGCTAACCTTACAGAAAGATAAAATAAAACAAAAAAAATTATGTAGTCAGATTCTCAACTATCTTAATATTAAAAGATAAAATCAATAGAAGCAAATTTGAAAAAAATATCATAACAAAAATTAAAAACCATAAAGAAAAAAAAAACAATGTGGATAGTATTGTCATTCACCGTGCAATATGTGTGAGTGAACAATAATTTCCTCACACCCTTTAATTTTTGGTACTTTATAAAGTTTAATAACATGACTTTTCTCTAAAACTATTTTTTTTAACTATATAACAAAAAAAATAGACTATAAAAAAAAGTCAAGTTCAATTAAAAAAAAAACAACCTACATACTCGTAAATCGGGGCAACCTAAGTTACCTTGTCAAACTCGTAAACCATGCTAACCTCATATAAAGGCAAAATAAAATGAAGTAAATTATAAAGTTAAATTCTCAATAATTTTAATTTTAAAAGATAAAATAATAAAAATAGATTTGAAAAAAAAATCATAATAAAAATTCAAAAAGAAAAAAAATAAAAATAAAAATAAAGCAAAATACTGTGCATTACTATTATAATTCACAGTGCAATGGTGTTAGGTGAACAATGGTTTCCCCCACATACTTTAATTTTTGTTACTTCATAAAGTTTAATAATATGATTTTTTTAAAAACTATTTTTTTAACAATATGAGAAAAAAATATATTATAAAAAAGTCAAATTCAATTAAAAAAAAAACCACATCTATAAATTAGGACAATCTAAGTTACCTCCACAAACCCAGAAATCACGCTAACCTCATAGAAAGACAAAACAAAAATAAAAATTATAAATCTAAATTCACAACCATCTCAATATTAAAAAAATAAAAAAAAATAACAAAAAAAAATATACAGAAACACTATAGCAATCTACAATGTTTTGTGACGAAAATTACAGTATTTTCTCCACACCATTAAAAAAAAACACCACATACATAAATTGGAGCAACTTGGGTTATCTTAACAAACCACATTAACCTTATAGAAAGACAAAATAAAAGGAAAAAAATTACAAAACTAAATTCTCAACCATCTCAATATTAAAAATAAAATTGACAAAAATAATTTTAAAAAATCATTACAAAAAACACCATGTGTCACAATATGAAGAAACACTATAGCAATCCATAATGTTTTGTGAAGAAAGGTATAGTGCTTTCCCCCTTCATTTAGCTTTTCTTATAATTTTGTTGTTTTTTCATTTTTTTTCAAAAAAATAAATCAAGATATGAAAACTTGTTTGTTTTTAATATTTTTGTTTTTTATAACTAATAATAAATTTTTAAAAAAATGAAAACAAAAAATGGGTTTCAAAAGTTTTCAAAAGTTTTTTTTACACCAGTAATTTATAATTTAAGACTTTAGTAATAATCAAATTAGGATTGAGTTCAGGGTACAGAGATGAAGTTCAAAGTATAAGGATTGGTTTGGGATTGGGTTCAATACACCTTAGGGTAGAGTAAGGGTTAGGTTCGAGTGCCCCGGGGGTCAAGAACAAGTTTGAAGTGTTCCTAGGGTTGAGTTAAGATCAAGTTTAAGGATTTGATGCATGGTTATTAAACTCCACTCGAAAGTTGACTCGATATGTGGTTAGGTCCTCGGTCAACCCAAAAGAATAGAAAAAAGACATTTAACTACAAATCATCCCTGAAATGGGATTTATCACTCTAGGATCCCATCTAAGTTTAAAAGACCCCCTTCCATTAATTCACCTTGCTAAAAGGTTTACAAAAAAAAACAACATCCTAGTTTACTTACAAAAAGCAATCAAGCAAGCTACAAGTGTAAAGAGTAAAGTAATTAATTACCAATGTCATTTTTGACAAGTACTCTAGCACAAACAACATCCTTATAACCAAGTTCAGAAAAGTTCAAGATCCCACAACATTTTAGTTCAAGTTTGATTCAAAAGCACCTAGAAAACCAATGCAACACATATAAATACATCATTGTTAACACCTTCACTATAGTACAATGAACATATTGATTTCTTATTTGTCTAAATGAGTAGAATTTGAAAAAATTATCGATGACACTAAGCCAAACTCATCAACGTCTATCAAAATATTATCATGCTTCTTTGTAGCTTTATCATCACAATCATCGTCAATCTTATTGAAATTTATCAAATTTAAAATCCAAACACAATTAACATATAAATAGTACATGTATAACACTTCATTTAAAACAAATCAATATTGATGATGTTCTAAAACTCCAATATACTTAGAAATAATGTTTTTTTAGTGTTTGGATAGTGGGTAATCACATATTCACTTCAATTTTCCCTTCTCTAGAGTTCATGAAGTTGATGGTTAGTGATAGAAAACCTGACACTGCAAAACAATCCATTTTAATGGAATTTAAAGACCCTTCAATGATAGAGTTAGTAACTTTTAATAAGAGATTGCAACAAATAAGAGAATAAGCTTTAAATTCTAAGAACAAAAGTGGTTGTTCTTAGTTGTGTACGATAAATGCTCTAAAATAAAAGTATGAATACTTAGAGAATAGAAAAAATGTGAACTATTTACCTGGACAGTTCAAATGGTATATACAATATCTAAACTTTGTCATATTGCTTGAATGGTTGAAATAACTTCTCCTCATAGTAGTATTAATAAGAGATAAATATCTCTTACATAATATTAATATTGATAGAAAAATGGTAGAACCTTAGAAGACTATTTATGCACTTATAGATATAGAGAGATGATTATTGACTTTTAATATTTAATGTAAAAAGATATAAGAATAAACAAACAAATCCTCATAACTCACATAGAGCCTAAAAAGATTATCAACTTATATGTATTTGGTTTGGAATGATTCCAAACCCAATGGTGATAGGTCTAAAACCTTGTCAGACATATATGCACATAGGCTCTATGCGTAGCTAAACCCAAGGTAGTTGGGCCTGAAAACTTCCCATATCTATATACATATGACCTCAACGTGTAATTGAACTCAAAAAGGTTGGGTTTAGCATCTCGTCAGTCTCACTTGTATTTGAGCTTAGTGTGTAGTTAAACCTAAGGATGTTGGACCTGAAAGTAAGTCAAGCCTATGTAATATAGGTTTGATGTTTCTACTAAGCATAGATACATTGAGATAGTATCATGCCTTTGGCCTTTTTAATCATAGGCTTTTAAGAAAACATATAAAAAATACATTGACTCATCAGTATCCCCAAGTCTTTATGTATTAATTACACAAAGATTTTGAAAGGTTATTAGCTTTAAAGAAATATTTTTCACCTTCCTTGTGAGATTTATTTGTCTTCTATAGAACTATTAGGATTTTTCATAGCTATGTGGCTAGTCCTTATTGATTAATGAAAGACATTTTACCTTCCTTATGAGATTTGTTTGTCCCACGCAGAACTGATGGGATTCTTCATGGCCAAGTGGCCTACTTTCATGAAAAGAGATGTTATTTGGGGAATAAAATGGTGGGGTGCATTCAATGTAGTAATTGAGTAGATTTCTGAAGACTTGAGATGATATAAAAGGTCATTTATCCAATGATGAAGGTGAAAAGTTGTTTCCTTTATAACCTTAGTCGTTCTTACTTTCATTTTTTCTTTTTTCTTTCACTATTTTTAATCTCTATAAAAAAAAAAAAGCAGTTTTGTTAAAGACTCTTTGAGCCAGTTTCACTCTATTTTGAAAAGAAACCATCATCTTAGATATCTCCCACCAAAAATTTATTTCTCTTTTTTTAATAGAAAAATAAACCAAAAGGAGTTAGATCTGACCCTAGAAACAATGATATTGCTACCTTCGATGAGGAGTTTAGGTTCCAACCTGAAACTGAAGGAAGTAGCAGGGGACAAAGTCTATCAAACTAAGCCCCAAAACTAGAAATGATAGAGCACTAGCATCCATCCTTGTTAGAGAAGTTCTTCCTCTATCATTGCTAGGAAACCTCGGGAGGAGGGGCTACCTCAAGCCCCTACGAACGATGCCCCTAACACCTTGAGTGTACATATAAGACGACATTTATTAATAGTCAATAACTAGGAGAGTATATAACTTATTTACTTGCTAGGGTTGAGCGCATTAGCCACATACCGTAGGTTCTGCCTAGGGTCTATTTGAAATTACAGCTCTCATTTGCATGTATGAGTCAGGGTATACCTATCCTATTCATGAGTTTGCAAGGGAAGTATTAAGGTATTATAGGTTAGGTCTAGGTCAGTTATATCCTAATAGATGGATGATTTTGGGTGCCTTTGATAAACTTCTTAGGCTTGTTGGAATCGAGCTTATTGTTAGCATTTTTTGGACCTATTACCATTTGGTTGTTGAGATCGATGGTGACGATGATATATGTTGGTTTTTTACCTTTGCCAACAGACCCACTTGAGTTATGAAGGGGACTCTGCAGGGAAAGCCTACGCATGTCAAGAAATAGAGAAGGAGGTGGCTGATATTAAGGTATAATGGGCTAGCCAGCCCTAGATAAGATGCAATAAGTTTGGGGTTTCTCCTATTATTAGAGGGTATCTTCCCGTGAAGTGAACAATAAGCCTCATCTAATCTCAAATGAGAAGAGAATGTGTGTTGCATTGGTATTGGCCTTAACTGAGTATGACATCATTAAAATAGCCAAAAGGCATTAACATATCATGTTACAAAGTATGCAACCTTTTTATCCTTTATTTTTATACATCTAAATTCATATCTGACTTTATTTTTATGAAGGGTTAATAACAAAAGAAAAAGAAGAAGATACTTCAACTAGGTCTATAGAAAGAAGTATGTCTGTATCAAGAAGAGGGTCCTCATCTCTTGATGTTAGTAGAACTGTTACTGAAAAAGAGATAGAGTGTGACACCATCAATATAGACGAGTTTATCATTCATGAGGACTTTGTTCTTGAGGAAGCAATGGTGAGAGCCTAGACTCCTTCACAAATAAAAGCTAGGGATAACTATACTTCTCTAGCTAGGGGTCAAACATATCTAACCCTTATTGAAATAATTATAAGTGTTGTTGTTACTTCAAAAGGAAAGAAGGTTTCCACCACTATGGATACTAGTGTTCTAACCTTATTTGTTGAAGCTTCATTGGTGATGATGATCTTTTTATCTTTACCTCTAACTTTAGTTACAAAGGCTACAACTATTAGGACCTCTGCCTAGGGCATTCATATAAAAGTTGAATAAAGATTTAATGATGCTTTTATTGGACTCATCCTTGGTTGAACCCTTTCCCCCCCTACCCTAACTGAGGACGAAAGGTAGACCATGAAAACTATTATTGGTGGGAGGTCTAGCCTTGGGGAGGCAAGCCTCGAGGTGGTGAGGCAATTAGAGAGGGTCTCACAATTCCTTTATATATCTTTATTAATGCATGATAAGAGTTACAATCGTCATTTGACTTTAACTAGACAAATGGTTTTTAATGTAAACACTTTTTTTTTCTGACCATCATTTATTTTAGTTTATTAGTATTGTTTCTAACCATATTGTCTTTTGTAAAATTTTATGATGTGTGCCTATTTCAAAAGGCATTGTGTGACCAAAAGGAAACACGTGAAAAAGACCATCATTGAATATAGGGCAGATCATACTACCTTTTAACAACTTAGAGAGGAGAAAGTTGTTGTGGAGGCTGAATTGAAGGACCTTAAGGTGGCTTATGCCTCTTTAAATGACAACATGCAAGGTGTTGTCCTTTAGCTGGCAACACTAAAAGGCAGCTTCAAACGGCTCAAAATGAAATAGATGCCTTAAAATAGGGGATCCTTGAGGCAAAAGCCATTTAAAATGGTTTGAGGACTGAGCTCTTTATTACTAGAGAAAAAGTCCAGAGCTCTTGGGCGTAGTTGAAGGCTCTAAGGTACTCTCTTATGGAGTTCTAGGATTTGTTTGAAAGATGTGTAACTTTTTTTGAGATGGTTGGGAATAAGATCTTCCTTGTCATGTCTAACTTGTACTTCTTCAATTAATTAAAAATAATGCAAGTGGTCTTCAATGATGTTTTCCACCCAGTTCTAGTGCCTAATTTTACAATTGTGTTCCCTTTTAGGGCTGCAACTGCCTAACATAGAGAATATCTAGCTGAGAAGCCTAGCTTAAATGTCTAAGCCTTAGCCTTTCGTCTCTTTTTAATTATGATCCAAGATATATGTGGCAAAGTAACACTCGATTTATGGATGCCATAATCTTCACATGGTCATGAAGGAAATCAAATAACATTTCAGGATGGGGCTTCAGAGTGTCAATTGAAACAAAGAAACATGATATTCATTATTTTTTATATCATGCTTTGTATAAAGAACCCAAAGACAGTTTTGATTATTTGGTTGTGTAGCTTCGTGCAAATGAATTCATAAGTGAACTTGTTGCACTCCTTAGAAAGAAGCCTACATTTCCACATAGTCTCTATTGATGAAAACATTAAAACTTCATAAATGACATTGGAGCATAGGTCCCGAGTTGAGTTCGTGATAAAATAGAGGTTTTTGTTACCAGATTGAAGAAAACCACAACGATGCTTTTGGATTGGAAGTTAAGAAAATCCTCTTTAACACTATCAAACACTGACAACTATTGGCTCTTTAAGGGAAAACCAGATTCGAGGGACTTATATTTCAACTTGTGAGCATACATGTTAAATGTATGAGCATGTTTTTATACGATGAACTTGTCCTTCAAGAGATGACACATGATTGTTACTCTTGCATGATGAGTAAGAATTTTGATTATTTCCCAAACTTTACAACGAAAATTCCATAAGTGATGACCATTGTGTTACTTGTAAGTCCTGAACTCAAGATGTTACATAAAAGGCTTATCTTGATGCAAAGCACGTGTAAGGAGCATACACCCTAAACGTAGGTTCTAATCTTTTTACGTAAGTCATGGTCGGTTTACTATTTGGTCTCTAAAAAGGGTATATTGTTGTCCTAGTGATCATCCTCGTGAAGGCAATATAGGGGCTCAGTAGGTAATGAGATGACATATATATCAATTATTACCAGTTTAAGCACTCAACAAAAACTCAAATGGTTTCACAAACTTAAACCTTCACTGAAAGTCATAGGGTAAGTTGTTATTCCCCTACCTAACCCGAAGTTTCCATGTGTGTGCATTTCAAAATGATATATCACAAATAAACTAGTGACACACAAAGACATTCATCCATATCCAACATACATGCATGAGTAAGATAAAACATGTTAAGTCGTAAATAAATAAAAAAAAACAAGCCACATACAAAAATACATCAAATCACATAAACCACAAAAACCTCACAAAGCATAGTCCAATACTGTTAAAAAAAAACTCCTCAGTAAAGTTGTCAGTTTGTCGCACGTGGACGCACAACGTTGAGGGTCAGGGAGTCGCCACCTAGTTGTTTGGTTCAGGGTCACTAGGAGACTCGAGTGTACTAATCTTTATTAGAAATTCCAAAGGTGAGGGGTTGGTTATGGCTATAGAAGATATTAGCATCATTAGCGTATCCTACCTGAGGTAACCTGCATTGTGTAGTCTAGATATGGTTTAAAGGTTTTGATGGGTTCTTAACCGATGATTTATCTGTGGCTAAAAAAAATTTACTCTTAAGAATAAATCTGGCATTTCGAATTTATCATAGGCTCGTATGCCTAAATGAGTTCTTTTGAAAATGATCCATGTAGGTGCCCTAACATGGTTCACATATCCTGGAAGACTAAAGAGTTTTTCACAACTCGTATATTGTGGTGAAAAAATACCCTCAATTAAAATTGATGAATATTCAGAATAATTTTGAGAATTTTTCAATCAATTCTTGTTATTTAAATACCAATCTACTTGTATGTCCTACATTTATACTAGAATATTGACAATTAATTCTCATGAATTAAAAATTTTAAGAGTTATTTAAATATTGGCAAAATACTTAAGGAATTTTGCAAGCTTGTTGTAACTTTCAAAATAAAAGCAAAAGAAAAAACAATACACGTATTTTTAAAAACAATGCTAAAAATTATATATATATATATATATATATATATATATATATATGCAATTTTTATAAGGATTGAGTTGTATACAACATACAAAAATCATTTTTTTATATTACTATTTTGTTATTTTATTGTTTTATATTTTTATAAGGCCATGTTTGGCAAACCCCACTTTTTCTTTAGAAAAACTTCCAAAAACAGGTATAGGGGTGTGTTTGCCATACACCTTTTTAGACCAAATATCCTTTTATAAAAAAAAGTAGTAAACCAAACAAAATCTTAAATATCTGACCTAATTTTGATCCAACTGGGGTGACCTGAAAACAAACCAAAAATAAAGATCCAAACCCAAAACAGATTAAACATGAGAAAAACATAAAAAATCAAAATTTCTTAGAAAAGACAGATCAAACACAAAATAAATGAAGAACACAAAGATCATTCAAGCATAAACCTAACAACGTGAAACCTAAACTAGACCAAATTTCAAGTAAACAAAGGCATCATTTTATTATTAAGCATGTATAGATCAAGAATCAAACGTCAAAAACCATTGATTATCACTGAAAAGCCATTATTTGATCAAAATATATTTTTAGATAGTCAAAAGAAACCTAGATTATTTGCTAATCAAGTTGTTTATACAAATAAATGGATCAGAAATGGTCCAAATCATAAAGTTAAGGCAATGTTCTTTCTAAGAACATGAAGAACACTACCTTAGAAACTCAGAACATGTCTAGAGTAAAGCCAACCATTGTCAAACCTAGGATGGTTATTTTAGGCATCTAAAACATGCTTTTTTTTTTAATTTCAATAAACCATATTATCAATACCAAGCATAGTTGAAACAAAAGAAACTAACAAAAACAACAAATCATCATAAATATGCATTAAGTTTCATTTTCCAAAATTGCAAAATTAAAACAAGCATGCTTAACCAATCTAAGATTCAAAATTGACATTTTGTCATTCCACGAGGCTAAACCAAAACTCAGGAGCTTGAAACCATGCATTAACTAGATAGAAAAACATTAACACCTTATTGACAAATTTGACATATTTCAAATCAAACTAAAATGCAATCTTAACATACTAGGGTACCAGTCGTCATGTCAATATATTCAAAAACATTGCATCAAACAATAAACAAAGGATCCAACAGGCCTTGTGGACTCCACCTTCAAAGTTTGTAAGAGTATACCTTCTAAGCTTGAAATCTTCAATGATGGTAGATTTTTGCTGCTACTTTTCTTTCTCATTGTCTAAACTAGCAAAACCTTTTTTGAACTCTTGAACTCAGTTGAATCTCTTAGACCTTAACTAAATTTCTTCCATATTCCCTCTCCTTTTATAGGTACGATTCCCTCTCCTTTTATAGGTTGATTAAGAGCTTCTAGATGAGTTTGTTAGGATTCTAACAAACCAAATCTAGGCTGGTTTTATCATGAGATAGATGGTTTTGGATCTAAGTTGTTTTGATCAAACTTAGAGGCTAAGGTAAGGTGTTTTAGCCCTTTGATCTTGAGAGAAGTGTTCTCAAACTTTGATAAGAACTCTTTGAGAATTTTTAAATGTGAACACACGAAGAAATTTGGGTGGTTATGTGCAAATGGGTGTCTCAGTCAAGGCTGACTGGGTTGGCCACTTTCGTAGTTTTGTCGGAGCAATTTTGATATCAACGTTGCCTGAGACCATTTGAACTTGGTTGAGGGGTTGCATACCTTTATATTGAATCCATTCCTGCTCAATTTAAAGGTATGTGGTTCCACATTCATTCATTCAAAGATGCCAATCTAATCAATATAAAGTTTGAAAATGTAATGATAGCTGATCGGGGACAAGATACACAGTAGCCGAACGACACGTCGTCTAGGCTACACCCTACAAATTAAGGTTTTTAATTTAAGACTTGGTAAATTTTAATTTAATCCCTACTCTTTTAATTTCTTTTAATTTCACCCGTAATAGCTTTCTGAACCCTTAATTTTATACAATCTCACACCTGCAAAACTCAATTGTTTGCCCCAAAGTTAAGCGCTTTTTATAATCTGGTTCTTATTTTTTATTTGTTCAATTGAACCCCTAATTGACTATCAAACTTTCAATTTTTTTCAATTTGGTTTTTGATTTCATCGATTTCAAACCCTGAAGTCCGCGTTTCTCACAAGTTGGTCATTAGATTTGGATTTCTTCAATCAAGTCCTTAATTGCCCACCAAACTTCAATATCTATTCAATTAAACCCCTGATTTGACCAAATTAACCTTTAAAAATTACAATTTAGCCCCCAGACTTTAATTTCTTCAAATTAAAACCTAAATTAACTTAAAGAATCAATTTTTCTTGCAATTATGCCCTTAATAAATTCAATTAAACCTTGAGAAATTTCAATTGAGCCCTTAAACATACAATTTTGAATTTTTCTCCTCAAATTTAATTTTTATTTGCCAATGGAGCCTTCATTAGTCGATAACATGCTGTCAAATTTTCTAATTTTGTATATTTTGATCCTCCTCAACAAGTCTTCAACAATTTCTTGGACGTTCTGATATATTCTTCTCACTTATTATTATTATTATTATTATATGTTATTTTCTTCCAATATTTTTTTTGTATTTTCTTTTACATTTTTTTGTTTATATAGGGCCCCAAAAAAGGTAACAACGTGCTACATGTGACAGTAGCTATCATGATTTTATGATCTGAGTCAATGGTATAAAATGTTAACCCAATTTACCATTGGTTTTTTTTTCTAATCTTTTTTTATGCAGATTTTTTTTTCAATTTTAACCTTTAACACTATGTTTATTAAAGATAATTTTTTTTCCGGTTTGCCTCACGACCAAGGACCAAGGTCGTGAATTTTCCATGCTAACTCAGATTGACTCAAGGCTTTTACATCATTTTATTTATATGTCAAACTTCATTCTCATTTTTTTAATTGTGTTTTTATCCCTTTTTAGATTAATTTTATTAAAAAATTTATCATTCATAATTTTTTTCGATGCAGTGATCTTGGTCTCATGATCTAGGTCATGGATATGGAATGTTAACCCTGGTTGACATCTTTTTTTTCTTATATCTTTTTTTACACTGATTTTCTTTTTCAATTTCAACCTTCAACATTGAGTTTATTAAAAAATACTTACCAAAAAAAAAAAAGTTTATTAAAAATTAATCTTATTTATTTTTTATTTTATTTTCTTTCTATAAGGATAGTCTGACCTCATGACCCGAGTCAATAATTTTTTATGCTAACTTGAATTGACTCAAGAATTTTTCAAGTTGTTTTTCAACTTTATCATTTAACAGTAAGTTATCTTGGAATTCAGCTTCATGATATATTTTTTTCTTTTGGTAAGTGTTCTTCTTCTACAAGTCATCGTTATCACCTTTTCTCTTAAGATTCAGTACATTTTCCATTGTTGCTTTTTTTTTTTTATCATATAATTAAATTAAACAATCTTATTGGATTAGACCCTGTAGGGTTTATAACTTGAGTCACTAGATTTTTCTATGCTTTATAAAAGGCTAACAACACTTGAACGTTGTTTTTTAAAGTTAAAAAAAAATCGACCTAGCCCGCGACGAATCCCAAATTACTTATCTAGTTAAACGAGTGTTTGGGAGTGAGTTTGAACTAGTTTTTTATTAAAACTTGATTTTTTTTGTTTCAAGTTATATTTTTAGTATTTTTGGATCGTTTTGATGTGCTGATATAAAAAATAAATTAAAATAAAAAAATATATTATTTTAAAGTTTTTTCAATATAAAAATATTTTAAAAAACAACTATTATTATATTTCCAAACACGAGAGAACACGAGAGGTCCTAAAAAATTTATACCTCATCGAATTAAAGAAATTAGTGTAGGAGAGAAAAACATAACGTTTAGCTACGAAGACACGTCTTCTATAGTATAACGTTTTTTTTTATCTGTTTGGCTTACCAGCTATGCTAAATTATTGGCGGGTCTATAGCTTGAGATATACTGAAGAGAAAAACTTGAAAACAGTTTCTAACGCGCTTTCTATATTAGACTTCACAGAAGATAGTTTAATTTTTCTAAACTAGGCTCACCACCACCTTGGTAAATATTTTGAGAAAAACAATTGTTTTTGTAGTTTTTTCTTGAAGAATTTACGTTCAAACAACAGTGAAAGAATTATTTGTGATTTTGTATGCAAGTTTTAATTTTCAAGAGCATCAAGTGGTATTTTGATGCGGAGACAGCATTGTTTCTTCCCCTGCGTGGATGGTCATGGGAGCTCTATGGTAGTTTTCTTCCCCTTCGGTAGAAGAAATGATACTTCACCTCCCACACTCTTTTACATTATTGCAGTTACCTATTTACCATTCTTCTTCAATAACTTGACATGAATAGTAATGGTGTTCATTTTCGGTTCGGTTCGGTTTTTATCAAAAAAAATAATCAAACTGATTTTTTTAAAAAAACCGAAACCGAACCGAAACCGGTTTCGGTTCGGTTCAGTTTTTTAGAACAAAAACCGGTTCAAACCAGTTTGGCTTCGTTTTTTCAGTTTGGCTTGGTTTTGGCTCGGTTTTTTTCCTGTTTGGCTCGGTTTTGGCCAGTTTTTTTCGGTTCGGGTTCGGGTTCGGTTCGTTTTTTCGGTTCCAGGCTTAAAAAACCAAACCGAACCGGTCGGTTTTTTCAAAATTTTAATCGGTTTAATCGGTTTTTTTTCACAGTTCGGTTTTTTTGGTTATTTTTTTCTGGTTTTCTCGGTTTAATCGGTTTTTCGATTTTTTTGAACACCCCTAATGAATAGTATCTAACTAAGTGTTTAATTTAAAAGTATGGTTAAAATTATTTTTTAAAATGTTTTTCATTTAAAAATAAATTAAAATAATATTTTTTTTATTTTTTAAAATTTATTTTTGATATCTACACATCAAAACAATTTAAAAATACTAAAAATTCAATTAAAAAAATAATTCAAAATCTAATAAAAACTGTTCAGATTTTTACCCTAAATAATTAATTTTTTGGGGTTATGGTGCCTGATTTTGAATTTGCATAAGTTTGCTTACTTAAAAACAAGCATGAAAAGAAACTATAAATCATTTGTCTTCAATCATGTGACCAAATTTTTATGTGTTGCAATCAAGTCCTTAAACAAGTCAAATTATGCAATTGACTTCGACAAATCTCTCTCTCTCTCTCTCCATCCATACATCGACACAATCAATAACCCTTGGTAAATAAAAAAGAAAAGAGGAAGCACTAATTATAAGGAATGGTTATTGTATTATATTGATGGTAATTAATTGTGGTGTGCATTTTTCTTTATTTGATGGTAATTAATATTTATAAATTAAATCCCACATTAATCAAAACTAGATTTCCATCTAAAGATTCTAAATGAATACATTTTATCGGTTTAATATTTATTTAGAAGTGTTGTTATGATTGTTTTTTAAAGTGTTTTTCATTTAGAAATATATTAAAATAATATTCTTTTTATTTTTTAAATTATTTTTGATACCAGCACATCAAAATATCTAAAAATACTAAAAATATTAATTTAAAAAAATAAAAAAATTTAAATTTTTAAAAAAATATATTTTTTTAAAAAACAAACCGTACATTATTTATAATGAAGGAACTCGTCAAATTAAATTAAACTTTGATGCTAAAATTTGGATAAAAAAAAAAAAGAGGTGGTGGGAAAAAATAGGACACCAATAGTGTTTCCTCTTGTTTTATTGACCGCGTCCACATGCAGACATGCATGTGCCGCCCATATGCGTCTGTAATTTTTTATATTACTAAGCTAATTAATCAATCTTAACATCCAAACTCCTCTCTCTCTCTCTCCCTCTCCACTTTCCCTATTTCTGTTCAACTCGCTCACTCTCAGCTGCTAGCACCACAGCTACTCATCACGAAAACCCAAACAAACCCAGCTGCTGGCTAGCACCACGGTTACCCCCCCCCCCCCGGCCATACTCAGCTGCTGCTAGCACCGCAGCTACTCGTCACAACCCCCCCGCCAACAAACTCAGCAGCTTCTCTCTAATGGCTGGCTATTATTTTGCCAAGCAACTATGAAAATCACCGGAAAACCACTCTCGACGGCCAAGCTGGACTTATTAGATCTTAAGCCTCGAAGGAAAACCCGAAATCCGAGCCTGATCCGATTGAGGAGACCACCCGAGACGCCTTTGTTGAGATGGAAGATCCAAGAAGATAAACATAAGGATAATAATGATAGGAATAGGAATGTAGGCGTTGAGGAGGAGGATAGTGGTCGCCATCGCAGTTTCCGTCTGAGAGGTCACGTCTCGGCGAGGAAGCTTGCCGCTGGGTTGTGGCGGCTTCAGCTGCCCCATACCGTCCGTGAAGAGAGGTGGAGGGATCAGTTAGGGTTTCAGGTAACGATCTGCTGCGCTCCTCCTCCTTTTTCTTCAATGGAAAGATCTACAGTCATAAATGTGATTAATTATTGAATTTCGAAAATTAGTGTGCTTTAAAGATTCATGTGGTATAATGATGCTACTATGTTAGTATTCGTAATAATAATTATATTTTTTAAGTGAAAAATAATCTGACTAAGGTTTTCTTGCTATCTTTACATTCTTCCCCGTAGCATAGCATCGTAATTTATTTATTAAAGTATGTTTTTGGATGCCTATTTATTACAACTAAATCCGGTTTAAACATGTTGGTGTGCTTCAAAAAAACCTTAGCTGTTCAATGCCTTTTATAATTTATAGATCTGTTGGGGTTTTGGGCTTATGTAAATCCCAATCTTTCATTTAGATTTTGAATGGCGTACGACTTTGACTTGTTGAGCCTGATGTTTATTTCGACCTTGGTGATCAAGGCTAACAAAGCCATTTTGACGTTGACTTATTGAATTCTTACACCATGAGTTTGTCAATGCTGCTTGTCTGTGCAGCATGGCATGGGCCATCTCGGCATCGCAGTTGTACCTCATCACAACGACAAAGTGTATGTCCCTGATGCAAACAATCTTCTGGAAAACTCTGCTGGTGCGAGGAACAGATTCTTGTGCAAGGTACCAAGGCTTGTGAAAGTTTCTTATCTATATTTTCAACTGTTCATGGCCATTAGATACTGACAGTATTGAGTAAAGATCATACTTGAAGTTTTAGAAGAGTCTTCCAGTCGTTGTTGCTATAACCTAGCCTCTGTTTATAATTATGGACTCTGTGGCTCATTTAGGTAATTTCTTTTCAAAAGATTGACTTCTTGAAATTCTCATGATGTTCCAAAAGTTGCCTGTTCCATTAAGAATGTGAATATCTTTGTTCCCCGGTAGAGCAGGGTGTTAATGCGGTGTTTAGTTTTGCAATTTTCTTCATTTGGAAACAATGTTCCACGTATTTGTACACGAGTAGGAGTACATTCAAACATGCAAGCATTTATATGGACAAGATATGTATTAGTAAAATCTACATAATTTAAATGATAGGGCACAATTACTCATCAATTAATTTTACATTACAATTAACGTGACCGACATAGTCCAGAATTAAAAATTGGATTGTCATCAATAACCTAGTTTTAAAGAGAAAAATAAAAATTTCATGAGATAGAGGCATTAAAGAAGAATTCCACAATAGTATGTCGAGTTTGTTAAGCTGCAATATTGCTTGGTGCTTGAATTTCATTAAATGATAGGTTGCATGGTGTTTTTAACCATGGGAAAATGCATTGTTTCAAATACTGGTCAGTACATTGACGTGGCAATTTATTAGTCATGCAGGAGTTTTGTAAAGTAGCTCAGCCTGCTTTTGTATCTAATGTTGAAAAGCTTTGAACTTGTTTTCTAACTTGGGATAAGCTGTCAGCTATGAATAGTTCAGTTTTGAAACCTCGATAGCATAGCGTAGAATTGTATGCCCTCACTTTCACTTCTATTGGTTATGTTTTCATGATGATGGGTCTATATATACCTTTTATGCATATTTATCCAATTCTGGATGTGCTGTGGCTGTTTAGCCTGGGCCCACGTTTCAGTTTTCCAACTCTGCTATGGAGGGCGCAACTAAGTGGAACCCTGTATGCTTGGAAAGATCAGATGAGCTACAGCAGTCCCATAGCCAGTTGAAGTGTCTTGATCAACAGGTGAGTGCTGTCTCTGTGGTTTCTGCACTTGAAGCTGAACTAGAGCAGGCTCGAGCACGCATTCAGGAGCTTGAGATTGAGCGTCAATCTTCAAAAAAGAAAGTGGAGCACTTCTTGAAGAAAGTAAGCGAGGAAAGGGCTACATGGAGGAGCAGAGAGCATGAGAAAATCCGTGCATCATTTAGTGACATTAAAGCTGACTTGAGCCGTGAAAGGAAAAATCGTCGAAGTTTGGAAATTGTAAATTCCAAGCTGGTTAATGATCTGGCTAATGCAAAAGTATCAGCAAAGAGATATATGCAGGACTATGAAAAGGAAAGGAAGGCGAGAGAATTGATCGAGGAAGTATGTGACGAGCTTGCTAAGGAAATTGGTGAAGACAAGGCTGAAGTTGAAGCATTAAAGAGGGAGTCCTTGAAACTCAGAGAGGAAGTTGATGAGGAAAGGAGGATGTTGCAGATGGCTGAGGTTTGGCGTGAAGAACGTGTCCAAATGAAGCTAGTTGATGCCAAGGTGGCCCTTGAAGAGAAGTATTCCTACATGAACAATCTTGTAGCTGATTTAGAAGTTTTTCTAAGGTCAAGAAGCGCAACCCAAGGTTTAAAGGAAATGAAAGAAGCTGAATCTGTCATACAAGCTGCCGCCTCGGTGCATATTCAGGATATAAAGGAATTCACGTATGAGCCCCCAAACCAAGATGATATCTTTTCTATTTTTGAGGATGTCAACTTTGGTGAAACGAATGATAGAGAAAGTGAACCATGCATTGTTTACAGCCCTGCTAACCACGGAGCAAAAATTTACACTGTGAGCCCTGAAGTTGACGTGATTAACAAGGACGGCAACCATGGACATTCTGAAGCCTTTGTTCATCAGAATGGTGATATAGAAGAAGATGAGAGTGGGTGGGAAACCGTGAGTCATCTTGAAGATCAGGGCTCAAGTTATTCGCTAGATGGCAGCATCCCATCTGTCAACAATAATTGCCGGGAAAGTAACGTCTCAGGTAGTGCAACTGAATGGGAAGAAAATGCATGTGATGAAACCCCGATCACTGATATCAGTGAATTGTGCTCCATGCCAAGAAGACAGTTGAAGGCGTCTTCTATCACTAGGTTTTGGAGATCTTGTCCAAACAATGGGGACAGCTACAAAATAATCTCAGTGGATGGGTTGAATAGTAGGCTTTCAAATGGAAGAAAATCTAATGCTGGAATAATGTCTCCAGATAAGGTGTCTGGTGAAAGTGGAATCAGCCCCCCAGATTTGGTGGGGCAGTGGAGTTCGCCTGACTCTGTGAATCCTCACATGACTCGAGGAATGAAGGGCTGCATTGATTGGCCGCGAGGACAAAAGAACAGCTTGAAGGCAAAGCTCTTAGAGGCAAGGATGGAGAGTCAGAGAGTCCAGCTGCGCCATGTTCTTAAACAGAAGATTTAGATGCAGGCAATGCAAGCCTTGTTTATGAATATTGCTCATGAAACCAAATGGAAATAAATAGCACCATTTCTGACTTGGCAAAATGAGAAAATGCATCGGTTTCTTTCATTCATGCACTAGAAGGCCCGCCAGGGCAAATATCATCTAGCGCTTTGCCCCGTGCTTTGCTGCGGGGATGTCTCTGAAATAATAAGAATGCAATAATCTAACTGCTGCGTGGGCAAGGATTTCTTTGATGCGTGAAAATATCATGATACTTGTAATAATAATATATATATATATATATATATATATATATATATATATATTGCTTTATTATTATTATCATTATTATTAAAGATATAAATAGTAGGAATATTATTGGATGGACGTCATATCTGGAGGCTAATAAATTCCTTCTTCTTAGCCCTTTCTATCAAGACCTCGGCATATCACATGGAATTGATGCCTCCATAACAGGACAACGTTTTCTTCTCTTGAATTTAAACCCTTGTGCTTGCACGTTTACAATCAGAACTAGTTATGTAATAAAACAACAAGACTTGAAATCATCATAGATTCTGGACTAAGCAACAACAACACATTGTTTCTTAGGGTTTTTTTGTTTTTTGCTTCCTTGATTCTGTCTTCGAGATATGTTTGGTATGCAAGTGAAGGATGTCAAGAGTTATCCTTCTAATTTTTCAACTCATTTACTCGTGTTTAGTACGAGTTCGGGGGAGGAAAGATTTCATGGAGATTAACATTTTACCCAGAAGGAGTCAAAATGTTGACCTCGCGAGGGAAGGGTAAGGAAATTTCAAGGATGAGAAAAACTTTGGACTCTATCCTTTCCTCCTCTTCTTTTTTAATGAATCCTAACATTTTTCTTTTCTTTTACTTTCGTTTTACAATCACAGCTACATATTATTTAATTTTTTAAATTATATTTAATTTAAATTCTGATTTTATCCTTATTGGGATCTCCCATTACCCTTAATTTTTCTAACGCTTCATCCTTTAATTATTTCTATACCCTTAAACCACAATTTTTGGTCTCATTACGAGGTTGTCTTGTATGTGACCAAGACACAACCTCAACATTAAGCTCTAGTGCTAACCGTGAAAGAAGCCCCCTTATTCTCGCTGGACTTCATCACTAATATGAAACAACTGCTAAACTTAATTAAACAAACAAAAACATATATAAAATAAGTATCGGGAATCTTTCTTTCTGTTCTTTTGAGATTTTAATTTTAAACATCAACATCAACATCAACGTGGACATATTAATTTTTATTTTATTCTTGTTAAATTTCTTCTTCTTCTTCTTCTTTTGGCAAGTTGGTGTTAACTTCCATGTAGATTTTATTAATTTATTTTGTAGGATGTATTTACACAAGAAAAACAATAAAGAAAAAACAGATTAGATTAGAGATCAGAATGAAGAAAAAATTAGGGGAAAAAAATCAAGGACAAAAGGGAAATTAAAAGACAAAAGAAGGGATGAGAATATGAAAAAAAATGAGAGAGAAAAAGAAAAGGAAAGAAATGTTATGTTTCCGAATAAAAAATAAATAATAAAATTTACCCTTAACATCTCATAATTTGGTCTATTTTTCACTTGTTATAGTTTAGAAAATTACATTTTATATCCTGAACTATATACATGCACTAATACTTAATCTTAATAATAAAAAAATAACAAAATATCTGATTATTTACAAGATAACTATTATTTTTTATTTTATGACTGAAGAATCTTCCCAATATTAATATTATAACTTTGTCATCAAGCTAATAATTACTATTTTGTCATCAAAATAATACTACAATCTTGTCTAGAGCTAAAACATTCACAATTCATTGAACATCTTATTTGCAATTCAAAATATATAGAGCATTATGTGATCTTGCAAAGCATAAAATTATGTGATCTTGTAAAGCATAAAATAGTTATGCATTCTAACATGTGGCTTTACCAAATGTTCCATAAAAAAAAAAGTCTTTGAGACATCAACTTGTCAATACCATTGAGATCCCACCACAACTCTCTCAATGTTTGATTTCCCCTCTATAATGATAGTCTTTTCCTCCTTGATCTCATCAATCATCCTGTCTATATCAAAGAACTCCGACAACTTCCTAACTCTTATATGCTCATTTGCTAAAGAATCAATTCCAAAACCTAGATCCCTACACTTTGGATGGTCTATACAAACAAACTCTATCTTAGAATCGCCACTAATAGCTAGAGGCTTTATAAATGAGTCAATAATAAAAACCATCTAACGAGACCACTTCAAAACCCACCATCCTTGACATGGACTCTGGTAAGGCAACAATCATAACATTTCAGCACGAGAAAATAGTGGAAATCAACCCTCGCATCTCCATTTGGATGCACCCTACTATTTGTTTTTACGCTTGAAATTATGTTTAGATGCATTTTAAAAGCATATTTTGCTTAAAAAAATCATCAAATTAATGCATTTTTTTAATACTTTTTAATGATTTTGATATACTGATGTCAAAAATAAATAAAAGATTTGAAAAAAAGTCATTTTGATATATTTTCAAATGGAAATCACTTTTAAAAAGCACCCTACACCACAATACCAAACACACACTTAGACATCTGGGGAAGGAAGCTGCTATGATCAGCTGTTGAAGGATCTGAATTAATCAAAATATCATTTAGCTCAATAAGAAGATTGTGAAATCTTCTTAAAGAAGATGGTATGTTGATCCCTCCACCATTGATGGGGCAATAGACTTGTTATCAACATGCACATGTACCTGCCTAACAAGAACCATCTCCTTAACTGTCTCCACTTTCTGATGCATAGTTCTAGTTAGTATCTAACCTACAATGGGCACATCATTAATGTTCCAACCTCGGGGGAATCACACCCTCTCAGTAGCCATCTTCTCTTTGGGATGTGTAATTGCAATACATTTTAAGCTGCTAAAGTCAACAACATCTACACGATTTATAGTATCGCCAATCACAAATCTTTAAAGCATATATTGCTTCTTCAAAATGTTTCTGCATCTGCCTACAACCAAAGTGACTGATGGCAAACATGAAAAGTCACATAATAAAATGTGTGCTAGGAAAAAAAATAGTGGACCTAAAGAACACAGATCAAATGAAATAAATTAATGGTTTTCACATGTTGGCAAGATTGTGACATTTCATAACACTCTGATGATTGACATTTGATAACCCTTGCAAATTCTAAACTACATCACATTCTTTGAATATTCTTTAGTTAGTGTTAAATTTTTGTTGTTCGGATAAGTACAATATGAGAAAAAGATCTCAAGACTTGAATAACATTAATCCAAAAATAAATAGATTATTCCTATAACTTACATGGTTTAAGGAGAAGCAGGATTTCAAAGAGCCACTGAGAAAAATCAAGGCATCTCCAACGAGATAAGAGTGAAGAGGTAATTTTTTGGATAGTAGGGGCTGAGCTAAAAATTGATGAGATAAAAAAGCTAAGGTTCTTTCTAATATTTAATTTAGGGTTTTTTTAGGGTTTTTTATTAAAAAAACCTAACTATTTTTTTTTTGAAAAAGAAAAGATTCTAGCAGCATAATAAGAGAAAAATAATTAAAAACACTATATTTTGGTTTCAGTTTTGGTTTATATCATCATTCGAAGAGAGAAAAATTGTACATTGAATATAGAGATTTTTTTATATGTTGTTTGTTTAAGTTCATGATTTTTTTATATATGAGAATAGTTTGGTCTTTTTGTTCAATTTAAAATTTTTTATTGGCTTGCGATGTAGATTGTAATTTTTCAAACTATAATGGGTAATTAAACACGGATCAAACTACATGATGTTAAGGTTATTTTCCTTAAAAAAAAATAAAGGAAAGGAGAGATGTTTCAAACTAAAGGAGATAGATATGAATTATTATTTTTTCAAAATAGCAAGTTCTCAAAAATATTTTGAGAAACTAGCACAACATTAAAATGTTTTAGGAAAATAGCATAACCCAATGGTTTGTACTATTAGAATAGCCTAAATCGCTCAATTTTTTAAAAATATACAGGTTGCATTATTAGAAACATTACAGTCTATAGGTTGTGCTATTCTCAACAACACAATCAAAGTGGATTGTGGTGTTCTAAAATGTGCAATCCATTAAAATAAAAGTACCCTATGTCTCTCTCTCTTTTTTTTCATTTCTCTTTTGCTTCTTATATAAAAACTCTTTCCTTTCTATTTTCAAGAAAATTACAATGACATTTGCAGAAACAAAAAACTAATTGATGATTGAGAAGCTTCAAATCATCATCGAAAGGATACAAATCAAGAGAGAGAAGTTGTGCACTGAAATGATGTAAAACAAGAGAGATGAGTTTTTATATTCATACAGTATTGTTGGAGGCAAAAACCAATTAAAAAAACAGAGAGCTAAAAAGCTTAAACAAGAAGCTAACAAAATGGGTGCTGCTATTGATCTGGATCTTACCATTGTTTCCATTGGTGATTTGAGGATAAATCCATTTAAAGAAAAAATAAATGATATGATCAATGCAAGGGTTGGACAATCAGATTTGATTTTTGGTTTAATGTTTTCTAATGTACAGTTTTACTTTAATAAGTATAACTCTCAATTGAAATGCTGGATTGGACTAAAGTTTTACTAGAAGTTTCTAAAGATATTTTTTTATGTTGGGGTAAAATTTTAGGTTAATCAAAGTTCATAAAGGTATTCCAATACGGGTTAGAAGTTGTTGTATAGATTTAGCTATTTGCTTTCTTATGATTTGTAAACTTTTTATTTAGTAAGGACTTCTTTTCTACAAGGACAATATAGATGAAAGCAATTGAGATTATTTTGGCAAGAGTTTCTATGTCAGCTACTTGTGTTTCCTTTTCTTTTATAAATTTCCTCGTTGACAAGGTTTCCTTATCATTAAAGAATATCAAAAGTAGTTTTGGGTTTATATTTTCTAATTCATAATTTTACGTTAACAAACATATTATTTATCCAACTAATGGATCAATTTTATATTTTCTCACATGATTCTAAAAGCCTTGTTTTATATATGTTTAAAATTTCATAGTGATCAGACATCGAGAAGACCTTGTGATATGATCTAGAAGCTATCGTGTGAGATTGTATTAGTTTCCTAGTTGATTTAAGAATCTTTTTTCTATTCTATTTAGAACTCTTTTGTTATTTTTTCAACATTGTTTAAGATGTTTTACCTAGTATAAATAGGGTTGTTTATCTAGTATTTGATTTTAAAAAAAAATAATAAGAGATGGATTGATTATTCAGAAATAAAACTTGTGTGTGAGAGTTTGCCCCTTGCTCTTGGTTTCTAATGGAACTACTCTAACTTATCAAATAATTAACCAAGGTTCATGAAATTTTCTATACTTATTGTTTGTGTCTCTTCATAGGTGTTGGGTGGGGATTTAGTTTCTATAGTTTTGGTACTTTGATATATGTTATCATTGTATCAAGCTCAATTATAAACCCGAAGTTAGCTTTCTTGGAAATGGTTAATTTGACTGTGGGTTTTTTTATCTTTATATTAATAAGGTCCACATCAAATAAGGTTGAGAAAAATAACATTGTGCACTTTAAATTAAATGACAAGTCTCATCTAAAACATCTTGTGAAGATAGAAGCACAAAAGAAATAATAAAATACTCATAAAAGAAAAATAAGGATATTGTTCATTCTGTTTTGAAGACATTGTTCATTATCTTCTCCCCTCATCTAGCCAAGTTACGCAAAAGAGGCCATGGGGATACCCTTTTTCAAACCATTTGATACCCTTTCTCTCTTATCAAACCAGGTAAAAGATATGCTCAATCTCTAATTTAATGTACCATCTGCAACCCCAACTCCTTCTTTGTCTATTTGTACCTTTGAAACTCTCTGTAAACCCACACCAAAACTCCTACAAAACCAGCCAATATCAGCAAAAACAGTTAGGTGCCCAACTTTTCCAGTCTCCAATTCATAAAAGAATAAGCGTACACCATGATTAATAGTGGTAATAAGTTCCTAGGGATCAATGGTGTTGATCTCGCCAACATAAAGATTCTCATGCCTTAATTTTTGCCTATGAAATGCCTCTCAAAAACCCCTACCCAAGAAGAGAAAAAAGAGTTCTAGAGGAGCAAAAAAAAAAAAAAAAAACACTACCTTCTTGGTGATAATGGAAGCCATCTTCACCCTTATAGTTGTTATCAGTTTGTCATTTCTATTTTTGTCCAAACACAATGAGAACAACAATATCTATGATAACATTGTAACGCTTTGTTAATGTATCTCTATGATAAAGCTTATTCCTCTTTTTTATATCTAAAAATCCACCCCTAAAACTATTCTCCTTTTCTTTTTAAAATAGATTTATGGTGCTAAAAATTTAGAATTTATGGTTAACCTGCTTCTAGCTCAATTTAGGGTACCAAAACGATATAGTTTGGATTCAAATCCTTCATAAAAGTTTTAGATATATTTCTTGTATTTGCAAAGCATTTAGTATTGATTTATTCAGACTTCTAAAACTTCAGATATAGACTGAAAACTAAAATAGGATCTAGAAAAATGGGTTTTAAGCTCTTCATAAAAGTTTTAGTCATATATTTTAGATTTCTTGAAAGCTAAATAACACTAAAAACCAAGCTATGTAACTCCAATTACCAAAAAATGAATAATGTTCTGGTTTGACTAGATTAGACCAATTAGGATTTGCTCTCTAAGCTTAACTAATTTTTTTGCCTCTTCACATCATCTCAATTTCAACCTAATTCAATAATTAAACACATGAAAAATACCAAGAACTTCCAAGAATTAAAAAAATATAAAAAACAACTAAAACTCTAGAAACATGCAAAACACTCTAAATCGAAACAAAATAAGATATCGCAAAACTTTGTCAGTTCTTTGATAAGTTAGAGTAGTTTCATGAGGAATCAAGAGTAAAAGCAAACTCTCATACACAAGTTTTATTTCGGAATAATCAATCCATCTCTTATAAAAAAAAAATTAAACCTATTAAATAACCTTATTTATAATAGGTGAAACATCCTAAATAATTCTGGAAAAATAATAATAAAATTCTAAATAAAATAGAGAAAAGAATCTTAAATCAATTAGAAAATTAATACAAATCCCGCATAATAGATTTTGGACCATATAGCAAGGTCTTCTTGATATCCAATTAACCTAAAATATCAAACCAACATAAAACAAGACCTTTGAAAACTTTTGATAAAATTTTACTCTATCCAATGGTCACATTGAAAATTATGTTTGCTAGTATAAAAGTATGCATTACAAAAAATAAACTCATTGACGTGTAAGTAGAAAAATAAGTTGAATTCGCAAGTCTTGTAGGAAATAAGGCTCAAATACATTGAATTAACTCATTGAATGCCTCTTTAACCTTTTTAGCTCTTGACCTAGTAATAGGCTCAATTGGTACCTCTAATGGATCGTTTAGTGATGCTTGTTGATTCGCATTAAGTTAACTTTTTTAGTAACCATAATACTAGATGGTGATTTTTTTTTTAATTTTACCAATTTCACATATAGTTCATTGTGATGTCGAGGACGATAGTCTTGTTACAAATCCTATTAATATGATTATTATATGATTATAGAAGGTCATAAATCAAATGGTATATAGGTGGAAGATGTAAGTATACTTTTTATTATATTCAAGCATTTTAATATTCAATTATGTTCACAATATCATAATTATACTAATATTTATATTATTTGCTTGCTTTTCAAGCCAACGATAGCATCTATCCAGGTGTGGTGCTATACATTATATAGGCAGGTTTATATTACATCACCTGTCTGTCACATATCAGGATTGGTCATGACTTTATTGGTATATTGATTAAGAGATCGAGTCGTGAGACCCATATGTGTCATCTTTGAATAGGTGAGATGACACCTATACTCCAGGATATTGTTATTCTTCTTAGCCTACCCATTAATGGATGACCTATGACTTGTGGGTGGTCAATAAACAAGGAGGATCTATGCTTATGCATAATACGACATGCTCCTTCAACTTGTATGTTAAAAGAGGCATGCCATCAAGCTAAATTGGATTGGAAAAACTTTTTTTTAACCCACATCCTAATAATGCGAATGAGGATTGTGTGGGTATATTAAAGCATAAATCATGCATATGTTTAGCAACATCCTCTTTCCATGCATGACTAACAATGTAGTGTCGATGTGTTTTCTATTATTAGAGGTTTTTGATGATATTTATGTATATAGTTGGGGGTCAATAATACTTACCAATTTATACTGTTAGTTAAGTCATTAATGCATGATAAGGGTCAAACAAGTTAGGTGGTTGTTTGTTGCTTTTATAAGTATAATAATATAAACAAAATGTTTTAACTTATCATATTTCTTTTATAAGTCATTAATGCATATAAGCAATTTATAATAGTTCTTGTTTTTTTAATACATAATTATAGTCTTAAGAGCATCTGCATGTTAGGTGTCCTCAAATTAAGGGTGGAAAATGATAGGTCAAATCTTTAGGCTAACACTCCTATTAGAAATAAAGTAATATATATTCTTAAATAGTTTTTCATTAGCACATATATTATAATTAGATAAAACTTGTAATAACTTTGTGATTTGTAAGGTCAGGTGGTGAAGGAGTAGGATCTTGAAGGATAATCCAACCCACTTCCTATCATTTATCATAATGAGCTGGATAGACAATAGTTACATCAAGTATGGGTTATAAAAGTTTATTTGTATAGTTTTATTGTATTATTTTGTATCAAATTATTTATAATATGATACCTTGCTTTAATATTTTAATAGGTTAAGTGGAAACCTTACTATGAGAATGGGCTCCTAGGTGCTCAGATTTATAGAATGGGCAAAGACACAGACATAATATAAAGTTTTTTAAAACACAAACAAAAATTGAAAGAAATTTTTGAGATTCCCAGGGATATCATTAGACAATCTAGAATCATTTGGAGTTTGAGCAAGAATTACATAAATATTAGTTTTTTTATATATATAATTTGATAAACTCTTCGAGACTAAATTATCACAAACTACAAGTAATCTTAAAGAGTTTATCAAACTTAATCCATATAAACCAATAGTTCAATATATTAGTTGATTTAAGCTAGATAATGTAAAAAATATCACCCAAGAGCAAGAGTGCCAACATTATATGTTTAAAATGCTTATCTTGTTTACTCTAGATTACAAAGAGACGATAAGGTTATTTCAAATTCAAATATTGATACAAGAACGAGGTAATTAAAATTTCAATGCAAGGATTGAAACCCTTGTGCGCTTGTGCACGAGAGAATATTTTCAGCTCACCCAATCACATGTTAGAGAAAACTGTCCATGTCTAGCATACCTATTATCTTAAGGCATTGGATCTAGCGCTATTATCTAGTTTATCAATTGTCTTTGAAAATTGTAGCTGGTCAACTACCACAGAACATTCTATTTTATTTACAAAAAGTTTTAGAAAGTGTCTGGAATGGTTATCAAACTTGCTAAAAGTCTAAGACTTTTGAGAACTATTTTATTCTGGACGCCTAGTCCGAAACCATACATCAGAATGTAAGGTTAACAACTTGATTTCATCGTCAACAAATCTCTCAACACCTCACCCTTATATTTTCTACAAAATAGTTCTGAAATACATGCAGGCAACACAGATAATACGAGAAAAAAATGAAAGTGAAATGGGCGTGACAGATGAGTGGACGCCCACATAACTAAAAACCTATGCATAAATGCAAAGTTATTTTACACCATAGTTATTGTCTATTTTGAGCAAAGAATTGAGGGATGTGCTATTGAATCGCTGAGCAAAGCCCCGAATCACAAGGGCGATGACATCCCGCAAATGTCTCGAGTGGACCATCAGGTCTACTTCATTCTCACTATCCACAACAATCCTAAGCCGATGTTGGTCATTTCGGAAAAGCTCCACCTGAAAAAATATCTTTAACCTTAGCTTTTCTGGTAGTAATAAGATTGGGAAAAGCAAACTATAATGGACTAAAAGTGCTTTAAGTTTAAGCTCCGATTATTGACAAAGCTAAATAAATAAATTGTGAGCAAAAAACATTATTGTGATGTGGGAAGAGAGCAACATAAAGTGAGAAGCATTGAAAAAGACAAAAAAACAGGGGCAATTTTCTATTTTTACCACATCAGAGTACTTCTAAATTCATTTACCAAACTGTCAGTACTTCTACATTTACATTTATAGTATAATGTTTGTTAAAGTTGACATTGAATTGTTGAATTGATAATTTAAAGCAATTATCAATTATCATTTACCAAACAAGTTTGGAATAATACTGTATGCCACGGAACAAAGTAAGCAAGGTGTATACAAAATTATTAAAGTTCAGACACAAACTCACATGAAAGGGAGGAGCATAACTTCCACGAATTTCAGTAGTTGGAAAAGAAGTCTTAGAACCAGGCTTCACAACTTTCACTCGTTTCCTATTAACTTCTAGTATTCTTCTCTCAAGACTACCCTCTCCAAGAACCTGTAATATTAACAGTAACAATAAAATGCTATATTTTTTTTATCATTCCAACTTTAACCTCAAAATTGCAATGACATGGAAAAACCTTTTTTGGAGAACGGTCTTTGTCACATAATGCCTGTATACAAAGATTTGCAGTCAGTTCTTGAATAATGCAAGAGAATACACATAAATGAGCTGGCTTGGACAGTCAAGACTATTGCAATTGTCATCTTCAAGCAGTCCTTTCATGACAAGCAATAATATATTAGATCTGAACCAAACAAAAATAGCAAACATGGCAATTCAGGCAAGCATCTCTCTCATACTTTCACAGAGAAAACCCAAAAGAACAGAAGTCAAAATTCATCCTCCTATCCTTCTCCCCTCCAATTAAGAGTTCTAGAACATGAGATGTATGTTCAAAACACCTCCACCAAACCTTTATAACTCAACAGAAAAGAGGCCAAAAACAGCTTCAGTTAAAAAGAAAAACAAAAACTACATAAAAAACAATCTTGAAATACAATTCTTTACATGAAAGTATAGTTTGGTACATTCTGAGATGCATAATTTACAATAAATTCAACAAATACAAAAATGATGTACAAGAAATGTACAAGAAACATCAGCAACTATACCAAGAGCACCAAAAATCAATTAGTATAGAGGAAATTATATTCATCAAATACTTAAAATATACACACCTCAAACTTCACAGACCCAAGTTCAATCTTCTGCTTAACTTCTTTAAAAACATCAGGCTCTGAAAGTTAATCATGCCAAAATCAGGGGGGGAAATTGATGACAGACAATCAAAAAACTTAAGAGATTATACAGGATTAATCATAATTAGAGAAGGTATTTCACATAAGTGAGTGGAGAAAAACTAAACGAAACTAAGGTAGGACATGGACATGAAAACCCATACATGAAGCTTGCTGTGGGTTTGTCCTTGGAGCAGGACAAAAGAATTGCAAGTCAAATCTTGTCTGTTTATACATCAAATTCAACACACACGACTCATTTCTTAATCAATACATTATTTAAGATTTTAAAGTTCACTGCAATTTGTCCCCAAAAGAACACCCAGTGGCCATTTCCAAGCAATAGAAGGGCTTGTGGGATTTAAAGATGGAAGGAGATACCCCATTGTGTAGTCCAAAATCTGTCTTAGGTTCTGTTGAACCAAAAAAAAAATGTTTGATGATTTCATGTCACATGACCGATCCGCCATGAAACTTGCAATGCCAGGCTTGCTCAAAGCCAAATCAGCTAAAGTTGAACCAAGCTGCAAATACTATAAGATGGGTGTCCAGCAGAGTTCAACCAGGAAATCAGGAAATCTTTTAATTTCCTTTTCTTTTTCAACAAGGCACTTCCTAAATCTTTTCTTCATAAAAGCAAGGCACATTAGATCCTATTTTCCAAAAAAAAAATAAAAATTGAAAGAGCATGATATATACAAACTAAAAAACTCGAACCCTCTCTTTTTCTTTACTTTGTCTGCCCTAATCTCTTTGCTTTTCAAGTTTCCAATCCTAGTCTTGATTTTGTAAAATTTCTGGAAAGTTGCTTCCTATATATTTAAAAATGAGATTTTCACTAACGGAGAAATTTCAACAGAATTATGGCAATCTCAATTGCAGCAAACTTTATTTAACTCTTAAAAGGAAGGTTTTATTATTTTTTTAATTACCAATCGTTCTATGTAAAATAAACATCACTTATTCCCAAAGCTAAAGATAAAATACATGATTGTTATTGAGCTTGATGTTGATGATAAGAAACAAATTAATTTCATATAAAATATCAACTATAGTAACATAAATTTCATCCGAACCAACCTATGTTCTTCCTGTTTCAAATCCATGACTTTCTATTTTCTTTTCTCCAAATTTCACTTAAATACATATAAGGAATCTCTATTTTAGACATTGTTTCACACAGATACTAGTGCTCTTTTGGTTGGGTATTGTTCCACAGTTCCTTCTATGGTTTAGGCTAGAATCAGAGGGATTAGATAACTGTAAAAATTCAAACCCTGCTGAACCTGTTTAGGTGACATTGATTTTATACCAACAACAATTTGCTAAATTGTTTAAAATAAACAGTGGGAAAGGGGAAGTACAAGTAGCAGAGGGAATTCGAGCATACCAACTGCAATTGGCTCTGTTGATGCAGACACCGGTTGCCCCTCAACACCATCGTCTCTCACAGGAGTATAAATTGCCACCAGCCTGTACCCCACATCATCAACATTAGCTTCATACATCCTTCCCACCTCCCCTACAAGATCAAATAATTTTCCAAGTCAAATACAACATTCGAGTGGAACCCACCACCAGCAATGAAACTAAATGAAGAGATTACTGTCAACAAATATGTCCATGTGGAGCTTTTTGTTTGAGTGTATGGTTCCAGCATTTAATGGTTTTTCAGCTGTCATACCTGGAATGGAGATTAGATCGGGACTACCAATCATTGATCTAAGCCATTGAATTCTACTTTTGCCTTCTTTTCCTCCACTGTAAATGCCTCTAACAGCATATAAGTTGGTGTGAAAACCCCTACCCTCAATCTCCAACTTATTTATTCTAGGAATCCCTAAAATCAATCAATATATCAATTACTTAAACAAGAAGAGTTCATGAGAACAAATACCGAGATAATATAAGAATGCAATCAAGTGTTAGGCATTCAAGAAATATTGCCAATAGCAGCAGGTACAATAAAATCTTAGCAACGAACATGTCAACAAAAAGAAAAGAACAGAAACTTTCATCAATGAAAAATCCAAGAAAAACAACTATTTGTAAAATCATGCAATAGATAATCAAAAAGGGGTTCACGTGTGAATGCTCTCCAAAATAATGGGATAGTTTGAAATAGACACGCACACATATATATACATACATAAAAGGTTCACCCTTTTATTAAATATTTTACTAACAGATGTGTCAATCTATGATAGATCTTAGTTAATCCATGGTAAATGTTACATTAATAGCAAGATTTACTTTATCATGACTTAAAAAACCTTCCTCTAATTTAGTAAAATATACAGGTATCCCTAGTGTGTGTGTGTGTTTGTGAGTGGAGAGAGAGCGATATAACACTACTTTCACAACATTTAGATTAAACAGAAGACTTTAACCTGAACGAGGAAATATCCAAGCATAAGTGAAACATTTGCAACATGTGATTAATAGTCAGTTCAGAAATAGACATCCATAGCTAGCCAAAATGTCAAAAAAATATTAAATTTGGAAAAATTAAATCAAGAAAATGGAGTGTGTTACTTAAAAACCATGTCCCATCAGAATAAGTACATACATCTCATGGAGTGATACAAAATTTTGAAATCAAATTGATGGAGATAGATTAAAATATGAAATAATTTCCCCTAAATAGAGAAAAAACACAGTTTAAAGCAAAAGACCTGGCAACACAGCAGCAGTCTCAGCATATGCTAGTTCACTCAACCTTCCAAAGACATCAGTCACAATACATTCACATCTGAAGCGTCTACCGATATCTTCTAACTGCAACTTGTAAGAACAGGAGTGCTGTGCAGGCAAGAGTTCAAAAGAGCCATCCCCTGTCACTGTTGAACAGAACCTGCAGCATCTTTGTGTCAAATGAGAGAATGACAATAGCTAAGGACTTGTGATGAAATTCAAGAGACTGGAAATATTTCTGACTTCATTGCATACATGCCAAATTCTGAAACAGAAACCAGCCATCTAATGGTTATGCATGTCAATTCACCAATAGCCAGAAAGTATACCAAAGTGTTTTAGCATCTATTTATTCAGATTCCCAACAGAAGTAAAATGATTTAAAAATGTTTGCCTTCATACGAATTTTGGTTCCAGTAAAAAGAAAATCGGGTTAGATACATGTTGCTGTTGTAGTATGAACAAGTTTAAAACACTTCAATTGCATTGACCCTTCATAAATATACTTTAAAATTTTGCTAAGGATATAGGGAAAGAATGCCTAACAATACTAGTTATTATTAGAAATCTAACAAGGAAAAAAAAACTCTAAAAGAGAATTTTGCATTTCACCATTGGTATTTGACTTCTTTTTTGTACTTGCTCCAAACATTTCTTTGGGTTTCACTCTTCGGGATCACTTCAACAGCAGTAAGTACATCACCTTCAATTGCCTTTCCTGTGAGAGCAACCATTTCCACTTGTGGAAGCTCTGGGACAAATAAGAAATATAGTTTAATTTGCATGATGCTCCCAAGGAGATGTAGCCACAACGCAGTATACAATAGAGCATAGCATATATAATGTTCAGCAACTGTATCAATAAAAGCAACAGGGTGGAAGAGAAGAATGTAATGCAGCAAGGAAAGCAAAGAATCAAAGAAGGGGGGCAGATATATAAGGTCACATCTGTCTGCAAACGAGTACTATATGCCATGTTCAACAAAATTACCTTGCAAGTAAGAGCTTCGATAAGAATTTGGAAAGAGGAAAGGCTACGCACATGGATCATTCTTGCAAGGTTTTAGGAGCTAGACCTGTCTTCTAGATAGACTTATGTCTAGATAAATTTATTACTCTTAACTTGCCAAAAAAGCTAGTTCATGAGAAACCAAAGCTCAATAAATTAGGAGAGTTTTTTCATGGTCGTTCAAAAACTTTTGGTGGTAACATTACTAATCCTGCTTTTTAACATAGTAAAGCCAATTGTCTTTCTAATTTCATGAGCTCTAGTTTCTCAAGAATTAGTCTTATTGACTAGGTTGAAATAATAATTTGATGTAAACAAAAATCTACTCGGAAGGCAGGTCTAGCTTCAAAACCTTTGCAAGAGTTACTACAAAAGTTTTTGAACAATGATAATGACAATCTTGATTGTCATGAGGAAATTCAACCACTTGAGTACATGACAATCTTGCAAGCAACAAGAGCAAAGTTTGAAGGTTTCTGAGTTACATCAGATTCTTGGAAAACAAGGGGAAAAAGTGAAAGTAAAGATTTCGTTGTGGATCCATTTTACAGGGACCATCATGCAAGTATTTATAGCACTCTGATGAAAACCCTAAACTTGAATAAATAGGAATCAAAATCCTAGTAAACGCCATTAACAATTTTCCCATTAAATTAAGGACAAAATCCAAATTTCTAATAAAAAGCAATCTCCCAATTCCCAATTCAACTTATGAACACAACCCAAAAAAGGATACAATCTTATATTGCCTAATTTAGATCAAAGTACAATCTCATGCTTCTATCCTTTTCCACACCTCCCCCAACATTCCCAGCTAGTTTGGACTTCAGGTTGACTGAATTGAATCCATAGAGTATGGTTTCACAGAAGATATATTCATCAACGGAACTCACCTAAAATTGTGAGTTGTACAATGAGATAATTAGAGCACAAGGCAAAGGCTAGAGCCTGCTGACTAGAGGTAGTTGTTCAGGAATAGTAACTTCTTTATTCAATTCCATGTAACTTTGTTTAAGAAATCAAAAGAGCACAGAATCATAAATCTAGGACACTCCCTCCCATGAATTTCTATTTTACCTTTCAAGGCTTCTCTTCATCTACACAAAAAACAGGGAAACTAAGATAATATAAATCTTGTGAATGATAGGCTAGATCCTGCTGACTAGAGGTAGTGGTTCAGGAATAGTAAAGAAATCAAAAGAGCACAGTATCATAAATCTAGGACACTCCCTCCCATGAATTTCTAATTTACCTTTCAAGGCTTCTCTTCATCTACACAAAAAACAGGGAAACTGAGATAATATAAAATCTTGTGAATGATAATATTACCCACCTTCATTTCTATTTAATGTTTTTAAGGTAAACATAACATTACAGAAAACAACACCACTGAAGAGTTCACGCGCGGGGGGGGGGGGGGGGGGGGCATGAATAAGTGATTAGGTCAGCTAGTTTATACAGCTCATCTACAGTTTAAAAGCAAAATCATATTCCCCATTCTTTCCCAAAAGAGACTACACACCTGGGAGAATGATGTTAGTTGGCTCGGACAACTTAAGCTCACCTACTACTGAATCTGAACGAACAGGTGTGTACCTAAGAGAAAAATTTGGACATGTTTATTGCAGTATATCATCACATAGCCTTATGAACCAAAGGAATACTGGAAAATCATTCTAGAGTAATATTCAAATGTTTGGCACATCAATAGATACCTAAGTTTAAACTTGAGGAACTTAGATGGGATGGTAAAAAAGAGTAAGAGCAGTTACCCAAACAATAAGCAGCAATTGTAATCCAAATCTGTGACTTTGTACGTTCTAGAGTTAGCCCCATTAATAAGAATGATTGTTCCCTCATTTGTCTCTCTATACCAGCTGAAGAGGCTCAATCCCTCATGCCCACCAAAATATTTTCCTTCTCCAGCATAAACACCCGAAGACAGCTCCTTCACATGAACATTAGAAACTACTGGAAGAGCTGCCACAAGATATCAATTCCACTTTTTAATGAGCTATTTAAGGAAAAGAAGAACTAAACAAATGCAGCTTCTTGGCATAACTTGGGCCAGACCATGGATTGGTATAATGGAGTACATGTAATTCAATTTAATCAACCATACTGTGGTTCAAAAAGTGGCCAAATACGTTCATCACAAGATTAACAAAACTCCAAAATGCATGCACCTGTGATGATGTTTGTGGAAAAGGATCATAGACCTTCCATAACAAGATAGGTCTTTGTTGTCAAAGAACATATGAAGTTGAAATTTATGAATGAATACCAGGGTTCACTGGAGAGTTGGAAATTGTGACTAAAGGCTTTCCACACTTGCCATCTGCACGAGTAGGCAGCCAGTACAGAGCCAAATAAGCTCCAACATCTTCAATTGATGGAGTATATGCCCTGCCACGAGTGCAAATCAGTCTCAGAAATTCATGGTTAAGATGAACTTTCTCAACTCTTTGAACCCAATATATTATACAAGTTACTTACAAGGTTTTACCACATATAAGATCATCATAACCAGCATTTGATATATCCAACAATTCAGATTTATTTAGCTTGTCCCTTGTTCTAAACCAAATGTACTCTCCAGCACCTTCCTGTCCACCGAAGTATGTTTTTTGTGGGATGGCCTCCTTGTCCTCGTAGCAATTAGGAATCACAAGTTCCAATCCCACTGGATCAGCTATTTAAAAAGAGTAAATATAGAATAAGACAAATTTGAGTGTGGTAAAAATTTTATAGAAGAAAATGCTAAATTAGAATCAGTGCTAAAAACACCAAAATGTCAATTAGATTCAATAATTTCAATCAGGAATCTAATGAAGCAGTGCATCTAGGGGGGGGGGGGGGGGGGGCAACTATAAACACATTAGCAAATGCACTTTGTCATGTCAAGCATGCATCCAAGTAGTATACGCCACTGACAAACCAATAAGACCTGAGTACCAAAACCCCCTGTGAAATATGTTTTTGAGTTCCCATAAGACATTTTACAGAACAATGACATGTGTGTCTATCTTTAAGAAACATGATCCTACAGTTGCATCACATAGAGCATTCAATTACAAGAAAATCTATTTTGATATAGATTTTGGCTGATTTTCCAGAAGTTTAGGAATTTAAAACATTAAACTCACCAACCATTGTGATGAAGTAGCTATGTTATTCTTAGAGAAACACTCTCCACTTTGGAAACCCAAAGCTACATTAAGCAATTCTTCTTCAACCAACAGGTCTTTTGGTAAAAAAAAAAAAAAAAACAATAGTGTCCTTGGTAGATTTCTATGTTCGGGATTTGGAGTCTGATGTCATGGGTTATTTTGTAAGCTTAGTCTTTAATAGAGTATTCCTATTTAGTTTCAGTACTAGTAAGGATTAGAAATCCTGATCATTTAAGGAGTTTTAATCTCTATAAATGAGGGATGCTACATTTTCACTCTCTGTTCTCCTGTTCTATTTTCTCGTAATTCTATTTCTTTCTTGCATAAAAGCAATGCTGCTACAGTAACAGATCACTGTTCACAGCCTAATTTCTCCTTGTTTCTTTCTAAACAAGCTCTAAGCTACTCTAATTCTACGAACAACAAACCCTAGCTCACCACAAATCCTTCCTAGAACAGAAATTTCAAATATGTCTTGCATCATCTTGGGTTTTTAATCTTTTTCAATCAATCATCTATCAGTCGGACAGAAACCGGTTCCTAGGCTTTTCTTTGTTTAACTGGTCAACCGGTTCTGGATTTCCCAGAAACCAGTCGACCAGATGTCTCTATTTTAGCTTTTGCTTTGTTTTGTTGTTGTTCTAGCTTTGTTCTTTGTTTTGACCTTCTGGTCTCTTTATCCGGTCTTCGGACTTGTACTACTTGGGGTATACCCCTTGTATCTTGTAATTATTTTTGGATTTATACAACTTAAACTTTTCCAAAAAAAAAAAATGAATTAAGTAACATGCACAAAGCTGATGATACGTGTATCATAACAACCCCAACCAAATCAAACTCAAATCCATTTATGTCCTTCCAAAGCTTTCCATCAAGAGCACCTTTTGAGTGCTAATTTAGATTCACAGAAGTTAATGTAAAGGCACATGCTTTTTGAAACTGTGACCTTCTATAACCTAATTATCATGCAAGCATGACAACAATGATACATAACAACCCAAAACAACTCAAACTCAATCCATGTGTCCTCCCAAAGCTTTCCCTCAAGTGCAGCTTTCCGGTACTAATTTCAATCCCCAAGTAAAATTTGACATGAGGAAAAATTCCTGCTAGAGAGTCATGTCCTATCCCCTAAAGTAATCTAATTATTAAGCAATCATAAGTTCATAACAACAATGTGGGCAGTCCAATCAGAATCAAAGATCTTTTTTAGACAAACAAAAGCTACAGCAATTTTTATTTTATTTTAGGCAATAATTTTCAGAGATGTTGAGGTCCACAAAAAGATTATTGTTGTGTCTTATATTTTCTGAATTATGAAAGTATGACTCACCAGGTACAATCACATCAGATAATATGGTCCGTGGGCTTCCTTTCATACCATCTTTGCGAATTGGAGTGTAAACAAGTTCGATGCATTGTCCAGCATCCTCTAAAGTCAAATCAAGATACTCTGCAACATTTTAAGAAGACATTTTCTAATCTAGTAATTCCAAGAAGACAAATCGAATTGGTAAAACATCATATTTCATGTTGCTTCACAGAAACTTACCGTCCACACTTAATTTCTCCCTGATACCACCACTTTTCACTCTAAACCATTCATGGAAGCAATTCCCTCTCTCTCTGAATCATAGAAAGGCTTTAATTTCATGAGAAACAACTACAACAGGCTTAGACATTCCAGCACTCAGTAAAACAATAGGTTGCTAATGCCAATAAAAGAAAAGGACATCTTGTTCACTAGAATTCTCACCCTCCACTATATGATGCAACAAAGCTCAAACGCTGTCCTTCCATCATCGATCCCAGAAACTCCAATGACTGACAAGTTGGAGGACCTGTGCAAGATTTTAAAGATAGAATCACAAAACCAGACCTTACTAGTCAACTATTACATGATGGAATAGAGGAGATTAAATCTCAAAAACTGCATAATTCAGAAGCTTATAAAGAAACACGGCAAAGAAAAAGGGTAGCAACTATGAAAAGGACATCACATACCTGGTATAATAGGTCCAATCTGTTCAGAAAAAATGGTAGGGCCACAGGCCCAATCACTTCTCACAGGCTCACATGAAACTGAGACAAAGGAGCCAATGTCATCAACTGAAAGCATGTATGACGAAGTACTGGCTCCTTGAATTTCAATTTGAGCACCATCTGAACTAGTCTGTAAAAGAATAGATTGGTGAATAAAGCATAAAGAAGTCAACAATCAGATGTAGCAGAAAAATGCCAATTCTACCAGTAAGTGATGTTCCTCCTTTCTTCTACACTATGTCACAAACAACTATGGCAACTTGCCTTCAAAATATGAGACGATTACTAAGTCCATACATGCATAAAGAAAAAAGTACCCGAAACCAGCAGAAAACTGAATTCCCCTCTTCACCTCCCCAGTATTTTTTGTCAACGCTTAGTGAAGTTCCTTCAATAGCATTTCCAACTATTTGCAGAGAAAGCAATCTTGGACTTCCTAATCATCAAAGACAACTTCTCATAAAGAAATAAGTTTGAAACATAAACAACATAACTAGCTACATGCAGACAGCACAAACCAGTTTAAACACACAAGTCTTGGTAAGCATTCACAACAGATAGCTAGTCCATAGAAATACCTAAACCACAAGAAACTAATATGCTTTCAATACAACTTTCTTAAGATTCAAAATTTATCTTCAACCTTCACTTAACAGCTTAAACTTTCATGTTAATTATATATATATATATATATATATATATATATATATATATATATATATAGTACAAGTCCATTTGACCTAGATGTCAACAATTCAAAACCTAATCCTTCCATTTATTTGAAAATTAATATCAACAAAAAGTAGTGGTGGAATTGTGCCTAATATCTACTTCAATGCCAATAAACATTTAAGGGAAAGAGCTAATTAAGCAAAAAAAAAAAAACAAATCATTGGCTTTGCTTATAAACTTTAGTTTTATATTGTGATTTACATTAATTGCAATATTTTGCAGCTTCATCTATTCTTGGTTCACACACTTACACAAGCAAGCAAAATTATATAAACTTGAGACAAGAAAATCACCTGGTCGAATGCGTTCAACCCCCATGCAAGTTCTTGGCTCACCTGCTATTCCATCATCACGGACTGGGATGCACTGAAAAGAAATGAATTTACCAATTGCATCTCTAGTAACACAATACCGAAGAACTCCAGAACCCTCAAGTATCAAGGTTCCATTGTCTCTTTCAAACTGAAAATTCCAAACAACACTGAAAAGTCAGTTTAAGTGCAATTCTTGGATAAAAAACAGGCATTAGACACACTCGATAATTTTATTTCTTTAAACTAAAACACTCAACTCTTTACTACCCAGTTTCAAAACAGTGGGATAATCAAATGGAATGGTGCAAAGGAATACAAATAGCCCAGTGTTGTTAAAGACAAGGCGATAAAAGGCCCCAAGCCTGTAAAATGCTTGAGGTGCTCGCCCAAATGAACCAAGGCAATATGTTATAGATTAAAAAATGTGTACAATATTATAGTATAATATATTATATTATATAAAATAAATCTAAAATATATATCTTCCCAATTAAGATTAGATCATAGATCATTAGAAAATCAAAAGAAAATATACAATACCATGACATAGTCATATAAAGTTATATTTTTCACCCTTAAAACAAAAAAAGATAATTTAAAGTGGTCTGCAGTAAGTAGCCAAATAGATTAAAAGGCAAACTTAAAATCATCATCATTATTCATTAATCTTCAAAAACATCCTCATTTGTACTTGCGTTGTTCTCTGACTCTATTCAATGCAAAGTTGGCTTATGTTTCTCTTCAAGTGCCCTTCTTTGACTGTATGTCTCCCTCTCACTTTAATGATTTTTTTATTCTTTTTTACCCTAATCTTTGTTTTTTTTTTTAACAAAAATACCCCTAAGTTGTTTCTTGTGGTAAATTTAAAAATGGACAAATAGGTCAAAACATAAATTAGTTAAAAAACAAATCTAACAGAAAAAAAAAAAAAAGTATTTCAATCAGGCGCTCGCTTAGGCAACGCTTCATTGAAATCCATCGCCTGAAACTAATAAAGGTGTTGTGGTCTTGCCTAGCCTAGGCGAGCGCCTCTTGACAACACTAAAATAGCCTACCCCAACTAGCTTGGGTTTGAGGCTTGATTGTTGTTTCTAAACAAAGGAATAATCAAATATACTTGATACAAAAAAAAAAAGCAATAAAATGGATGTCAAGACTAGAAAAAAAGTTGATAGAAGAAACAATTGGTACATTAAACAAGCTAAAGTTCCAAGATACATATTCCAAATGACATAAGAGCAAAAAAAAGTGAGTGCTAATAATTTGAACATATTTTGCTAAGACTCAAATGGTTAACTTCTAGATATCCTATCTATTTCTCTAGTGACGCAAAAAATGACATGAAAAATTGAATCACAAATAGCAGATAGTTAAATAAAAAAGGCTACACCTTGCAGCATGAGCCGCTACCCCACATAAAAGGGAGGAAAAAAACCTATTTCAGAAAGCCTCTTGGAACCTCTAGTGTCCAATTTTCTACTGGACAATGTGACCTTACATGGAAAAAAATGGCAATGTTTTTTCTTTCAAATAAAATAATAAAAAAAACCAAACAGTCTGTTATGAGTAAGTAAAAGTACGAATATCCACCAAGACTGCAATATGTAAATATGCATAAACTAAAACGTACAGAAAAATATTGTTATAGATCAATAAAAATCTTCTATTTTTCAAATAGGAAATGATTTTTCATTTTGGTTTTAGGCTGGGTTTCGTTTGGGGTAAAAAAATGGAGGTTAAATGTTAAGGGGTTAAGTACCAAGGGATAAGTGCTAAGAATCCAAGAAATTGGTTAAAAGGTAAAGTATTAAAGATGTTTGGTAGGTGTGTAAAAACTACTTGTAATGGTGGGACCCAATAATTTTTACATCGATATTAAAATAAATATAATAAAACAATAATAAAACAATAATAAATAATGGTAGGATCCATTTGTTGGGTGTGCACAAAAAAGAGAATGGAATTTGAATTTGGAAAGAGAAAAAAATGTCAAACTTCGAAATTATTTCCCCTCTCAAAAATTTTGCTACCCCATCCCCTATAGGTTAACATTTAACCCCCATTTCAAGGTTGACTAACTTTAACCCAAAACCAAACACACCCCGAGTGTAAGAATTTATTCATGGAAATAAGAGAAGGATATCATGAAGGAAAATCTTCATTGCATGGGTACGGGTTATCCACAAGAGCATCAAATACAAAAATGATTTCAGTAGAATGATTGTCAAAGCAACATCTCTTATATGCTAGCAATGAAAGTTAGAAATATGAATCTCTTGAAGTAAGCATGTTAACAAAACTTTAATTTCATCTGATTATCATTAAGAAGACAGGTCTAAACAAGTGAAAAAGAAATTAATGTGACAAAAAATTTGAAGTTGTAGCGCACAAGGATTAGATTTAAGCATTTACCTCATGAAGAAACCAATTATATTCACTTTTCCCTTCATGACCACCTACATAACCATATGATGCTGTCAATATTCCACCTTCAGTGTAGTCGCCCGAAATTGATAAGAAATTTAGGCTTGGGGGAAGAGCTGAAACATGTGGAAAAATAACATGTAGATTATGTGAATTTCAAACCAGAACTTTAGCTTGTGTCAAAAACATATTCAAGAATCTTTAGCAAGGCAGAGGAAAAGGATTTACTTACTCTCAACTGCTTTTTCAGATATAGCATATGCTGGTTCACCAGATTCACCATCTGGAGTCATAGGAGTATATTTCGCAACAATGTAATAACCAACTGCTCCTAAAGGTATTCGTAATGCCTAAATTAAGGCAAAAGTTCAACTATGAACATCCAACAAAAATAAAAGAAGAGGAGACACTGGCCCATTATTTCTGTGTACATATACAGACATACAGGTTTACCCACCTTTGCAATCTTTGCTGTGATCAATGCATCAAGACTATTCTCACCATCCAATGTTGAAGAACTTGTTTTAAACCACTGAACTCTGCTAGAACCTTCAGTTCCTCCAGTAACAGTAGCAGTTACAGTGACCTTACTGTTTTCCCGTAAATGACCAATTATCTTTATATTCTTTACTTTAGGAGGTGCTGAATTTGGGGTAAACAAAACCATCACAACCAATGGGAGTCAGAAACTTTATGCAACACGATAAAACTGCAAAAACATTACAAAGATACCAACAACAAATACTGCAATAAATATTACTAGCAATGGAAGAAAACTATAATGCAAGGAATTCAATAAAGCTCATTGTATCGTTGTTATCAAGAATAGAATCTAGAAGACCATACCATATTTGAAGAGTATATACTGATGAAGCACGCTTATAAAGAACTAATTGTACATTTTTCAGTGGACATGATAAACAACTAAGACTCTAAACTTGATAGAGGAGCAACAATTTTGATTTTTTAATGAGGATAATACTTGACTAGGATAACAAGCAACCATTGACATGGAATAGAGAAATGGCAGGAATAAAGAGAGAAAAACAAACAATAAATTTGGCCACCTAGGCAACATTGCCCCTACTATTGCTAAAATATCCGGTGCATCACTAATTGGATTTTCATTTGAGGAAAAGTACACCCTCACACACACACACACACACCCTTGACATTTAAACAGAATGGCTTGAGAAAGAAAGAAACAGTAAAACTACACTGAAAGTTTTCCTACCTTGGCCACTAAAGTTGATGTATTACATAACTGAACGAAACAAACAAATTAAAGAAGAAGAATGGCATACATAGCAAAAGAAACTAAGATTAGTGCCACAAACAAATTTCACTTCCCATGATCGTGATTTCCCTGAGTAGGACAAACTTGAAAACTATGCTGTGTCATTGACTAGTTGGCATTTGCATGAGTAAAAGTGAATCTACTTTCTTATATTTACTAAAACTAACATGTGCTTCAGTTATGTTGATTTAGGGTTACCACAGACTGCAAGAGGTTCAAAAATGAATTTAATTTAGAAAAAGACCCATTACTTGCCAACTGATACGAGCTTCAAATCTATCAGACATTTTCACTATAACCAGGAAGCGTAACAATGCCTCCGGGCCCCTGGCACAAGAAAAAAAAAGTGAAAACATGTTGGCATCATTTCAATCTACCTTGCTTCACTGGGTGAGAAAATATTGAAACAGATTTCCCTTCCTGTCCTGCAAAGAATGCTAACTATTATACTACGTAAATATAATCTATCAGAAATCTAGATGATGAGAAAACATGTTTCTTATAATTTCAACAACAAAAAGGGCAATGGGCCTACCTTCAAAATTAATGGGTGAATATACAAAAGCTAAGCATCGTCCAACATCTTCACTGGTCAAGGCATACTCAGATGTACCAGTTGATATGGATACAAAATCTCTACAAAATAAAAAAATAAAAACAGCCAAGAAGATTGAAATAACTTCTATCAAAAAAGAGTCCATGAAATGTGTATCTCTTAGAATCCACAATTAAAAAAACAAACGAACTCAAATGTCTAAATGAAAACCATGAAAAGCCGAGCACAAAAAGAAATCCAAACCCAAATTGAAAACATACAAGGAGAAAAGAAGGCCTTGTATATGCAATGTTATTTGCATAAAAGTGAGCAGGGCATAAGCCTCTAAAAACAAGAATAAAAAACAAACTCAAGAGAATAAGTTCTTTTTTTTCCAAGAAACAGAGGTGGATTATGAGATATTGAGCACACTAACCCAGTATTCTTATTCTCCCGTAACCATTCAAACTTGCTGGGACCCTCTTTCCCCCCAAAGTAATCCCCAACTCCTTTAATGATATTTCCTTCTACAATATCTCCAATAATTCGAACATTGCTGACCGATGGAGGTGCTGTCACAATGAAACACAATCCTTCAGCATCCAATGCCATACTATTTGCATTTAAAAATAAATGGTGAAAATATTTAGCAAATATATAGCAGATATGACTACCCAATAAAGTCAAAATTCAGAGCATGAGAACAAACATTCTGAGTTTTCTATGAAATTTTAACTAAATTCCCAAGTCAACTGTTTGAGCCTAGAGGGTTGCATTGATTATTGAATTAATTATGAGTTGAGCGTAAAAGAGTTGTTCATGCAAAATAGGAGGATATCTCATCACTCATGCTAAAAGGAGGTTTGATTTTCAGGTTCATTCTTTGAATTTGAATAAATGAAAAATTACTTCCTCGCCTTTTCAAGGAACATACTAAGTTTCAAATGGTACGTTTCTTCGACTTTTATTTTATACAAGAGAGTTTAGAGAGTTGCACCAATAAAAACCTCAGAAAAAAGAAAATAAATTGTCATGTATGCTAAAACGCTTGATCACAGGAAACTCATTCTGTTTAAATTCAATATAAGTCTTGGGGTGGGTCAACCTTTTCCCAACAGATATTTCTTTGGGATGTTTCCCTGATAAAGGGGAACCAAGCATAAATTCAAATAGGAAATTCATAAACATCTAGGATAAACAATAAGAAATTGAAGAGAAAACAGATCGTACACTAACTAATCAAGGATTTCATCCCCTACACACCTGCTTTAACAAAATCAGTATATTTATATTGAGGTTCCCCTTTGGCGCCTTCTTCTGTGACTGGTGTGTACATAAAAACCAAACTGGAATCAATGTCATCTAAAGTTAAACAATACTCCTCATCTTCTGCCCCTGCAATAACCACTGGACTACTATTCCATCTTCTCCTCAGCCAACTGAAGAAAGGCAATAGTGGAGTTAAATTGCATATTGACCTTGGATGTGTATATCCTACAACCACGTTATCAATCTTACCTAGCAACACCTTTCCCTGGAGTTCCACCACACCATGCAATCCCAGCATAGCCTTTGATAACATTTCCTTCCACCAACTCTCCTTGCACTTCAAGGTTCACAACCTTTGGAATTCCATTTCCTTTATAAGATGAAAAGGTGAGGTTAAAAGACAGTATGACGCAAGTTACATGGTGAAGAAAAGGTTGGGAAGAAATTAGGTTAAAAGACTCTCTTTGACTGAGAATAGCAGAACCTACAATTCCTTGAATGTTTGCATGTATATTTGTCTGTTTCTTCATTTCTAAAAGGGCTTTTCTATTGTAGATGTAAAGCCACTTTGATGTGAATCAATAATTACAAATTATAAATTTATTCCGCTAACAATAAAATAACATGTTGATAACTTAGAAGCTAAATTAACAAGCAACTTATTCAATATCAACCATTCATTTAAATAAATTAGAACAAAACATACCGGGTGAAACACGTGACGATAGGGCAAAAATAGGAGGATACTCTATTTCTCCCATTACGGAAGTACATTCCACTTTCAGAAATTTACCGATGTCTTCATGCTTTGGCCAGTATACCTAAGCATCATAGGATACTATCAGCATAGCATAAGATGAAGATATCTGCTCAAACGTTTATATATGACATGAATCAATTACCTCTTCAGTGGCATCAGGAATGGCAGCAAAGCTTGAAAGTGCTCTTTCTCCCACAAACCATTGATACTTTAAGACTAACTGTGGAGCGGCACTTAGATTGTTGTCTTGAACAAAAACAAAGTGGCAGTGGCAAGCATCTCCTTCGAACGGTTGATCTACCAACGCATCTTTGAGCAGATAGCCAGGAGGGAAATGCTCTTTCCATTGCTCATACAGAAAGTGAAAAGTGGAGTCTGTTCAGCAGACCACAGTTCAAGGTTAAGAATTTCACCAAGGAGCCTTCATGATTGGCAAGATCAACTATAATTACTTCTTGTGAGATAGGTTCACAAGTCACAGCAGCCTAATATTCACATTGTGTTACATAACATGACAGTGGAGATTCATAATGTGGCCCTTGATTGTGTTGCCTTATATGTTTCAAAGTCTTTGGTGGTCCAGCTATTTCCTCAACATGAACTCATTAACTATGTACTAAACCTGATACATTGCCTGCTCAGTAGTACTCACAATGCAATCAAAGAATCAAAACAAGACCTAGATAGAGGTGCTAAACAGCATATATCCATTTATGGTTGGTTTTGTGATAGTTAGGCTGAGAGTGGAGGTTAAGAAGGATTCTCACTATGTTGATACAAGTATAATATAACAGTAAGTTGACTAGTGTTTGTTGTCTGGTGTTTGTTGTGTAAGTAGCAGCCATATTTGTCAATCACCTTCTGTTGCTTAATCTGTGAGTCAGATAAATGCTTATGGAATTGGTGCTTGAAGCTGTGAAATTTATGGCAGGTGTAATTGAGGTGGACATGAATGCATGGAGAAGGTATTGTTCCCATTTAGGGAAATTTAAGGGAAAATTATCATATCTCACTTATTCGGATGATACTTGTCAGTAGCACGCACTATTGACATGTGGAACAATCTTTTGTTGGTGAGGAAGATTACTGAATCCGTATTGCTATTTATATTGTTTAGATGCTCACATGTAATAAAGGTTGAATTAAGTACCATGGCATGCATTGAACCTAGAAATAGCAATTACCACCTTTGTAACTAATTTAATAAATCCTGTTAACTTTTATTCATCAAAAACTTTGTAAAAATTCATGTGCACATGCACAAAGCACATGAATTAGCATGTCCACATTCAGGTCATAATGCCTGCAGTAATTGATTTCAAAGGCATGGCCTCCATCATCACAGTAATTAAGCATTCGGTGATGGAGAACAAGAATAGGAGAATCAGAGCAGAGATGATAGAAGATAAGATGAGAGAAACAGCACCAAGAAAGAAGGCAGAAAAAGGAGCACAGGGAACTTTTATGAACATTTAACTATAATGTAACCTCAAGAAAATAGTAAAAAAAAAATCTAATACGGAGTTGAATAGACAAAAGTAGCTAGCAAATGGAAAATAAGATAAAAATTTAATACCCACCAAACATCACGTGCAACTAATTAATAACTACGCAATCCTAGAACAAATTAAGCAAGAGAAAGAGATCATTGTCTAAATAAAGCAAGCATCTATAATAGGAGCTCCTCCACTGAGCTAGAAAAAATCAACATCGCTAGAGATGTGGTGATTTATTTGATGTAGTTTTCAAAGTCCAAACCAAGCACCAATATAGTGTGTTTTGCAAAATGAATACCTGCTGCATTCTCAGGGCGACAAAGCTCCCAACCATCTCTAATACACAATGCCGTGCATGCTGGATAACGCTTTGCAATTGCAACCTCTTCCCGGGAAAGATCTATCAGAATTTCCAAGTTTAGAAAACAATGAAAAAAAGTAACAAAGTGAGAACTTCATAAAGTGAGTACTCTATTTTCAAGGTGGAGAGAAAAAGAAGAAGAAAGGCATTTGAAAGAAAATGCAGATGCATGTTTTGTTGTATATAAGGAGCAGACATATCATTCAATCTTGAATAAAGGCATTTCGAAACATGCCAAGAATACCTCTATCATTAAACTTTTTCAAGGTAAGACCAACAAGCAAAATCGAGGCGGCTTCTAAATGAGGCATCTTAAGTATAGGATTCTCCTCCACTCGCAAATGCTGCAGCACAACACAATATTAAAAATATGTATCTTCTTGGGGGTTTAAGAAAATGAACATGTTTTCATTAATATGTCATCAATGCATCAAATATTTGTCTCCAACTCTTACATCATTGGAAGATAAATATGTGTACAGAAGATGAAAAATATTCTAACTGCATGTCGATCCAAGAGAATTCAGACTATGCTGGCAGAAAGATGAACGCAAATGAAAATATTTCTGTAGTTTCTTCTACTCCCAAGTCCAAATACCACTGAAACAGATTTCATTAGTCTCTAACCCTAGGCCATATTAACCTTAAATATTCTTGAGCATTGACCGAGATTATACTTAATCCCTATAGTTGCACATATTAAAGGTTACACCCGCAGCTAAAAAAGGCCAGTAATTCTGTTAGTGAAATTACCAAAAACAAAATAAGATGTCCCAATATAAACTGGACTGGACCTCCAACGAACCACTCTCCCAATCAATCCAACAGAAAAGCAGGCAGCTCAATGTTAACTATAAGTCATGGATTGCCTAACCCTTGGAACCCTTCTCCTTGCAGCAACCATTTCCCCCCCTCCCACTCTTTCTTTCCCTCCTCCTATGTTCTCTCTCTCCTAAACAACAAGATAAAACAACCATACAATTCTAAAGTCAAAACTCCCTCCCTCTGACTCCATTCTGCCTCTCTCCACACCAAGACCACCACTGCCACCCTCATCTTCACTGTCAACCTCTGTATCGCCTTAGACGTCAACCTTTTCAATGACAGCACATATGCAGTCAAACAGGCATTATAGAACCACCTTCAACAAGTTGACATTGTGATCTTCCTCCACAGCTGGCCAACCCCCAAGTGCCAATCAAGTTTCAATTCAATTCCAAATCAATAATAACAACCCTTTTGACCAAAATGCCTCCAACAGTCCTAAATTGATCACCTTTTGTTTGAATTGATAGCAAAAATTTGAACAAAAATGACCAATTTGAAACAGAAGTTTTATCTCTAGGACTAGAAGGATGGGTCTGAGCTATCTCTCGTTTGTTTATATTTTGAGCTCAAATTTGCCTCTCTTTTCTTTTCGCCTATTCTTTAAGTGGTTAGCAATCATAGAAGCTTACAAGTTTGGTCATTGGGTTGCAATAGTTTAGCTTCACTCGTGGGAGATTAAGAAACAAAAAATGTATTTTTCTAATTTTTGATACATGGTAAAAGTTTAGAATTTTTATAATTATGGGTTAATTAATTGGTTTGAGTTGACTGATTGTTTTGACAACCAATTTTGTTTCAAGGTGTGAGAAGAAAAATTATTATTTTGTGGCAGAGGAGGTTTTGGGGTTTGACAGAAGTCATGTCAGCGACAAGGGTAATTATGAAGACACCAACTACATGTAATCTTTTTCTTTTTTTTATTTGAATAATCATCTACCTGGTTATTTGGTGGGGTTCATGATCGGTTTGTGATAATACGTCTTCAATGGAAAAGCTAGACATTTTCTTTGGATGGAGACTAACTTCAGTAAAATGAATCAGAATTATAGGGTGTTAAGTAAATGATGCAGTAAAAGATGCCGTGGAATAATATGTGAAATTATAGGGGCAAAATGTAATCGAGGCCAAACTATTGGTTGCTCAGGGTAATTTATCCTACTAAGAAATCATAATGATGAAGATTGAGATACCTCCAACCGTTCAATATTGGTTCACATAGCATGAGAAAGCCTTAAGTCAAATTCTTGAATTGTTGCAAAATACTCTCCTTCATGATTTATAAATCATAGTGTGAAAAATTCAAGGCTGATTTACAACATTATCCAGCATTTGGTCAAATAAGAGAATCATATCAATTTTCAAGTCAGACAGACTTGCCTACATCAGCATTAACCACATTGATGGTACCATAAAACTAGATACAGTAGTAAGAACCTAAATAAACTACACAGAAGGAAACGGAATGATTGAGCATGGCAGTAAAGAATGTGAAAATACAAGACTAGTTCAGCAACTATGCGTCTCCAGAAGTTAAAAGGCAGAATTAAAGAACTTAAAACTAACCTCAAGAGATGGTAGGTGCGGGAAACCCTTCAGAGTTGTTATTTTGTTTTTGCTGGCAGCTAACACCTGAAGAAGTAAAAGAAGGTGAAAACATTAAAGATGGTGATTCAATCACGAATTTAAAATAAGCTGGAGTATTATTAGACAGCATGAACACCTGTAGTCGAGGTTGGCCTGCCATTGACAGAGACTTTAACTTGTTTTGAGCGACCGAAAGAAACTTAAAATGAAAAGCAAGACAACAAACCATAATTACTTTTGCGTGCGGATATAGAAGTCCATTATCAATCATGAATTGCAATAGCAGATCAGCAAGGCTGCAACAATTTAAAGGCTTACCTCCAGGTTAGGAAGCTGAGGAAGGTTTACAAGTGATGTGATTTGATTCCCAGCAAGATAGAGTTGCTACAGGTAATAGATATTTCGCCACCTTGTTAAATAAACCATAACAAGCTATAGTCTATTATAATAATGAAACTTCCGTGATGACTGGACATGAGAAACAAACCTGAAGGGCCTGGCAATTCTCAAGAGGTTCAAACCCAGACCCCTTGAACTCATTGAAACTCAAATCAAGGACCTGGAAGAACAGCATTGTTAATCAGTTACTAAGCTTCTTTTGTTTGAAAATGGACATGCATAAAGCAGAGTTCTAGTAAGTTTTGAATTTTTCTAATTCAAAAGTTGTTTACTGTGAAAAATGGCCAAGTAGAGTAGTACTAAGAAATGGAATCATGATAAAACACAAAACAAACCTTCACACGCTTCAGTATCTCAATTCCTTCCAATGTAGAAAGGAGATTGTCTCGAAGATAAACAAACTGTCACACAAAAGTATCAGTTAAACATTCTCTATTCACAAGTTTGGCATATATAAGAACCAAAACATCTGGATAGTACATGTTTACCTCTAAATTTTGGGCTAAGTTCAACCCACTGGCATTGAGACTACGTACTTTGTGTCCTCTAAGATCCAATCTCTGATGCAACAGGAAAAAAAATCACAAAAAAAATGGCAAAGACCAAAATCAGAAATGGTGAAAGGAAAATATAAGCAGCAACAGTCAAGATGCCGTGAAGTACACATTGAATTGTTAAGAGTATGTGAAATGCTCATGGACTTTAGGGTTCTGAATGTCAATCAGCCACATCACATCACCATGTCACAAGAATATTTACTAAACCTTCAGAATGAAGACAAAAACTGGTATCTGACTAATTGATATCTCAAAGAGCAAGGCTATATATACAAACAAATCACACCAAATTTTCAAACAAATGCTTAACCAATCATCTAACACTTGTGTGGCCCACAATTCACCATCTATTACTTGCCAGATATGTTTGCATGGAGTTTTAGAATGATTTGATTATATGCACAGCATTTTCCTCTCTCAATTCTGATAATCCTTTTTCTCAACAAGGGGGTGTTGGTTTGCATAAAATATTTTACATGTAAAGTCTTTTCCCTTGAAATATTGTACATTGAGCATATATTCTAATGAGGTTGAAATAGTTAGATGATGACATAAGAGTAAAATTGTGAATTGAGAAAATACATTATGGAACTTAATGAATTGAAAACATTGCACTGCAATTGAATTAATTATATAGGCTGTCTGTGAAACATTTCACCTTGGCCAATTTTCTGTGAAACATTTTACACAAAAAAATATAAGAAAATCTAGAAAACAGTAAATACTTTACAAAAAAAAAAAACAAACACCCCCAAAGTTTCTTCTAACAATACAGGAAACAAGGTCCAATTTTGTAAGACAAAAGATTTTCTTAAAGATGCAAAACTTGAATGTTACACAAATATTTAGGCTCTAGCATCATTATCCATCTATGTATTTTGAACTGCTTATTAAAAGAACACGCATAAATAATTATTTCTTTCTCCACTAAAGAACTGTAACCAATCCATTTTCTACAAATCTACAGTTTTGTTTCTTTTCAGTATTCATACTCAAGATTAATATGACTATCAAGACTCAGAATATTGTGAAGCATTTACAAACCAAGAAAGGAGATTGGTGTTCTATAGGGTATTTGCCTATGATAGCAACCTGCAGCAATGATATACATAGTGTCTTTTCGATTTCCCTTTTCTTTTCAAGATACATGGGGTGCACTAAGATAATGATGGTTAATAATCACAAGTACCGAACTGAAATGCCTCACCTCCAATCTTGAACTCGTATTTAACAACTTCGAGTATAACAGATAGCCACAGTGTCAAATGAACTAATTCCAGCTATAACTTTAAAGAAGATTCAGCAGTTATGATTGGATAGGCATCTAAAAAAGAAACCTGAGTGTTTAATTCTTATGTCCAAAAAAAAATCCTTTTCCTTTTTTCCAGCTAGAACTACAAAAGGATGGTGGTATATTCCTTCACTTAGAAAAGAGATAGAAATGGACGTCAAAAATTAGAAATAAGGAAATGCATTGACTCGTTTTTGGAACTAATGGACACATTATTGATTTCCATATATCAAGATAATAGAAGACGAAATGTAAAACAAAAATGTAAAACAATTCATGTCATTGTCCTCTACTCTGCGCATACTAGATTGAACATGCTACATGGTATATTTGACAGAGAAGTCAAATGCAGAGGTTCAAAAGATGAGAAACGTGGCAGAAAACAGGACCATTACCCTAAATGCTTCGTTCTGTGGTCAACAAAATGACTAAACCAGAACATCCAAAAAAAATAGCATGCCTCGGGTTTTTGGAGAGCATATGAATAGCATGCTTACCACATCATCGCCAGCTTTAGTTTCCACCAGTGGAAGAGCAATGAAGTGAGAATCGTGGCTTTCAGGAGCACCTGCTCTTCTCCGTCCAGTCAAATTGAAACTCCTATCCCGGGAAGTTGATAGGGACCCGGCTCTCAAACCACTAGAAATAGAAGGGGACCTAGCAGATGGAGAAGAAAGCTTCTTCCTGCTCATGCTACTGGCAGTACTGTCCACTGATGTGGAAATAACCCTTCTTGAAGAAGAAGAAGAAGAAGAAGAAGAGGCTGGCAATGCTGGCTTAACTGAAGGCTTCTCCAGCCTACTTACACCTGACCCAGTTGATGCTCTCAAACACTTGTCCATGGGAACTGAGTTCCTAGTCTCGGAAACACTACCAGTTCTAACCATGGGTTTTGTAGGAGGCAAGGAACTCCTTCTAAGCTCTGGAAGGGACCTCCTCACTGGGTCCGAAACAGCATTATTAGTCTTTCCGCTGGTATTCTGCCGTTTTGTTGAAGAGACGGGTTGCTTCTCAGGAACCCCTCCAGTGCTGTTTCTTCTGGCGATTGGAACTGGCTTGGTATTGCAGGAGGATGCGTTTTTGGCGGTCACATTTGAACTTGAATCTGAACTGTTTTTTGGTTCAGTCCTCTTTCGAATAGAACCAATTGGTGTTAAGAGGTGGGAATTGGCTGAAATGGTAGGTTTTGTGGTTTTCGAAACCTTCATAGGGATTTGCATTGAGCTACCAGACGACTGCTGCCTCTGTTTGTCTGGAGTTGGAGACCTTTTAGCCGCCTCGTCACTTAAAGGTTCCTCCATTTTTAAGCTAAAGTAGCCTGATTCAACCACCACAACAGCAAGACAGCATACCATAACAATGAATATTGTTGACGTTTTAAGTCACCCCAAACCGGAAAATAGTAAGGAACCTGAGAAACATCGGAAAGGAAAGGAAACCCAAAAAAAAAAAGTAAAAGCGGGGGGCGTGAAGGGTTGTTGAGGGGAGGCTCTCATAAATTTCACGCAAGACCCACTGACATGGGCATTATTGTTCCGGTTAAGGAGTCGGCTTCACTGCTCGTTTGGGAAAAATATAATAATACCAATAACTATTATCATTATAACAACAAAATAGCCCCCCTCTCCCGATTTCGAAAATCTATTTTGTTTGTAGCAAAATAATGATAATCGACAGAGCAACAAAACACTGTTCACCGACAAAGGGAACTGGAAAAGAGAAACTGAAAACTTGCAAGCTAAAAACGGGGAAGATAAACCTCGGATGTCTTAAAAGAGTAACATGTATCCTTGGATTGAAATGGTGGAACTTGGATCTAGCACAAAATACAAGTTCTTCTGCAAAAACCCAAGCTTCCTATCCTCTCTGTGGGTCTTTTAGAGAGAGAGGGAGAGAGGGAATGTGAATAAAACAGACTAAACAAGTAGAGAAAATGAGAGAGAAACTTACTTGGAATGGATGGTGGGTGAAGTAGATCTGGCTAGTGAAGTTTCACTAGCATGGAGAAGTACTATGTAAAAACCCCCCAACAACTGAACTATACCTTCCTTGCTTTCTGCTTTGTGTCTTTTTCTTGTAAAGTAATGCATAATAAAGTAAAGAGAGAGAGGGCAGAGAGAGAGAGGGGGGGGGGGCGGAGAGGGTCCAGTATTTGCTTGTTTGAAAAAGAAGAGTTGTTTGGCTGTAGCTGTTTAAGAACCTGTTTGGCTACGTGGTGGTGTCCATGTTTTCTAAGACTAAATTATACAAGCTGTTTGATTAAGTAATAACTGTTCATTACTATATATAGGGTCATGTAATACTGTATTTGAAACGCAAAAACAAAGGAAGCAGCTAGGTGCGAGCTGCTTCATGCACGTTGCAACAAAAAAACCATGCTTCACTGTTTAGTGAACAGTGGATGCATGGTTCCATTGTTTATTGCACAGTTTTTTTATATATATAATCAGTGTAGTTAATTAATTTCATTCGCACTGAACGTGAACAACAATTTTAAAAAAAAAATTAGTTTAAGATGCATTACATTTATTTGTACTATAATCTCAATTTTATTCCTGATAATATTTTATATAATTTTGTAGTTTTTGTCGGATGAATTTTGTACGTAATGGAATTGTAGATAGTTTAATAAAACAATAATTTTTTTATAAATATAAAGTATGATTTATTTCACAATGTAATAACAATAGTTAACTCCATAATATTTAAATTAAAAACCATCAATATTAATATATATTTTGTAAAATTATTTTATAACCTCAATTTCAAAAGCACTTTTAACCAAACACATTAAACTACTTTTTCTTCAACCTCAATTTCAATCACAGTTTTAACCAAACACCTATTTTTTCAAACCAACCTCAACTAAAAGTACTTTTTATAAAACAATTTTTTTCAAACCACAACCACAACAGCTACCACAATACCAAATACACTCTAGTGAGTTTTGATTTTTATTTTTTTTAATTGACACAGCAACCCAAAAATCTCAGCAAATAATATTATTTTGAAAAAGTAAGGGATTGTGTTTGATCGTTTATCAACAAAAAAGTGGTTTTGTTTTGAAAAGTGGTTTTTTAGAAAAGTAAATTTTTAAAAAGTGAATTACTTTTCAATGTTTGGTAGTGTTATGAAAAATGAACTAAAAAATATTTTTTAGTGTTTGGTTATGTTATGGAAAATGAACTGGAAAATAATTTATTAATGAATTAATTTTTTTAAAAAATTATCTAATATATAAAAAATATTTAATATAAATATTTAATCACTTATAATAAAAGAATAAAATCTTAAAAGTGATGAATTTCTTTTATTATATCCTATATTCATATATAGCTTATTTTATAAAATATAATTATATATGTCATATAATATTATAGAGATATAACCTTGTGAAATTTTTCATTAATAAAACTTATAAATATTTTTTTTTCAATTTTAAAAGTTTAAAATATGTTTGTTTTCATATGAAGAAAGCCAAATTAGTTTAAGGTATTAAGTAAGAGTTAGATATTTGGGTTTTTTGGTATGAAGATTTTTTTAAAAGATAAATAAATACAAAAATATTTTGGTGGGTTTTTTGGATAAAGATTGTTTTTTTTTTTACGGGTATAGGCAATTATCCCTGTAATATCCCTTTAATATATATCAAATAAATATTGAGAAATAAATATAAATATCTTACATCAAACATAGCCATACATAAATATTAAGTTCTGATATGATATGATCGAGATCAATAGATACAAGCATGAAAATAGATACAAGCATTAAGGTGATTTGGATTAAAATAACAAGAATATATATGATCGAGATCAATAGATACAAGCATGAAAATTATTTGTATATCATCGGTTATTATGTATTTGAGAGTGCAGTAATTTCTATTTTTAAATGCATTTAAAAAATACATCATACTTAAAAAAAACTTGAAAAAACATCAAGTGATTATTAGTCTCTTTTTTATTATGTTTTGATGATTTTTTAATATGCATTTGACAAGTGATTATTAGTTCCTTTTTTTTTAATAAGTATTGTGTAAAGGATAAAATATTACATTAGATTAACAACTATTTTAATTTTAATTTTCCGTCACTAAAAACCAATTAAATTTAATTTGGAAACAAAAATATCTTGCAATTGAAATAAAATGATTTATACAAGTCTTTTTGTTTGGATGTTGGGCCAAAAACCCCCTGAAAAAACAAAAAAATCATCAAAAGTCATAAACTTTCACATCCAATTCACTATTAAGCAAAAACAAAAGCAAAAAAAGTGGGCAAGACAAAAACCTTGTCAAAAACAAAAGTTCTATCAATTTGTTTGTTAGCAATATTCTGAAGAGCTGACACTTCCCTTCTACCCTCATTACATGAAATCACCACTAGAGTGTGAACCCTCAACTCATCCTCATTTAGTGGCCTACAAAAACATCATCCCTCAGCTGAAAATTAATCTAAAAAGAACCCAATTTATATATATAAAAAAAAGAGATTGACCTGCAACGCACAATAACCTGCACATTGACACCCTTTTCTTTATCATGTTTACTACTGGAATTGGAATTGAAGTCCTCAGATCGCAGATCTCTTGCTGACTTATCAGTTGATCGCGGATTATATGATGGCGAAAGCATACCTCCTCCTCTTCTTCTCTGTTGTGATGAAGAAGAAGAATCCTTTTTTTTTCCTGTTCCTTTCGTCTTATCCACCAATTCCTCCAATCCCTATAATCACTTGATGACAGTACACGTTTTGTCAACAAAGAAAAGGAACGTGTTTTCCTTAGAATAAAAAAAAAAAGGAAAACACTTTCCTGGTATAAAGTGTATTATTTTTCTTTGACTGAAATTCAGTTTTCTTTGACTAATTTTTCTTATATTTGCCAAACATGAAAAAGTGGGAAAAATAGTTTCCAGGAAAATGAATTCCTGGAAACAAACAAGGTATTAGTTAAAATGAAATCATTGTTTAAGGTTTATGTTTAATTTAGGGTTTGTTGAATTAATAATAAATTAAATATGAATACCATCGATTAAGATTAATTTGATATAGTTAAACATTAAAATAAGTTAAATTAATTACAAATGAATTATTTTAATAAATTATGTGTTGTGTTAAATTTTGAGAATTTGTTGTGAATTTTGGCAATTAAGGTTGGGGCAAAGCAATTTCGTTAAAATTATGTCCAATTGACTGAGATTCAATTTGCTTCTTTTTATAGAATATCTTATAACATATTTATGTTATATCATTACAGTGACACTATTATTCCTGATATGAACAGTAGTATCGCATACAATGGTAGGAGTAGTTTGTTGTTAATTGTAATTTAGACATGTCATTTGCGGAAATGAAAGAAATGATTTGTCATGGAATTAGGTGAAATTATAATGATATTGATGTTGAAATAACTTGAAGGTGTCAAATTGATGAACTTTAGTATTATCTTGTACCGATTATATGTGATTGCAATTTTAAGACAATGATTAATTATTCCATACAAAGTTGATTGAACATGATGATATTGTATGTGAGTAGTCAATGATAATCTTTATATGTATAAGTGTCTTATAATTTGTCGATCCTTCAAAGTTAATTAGTAGAGGAAAAAATAGTTTTATTGTTAGATGATTTGCTACAAAAGATGTGCCATATGCAATAAAATAGGATATCATAGGAAAACATATATTGTTCGACAATGTTTGTATGACAATACAATTATATGACAAAACAAATATAAGTTAAAATATATAATGATATTTTTTAAAGCATATTAAACTTATCTAATTTCACATTAAACACGGGTACTCTTACATAGAATGTCACACACGTGAGGTGGCAGATCCTCTTCTAATGTCAGGCAGCCACATTATGAAACTGACATTCTTGGAGAGCATAACTATTTTTATAGAGAGTTTGAGTCACAGTACATGTCTATTGGGTTCGTTGACACTTCTATCTTGCGGTTACAAGATTGACATCGATCAAAGGATGTTTTCGCTGGGATTAGAAGTATATTTAATTTCAATAAATAGTTTCATTAATTAACATTAAAGGTATTATATATTTATGTTGTTATATTTTAAATTGTTATGCAAGATGAGGTTACGATTTGCTATCAGACATATAAATGAATAAAGCTACATAAGCGGATCTAGCCATATGTGTTCTAGATTGGTTTTTTTATACATCAGCTGCCTAGAGCACATAAAGCTTGACCATGAATTAATTCATTCATTAATTGATCGATGGAGACGTGAGACATACACATTCTATCTTAGATATGGGGAGATGACACCAACATTACAGGACATTACAATTTTGTTTGGACTTTTTAATGATGGATGCAAAATCCACATCTACTGGCATGCATAATTGGATTGTGTTATGCAAGAGTATATTTGGATTAACACCCCTTTTTTTTAATTGAAGGGGGTAGCAAACATCTTAAATGGATTAAAAAGATATTTACCATACCAGATAATGCTAACGACGAGGCCTTGCAGAAGTATCCATTAAATTATGATTTTAATATGTTGATTATTTGATTAGTATATGTGAATTAGTATGATAATTTTAATGTGTTATATAGATAACTCATAACATATATAATGCATCTATTTGGTATTGTATCATTCACATACCTCGTAAAGATATATGTTCCTTTAATTTATCTAACATTTCTAGATGATTTTACATCATTCCCATATATAGTTAGGAATTTGTTGTCTTGGCATGCCTATACAAACATCTATGTCTTGCATGCATGAAAGGAGCCAAATAATTTTAGAAATGTTTGCTATTTTTACACGTATAAATCAAAGAATTTAAAATAACTATATAAATTATAAATGTTTATTGTTAACATGAAATAAACAGCTCGTTTTTATTTTATAATAATTATGGTATTGAGAGCGTTTTCATGGGGTCAGCCCCAAATACCTAAATTGCCCTTATGATTGTCCAAACTATAGGGTTTAAACTTCAAATCCCTTTAGGATGCATGTATTGCAATGTTATTTTAAAATTATATGCATTTATATTGTCTAACTTAACTTTAAAATGCAATAAAACTGACATATTTGTAATGCTAGTAAAGTATTTGATAATAATTCAACACATATGTTATCGTTTTTTGGAGCAGGCTTGATAGGTAGTAGCCGATCCAAGTATTTTTTTGAACCATTTGTTAAAGAAAAAAATTAACTCCACCGAATTATTGTTGTATAATATTTAAGAATCACCTTTTTCTATAGGTCACGTGGACAACTTATGACAATGATATATTGACAGTTGCTCTAGCTATTTGCATTAACGGGATGTATATATGGACATTAGTGGTCCCGTTGATATTTTTTTAAATGGTTAAGCTACATTGCACAAATCGGGTAATGCAACAATTTAGCTATATATAAGACATTCAAGTCAACATCGATACGAGAAATGTGTTGCACACTTTAAATTAGGGGTGATTATTTGTGGTCCAGTTTGGTTTTTACCTATAAAAACCAACTAAATCGATTTTAAAAAAAAACAAACCCGAAACCGAACTGAAACCGAGTCAAACCAACCAGTTTCGGTTCAGTTTTTAATGTAAAAAACTGAGAAAACCTATATTCTTTTTTGGGCTATTTGTAATGGGTTTTTTTAGGCAGTTGGACCACAGGGGGAGGGGTGGTCACTCATATAAGTCACAACCCTCCATTGAGTTGCCTTCTAAGATCAAAAGCTGGAGAATCCTATGTAGTTCGTTCCTTTACGGCTGAGACTCTGGAATTCAAAACCCTCGCCTGTTGGCTTTCACTCTCGGAAATTAAGAGGGGGCAGTCGTGGGTGATCTTGTGTATATGAAGAGGAAAGGCCAACTGGATAGGTTCTGCCGTTCAGGAACACGTTGATCTTTTGTTGAGACTTTAGAGGCATGATTGGTTTGAACTTTCAAATGTCAGCTGATGCTTGAAGTTGGCATGTCTCTGGTTGTCTCATGTCTGTGTTTGAGAGTCTAAGGAGAGGGGGCGGCCGCGGGTGCTAGAGTTAGGTTAGTGGTTTACTAGGCAAATATTTTTTTTCTATTTATAGTATTTTTTTTAATTAGAACCGGTTTAGTTCAGTTTGGGTTTACTGGTTTCAACAGTACAAAACCGAAACCGAATCGAACCAGAAGTTTTTCAAAAAATTCTAATCAGTTTTTTTCTTGGTTCGGTTTTTTCAGTTATTTTTTTTAGTTTTCTCGGTTTAATCAGTTTATCGGTTTTTTTGTTTACCCCTACTTTAAATCATCGAGGTAAAAATAATGATTACAACTGTTTAATCCCCATGAAGCTTATATATCACAATGAGATGCATGAAGGAATAAGATATTTATAGAGATACATCTTGTGACTACAAATAAAGATTATATGATTTAGTACACGAGTATTATGTGTTGGGTCATTATACTAGATCCCGAGGATGTTCCTCCACCTACATACATACAATACAAACAACATATTCAAAATATCATAAGTAATCAAATCTTTTTTATAATTAATATATGTTAAATGATGCATTTTATTTATTTATCTTTTAATTTAACATTAATGTTTTATTAATATTAGGTTGGTTTGTTATCACGGGAAGGTTGAGAGGCTGCAATTGTGCTTTGTAATATTAACAAAGAATACACAGGATATATCCATGCATCTCAGTTGTTCAATGCTTGCTGCAATGGGCTTAATAACTTTGGAGAGATGTTAACTCTTGATGATACTACGACAGAAGATGAGGTCACTCATGCATGAGTAGGAGTAGGATACAATCGTGCTATTAATGAGCCTAGATCATATAGTAGAGGACGTAGACATAGATAAATAGAAGTGTTATGTTGATATATTTTCAAACTTCAACTGCTAAAATCTTATATTATTCATGTATTTCATGTTCTTTTTACATATACATTTATTTATTTATTTACATTCTTGATGTTACTTGTGATTATGAAATGTGAGAATTTGTTATGGTTAGTTATTGTGATTTTTTGTAAGTATTTTTAAGTGAGATAACATTTTGGGTATAGTTTCTAAATAGGAGAAACTCTACTAAAGTTTTGTTAAAATTGAAAAATTTCTTACTCTATAAAATTATTAACTAAATTAAATGTAAAATTAAAATTATATTAAAAAAATAATATCAACAAAACAAACAATCATATTTTAACTATTAATACTCTAAAAATTAATTATACTTAAAAAAGAATATTAAAAAAAGTAATAATAATATTTTTAATACTAATACTTATAATTATACTAAAAGTGTAGGGAGCCTAGACGCCATGTGGTGGTTGGGCTGCACCCAAGAGAAAACAGACCAAGCCCCTAGTGGCGCGATACTGAGACCTGGGGTGGTGCTGCCCATGCACCACGTGGCGTGTGGTGTGCCCACGGCCAGCACCCAATGCTATTTTGGGTCCTGCCCTGCTAGGCCTATGGCTAGCTTGGGCCATGCCTGGCAGTGCCCCAGCCAAAGCATCACCTGACGCTTGAACTGCAGCGCAGAGGAAGCAAGCTAGACGCCACGTAGCGCCTGAGCTGTCTGCCCTCAGGAGGGAACCAAAGCACCACGTGTCCCAACATTTTTTTTCCATAGTAATAGCAGTTTTTTTAAATTTATTAATAATAATATTTTAGAGACTAATACTATTAATTATACAAAAAAATAATAATAGTTTTGAGATCAATACTATTAATTAGACAAAAAAATATATTTTTAATACCAATACTATCAATTATTCTAAAAACATATATTAAGAAATAATATAATAATTTTTTTAATATTAATTATACTAAAAAAATAATATCAACAAAACAAACAATCATATTTTAACTATTAATACTCTAAAAATTAATTATACTAAAAAAAGAATATTAAGAAAAGTAATAATAATATTTTTAATACTAATACTTGTAATTATACTAAAAGTACAGGGAGCTCAGGCAACACGTGGTGGTTGGGCTGCACCCAAGAGGAAACAGACCAAGCGCCAGGTGTGCGGTGCTGAGACCTGGGATGGTGCTGCCCAAGCGCCACGTGGTGTGCTCGCGGCCATTACTCAATGCTATTTTGGGTCATGGCGTGCCAGGCCCATGGCTAGCTTGGGCCATGCTTGGCAGTACCCAAGCCAAAACACCACCTGACGATTGAACTGCAGTGCATAGAAAGCAAGCCAGAAGCCACGTGGCTCTTAAGCTGTCCACCCTTAGGAGGGAACCCAAGCACCATATGTCCCAACATGATTTTTTCATAGTAATAACAGTTTTTTAAAATTTATTAATGATGATAATAATATTTATACTCTTATAAATTTGAATGAAAATAATAATATTTATAATACAAATAATCATATTTTTAATAGCAATAATATGAATTATTATAAAAATAATATTATTTATAACACCAAATATAATAATATTTTAGAGATTAATACTATTAATTTTACTAAAAAATAATATTAATAGAACAAATAATAATAGTTTTGAGATCAACAATATTAATTAAACTAAAATAATAAAAATAATAATTTTAATACCAATACGATCAATTATACTAAAAAAATGTATTAAGAAATAAGATAATAATAATTTTAATATTAATTATACTAAAAAAATAATATTAACAAAACAAACAATAATATTTTTATCATTAATACCCTAAACATTAATTATACGAAAAAAAGAATATTTTTAATACAATTATACTAAAAGCATCAGCAGCCCAAGCATCACGTGGCACTTGGACTACACCCAAGAGAAAGGAAATCAAGTGCCGCGCATGGCAGCCAAAGCACCACATGCGCTCTTGGTCTGCCCCAGCGGCTAAGGCCAGGCAGACCAAGCGCCGGGTGGCGACACGCCTGGCGCCCTGATTTGCCCCCGACCCCAAGACCGGGCAGACCGAGTGTCATGGGATAGCAGCCCCAGGAGGCTTGACTCCAGGCTAGTGCCCCTCAGCCCAACCACACTTCTGCCAAACAGTACAGTCCATAGTAAAAGCTCTCACTATCTACAGTAAATGCATTCACAATACATCTACAGTACAACACATCTACAGTACAACATAATGCAAGCCACAATAAATTCATTTATAATAAATAATATTTCATGTTATAGTAAAACAGTGATAAATTTTAGTTATAGTTAATATTTTAAGTTGACAAAACAAAAATTGAGTCTGACCCTAGTAGAGCACACATTACTAGTGATATCTCAAATATTATGCGGATTATCAATGAATTGCTTTGGTATGGCTGCGAAATTTACCACTCAATGTTTCCTCGGGGACACTATTAATTTAGCAATTGACACCAAATCACCTGCAGTATACAAAATAAACAGGAATTAATTCTAACTCCCATCTACATATGACATATCATCCTTTTGCAACATTTTCCAACCCACAATTATACAGTTTATAATGCTTCAAAGATCTTGAGGTCACTCAATCATGACCCTTTAACAATTCCATTCATCCTTGTATCACATGAAAACCAAAACTTGGTTCTGATAAGCCAAATACTCCTGTTACTCAACTCAAAATATTTTACCTATTATGCTACAATCAACTACTGAATACTATAGAGCTGACAGAAACTGGTCGGTCCCATAAGGGTGACGCAGACTGTTGGGATGTGCTGAACTTTAGTTCCTACCATGCAGGGATTTGCTCACTTGAGAGGCCAGGACTATGGCCTTTGCTTCAGCACTCATCGTCATCCACTCCCTGTCCGAGCGACGCTGATGCTGTCTTGCGTTCTTAGCTCGCTTTGGTGCTAATCGTGTGTCTCTTTCCACAAAGGCAAGTCTAAATTTTTCAGCCAAGGACAACTCCTTGGAGTTCGAAAGAATTGGAGAAACAGGTTTTAATGTAAACCCGCTTGCTGCCCACGTGCTGGGATTAATCTCCTGAACAAACAGATCATCCAGAGCAGTATCTGGAAAAGCTTCTACGGGAATATCCTTTCCTCTAAAGCCAAAGGGTGACCGCTTTGGATTTACTGAAATACGTGGGCACTCAGTTGCCAAGATCTCCAGTGATTCTTTATCAATATTTGGCTGCAAAAGATAGGGAAGTGTGACAAGAGGAAAGAGTAAGAAAGGCGAATTGCTCCCATCTTTGACTTGTAATTGTGCATAAATTACAACTGCTTACCCACACAAGCCAATGCAAGGATTCAGCATTATGACTGATTTCAGCAGTGTCAAGTTCCTCCCATGAATCTCCTACCATATCATCCAGCTTTGGTTTCAACAGAGTCAAGCAGCAGCGTGCTGTGTAGTCACTCCTTGGGCATCCTCTGCAATATTAACTTTGTTTTAAATCTGACATTCTACACCTGTTCAAATGTAGATGATTGCAAGAGATGACGTAGGAACCCTTGAAATTAGGAAATAACCATTTTTTTTTTGTTGAGTAGAAACTTTATAAGATTTAATCTGATTTAGGTGCCCCGTCCACTCACGTGTTGTAAATACTTGAGAATGATTTTTTTTTAATATTGAACTGTAGAAAATATATCAATGCCAGTTGTATTGCTCGTGTTTTCTTCATACTAACAGAAGGAAAAGAAAATAAAAGAATTCGGTCAATTATTTTACATGATGAAAACCTGCTGTACCAAGAAATGAAAGAAGGCAGAAAAACATTTATACCAAAACATTGTTCTATAATTAACACTTCATAAATAGATTTGATGTTTATAGTGAATCTCTTAGTTAAAATAACAGCCCTATATATGTCTTGGTTAGGAAGTTTACCCGCATCTCAATGTTTGCAGGGACTTGCAGTGCTCCACAAGTACAGAAACACTAGAAGCAGTAATTTTGTTGCATCGACTGCACAAAATAGTGTCACATGATTGGTATTTTTACTAAAGCAACGGAAAAGTGATAGCCAGCTGAATTGGAATTAGACAAATTACTGCTTAAAAGAATGAAATAAATTATAGCAAGGAGTATTTTAATAAATATCATGGAGGTCTAATGATAGATGCAAAAGATGTGCTTGAAGAATAAATCCAGGAGACCTAGCATCATTTAGGATCCATCAATCTGTAACAATAGGCCAAAGAGAGAGTCTGTCCATAGTCCAAATGCCTAAGTAGTTTCCTACACTTTCTTCTTCTTTTTTACTTTTTTTAAGAGCCATCTGAAAGTGTAGCTTGTATTACCAATACAAGGGCACTTCCTTCCCCTTGTTAGTCACCTGTCTACACATTCATACTTCCACATGATACCTTTTTTTTATGGCCAATGTTAATGCTAGAAATATGACCCATAAATATCTAGTTTTGAAGCTTTTCTACAAAGAAAACCAATTCAATTGGTCAGTCTTCCCCCACAAACTTTGATCCTCTTTCCTTTTCAAGCATTGCAACAGAAGATCCACTTATCTAACTTGTTCACCAGCAGAGTATGGTAAAAAAAGTCAACAAAATTCCTCCTAATTGCTCAATAAGTGATAACACGCTAAATGTTACATGGTATAGAAAAAAACATGAGATCACAGGCGTGCCTTTTGCGGTAAGAATCTAGAAACCAAGTTGACATAGTGGAAATACCTAAATATATTTAGAAAAGCTGCCCAGAGCACTGTGAGCCACACTAAATGATCCATTATTTTTGGTTAGAGGGAATACTTTCCAGCTTCATACTTATATCTGAACTTCCGTACCTTATATCCACAGCTCGAAGAAATTTACAAGTTTTAGTCACTTCTATTAAACCAGAATCAGTAACTTCCGAGCCAGAAATGTCAAGTATCTCCCAGGAAGTATCAGCTAAAGGAATGATAACCTCATCACATAGCATTTTCCTTCTCCTGGCAATTGCTACAATTGTCATCTGTGATGCAATAATACATCCATAGAGTGTTAGGATAAATGAGCATGAAGACCCACATGCCAGTGCACAATCATTAAAGCGGAAGATTGACACATGTTGGGGAAGCGGAATGTAACCTTGATATGTTCAATCAAATGCATAGATTCTTGGCATTGTATTAGTAAAGTTTGGATAAAATTAACGGACTAACTAGTGTAATTTTCATGGCTGCAAATCCTTCATCATACCAAATGTTCTAAGGCCTCTCAACCTGCCTTTTGAGGTCAAACAGGGCCTAAGAGTACAAGGGAAGAAGAATTCTCTAAGCTCCCAGTATAGAGATTACATTCATATTTTCAAGGATAAATGAAAGAGTTATCAGAACAAAGAGAGAGACAGAAAGGCCTCTAGTTTCTCTTCAATAGATTAGCCACTCTTTTACCTCAAAAAATCAAAATCATAAGGTAGTTTTTCCCTTCTTCTAGGAGAGTGCAGGGCTACACAAGATGTAATCAGGATTAGAAAGAGATGTGTGCGCCAAAATGAGAACAATTGAAAAGCTGTGCAAGCAACATTCTACGTTCTCATATTAGTGCGCATCAAATTCAATTGTCTTTTGTCTAGTTTAAACACTCTTACACACTACTACATCTGGGCATTCTCCACTACGTATGCGAACATCCAAAATCATGACTGGACATAATAATTTACGTATAAGAATTCCTAAGACCTGTTGAGTTATTTATTATTTGGCAAAAAAAAAAAAAAAAAGAAGAAGAGGGAAGAATCCTGTTCTTAATAGGGCATTAAATCCTCAACAGTTGAAAATGTAATCCATCCCTAAACCACCACAAAAAAAAAAAAAAAATGGTTCTAACAAATGAAGCGACAGAGAGATGCTAGCAAAGAGACGGACAAGAAAGACGGCAAATTTGAGAATTTTTTGGAGGCGTAAAGAAATAAAGAGAGAAGCTTACCTTAATATGCGGAGGAAAGGCAATAGAAATGTCACTCAAGTGGGCAATAATATCTTGTAAATTCTTGCCAACAACTCCGAGGCACAAGCTCAATAAACTTGGAGGTTTCGACTTGCCAGGACGACGGCGACGGCAGCTTAACAATCCTATCATCAACCCAATCACACACATGAAAGGAAAAACCCAAGAAATTACTGTAAGAGAGAGATGCGAATTGTGATTAAATTACCAGGGGATTGAAGGGCTGGGGAAAAGAGGGAAGACTTGGAAGGAGTAGATGTCATAATATTGGAATTCAAATCGAGTTTCTTCAAAGAGCTTGTAATTTCTTTCCCCTCTTCCATCACATCCCTTTCTTCAGTTCTTCCTCGACCGGCCTTCCACACACACACACACACACAAAACAAAGAGTAAAGAGAGAGGAAGGGGAAAAATAAATAAAAAAGAAAAGAGAGTGGTATAGCCGTATAGGTTACGTTTATTTGATAATATATTTATTTAAAAAATTAATTTTTGATATTAAAAAAAACAAAAAACAAAAAAGTGAAATCGCGTCCAATCCCAACACAAAACAGGCCCTAAAAAGCCCCAAATCACTGGTTGGGATATTTTGGTAACTTCAGAGAGGCAAATGATACTCAACAGCAACTTTTTGGTTGCTTCCGATCCGTGGGTTTCAAATCCAAGGATTTGTTGAAGAAGAAGAAGAAGTGGGTGAGAAAGCAGCAATATCCTCAGCCATTCTCTTCTAATCGGCTGACTTGATAAACCACATCGAGAAGAACAAGAAAGACGACGGCGTTTTAATAAATCAATGGTGAAGGGAGGAGTGCAAAACCCAGGATTAGCAGCGGATGTGAGTCAGGTGATTGATCAGTTGGAACGGCACTGTTTGGCACCCGACGGATCTCTTGTCTCCAAATCCGCCTTCTCCGACCTCCAACTCGTCAGTGCTATTTACTATTACCACCACCACTACCATTTTTATTTCTGCGTTTAAATGGTTAATAATGATATGATAATTTTTCAGGCCAGAGAGGAGATGTCTAGGGAGAGATTGCGCTACTTAGAAGCTCTGGTACTTCTTCTTCTTCCTCCTCCTCTATTATTTATATAGGTAACCGAGTGTTTTCGAGTGTTATACATATAATATTTAAAAGAAAAATGATTATTATGCAGGCAATTTATTGTGAAGCAATTGCCATGGTGGAAGAGTATCAACAGCAGGGTGTTTCCATGGCTAATCTTGGAGGAATTCGAGATGTCCAAGGCTCGAACAGTTCTCCTCAGGTTTTTTTTTAAATAAAATTAATTTCCCCGATAACGACAAGTGATTTTCAGTTCAGAACCAAAAACACGTTGAAGTAGGAAAAACGCTGAAATAAATAATTTATCAAATTATTCTACTAAATGTTGATCCATGTGTATTGGTTTCATTTTTTTTTAAATAATTGCTTACCGGGATATCCAATATAGATCGAATTCCGGGATAATTTGTTTTTCATTCCTTTTAATTTACTTGTAATTGAAGGTGTATTTGAGGATCTGGATTCAATAAAAGAAACTTCTTCTGCCTACTTTTCATTCTTAGGTTTATGAGACTCTAGAGCACCGCTTAGTCGTTGCAGAAGCAGCTCAGAAATTGAGGCTTCCTCTTATATCGAAGGATGGTGAGATCCATGAGGAGGAAATTGAAAAATGGACTGTAATGTCTCGAAGTTCCCTTGATAGTACAAATACCAGTGTTACCATCAGCTCAACCTCTAACTCAATCAATTATACAAACAGTTCTTCAAACAGCACTGCAAGTGCAGCAAACAATGCCGCTCTTCTTACTAATAATGACTCAACAGAACCTGGAGTTGGTGGCGTTCCTAATCGCTTTCTTGGCATAACACCTGCCTATTTGTGGCAAACTCATCTTCAACAAATGCCATTCATGATGGTATGTTTCCCCCATGGAATGCAATCTATTATAATGCTTTAAGCATGTTCTCTTCACACATTTCACACACACAAACACACTCACACAGATATATTATCTTTCTGTATTATATCTATTTGATATTGTGCCAGCTCTTGTAGGACATTGCTGAATATCAGATGTCTCTTTCATGTGAGGTTGAGGCTCGCTTGAAAGCTAAATGCATTAAGTTAGCTGATGCTTTTGTTGATGATATTGGTAGGTTCTTGTGAATTGCCTCATCCTCCTCGCATAGTTTCACTCTTTTCTTATCATCTACCATATGCATGTTATCTACTAGTGTTTTTGCAATACACAATCTATGACAAGTAGCTGTCTATCTACGAGTCATTGCTTGGGGAGAGGTAGCCCTCTTGATAATGCATAACATGGAGTGTTGCCCTCTAATTCTTGCTTTTAACCATGATGATAATGCAAGTAGAATATAACCTGTTAGTTTGTATTGATGTATGAATTTGCACTGCATTTGGTCTGGGAGATATGCGAGGGGGTAGCAATTTTGTCAAAAAAGCAATGAACTAGGTGCTGTTTTTGGCTCTAGCTCAAGTTTAACGCGGTGGTAGTTCATCATAATATTTATAATTTAGCAAAAGCAACCAAGACTAAATTCACTGCATATTATCGTCCAAGCAAGGCTTATATTCAAAATAAAAGTTTCTCATCATCATTATATGTGTGTTTTGATTGGTATCCTATCGCATGCACCATTTTAATGGTAGTATCATATTGGTATCATATTAAGTAATAAAACTCATGTGTATTACAGTAATTTAATTTGACTTAATATTTTACTGATGCAGATTCAATGCCTGTTAATCAAAATTCAACTGCTCGCCTTCCAGAGAGGTTTGGACACTCTCATTGCTAGTTCTTGAATTTTTTTTCCTTCAATATGGAATGCAGAAAGTTATGTTAATTCTTGATAATGCAATGTTATGTTATGGAGCAGTCCAGTACGGGGGACCACAAATCTTAATAAAATTGTAAGCTATTGCATGTTGCACTCAACTTACTTTTCACATTATCAGGGTCAAGTTGATAATTGAGGAAATTGAGAAGGAAGAAGCAGCCCTGCGAGAGGATCTTTATTCTGCAGATAGAAAATTTGCTGAATATTACAATGTAAGTTGATATGCAATTTTCATGGTTTTTTTTTTAATATTTTTTTCTCTTACTTTTCTTTTTAGTTTTGCTTACTAGCATAATAATTACATGATAATTTCGTCTTGGAAAGGTCTTAGAGCAGATACTTGGCGTGCTTATTAAGCTTGTCAAAGATTTGAAGCTGCAACATCAACATAAATATGTAAGTCTAATTTGAAAAATCAAGACTGGTTTGACTGTTGAATTTAAACAATGCTTCAATCAATTTATTTGCTTTTGCTTAAAGATGTTTTTGGTCACTAAGGAGCTAGGAACATATTGAACCTTGAACTTTCAAGATGCTCTACTACCGACTTCAATTTTTGGGTGGTTTTGGTTCCCCTGTTTGCTTCTATCAGCATCACAACATTTTAGTATTGCTTTTGGTGACCTTAATGATACGTGGACCTTTTAGTATTTATTATTGATGACCTGTAATCTTACATGGAAAAAATATCATCTGTGGCCAAGCACCAATTTAATGGGCCCTAGGAGCTGCTACTCCAATGATGTAAGGTCAGCTATATTAAGTTCAATCCAAACTAGTTTAGTGTTGGCTGCATATGTTCATCTTTAATCAGTTTTGACGTGGACAAATATTCCATAAGCTGGTAGAAATGCTGGATTATTCTTCAACATTTCAACATCATTTGTTTGGGTCCTCTTACCCTCCTTTTTCTTAGTACTTTAATTTGATTGCCATCACTGATGCAGCTTTTCTGTAAGAATTGGATATGGCAGAACCATCTTGGATAGCTTTCCCATAACTTCTCATAAATTAATCCCAGATAGGCATGAGGCACCAGTACGACCAAGGTTGTCAAAAACGCTTTTTTGACACGACACAGAACATACAATATAAACTCGAATCGTAAAATCGCAAGTAAAATTTTTTAACTAAAAATCGTAAAATCGCAAGTAAAATATTTTAACTAAATTGCAAGATCCAGTCAAGTAGTAAATAATAATATAACACAATTAAAATAAAAGTGAAATAAACAATACAAATGTCCAAACACCTTAAAATACACAATTCAAATAAAAATTCATACATGTCCATAGAATTTCATTAACTAAAAGTTAACAAACCTAAAACAAACAATCTGTTGGCGTGTCATGTAAACTAAACACACCCTCATTGCCTTTATCTTCCTCATTATTCCTAAAACATTCATCAAAATCATTACCATCTAAAGGATTATTACTGCTACTACTAGTATCAGCACCGATATTATGAACATTAGTGCTACTAGTACCAACACCAATATTGTCAACAATATTTAAGATAATCCAAACCTCTTTATGGTAGTTAAGAAAAGGCAGTGTAAAGAAAAAGCTACATGAACTTCATTAACCAGAGTGTCAGGGGGACTCTGTCTAACACAATTTTTTTGGGTTTAGGGAAGTCAACTGCTGAGCTTCTTGGCACCGGAACCACAATGAGCTTAACAATAGAAAAGACAAGATTTCTTTAAAAACTCAATCCTAAGAGTTCTTGTTGCCAAAATAACAATGAACTTAACAAAAGAAAAGCATATTTTCATCTAAGCAGTGAATCCCAACAGTAAACGAAACATGACTGAAGTTTTTTGTAAGAATTTACAATCAACTATCCCTAATAATGAGCTGAAATCCTAGCAGTCAAATTCTCAACTTACCACACAAGCAATTTCAAGATTGCACATCGTAGATTCTGTTTCTCCATAGGTTATCAACCAGTATTAGAACATTACACTTGCCATACCTACCTAAATTCCTTTAACATTCAGTTTTCTCTCAAAATTACATGCAAAATATAAAAACCTTAAAACATTGAGAACCTAAACTAAATGCCCAAGTTCTTTCAACCACAGTAGTGAAAAATATTACTTCACAACATCAATTTCAATTGCTTATTCCTTGCATTAACATTAAAAGGAACCTTAAAAATCATTGAGTAGGAGATTATTTTTGTTTTAGATGTCCTAATTAATGACCTATTTAGGCTCTTGGCTATCCACAAACTAGAAACTATCAACTCTACACCAACAAGAAAAAAGATGGCTAAATAAAATTAAACATAGGTAATCTAAATAACATGAAATTCATATAATTAAGAAGCTTAGTTAAAGATAATGGAAAGTGACCTTGACAAGAGTGCAATCTTGGTATGCTTCGTTGTCTATGCGGACTCTGCAACACCAAAACCAGCAAGCAAGATCAAACAGAGCATACAGTTGAGGATCTAGATGCATTTCAGTGATGTAAATTTCCTAAATTGGAAATTGAAAGGTAACAAACAAGTAAATGGAAACTCAAGTTCACAACACACAGAAGTACAACATCGTTAGACAGCTTCAATCGATGGTTAATTAGAAATTACAAGAAACATAGAAGGACTAGCAGCACCACTCCCCCTTTGAGAAAATTACAAATTACAAGAAACATAAAAAAATCTATTCTGCTGATCTTTGCGTCATGAATTTAACAGAACAGAAGCAAACCAATTAATAGTAGAAGATAAACACAGAATACCCAGATAGTTTTTTTTTGTCTCTAATCACCACCATTAGACAAAAAAAACAAAGCTTGGGATTGGGAATAAATTCTTACCTTCGTCTCGCCAAGAACGCTCCGGATCTGGGGAAAGTGATTTCTTAATCTGTTGGGGAAAGGGGAAGGGAGTCAGGGACGAAGGGTGGAGTCACTGGAGTGGAGTGTCGGTCACGGGTGGGGTGGGGATTGGGAAAAGAGAGTGCTGAGTCAGCACAAGCACAACTGAGTAACATATGTTTAAATTTAATGTGAAATCGGGAAAACGTTACGTTTCTAACGTTTTTTACGAGTTGACCCGATTTTATGCGAGTTTGACTGGGTTTGACCAATTTTACTGATTTTCGAGTTTTAACCCTGATTTTACACGTTTTATATGTTTTGACTCGTAAAATCGGACGACTTGTCCAATTTACGAGTCAAAACGCATTTTTAACAACCATGAGTACGACCCTTCCTTGAAAGAATTATTGGCCCTTTCCTATGCTATACAACCATCTGAACATCCTCATTTAATGCACATGTTGCTATTTCACTTTCCAACACCGACTATCATAGGGTGTAGTTGTCAAATTTATTTTGTAAATTTTACCTTTTGCTTGGATTATTTTACTCACATGACACTTTATTTCCACTTAGAGGATAATTGCTTTCTTTAATTCTATAGGCACATCATTCTCAATGTTCTCCTCTTTAGGGAAATCCATGGAAATGCTAGCATTTTAGTACCTTTACCCATGTAGGTTAACAATTTGCTGCTTATCTTTAGCACTGCTAAGGTTGTGAAACTAAGTGCTTGAAAAAAAAATGGTGATTTGAAAAAAAAAATGTATCTCATTTTCATCATATAGAGAAGGAAAAAAAAATCACCTGCTTTCCTCTCACCTCTGTAGTCTAGAAAAACCAGAACTTAAGTTTTCGTTTCCTTCCTTTTATTGATAACAAGACTGACAAAAGCAAAAAAAAAAAAAAAAAAGAACGGTTTTTGACCCTGCTCTCTTTCCCCAGAGACTCACTTTTTAACTAGTTCAAGGTTCTGTCAGTCTTGCCTCAGACAAAAATTGTTTCCAAGCCTGTATAGTGGCACATCGGAACCTGCACTCACCAATGTCTTCAATGGTGTATTAGTTATTACCATATCAAGTGCCAAAATTAAACTCTGCTATTGTTTAGACTTGCAATTGTGGCTCATTTGTTGTTTCATGGTGCTCACATATGTCCAAAGGTGGTTGAATCACTGGGTTGTTATTACCATATTCAAGCAGGTCCTGGCTGGCTTGTTTTTTTCAATGGTTAATTTTCTGCATGCTTGCTTTTAGGATTTCTTGAGTGGATCTAATTCTGAAATCTGGCGCTAGATTTAAATGTGTGACCATCCTTGAGTTCCTTACCATGGATGTTGCATTGGCTGGCATGACCAAGAGGATTATTATAGGAGTATTGATCAGCAATTGTTTACTTGCAATTTGATCTGGGTTTCTCCATTTGGATGATAGTCATGAGATTGTGTTCTGAGGTTAATTTTCTGTTTGATTTGGTTTTATTTTCGTAAGAAGAACATGGCCATGGAAATTGTGGGAGAGAGCACACATGCATGCCAACTGATTAAACCAAACATGTATTAAATCAATTATTTTCTCACTGTTTGGTTGTTGGATTCTTTCACTAAATGACTGTATCCATGTTTCAGAATAACGTGAAAAATTGTATCTTGTGTTCTAACTCGAATAGGAAGTCAGGCTTCTAATGAAAATCAATTATTTTTTCACTGCGATTTGTTTCTATTAGCCAGTCCTTTTCTTTTTCCACCATGTCTAATAACATGGGCATCAATGTGGAGAAAATAAAAGCCACTTAAGCACTTTAAATTGTTTTTAATTTTTTTTAAGTAGACTATCTTATGTTTTTAAAAGTTTTAAGTAGACTCCCATATGTCTGCTAAGTGTGTTACTGACATGGCCAGCTGGCCACATGATGCCACAGCAGCATAAGAACAATTTTCAGTAGGATTAATCCTGAATTTTTATATTAGATTTTCTTGCTGATGGAAGCTAAATGAAGTCTTGGGGTAAGGAAAACAAAGCTCCAAAAGCAAGGTGGATGGGAAAAATTATCTAAAGTTCAGGGTCCAATTTGCTGCCAAAACTATCATTGAATCAATTTGATTTCATTATAATTCATTCGTCTTCCTACTTAGATGCACTTCTAAATCCATTTTCCAACTTTTTTATAGGATGAACTACAGAAGACTTGGTTGTGTAAAAGGTGTGAGACCATGAGTGCAAAACTAAGGTTTGTTATGCTATCTGCTGTTTAGATTGCCATCCCATGAGTGCAAGAGGAGGAAATGAACAGAAATGTACATGTCATACATGATACATACCAGAAATCAATGGCTATTTCTTGTTACCTTTTAGCTGTGATGCAATTCTGGGTGATGAAATGTTAACCTTTGAATTTTATAATTATCATCTCAGGGTTCTGGAGCATGTTCTCCTTCTTGAAACTTATACTCAGGAGTCAATACCAGCTCTTCATAAAATAAGGTACTTGACAATGACACTCTTTATTGTCTGTGTGTTTTGTGTTTTAGTACTCTTTACTAGTTCATTACTGTTTTTTAATCAATCTTATTTATATTTCAGGAAATATCTTGTCGAGGCCACAGAAGAAGCTTCTATTGCATACAATAAAGCGGTTTGTTTCGTTACATCTCTAACAAAGTTGACCACATATTATCTGGATCATTGCTTGCTCTAAGACTGTCAGACATGAAATTTGTACACTCCTTTTGTGTTTGTGCATGCTATGTAATCATCCTATGCAGATATCTAAATCGCTTCTGTGACTTACAACTTAAATTCATGTCCAACATGATTCTTATGATGACTTAAGAGATGCTGTGTAAGGATCTGCATTTTCCTAATAGTGCATGAATTCAGAATATCATTTCTGGCCAAATACTTGGAAATGTTTTGTTCTGTTTCTGTCACCACCGTTTTGTGGGTTATTCCCCCATTATATCCCGGTCTTCAATTTGAAGTTGTGGCCAACTTTCTTACCAGGTTACACGCCTGCGTGAATATCAAGGTGTTGATCCTCACTTTGACACAATCGCAAGACAGTACCATGATATTGTAAAGGTAACACCAGTTTGCATACTGCCTTTGTTGTCAAAAGTACTTTCATTGATCTCATGTCGGCCTCGTCCTGCAGAAATTGGAAAACATGCAATGGACAATCCATCAAGTTGAAATGGACCTGAAACGGTTACCAGATCATCCAAGAGCTTAAATTGGATTTATTTCTTGACTTCTTAGTACTTTTATAGGCCAAGGACCGAACCAAGTATCAATGTTTGATACCTAGTCTTTTTGTCCTTTTCGTTTTTGTCAAATTTGTATTCCCTGGTCAGTTGCATTGCCAGGATGTAGAATAACATGCTCAACAATTAGCTATAAAAAGATAATATTGGTTCACAATTTTCTGGGATAGAGATTTTTGGTTCCCCCCCCCCCCCCCCCTAATAGTTTGTATTTGGATGGAACATATTGCTTGGATGTCCAGCTGGTTGGGTTTGTATTTGGATGGAACATATTGCTTGGATGTCCAGCTGGTTGGGATTTTCTATTGTTTGCTGCTTTAATTCGGTGGAGGCGTGTGGTTTGTGTGCTTTTTTTTCCCGCCATTCTCATAGTTGGTCAATTATACTATTCATTGATTTTTGGGGTGTTTTAGGAAAAAAAAAAGAAGAGAAAAAGAGTGCACTTAGGTCTTTATAGAATTTTATAGATGTTTTCACATTAAAAAAATTAAAATGATTGAAAAAAAAGTATTTGATACAAGAATCATCTTGCTTGCCATTCCAGCTACAACAATGTATTTTGGGTATGAGACGACGACGTGTTGTTTGCCACGTCAAACAAAACAACGTGTTCCAATTGGCAAACATCGATATGTCCGAGTGGCTAGGAAGGGAGGCATGAGAACTATTGAGCCATGTTGGCGCAGGTCCAGATCCTTCCTCCTTTTAACACGAGAATAATTGTAATGCTTTTGCCTTTTTTACGAGCTCTCCATTTTCTGTGAGGGTCTAGCAAGATCTTGCCATTCTTACGATGGTGATTAGGGCAGTGTTCCTTGTTCTGACTCTAAGAAGAAGCAGAAGAAGTTGAAACGGGTAAAGGGAACAATACTCACGTGGACGGCTGCGAATGCTTCTTCATTAAAGGGGTGGCGCGTGGCAGAGACATCTCTTTAGAGTAAAAAGGGCACAGTATCATATCAGTTCAAGGGGGGTAAAAATTAACAAGTGGAGACCGACACCACATTGGAGAAGAATCCTTGCCAGCCAGTTACAATCTTTATTTCAAATTTAAACTCTATGAATTCAGTTAATAAATTGGGAGGATGGATCAGCAGAGGAGATAAGAAATTGCTTTGAAGCAAATCACATTTACCTTACCGATGGAGGCTCTGCTCTGGAATTTCCCGGTTTCGTTAGTTCTGTATTAAAACAGGGAAATTCCAGACAAGTTGACGTAAACCGGCTGAGGTTCATCTTGAGGAACCACCTCATGCCCCTGGTTACCGTTGACAGACCTTATGGGAGAGTTTGGTGGGGGATTCATGGGCCTTTTCCCTTGATCCTTAGATAACCAGTTCATCCTAGTTGTCATCATCCTCAACTACTGGACAATTTCCTCCAATGTATTTTGTTGGTTTTGTTGATTTTGTTGCTATAAATCTTCTTGTTGTTTCATTCCTGCTACTGTTTGTATTAGTTGTGAAACTCTCGTGTCTTTTGTCATTGTTTTGTCCTAAGAACTCCTGCTCTGATACTATTTGTAAATACCCTGGATTCTTTTATTTTCTTGGGGTATAAACTGAAGAAAAATAGTTAATATGCTGATGTGTTTTTATTGAATTGTAATTGGAACTGCGAAATGAGATTGGGAGTTCTGAATTGGAAAGAACAAAATTTAAAAGAGCAAATTAAATTAACAAATCCTAAACTAAAGGCTAACCAGTTCTTCAACTTCCATAATACACCACCACAACAGGCTATTTATCGGCTGTTTTCACATGGAAAGAGAGGCTATGCAATGGTACCAAGTAGGGATGTTCAAAATAAACGATTAACCGAGAAAACTGAAGAAAAATTAACTGAAAAAACCAAACTGAAATGAAAAACCAATTAAACCGATTGTCAAAACCATAAATTTTAACAGGTCCAGTTCGATTTCAGTTTTGAACCAGAAACCGGCACAAACCAAACCGGACCCACTAAAAGCTAAAAGTTACACAAATCTTTGAGGTATAAATAGTTAAACTGTAACCTAACCCTAACAGTTAATATAACCTTCCTGCCTGCCTCTCACAAAAAGCCGCCGCTTGCCCCAAAAATATTCTCAATCTTCTTCTCGATTAATTTTCAATCTTCCTTTCCCAGTTTCCCAATCTTCCTTTCCAGTAGGTTGTTGAATGAGCTTTCAATGTGAAGGTCACATTTTTCAACGTCACATACACATCCAAAGATTATAAGCCTATGTAACTTGAAAATTTATAGTAGCTTGTACTTGCTATATATACTCCATAGGAGAAGAACAAAGCTACCACAAAGACAATATCTTTGCGCATCTTTGTCACTTGTATCTTTTTTTTGTTCTCATCTTTCCTCCCTTTTCATTTGTAGTTGTCTTTTTTGTGGTAAGTATTCGTGGTAATGGCTGAGATCGATGGGATTAATGGCAATGGAAACCATGGAGGAGTTGTTTTGGATATTAAAGATAATTATTCTTCATCTAGCTTCATCAAGGAAGTTTCTGTCTTGAACTTCTCCGTGCCTTTCATGCAAAAGGGTTGTCAAATCTATCTTCTTTCTGTGTGGTTATGCCTGTGTTTTCTCCTTGCCATATGAAAAATTCGGATGATAGGATTAGGTTTCCCGGTTTTTTTGCCAAAAAACCAGATTTAACCAAACCGGACCGGTTCGATTTGAACCAGTTTTCGGTTCGGTCCGGTTAATATTTCACAAAATTAATGTAATTCGGTTCGGTTGGTTTTTTAAGTCTAAACCGAACCAAACTGAACCATGAACACCCTTAGTATCAAGCATAGTTATTAAACCCGGACCGGTCTGACAGGTCGATTTGGGACTCGGTGACTGGATCGGTCCGAGTTTGTCAAAAGATAGGCTGTGAAACGACTTGGCCAAACCCGGTCGACCCATGACCCAGGTGAGACCTGTTGTTTTTTTTCAAATGTGGTTTTTCTCCTATACTTTTTTTTCATATTTTTTTAGTTGGTTATTAACACTTTTTAAAGTTCACTATATAAATATTAGAAAGTGTTTTGTTTTTTCAATGTGGGATTTGAAACTCTTTAGTATATATACTCTATGTTCACAAGAAAAAAGTTATGTTTTTTTAATGTGAGATAAAATAAAGTTATGTTTTTTCAATGTGAGATAAAATTTTTTTTGTTTAAATATTTCAACTTAAAAGGATAACATGATATAGTTTTTAATGTGGGATTTGAAACTCTTTAGTATATATACTCTATGTTCACAAGAAAAAAAATATGTTTTTTTAATGTGGGATTTGAAACCCATTAGTATATATACTCCTATGTTTCCAAGAAAAAGTTATTTTTTCAATGTGGAATTTGAAGCCATTTCATATATATACTTTATGTTTCCTAGAAAAAAGTTATGTTTTTTCAATATGGGATAAAAAACCTTTTGTTTTAAATACTTCAACTTAAAAGAATAACATAATATCTTTTCAATGTGAGATTTGAAGCCCTTTAGTATATTTACTCTATGTTCACAAGAAAAAAGTTATGTGTTTTCAATGTGGGATAAAAAAACTTTTTAAAATATTTTTTAAAATTTCATTATTTACAACATGTACATTCTATATTCACATGGATTTTTTCTTAATTTTTTCATATGAAATATTAAAATTTTAAATATATATTTTAAAATTTTCCGGGTTAACCCACGAAACTCGGGACCCGGCCTCTTAGCTAGGTCAGCTCCGGGCTGTGTTTGATAACTATGGTATCAAGAACTAACAAAAAAAAAATATTCTCACAAGTTAGGAGACTTTTATAAAAGCTCTCCAGATTTGTTTTAGAGCAACATCTTATGATGACCCAATGGAAGCCCTTATTAATATCAATCAAACTTCAACAGTAGAGATCTATAAAACTCAAGAATTCTTTCAAATCAGGTCAGAGAATAGTCTGATTCTCACTGACTCAACTATTTTTTAAAAGGATTAAAGGAGAAGATTAAGATCAGAGTATGAATGTCAAACCCCCAGAACCTAACAGCTGCTTATAGGTTTGTCAGAATACAGGAGGACAACTTGATAGTTGTTAGAAGATCTTGAAAACCTAGCTTTACTAGTTTTTAGGTTTGGGATATAACACAAGCCCAACCTAAGGTTGAAAACAAATAAGTTGTTCTTATACAAAAGCTCACTCCAGCTCAAATTAAAGAAAAAAAGAGATAAAAGGGGCTTTGCTTTAAATGCGATGGTAAGAGGGGGTCGAGGCATAAGTGTGGAGATTTAAAGTTGTTCATGATAGAGGAAATGAAGGAGAAGGCTGAAAAAAATCTACTAGTATGATAAGAGATCTTATTGATTTGAGGGACCCAAAGGAGGAAGGCACAAAAGAAGTAGGCATATCCCTTTATGCTATCATTAGAAATCCGAATCCTAAAACTATAAGGGTGGAAATTAAACAAAATGGCTATAATTTTATGGCCTTAATAGACATAAGGAGTACATATAACTTCTTACATCCAAGAGTGTTTAAAAGGGTTGGGCTAAATATTTCTAGACATAAGCTCATTGGAATGAACATTATTGATGGTTCAAGGATATAGAGTGAGGGAAGCTGTTCAGATGTTAAATTATTAATTTAGGATGGTTAGTTCATTACACAAGTCTACATTATTCAATTGGGTGGCTGTGATATCATTTTAAGAATCCAATGGCTCAAAAGTCGTGGGCCAATTCTTTAGGACTTCACGGCCTTGATAATGGAATTCCAGCATTGTGGTAAAAAGGTTTAGATTAAAGGTATGAGGGTTGAGGTTGAGGGGTTGAAGATAGACCATTGACCAACATTTTTATAAGAGATGAGAAGGGTAGCATAAGGCTTTTTTTTGCAGGTTTGGGAGACGAGTTTGGTTCAGAGTGAGATTCCAAAACAATTTGAAGACATGTTGCTAAAGTTTGAGGGAGTGTTTCAAGAACTAATGGGGTTGCCGTTAAGCAGGTCAAATGTCAATTTTACCAGGTTTTTTGGCTTGTTCAATTCTCTCAGCCACTATCACCATGTTAGTGAAGTACTAGGTTGGAGCACCTATTAGATGATCAAAATAAGGGTCTTTGAAAGTATTAGAAATAGATTGATTATTTCTTTCTCAATTAGATATGGATTAACTTGAACAACCTTTTCTCTCCACTGTTGAGCATACTCTCAAACTTATTTATGACTTCCTTTCTCCAACACTAATAAACTAGATTTGTTTAGAGCCATGCCCATGTTAAATTTGCATTGCTTAATGAAAGCATGTAAAAGATCCTTCCAGCTCTAGGTTTGTATGTCATTTAGCTTTATATACCAGCTTAATGCAACCTCACTCAAGCTATCTTAAAAGAAGTGCATTAACAACTTTTTATCATGCATAACTTCTGCCTTTTTGTTGAAATAGAACTTAAGGTGAGTGGTAGGGTAGTTAGTTCCAGTGTACTTTATAAACTCAGGTATACATAACTTCTTTGGTACAACCATATTTGGGACTAGATACATCTCGATGGCTTGAACAGGATCATACAAATCAATGCCTTCGATAACCCTTACTTTTGCTTTCTAATGCTGCTATCTTATCATGATCAATAGAGGATTTGTCTAGTGAGATTCATTAGCAAATGCATCCACAACTGTTGGGGTCGATGCAAGTATTGTTTACTGCCTAAATGCTGTATTACATCGGGGTTCCTAACTCTGTCCACCCATCCTTTCTTTAGGCTGAATTGTTGCCTGAGTCTGGACAAAAGTCATAGGAAAATTAGACAGGCCTTCACCGAAGATGTTTTTGAGCCTTTACTTGAGAAAGCTAGTGAGGCAGGCCATATTAACCTTTAGAGAGTCCAACTTTTTTTGGAAGTGGGCATCACGGTGAATGCGTTCTTCATCTTCCATGTTTCTCTGTTAAAGCCGGGTGTTGTAAACCCTGTGGATTTGAGCTTTTCAGGGACTTATATTTCAACCAGGATATGCACACGTGACATTTAAGACACCAAAGCATAATGCATGAATACTTATTGATTAGTACTTAAAAGTGTATTTTTATCAAGGTTTTATATCATCATTTTGCACTTGAAGTATCAATATCTCCTTAACTAGAGCATGTTTTATAATAACATGTCTAATAATATAAGATACCTTTAATTTATGGTAAATGTTCATCTTAAATGTAGGCCTACCACATAAATCAAAGAATTGATTGATGAGTTTAACTACTGAAATTGAGAAGACAAAGAGAGGGCTAAGCTTAGAAAAGAGATGTTGGTTTAGTCCAAACTGGAACACCATTCGGTTATTGGATCATAACTAGAGCTGTAGAACTTGGATTTAGGTCTAGTTTATATGTATGAAAAGCTAAGACATAGGCCTAAAACTTTCATGAAGAGTCCAAGATTCAAAAGGACCGTTTTCAAGTTCAAATTGTAGCAACAACAGAGAAGTCGGAATCTGTCGTGCAGCCTAGACACTATTCAGTGTTCAGCCCATATATTGAGTTCTAGGAGTCTAAATGCATTGATTCTTATTTTTTTTGGAAAGCCGAGATAATTTTCCAGAACTTTTATGAAGACTATCTGCTCCAATTCTGATGTTAGCAATGATGTTTTCTGCAGACAAGAAGATAAGAATGGTTACAAAGTCAAGAGGTGGCTACCCACTCAACAATTAGTCATCAAATTAATAGTTCTGAATTTTGACCTATAAAAGGAGGCATTTGCCATGTATTTAGGCATCTTGATTTTCAGATCAAGATCATTTCCTTACTTGCTTTCTTTCTTTGTAGTTTTAATGTTCTAGTTTTATTTCATGTTATAGTTTCATTAATCTCTTGTTTATGCCTTTCATTTTCTTTACTATACTTATATAATCATGTTCTCCTCTTGTTTATTCATGTTTTTCTTCTTCATTATGTTTAGCTAAGTTTATTATGTCAAGGTGAAAAGGTTTCACTAATGGTGCTAGGATAAGTATAATATAAACTCAATATGGACTTTAATGATTATATCCTTAACAGCTTGCTATTAACATGTCTTATCATTTTTATCTTATTAATTCTTAATACCTTACTTGTTAAATGGTTAATCTAAATTTGTGTTGTATAACACTTGGTACAACAAATGCTCGACACTTTCATAGCCAATTGTATGGTATAACCTACACCTGTGCTATGAAAGGAGCTTGATTTGTTGTTAACATAAGTTAGCATCATGAATTCCTGACAATATTTAAAAGTTTGGTGTTACTTGAATAAGATAATTAATATGATCATGTTAATAATTTATAATGAGCTATTAATGACAAATCATCCGATTTGAACCTCCTTTGTGTGTGGTTTCCAGTTGAGTAATAAAAAGAGTTTATATTATACTTATTTGAAATATCATTAGTGGATCCTCTAACCTTGACAACTGTTTTTATCATTGTTTAATCTTTACATTAATCTTACATCTCTAAATTCTCTTTAACTCATTATTATTATTATTATTATTATTATTATATAGTCAACCTCCCTGTGGTTCGATCCCAGTCTTGCCGAGTTATTTATTACTTCGACACTCCTGCACTTGGGATAAAATATCAATCTTTTGATCGTGTCACTTATGGACACAAATGTATATACACGTACATCGAATATGGATTAACCTGTTCAAAGAGCTAATCCATGATTTATTTCTTAAATACGAGAAATAATCAGTAGTCTAATGAATTTTTAAATTTTCCCTAAGTCCTCATCTCATTTAAATCCCATACACATTAGAGTGTAAAAACAAAGTGGGTTTGGGCCCCTTTCATTAAAAAAGACAAAATGGTTTTTATGTGCAGTAATTTCCTGGTCTTGGTCTTTGGGCAGTTCCCCTAAACTAATTTCCTATACTCAAAATAGGTTATGAAAGTCATGGTCTTAACTTGATTAAATTCTGTAGAATTCAGGATTTTTTATAAGGTCTGCATTGTTGCAAAATGAATTATTAGAGAGTCAACTTCTTAAGAGCAGGTTCTAGTCATTATATAAGGAGTAGGCTTACTACTTGGTCTCAATAAGGTCTATGATATACCCAATGACTACCTTTCATGAAGGCAGTATAATGGCTTACAAGGAATGGTTGCGACACAATATGACCACCATTACCAAGTAAATGCTCAGCTCATAGTTAAGTGTTTCATGAATCTGAACCATGACTAAAAGTCAGGTGGCAGACCACTACTCCCCCACCTAATCTAGAATTGGGTTTATTCTTAAAATTAAAATATGTGAAGGCATTAATCTATATCCGATGTACTTATGCACGAGTAGTATGTAAAAAATGCATGATAAAATTAAATTACACAGACTAACAAAATAAACAGGACATCGAATGGAGGAGCTGCCTTCTGGATTAAAGGATTTTTGGGTTTAATAATAAAATTATGATTTGATGGAGTCGCCACCTAGTTCAATGGTCACTAGAAAACCTATGGTTTACAAGAGTCTAGGTAAGGGGACTAGTTGTGTAAGGGGAAGACATATCACCCTAGTGCACCTTACCCATAGTAAGCTGCATTGTTGATTGATTGTTATTCCAAGTTATGTTTCCATTTATTAGTCTCATCTAAGGTTCATGATAGATCTCCGTTCATGAGGAAGTTTCTACCTTATCAAGTTAAATCATAATCGTTCTAGAAAACTTACGGTCTACAAGAGTCTAGGTATGGGGACTAGTTGTGCAAGGGGAAGATATATCACCCTAGTACACTCTACCCATGGTAAGTTGTATTGTTGATTGATTGTTATTCTAAGTCATCTTTCTATTTGTTGGTCTCATCTAAGGTTCATGACAGATCTCCCTTCATGAGGAAGTCTCTACATTGTCAAGTTAAATCATAATTGTTCTAGGATCTACATTTTAGCATCACATTTATTTCCTAATTGGTTTCTTTAATATAAGAGGGTACACTTTACAATATAATTTTATATTCTCAAATAATAAAGTTTACAACTATTCCTAATGTTTATTGCTATTAATTCATTTAATTTAATATCAGGAGTATGCATTATATTGTAAAATTCATACCCCAAATATTAATTAAACCAATTAATTTTTGTGATATTTTTAAAATTTTAGCCAAATCTTAATGGATAAATAAACTAGTTACGATATCCATTTTGTATTTTTAAAACATGATAAAGATACATTTTTTGTTTGTTTAGAAAATATACATGAAAAAATTTTAGAAACTAGCCATATGCAATTAAAACACTTGGTTAATTAAAAAAAATCATCATTTTATCTTTTTTTAACACATGCTAAAAAAACATAAAAAAATACAACCACACTGGAAGATTCAAGGATTGTAGGAATAGTGGCGACATATGTGCTCTACGCGCCACTGGCACTACCGGCATGTGGAACCAAGCACCGTTGCTGTTGAGAAAAAATAGGTGGATCGGGATCTGCTCCTTCTCATTCTTCCTATGTTGGCGATGAGAGCTACCATCACCTGTAAAACCAAGGAAAATCCACAAGCAAAAACAATTTCATCTCTTCTATGCAGATATGTATTTGTCATTTTAGGAGGAAAGACTAACTTATGAAGACCAAGGGCTTAGGGTTGATGTCAACAGGATTAATGTTGGTATGTTGTTTTCGGGTTAAAGGAACTATTGTTGTAGAGGTTGTGGTGTTGGTTTACACAATAAAAAGGATCAATGTCCTTTGTTTTATGGAGAAAGAAGGGGGCTATCGGTTTTAGGTCTGAAAATAAAGGAAGGAAGGAAGGAGGTAGCACTAGTTAATGGGTGTTGTTGGTCCATAATCGGGTTGGAGAGGAAGAGATTACTACTATAAATGCGGTCTTATTGTTTATTGGTGTTCAGGGGAGGAGAAAAAATCTGCTGGCTTCAACAAAATGAAGGAGAAGAGTTGAAGATGAGTTTTAGCCGTGTGTGGGTTGGTAGTGTAGAAAAGGTGGTTGCTGGTGTTGTTGGATGGGTTGTCACAAGGAAGAGGGAATCGTTAATGATGGAGCTGTTAGGTGGTGCTGTCGTGGATCAAAGGCTGGGAACCAAGAGGTCACGGTGGTAGGCTCAGTTATTGGAAGGTGAATTAGAGTTAATTATTTGTGTTTTTTTTTCACCTTCTCTTCACAAGGGATAACGGGTTTGTATTTTTTAAATAGGGGGAGAAATATTTTATGTGCTGGTGGCTATAGGTTTGTGTATGTTAACAGTAAAAGTGGCAATTGGCATTGTAAAAAAGGGAACACGAAATTGTTTTAGGCATTTTTTGGCATTTTCTTCCCCCGCATAAGAATCTTTCACTATTTATAGGTAAAAATTTTATCTTCTGAGATTCTTTCACTCTTTATAGCTAAAAACTTTATCTTCTTCCATGTAATTGCTTGGTCCCCAAGAAACCTAAAGATTTGATCCCTTATTTTCTTCCTTTTCACTTTTTGTCTCATTTCCCATTTATGATTTTATTTTTTATTTTTCTTATTTTTTTTAATATGGCAACATCAATGTTAACTCAACGAGAAGAATTAATCAAAGATTTTGAAATGTGCGTGTTAATAACTGAACATGTTGAAAACAATTTTTTTGAATTTTGAATTCTTTTGAAAAGATGATGAAAAGGACGCAAATACATCAAGAACATTTTTTTTTATTTTAAAAATATTTAGAAAATATAGGGAGTAAAAAATTGGATTATGACAGAGTATGTGAAGGAATTGTATATGAATGATAACGATTTCGCTAATGTATATCATGCATGTGAGAATTCGGATTTTGGTAAATTTTATAGACTTGATTGATATTTGATTAAATAGAATAGATTATGTGTGCCTATGAGTTCTATATGTGAATTACTTATTAGTAAAGCACATGACGGTGGTTTAATTGGACATTTTAGTGTCACAAAGATTTTAGATGTATTCCATGAACACTTTTTTTGGTTTAAAATGAAAAATGATGTACAAACAATTTGTGATAAATGCATTACATGTAGAAAAGCAAAGTCTAAAGTCTTACTGCATGGCTTGTATACCCTTTTGCCTGTACCTAAGAAACCTTGGATATATATTTCTGTGGACTTTGTTTTAGATTTACCTAGGTAAAAAATATGTAAAGACTCTACATTTGTAGTTGTTGATAGGTTTTTTTAAGATGATGTATTTTATAACATGTCATATAATAAATGATGTAACTAATACAATAAACTTGTTTCTTAGAGAGATAATACGACATTATTGGGTTCTTAGAAGCATAGTTTCAGACCAACATGTTAAATATCTTAGCTACTTTTGGAAGGTTTTATAGAGAAAGTTGGGAACTAAGCTTTTATTTCTGACTACATGTCATCCATAAATAGATGGTCAAATAGAAATAGTAAATAAGACTTGAACTATACTTTTACATACTATTATTAAAAAAGAACCTTAAAAGTTAGGAAGATTGCTCACCATTCATTGAGTTTACTTATAATCATATTATACATTTTACTACTGATTTTTCACAATTTGAGATTGTTTATGTCTTTAATCCATTAACTCTTTTGGATTTGATTTCTTTACTTATTGATGAAAGGGTTAATTTTGATGATAATAGAAAAACACATATGGTGAAGGCACTCTATGAGAGTGTAAGACAACATATCGAGAAGAAGAATGACCAATATGCATCCAAGGCAAATAAAGGGCATAAACATGTTATTTTCCAACCAGGTTATTAGGTATGGGTGCATATGCATAAGGTGAGGTTTCAGGCCCATTAAAAAATCAAAATTGCATCTGTAAGGAGATGGCCATTCTAAATCCTTGAAAAGATTAATGACAATGTTTACAAAATTGATCTACCAGGTGAGTATGATGTTAATGTTACTTTCAATATTTTTGATCTCTTTTCGTTTGATGTAGTTGATGATTTAAAGTTAAATCCTTTTAAGGAGAGAATGGATTGTACAAACTAGCCTACCAACCTAAAGGATTCAATAGAGGTGTTGATTTTGTCAATCACAAGGTCAAAGGCCAAGAAGTTAAATAGGGCACTAAATGAGCTTGTTTAGCATAATTGAGCCAAAACTAACTTCAAGGAGGCTACAAAATATATAAAGCAGTCTATAATCAACCTAATCTAAGTGCAATAAAGGCCCAATTCTTCGACAAATGGGCTTAGGGTTGATGTTATGATGACAACCTTGTTTGAACAATTAATTCTAACAATACAAAGATATTTTGGCAGAATATTTCAGGATTTTTAATATTCTAAAAGGAAACAAACATGAGCTATTACAAAGATTTCTATGCTTATTTAGGAGAGATAAAATTAGTTTTGGGCTGATTTTTCACAATGTACAATTTTACGCTAACAAACATAATTTTCAATTCAATCATTAGATTAAGCTGCAATTTTACCAGAGATTTTCAAATGTCTTATTTTATGTATGATTATAATATTAGGTCAATCAAACATCAAGAAGGCCTTGCAATAAGGTCTAGAACTTACTGTATGAGACTTATATTAGTTTCTTAATTGATTTAAGATTTTTTTTTCTATTTTATTTATAACTCTTGTATTATTTTTTTCAAATTGTTTTGAATGTTTTTTTTATTATTATAAATAGGATTATTTAGCTGTATTTAGTTTTTTTTTACAGACTTTGATTTCAAAATAATATTGCTAATATTTGTGTATGATGATACTCCCATTCTTTCGTTATCTAATGAAGTGAATTTGACTTATCAAAGAAAAATTGATTTCATGACATCTTTTTTATACTTCTCATTCATGATTCACTAATCATTAGGTGGGGTTCATTTAAATAATTTTGGTGCCTTGGTTCAAGTAATCTTTGTGTCACATTTCTTATCAAATTTGATTTTTTACTTTCTAGGATTGTGTTGATCTTAATTGTGGGTTATGTGATCAATATCCATGGGGTTCACATCAAATTCTTTGCTAATTGACTCTAAATAAATTTAAAAAATCCTACTCGAATTTGAATTAATAACTTTAAGACCGCTATCATTTGCGTCCTTTTAAAAATGTATTACTTAGATTCTAGAAATTCAACTTTAATAGGCCTGATATGTAACCATTACATTTCAATCCAATACAATATTGACTAATGTTTAAGCCATAACCTACATATTCCAATTCAATCCAATATTGTGTGGACCAAAATCCAAAATCAAATTTGGGAGTAAACAATGCCCTCCTATATGGTATCTTCATATAAAGATGGGATATAAACTTTACTTAGAAGATGAGAGCAATGGATTTCATTTGGAGAAGCAACAAACAATCCAACCAAGTTAGATCACTTTGATAACTCTTCCATAAAGGTGGTGGTATTGTATTTAATTTGGAAAAGAAACAAGCACTCCAACCAAGTCAAAGTAGTTCAATAATTCTCATGTAACACCAATGTAACCCAATCATCACAATAATTAAAGCTGATCTGATTGACAGTTCATTCGTAAATGAATGTAATTCGTTCATCACTCTAATCTAGGATGATTAGATTGATAATTCATATATGATACCAATATTACTTAGTAACCATTCCAATTCAATCCAAACGAATAAAATTGATAATTATATGTCATACTAATGTTGCCCACTCCAATAACATAAGATATCACCCCAATACATTGTGGTCCAAGTAGTATTTCGAAACTAAAAAACTAATGTTACCTAGTTTATTAACATCAATTGCCATCCCAATACATTATGGTTTAAATAGTCTTTAGAAACTAAAACGCCTTTATGACCTGGTTGTTGGGTTTCCTGAAATTTATACACGTAGCGGAAACGATAAATTTAAAAATTTGTTAGGAGTCTCAATGATCATGTTATACAGATTTAGAGTTGTTTAGGGTATATTTGAAGTTTACCTAAAGATCTGAATTTCTTTTTGGCTTTGAATATATGCTTCAAAGCTGGGTTGTCGCAAATCTCAAGTCATCCAATTGTCTGGCCTCTAACGGTAATCCACATGAACCATCAATGAGAAATCTCTTAAATCCTTTTAGGATAGAGGGATTGGTATACCTTAGAGTACTAGCTCTTTTCTTTTATGTTTGGGTGTTTATGTATTGTACTCTTCTCACCTTAAAACTCTATCCACAGGAAATAAGAGGCAAAACTTTCTATTTATAAGAAAACCTAAAACCCTATAAATGGAAACATATCAATTTTCCCTTTATATAATATCATATAATTATTTTAAGCTAATTTTAGAAAAATTTTCAATCAAGTCCCTACTTAATTTTTTTAGGTTTAGAATTGTAATTTCCTGTATAAATTACACTATACTCCTCAATTTCAAAAACTTATTTATAATCAAGCCACACTTGATTAATCATCCCATTTTAATTTTTAACCAGTGGTTCTTCTGTGTATGGATTAAATAAAATAGGATTGAATAAATTAATTTACTATTAATTCAACAATTGATTGATTTATATTTGAAGATTAAGTACAATGTTTAGAAACTTGTCATGATCCCCTAAATATTAGGAAAATCATAAGTGGTTTGACTTAACCTTTTAGAGACTAGTTTCTTGGTATAATTATTATCCCTTCATCAACAATCTTTTGATTTAGGCATTATAGCATGAAGTGTGTCTACTATATCAAATCATGTTTGTTCTTAACACCATAATCATTGATTTTTTGAATAAGACTTGAAACTCTTTACAAATCTCATTCCACCTTGTACAAAGATTTACAATCAATATTATTTAAGAACATATGAAATATTTTTTCTAATTCACTAAGAGTGATGAATCCTCTCTCAATTACTTAAATACCTTCATATAGCTTATGTTATGTCCAATATCTGCCCATCTGTTACCTTTAATTAGGACAATGTGTAATAGGATCAAAACATAACACTCCCTATATAAGATAATTTAGTGATCTCAAGTCTAATGATCACTTACAAAATCATCACGTGAGCATCTCCATAGACACAAGTGATCTCTCCATTTGGAATTCTCATATGAGTCAATTCAATGAACATATCATTTGACAAGCACCTATACATTAGTTCTAGGTATCCCTCATACCTCAACTTATGAGAATAATTGCTTTTGTTCGCAAAGAAAAGAACATAATATGTGTTGCTACCCAATTTTTGACCTATGTTTTGATAAATTTTCAGAAAAATTCAAAAATAGCAAAAAACATTGAAAATCCAAAAAATATGTTTTTAATACAGTTGCATCGTTTTTAGCATTTTCAGCGTCGTCTAAAAAGAATTTAAATTTTCAAAGGTCTTTCGAACGCGTTCAACTTTTAACGCATTAATTTTAAAATCATTGATTTTCCTCATTGAGTCGACGTTGATATTGCTCGTTTTCAAAAATACAAAAAATTAAGAAAAATCAAATTTACAAAAAAAAAAGAAAGTTGAGGAATCAATTTTGAGGCCCAAATAATATTTTGCCTATGTATAGGGAATTTTGAATGTTGGAGGGAGAGACAACACAAAAAAAAAAAGAGCAAACCTAAAAACTTTTTTTCTTCACTTGAAACCAGCCGCTCCCCCTGGCCCAAGACCATTTGATCCCTCTCTTTCGGCTGAAATTGAGGGACTCAGCCCCCACCCAGGGTCTTCTTTTCCTTGTTTCCAGCCAACAATGGAGGCCCCTCTCACAAGGGAGAACCTCTATTTCTTCTCATCCCCAGCTACACCAAAGAAGGGGGATTTTCCATTTTCTGTTCCCCACAGCAGTGGGCAGGGACCCACGGTCCCCAGTCCCTCTTGGCCCTCCCGCTAGCCACTTCTTCCCCGGAGAGGAGCTAAACCTTCGGCCCCAGTCACTCTCCCCTGATCTCACCAGGGCTGTTTCTTCACAGCTGGTTTTCCATCAGCCACTGTGAACGCCATCTCCAGCCGCTGCCCCATTTCAACAGATCTTCCCTCTCAGCCTCTCCTCTCCCAGCCGGTTCCACGGTCTCCTCCCACTCCATCTCTGAAGTCGACCGCCACCTCCCCCCAGCCTTTCCCCTTTGGCTGCTCTTTCTCCCTCAAAACAGCCACCTGGAGACTCCCCACCGCCTGACCTTCCCTTCTCCTCCGGCCGTTGCTCTCCCTGCCAGCCAAGGCAGACCCAGCGACCCCTTCCATCTCCATTTTCCCTGCAGAACCAAGGACCCTCACGCTCTCCTTCCACCTCCAACAGAGCCGTTCCCCGTCTTCTCAGACCCACAGTCTCACTCACCATACAGCAGCAGTCCCCTTCACAGCCTCCTCCCACCGAAGAACCCAGCGGCAGCCGACAGCAGCAGCACCCACAGACGCCGTCCCTTTCCTCGTCTCCAGCTCCTCCCCACTGACCGGACATCCACACCCATCTCCACCGCAGCTTCACCCGGCTGACCACATAGAACCGCCACGCCCACAGCCACCGAGACACAGTCGCCTGATCTGCCACCTGAGGAAGAGAGAAAACAGAAGTGAAATAGATTTGAAAAAGGAGAAGACCGAAACAGATCCGAAAAAGAAAGAAAAATTAAAATCAACTGCATGTGTTGTGTTCGGTTGCTTTGTAGGTCATCGCCGGCGTAGGGAGACTGGGAAGGAGAAGCCGATCCGGATCCCCCCTGTTTCTAGAGTTTCTTACGGCGGCGTGTGAACCCACGCGCCGCCAGTGACGGTAGCGCGTGGGAAGACGCGCCACCGCTGTTTATGCTGTTCCAGAAGGGCTTCCCAGCATTGTTATGGATTTTTGAGGGGTTATATTGTAATTTTTAAATTGTTTAATGTAATATTTGTTTAGTTTGAATTTTTATTTGTATGTTGAAAATGTGGATGTAAAAAGAAAAGAAAAAAAAGAAAAGAAAAGAAAAGAAAGATAAAACAATGATAGAAAAAGAGATGTGTGTGTGTTTGTGTATTTTTTTTATATATGTTATTGAATCAAGGAAAAAATGAATTTAATATTTTAATTTATATGCCCAAATATCTAAAGGACAGATAAAAATCATGTTGTATTTCCCATAAAAATGTAGAACATGCATCTACATATATTTTGGGAACAAATAACTGATTTATCAAAGCCTTAGAATTGGGCTAAAATTTTATTTTTAAAAACACATCAAGTCCACGAAGCAGCTTACCTCAGGTAGGGTGTGTTAGGGGTGCTAATACCTTCCCTAACCACAACCAGTCCCTTTCCCGTGAATCTCTGACAAGACCAGTACATCAGGTTTCCTAGTAGCCCTCAATAAATTACTAGGTGGCGACTCCAACGAACCAATCAAATCAACATAACGAAAAATCACCAGCCGATGCCGCGCAGATTTTTTTTGACGTGCGACAATATGTATCAGTCTCAACAACTCTAATTAATATCTAGTCTTAATAGACTATTGACCAATAATATTTTAGGAACAATGCTTTGATGCAATATGAATCCTATAATTATATTTTTGTCCCAATAACTTTATCTTTACTCTAGATTTATTAATCAAATATTTAATTCATTAACCAAACATTTTATGAATATTAAAATAAATAAGCCTTAATTAATAAATTAAATATATTTAAAAAAACAAAGTTAATATCATGTGTAACAAATTGATTGGCTACAAGGCATATACACTAACAATCTCCATTTGTATTAAAGCTAATCACTCATATATCAAATACCATATTACTTTACTTGACGATAATGCTTTCACTAAGATATTGGCTTAGTATGAGGGTCTATAGGGTTCTTTTCAGTAGTTACTTGCTCTATCTTTATATTTATCTTTTTTATGATATTGCAATAAATTGGAATTGTTTGAGTATTTTTTTAGATCATTGATGAGACTTTAGTTTGTTTGCTTATACAATAACTCCATTGTTATCACAATATAGGGCTACTGGATCAACAATGTTAGGAAACACAATTAGTTCATTAATGAATTTCTTGACCAAACATCCTATTTTGTTCCCTCAAACATAAAGGTGTACTTAACTATAGTTGTAGAATCTACTTTGGTATCTTATTTGGAACTCTTCGAACTTACAACACCATTATTTAGAGTAAAATATAACAAGATTTGATTTTCTATTTTTAATATCTTATTGAAAACTAGCATCCAAATAACCATGAACTACTAGTTCATCCCCTTCATAGACCAAAAAACATTCTTAATTCTTCTAAAGTATTTTAAAATATTTTTAATTATGTTTCAGTGACTCTTACCTGGATTAAATTAGTATATACTCATTATGCTCAAAGCATAAGATACATCTAGTCTTGTATATAACATCACATATATTATGGATCTTATATTCGTAGTATGTGAAAGTATTTCCATCCTATCTCTCTCAACTTGTTTTATAGGGCACATATCCTTGGAGAGACATATCATATGCGAAATATGTAAGTATCCTCTTTTGGATTCTTTCATTTTAAACTGTTTCAACATCTTATCTATATATATGGATTGAGACATCCAAACAACCTTTTAGATATATCTTTATAGATCTTTATTTCCAATACATAGGTTGCTTTTCTCATATCTTTCATGGAAAAATTCTTAGACAACCAGATCTTTACTAACTAGAGTAAAGAAATGTCATTTTTTATTTAATAATGTCATCTATATATATTGCTAGGAAAACAACTTTAGTCCTATTAACCTTTTATAAATACAAGGCTTATCCACTTTTTATTTTTATTTTTATGAAATCAAACTATTTGATTATTTCATCAAAATGGATATTCCAACTCCTTGAAGTTTGCTTAAGTCCATAAATGGATTTTTATAGATTGCATACTTTATTGAAAAATTCTTTAGATTCAAAACTTTCATATTATGTCATATACACATCTTCTTAAAGATTCCCTATATAGGAATATAGTTTTGACATCCATTTGCCAAATCTTATAATCATGTTATGTAGCTATAGCAAAAACAATCCTTATGAGTTTTAACATAGTTTTTGGCAAGAAGGTTTCATCAAAGTCAACCTATTTGTTATTGTTTGTAACCTTTGTCAACTAGTCTAGCTTTGTACATTTGTACATTGCTTTCCATGCCAATCTTTCTCTTAAAGACCCACTAATATCCAATAGGTTTTATCCCTTCAAGTGGATCAACCAAGGTCTCTACCTGACTAATGTACATAGAATCCATTTCAAATTTCATGGCCTCAAGTTATTTCTTAAAATCAATAACATATATTGGTTTCAAATAACTTGTAGGTTCATTAAGTATGAGCAACTAGTCATTTTTAGCTTTTATGAGAAGTCCATATCTCATTAGTGCATGACATGACCTACCATATTTGTATAGTTCTTATGTTTCTTAAGCTTTAGGTTGAACATCCAATGTTATAGCCTTAGATTTAAGTTTTATTTGTATGTTAGTTTGTGGTTCTTGAATTTCTTCAAGATTTATTTTTCTCTCACTACTCATTTAAAGAACAAAGTTTTTATCTAGAAAGGTAGCATGTTTCGAGACAAACACGTTTTCTCAACAGGATGATATAAATAATATCCTATAGTTTTTTTTTGGATATCCCATAAACTTATATTTATCTGACTTCACTCCTACATTTTCAAATACAATTCGCTTCATATAAGCATCACATCTCAAATCTTTTAAGTATGATAAGATTGATTTCTTACCATTCTATATCTCATATGGAGTCTTATCAATAAATTTTGATGGAACCCTATTTAAAAAGTAAATAGTAATTTGTAGGGCATAACCCTAAAAGAAAGGTGGAAGGTCTATATAGCTTATTATGGACTGCACCATATCCAATATGCTACAATTCCTCCTTTTAGGAGATGTCCATTATGAGAGAATCTCATTCTCTTTTATATAATCTTGAAAATTTTGATAAAGTATTCACACTTCGATCCGATCAAATCATATTAATACTCTTTCCAATTTATTTTTTAATTTTTAATTTGAATTTTTTGAACATTTCAAATGATTCAGACTTTCATCAAAATCACATGACCACATCTAAGATGCTCATGAATGATGTCACATGTGTATCCATCTATGACATAAATCATTATTGGTCTATATATATCTGTATGTATAAGACCTAATAATTCACATCTTTCACTCTTCGATATATGGTGTTTTGGTTATCTTACCCAATAAATAAGATTTACAAGTTTCATATACTTCATAATCAAAAGGATCAAATATCCTTATTTATGTAACTTAGTGATTCTTATTTTGTTGATATGACCTAGTCTATAATTCCATAAATAATATGGATATTGATTATCTAATTTGTTCTTCTTGCAATTTATATTGAACTTGGACATTTTAAGATCAAATATATACAAACCATTTGTATAAGTACTAAATCCATAATAAACATCATTATTATAAAAGGAACAATATTTACCCTTAATAATAAATTTAATCCATTAAAAAATGGATACAATGTTTCTAGAAAGTGTTATAATAAAATAACAATTATTAAGTTCTAATATTAGTTTATTTGACAAATTTATTGTAACAAACCTTGCTTCATTACCAACTCATAGGTTCATTTTACCTGTATTCAATCATAAACACACTTGAAGAAAAAAATTCAATAAGCTTTTTAGTATTCATGGTTGTAAGATAATTTTGTAATTCCTTTTTTAATGGTTGTCCTTGCCACAATGATGACAAGTTCCCTTATCATTCTTGATGCCCTATGTAGACTTTTATGCTTGGATTGCAAGACCAAGTCAATGCGTAACTCATAGTCCACAAAGATCAATTGGCCTAATATCTTAAAATAGCCAATCATCCTTAACATTTAGGTGTTCATCAAGAAATCCTTTGTCATCTTACTACATAACAATTCCTTAAAGGGTCTCATACCTCTTAGTGCATTAGCTGCAACAAACAACTTTTGAGATGCATAATTATTATATGGGCATCTACATTCTCATGTTGTTTAAAGTTCAAGTGAAATGCTGGCTAACATCACACATGTAGCCTGCTCATTGTCATCAATATGACATTGAAAATCAGTCTTTTTTTTTTGTTATCAACGTCTTTGTTAAGAACATGAGGAATTGGATTTTCAAGAATATATAACATTCTTTCTTGTTTGAGAACAATTGTCACATTTTGATATCAGTCCAAGAAGTTTGGTTCAATCAATTTATTAGTATTAAGTATGCTATATAGGGATATATTTATTTTTACTCATGGTAATGTATCAACCTATTCATATAAAGATAACGAGTATTGATTTCATGCATAAATATTTATAACCAAATTTATATAAGATCTTTAATTATAATTTTATCTCCCACTATTTTCCTATAAATTAATAGCCCTCACAATTAATTCAAGAAATCTTGCTTAGATCTCTTAGTGGGCTAGGATCCCATTTAATTTATGTGACCTTAAGTAACTTAACAAATCACAATAAATTAAATGAGGTAGATTACATAGCTTATCAATCAGATATGTATATGACTCCTAGATCAGTTGAGTGATAACTTTTGTCTAAGCATATCATATATGTTTTGCCTAACTACTGCCTCTAATCTTAAATGATCATAAGTAACTTATCCAAATCATGTAAGTTAATTAATTATGACCTAATTTTATAGAATTAAACATATTTGATTACCGATAACCTTGAGTAGCTCAACAAGTTATCCATAAATAAAACTCTGGTTTTCTGCATATAAAACCAAAAGGCAACAAATCATATTCTTAACATATACTTAATATATTAATCAAAGATTTGTTATTTTAATTAAGTCTTATGCCATGGCATTAGTGATATATCATACATAACAATTATATATAAACAAACACCCCAATCATGCCATTTTAATTATATGATTATGAACATATCTAAACTAATTCACTCGAGCTATCAAACTTAGGTAACTGTTGCAAATCTTCATATTAAAATTTTATTTAATACAAATTTTATTTGAAAAAAAATTTTCAAAACTTAATAAGAAAATTAATCATATTAAAATTTTTATTAACATCCTAAACTATTTTTGGATCAAATAAATTAAATTTTATGTCTTAAAAACTCTCTTTATTTTAGAAAAACTATTTATTTAAAAACAAAAATATTATTTCATTAAAAATTTTAATTAAATCCTAACTTAAATAGGATATTACAAAACATAAAAAAATCTGAATGAAACATTTTAATTAAATTCTAATCCTATTAGAAAAATTAATTCTATAATTAATTTAATTTGTTTTTCAATTTTAAAATATAAAATCAACATTTTATATAAGGAGGGGTATAATCATAATTCTATCTCTAAAGCAAAAAAGTAATAAGGAATAAATGACAGGGATAAAATCATAAATTACACCCCCAAAACCTTTTGTGATTAATTATAAGTGGCAAGGGTATAATAGTAACTATATCTAAAAACTAAAAAAAGGCTCCAAGGGTAGATCGTAAATTCTTTGCCTTCTTCATCTTCATGCTACAATAGCTGCTGTCACTACTGTTGATGCGAGCTACCAACGCCAATTCAATTCCCTTCAAGGAGAGTGGCTGGAAGCCCCTACTAGAGATTTGTAGTTAGGAAATGTATGTCAAAGATACATTATTATTATTGTTTCAAAAATAAACTTACATTTTCATTGGACATTATACATCATGAGGTGATTTGTCAAGATTCAGGGAGCCTATAGAGTTTGGCATGAAACAATGAGATTGGTAACTGAGGTCCATTCTACGGTAGTTGAGGGAGTGTTTATAGAGTATCGACTATGTGCACAGGTATCGCAATGGTGCGAGTGACCCCTAGAGGAACTTGGCGAGTATGAAGGCATAATACTCTCCTGGAGGTTATTTTGCCCAAGCTTTTTTTGGGAAAATAATTTTGAATTGAAATTAATACCAATAACAATTAAAACATGTAACAAAAAACCCTAATTGTCTAGAGATGACTCTTATACCATTGTTGAGTTTCCTGAAACTCATACACATAGTAGACTTGGTAAATTTAATTTTTTTTGGGAGTTCTAGGGATCCCGTTAGACAAATCTAAAGTTTTTTAGGGTTTATGCAAAGATTACTTGAAGATCTGAATTTTTTTTCGACTTTGAATATATGCTTCAAAACTGGGTTATCACAAACCACAAGTTGTTTAATTGTCCTGCCTCTAACGGTAATTCACATGAACCACCAGTGAGAGATATCCTAAACTCTTTTAGGAGAAAAGGGATGCTATACCTAAACTCTTTTAGGAGAAAAGGATTGCTATACCTGAATTCTTTTGAGAGATATCCTAAACTCTTTTAGGAGAAAGGGATTGCTATACCTGAATTATTTTGAGAGATATCCTAAACTCTTTTAGGAGAAATGGATTGCTATACCAAAACTATTTTCTTTTGTGTTTAGGTGTTTATGCACTGTACTTTTCTCACTTTAAAGGGATGTTATAACTTTTAGGAGAAATGGATGCTATACCTTAGAGTTCTAGCTGTTTTCTTTTGTGTTTAGGTGTTTTTGCATTATACTCTTCTCACTTTAAAACTCTATCCACAGGAAATAAAAAGTATAACTTTCTATTTATAGGGAAATCTAAAAACCCTTTTAATGATAAAAAATCAATTTGCTCCTTAAATAATATCATATATTTTATTTTATTCTAATTTTAGAAATTTATTCAATCAAGTTCCTAGTTGATTTTTTTAAGTCTAGAATTGTAATTTCCTGTATAAATTACACTCTACTGCTCAATTCATAAAACTTAGTTATAATCAAGTCATACTTGATTAATCATCTCATTTTAATTTCTGATCAATGATTCTTATGCGTGTGACCCATTAGTTTTCCTAATAAGTTGGCCCAAGTATAAATCACAATCTTAAATAAAATAGGATTAAATGAATTAAATAAATTAACTTATTATCAATTTAACAATTGATTGGTTTATATTTGGAGATCAAGTACAATGTTTAACAACTTGTCATAATCCCTAAAATATTAGGAAAGTAAAAAATGATTTGACTTAACTTTTCAGTGACTAGTTTTTTAGTGTAATTATTATCGTTTCATAAAAAATGCTTTGATTTAGATATTATAACATGAAGTGTATCTACTATGTCAAATTATGTTTGTTATTAACACCATAGTCATTGATTTTTTGGATAAGATTTGAAATTCTATATAAATCTCACTCTATTTTGCGCAAGGATTTACAATTAATACTATTTAAGAACATATGGAATAATTTCTCTAATTCACCAAGGGTGATGAATCCTCTCTTGATTAATTAAATACCTTTATATAAAATATCTACCCATTCATTACCCTTGATTAGGACAACGTGTAGCAAGATCAAAACATAACACTCCCTATATAAAATAATTTAGTGATTTCAAGTCTAAGGATCACTTACACAACTGTCACGTGAGCCTTTTCATAGACATATATGATATCTCCATATAGAATTCTCATACGAGCCAATTCATTGAACATGTAATCTGATAAGCACCTACATATTAGTTTTAGGTATCTCTCATACCTCAACTTATGAATAACTACTTCATCTAACAAAAAAAAGAACATAATATGTATCAGTCTCAACATCTCTAATTAATATCTAGTCTTAATAGAGCATTGATCAATAGTATTTTAGAAATATTGCTTTGATGAATAGAAATTCTATAATTATAACAACTTTATAATTTTCTTTACAAAACAGTTTTTTTTTCCAAAATACTTTATCTTTACTCTAGATTTGTTAATCAAATATTTGATGAATATTAAAGATTAATAGTTTTTATTGATAAATTAAATATATTTACATGAACAAAGTTAATGTCACATGCAACCAACTGATTGACTACAAGACATATACACTAACACCGGTATGATTGAGTTAATATAAAATTCTTCTTTACTACTTTTTTCAATTGTAAATATTAAACTCCACACCTCTTGGATTTTGGATCATTGATAAAACATGTATGGAAATGGAACCAACAATCAAGTGAGAAAACTCAATTCTATAGAAGGAATTGCTCCAACTTGCTTTCTAAAATTGGATTTCATGCACACCATTGAGGTGTCATTTGATCTTATTCTATTTGACATGAAAATTTGAACAAGTTATGTATGATTTCTTAGGTTAGGATTGTGTTGATAATTCCATGGACTAAAGAACGTGGTCTCACTATAATTACCATTCCATCAAACCAAAACTTATTATGCTAGATTCCCCATTTAATGGCCTCGACATATTCTTGATGTTCTTTTTTTTTAAATCCACAAGATATAAATCCAAGGTTACATTGATATTTTAAATAACTCATATATTTTACAAAATTATCTGATTAATCTTTCAAATATGATAGCTCATGATACTTATGAAATGGCTTCTAAATCGGACTTTGATAACGCCATCAGGATTTTAAACACCTGAATGGTCTTTGTCTTCATAGATAAATTCTATAGGGCATATTTATTGGTGGTAGTTAAAATTATGAGCTTTTATAAAAGATCTCAAACACTATTCCATTTCTAGCTAGTCCATCAACTCCATCCATCATCAATTTGGCCATGTGACATTTATCCTAGAAAACTCATGGACGATATGATGTGTAGTTTTGGACATAAGAAATTCAATCATACAACCTTCATTGTCACAATTAGTAAATTGACTAGTGCTAGTATCTCCATCATATAACCAAAACACTCGAAGTTGATAAGTGATGAAGGTATCCACGTGTTAGAGTGAATCAAATCACTTTCTAATAAAATTCATAACAAAAAAAATGTTTGGAAATTTTAGATCCCAATAAGTCAATAGAAAGAACTCTGATGGTTTCAAAAACCCCCCTAGAAAAATCTGACATAATGACATTTGAAGGAAACATATCTTATTTTTTTTATACCTTGGTAATTATAGAATAAAGTAAATTATTGAGAGCTACCACATTATCAACCAAAACTCTCAGAATGGGGAATCCCACAAAAGTTAACTTCAACATGGAGGTTTTATATGTTGAAACATTATTGGGGTCAACCTAATAAAGGTCAACACTACTCCATCTTATTGCATTTTGAAGTCACAAGTACCTCATCAATAGATAAAATCACTGTTTCCTTCTCTTTTTCATTTTTATCATCTTTAACTAAAAATGAAGGTTGGCTAGATTTTGTCTTAAAGGAATATAGAATGAAAAAGACCATATTGATTATGTATGTTCTTATCTAGGATTGAGAATCACTCATATCAACTTTTTTCTTAGATGGATTGTCATTCTCTTTACTTTCTTCTTAATCTATGACTCTGATAAACTCCTTTGCAAGTTTAGGAAATAAAAAATTAAGGAGTCAAAATCTTTAGTTTGCTTTGGACTTTACTTATCTAGTTTATTCTTTAAACTAAAAATCAAAAGGACCATGTTTGGTTTCATTTATCTAATAATAGGATGAGACTACTACTCTCTTGCTCTAGTCAATACCTGAATTATATGATAGTTTTATTTCTTTTATGGCTCAACCTTCTTCTACATTCTATCATTTTGATCATTTTTATATTTGAATATGATGAGTCTTATAATGGTATTTGGTGACTTGATATGAAAAGCTAAAAGGATTGATAACTGATGATGTTTGGTAAGTCAAGTGACTAGTAGTTGTGGTAGTAGCAGGTAGTACCTAGTAAATCAGGTGACTGATAGCTGGTATTTGTAAGAGGTCCTTTTTTGATGGACATGAGAACTCTCTGATCGTAAAGTCAGTAACTTTATAGAGAGAGAAAGCACAATGATATTTTAAAGAGATAGACTCTAAGAATATATATTCTAAAAATATTGAGAGTGAAGAGATTGTGAACCTTTGACTTGAAGGATTCATGGTGTATTTATAACCCATGAATCTTATCCTTTTTGTGGAGAGGAGGGGCTGAAGTGTAATTTCATCCTTATGATATTTTGAGTTGTATTCTACTTAAAATAATACATATTAGATCAATATAAAATAATGAGGAACTCATGTGGGGTCCGGAAAAAATTTCCTAGCAAGTGTTGGGCTCGAGCAAGGTGCTCAAGCCTATTAGAGGTGAAAGTGGGTTCAGACGCATTGTTTGGACCCAAACATACTGGGCTCAGGTGTGACAACTCGAGCCCATGAAAGTGCTGGGGTGCATGTCCAACACCCTTGGTGGTGGGCAGCACGCCTAGTGCATTGCATGGGCATACATGTGTTGGGCGAACGCCCAGTGCACTGTATGACAACCATGCAGGGTGCATAGGCTAGGGCTACTTGCCCGAGCCCATGTTCCTGGTACGTGGGACTGGGCTCTTTACCCGAGCCCATGTTCTTTAGGTGATTTTTCAGGGTTTTTTTAGAGGATTTATTTAGGTCTATTTTAAGGGATTTTTGAGTCTATTTTATTTAAATTCATCAATAGCCCCTTAAGTCGACCTTACTCTTGATTGGATCCATTTTGGGGGATCCATATAAGGTTTCATAAGGAGCCATCCGCACATAAGCTTGATAACTGTTATTGTAGGTAAACTCTACAAAGTGGCAAATGGTCCTCCCAATTTCCTCAAACCCTAATACACATGCTCTTAACAAATCCTCTAAGGTCTTAATTTTTGTTTTAGATTGCCCATCTATTTGAGGGTGGAAAGCAATGCTTAAATTCAATCTTGTTCCTAAGGTATGTTGTATACTTGGCCATAAACAAGAAGTGAACCCGAGGTTGCGATATGAAACAATTAACACTAGTATCCCATGCAATCTTACCACATCGTTCACATATATTTTAACTAATTTATCGACTGAATTTGTTATCTTCATATGTAAAAAAAAAACTATACTTGGTCAATCCATCGACTATAATCCAACGATATCATTGCTTTTTTTTCCTAAGCAAACATGATACAAAATCCATAGTGATGTTACACTTTTAGTTGCTAAAAAATACCATAACTAGCCACATATTTAGTTATCTCATTTTTCATATTTTTCCATCAGTAAAACTCTTTTAAGTCTCAGTACATCTTAGTGCTACTATGGTGTACAACGAACCTCGACTCATGGGCTTTTTATAACACTTCTTCTTTCAATGCCATGTTTTCATGTAGATATATTTGTCTTTCCATTACTATCATTCCATCTTCTAAAAACTAGAAAGGAGTTTCAATCCCTAACTTTAATTTGTCTCTTATTTTACCAACTTCAACATCTTTTGTTGAGTTTCTAACACTTTATCCTAGAGCATCGACCTTACTCTTAATTGAGCTATTAAAGAGTGCTCAAGCCTTGTTTCTATATTGGCATTAATTTTTCTAAATTCTAATAATTCTTTTTCATCATAATCATTCAACTCAGTAGTCACTGCTTTATTTTTGTGATTAAGGGCATCTGCAATAACATTTGCTTTTTTTGAATGATAGTTTATTACACAATCATAATTTGATTAATTTTACCCATCATCTTTGTCGCATATTCAATTCCTTATATGTCATCAGATACCTCAGAGTATTATGATCTATAAAAATTTAAACTTGAGATCCATATAAATAATGTCTCTATACTTTTAAAGCAAACACCACAACAATTAGTTCTAAGTCATGCACCAGATAATTGACCTCATAAGGCTTTAACTGTCTTGAGGCATAAGCAGTTACTTACCATGTTGCAGTAATACACAATCCAGACCTTTCTTTGATGCATCATTATAAAACTATAAATCTTTCAGTTCCCAAATAAACTGTTAACATTGGGGCAATCGTAAGCCTCCTTTTCAACATCTGGAAGCTCTTTTCACCTCTTTAGGCCATTTTCATTTTGTCTCCTTTCGAGTTAATCAAGTCATTGTAATTGCTATATTGAAGAATCATTCAATGAATCTCCTGTAATATCCAGCTAACCTAAGAAAACTATGAATTGCAGTTACATTCATAGGTCTTTCCTACTTTGATAATGCCTCAACTTTCCTATGATACACAAATATCCCTTCGAAAGATATGACATGCCCTATAAAAACCACTTTCTTTAACTAAAGTACACACTTACTTAGTTTAGCATACAATCGATGCTCCTTTAAAATCTGTAATACTTGTCTTAGATGCTATTCATACTCCAAATATAAGCTAGAGTAAACCAAAATATCATTAATAAACACCACCGCAAACTTATCCAAATATGGTTGGAAAACCCTATTTATCAAATCCATAAACACTATAGGATCATTTGTTAATCCATATAGCATCACTAAGAATTTGTAATGTCCATATCAAGCTCGGAACGCACTCTTTGGCTTATCCTATTCCTTCATGTTCCTTAACCCTTAATTGATAGTACACTGATCGCATGTCTATCTTCATACATAACCATTTCATTCCTAGAATAACATCAAAATCATGTAACTCGAAGAGTATTAGATATACTCTCATCTCATACCCCTTTATATCTATCTGAATTCCTTTAAACACATGATTAATATTTATATTTGTGCCTAAAGTAGTACTTCTAGTAAACCCTTTTTTTGCCCTACATTGATTGTTCCCTAGTTTCCATATAAGTTTATTTGTAACAAAGGAGTGTGTAGCCCCATAATCAAATAACACATACATAGGCAGAAAATTTAACTATAATGTACCTACCACTATATTAGGAGTAGCCTTAGCCTCTTCATGTATCATACATAGTACCATGCCCTAAGTCCTAATGCCCTAGGCCCTATCACTATGAGCTCAAGGTTGGCCTCTACAACCCCTGATCCCTCACTGTCTATAGTGACCGATTGTTGTTGGCTCTAAGTCTATTGTTACTGTTGGCTCTAAATAAACTCATTCCTCTGAGGGTAGGTCCTTGAAAAATATCCCTGACACCTACAATAATAGGACCTTTGGCCTAAATATGGGCAGTCTATGCTCTCCTCTACAAATATAGCACAATCATGGTGATGCAGAACAATACCCTGAATACTTTTGCCCATACTAAGCATATTACAGATAGATGATCGTCTTCTGCTATAAAGCTCCTCTGTTGAAACTATCTCTTGGGTTTGACTACCCTCCAATCGACCCTATATTAGCACACTGAGAAGATCTAGTTGTTACTCATCCCATTTCTAAACTACCAAATTGCCCTTTGCCCTTTTTTAGAATAAGAGGTCTACCTGAAGAATAATCCATATCTTTCTGTTTGCCAAACCCAGACTGACCCTCTTTTATACATGCCTTTAGGGCTTTTACCGCCTTGATGAGCTCTATGGCTGTGTCAAACTTAAATGTAATTAGCCTTTGTCTCAATTCCTACCACAATCCATCTTATAATCTCTCAATCATGTACTGTTCAGTAGGAACATAATACGAAGCAAACATGAAGAGGTTATAGAACCTTCTCTCATAGTTAAGTACTCATATGTCTCTCTATACCAAGGCTAGGAATTCCTTCTCTTTCACCTTATACTAATATGATAAATAAAACTGATTTTCAAATTGTACTCTAAAATTAGTTCATATCCATATTCTTACAGGTCTTATCGATCATACTATATCCCACCAATATATACTCTATTTAATAGTAAGTGAGTAGCATAGTTCACTCGTATATCCTCCGTTACGTGAATATGATCTATAATATTCTTAATTGTACGAAGCCACCTGTAACATCCCCCATTTCTGGGATAAAACAACAATCTCATGTCAATAGAAAAACAGAGTAGTTAAATTTTTTATATATATACATATTCATGGTCTTCGTATTAACATCTACCAGAATTTCGACGGAGTCCCCCCTATACCGGAAGGTCCCAAGTTACTGACATGTAACCTGTTTACACTTCTAACAGTTCACATCTAATAACTTAATTCCCGACCCAATCATCCTGGGTTTCAATTCCACAATTATACTCACACCTATCAACCATAATATTTATGATATGCATTATATAAGAAAAATATCATTATGGGTGGATAATTTAAATAAATATAAATACATAGACATGAAAGATGGTTATATAAACTACAGCGTTAAATTCATCCAATCAAGTTTAAACATTTATTATACAAATTAAGTTATACAAACATTTTCATGTTTACAAAATACAAGGGTATACTCCCTAGAACCTAGATTTCAAGAAGGGAACATAAGCTAGGATCTACTCCTGTCGTGCATGCGATGATCCTGAAACAAAATACATATTATTGCAGGTGAATATCACAATAAATATAACAATATGAATATCTAATAATTTCAACAGGGTAACATGCATTCATATTTCATCTACTTCTCCCTTCTAGTTTTTTTTTTATATTAAAATCCCTTCCTTATTCAAACTATTGATGACCGTTCCCTCTGCCACTATCAACCTTCATTCCAGACCTTATAAGATCAACGTGATTACTTTTGCTTATCATATTATCGACACCAATTTCACTGGTATCGTCATCACCACCCCATAGGAGTCGATATAAGGCGATCCCTTTACCCGGGATCCTAACATGCACTAATGTATGCTGTCAATACATGGTGATCCCCTTACCCGGGATCCTAACATACACTGAATGTATGTTAGCCAATACATGGAGATCCTCTTACCCGGGATCCTAACATACACTGAATGTATGTTAGCCAATACATGGAGATCCCCTTACCCGGGATCCTAACATACACTAAATATATGCTAGTCCATTCGTGACGATCCCCTTACCCGGGATCCTAACATACACTAAATTGTACGGTAGCCAATACAAGGTGATCCCCTTACCCGGGATCCTAACATACACTCAATGTATGCTAGACAATACATGGTGATCCCCTTACCCGGGATCCTAACATACACTCAATGTATGCTAGACAATACATGGTGATCCCCTTACCCGTGATCCTAACATACACTCAATGTATGCTAGTTTATGCCTCAAATCACACTTCTTATATTTCCTTTGTTAGTGACAATTTCATCACTTGGCAATTCACATAACAACTTTTCACCTTGAATACACATTCATTCAGTAATTCACATTTCACATCAAAAATATATTAAATCATGGAATTTAACTAGAAAGCATAGGTGTGAATCACCTACCTGCAATAGAAGCTCTACTCGTGCTCCCCTGCTGCTGCTGTTGCACCACGTCTGTGGTCCCTCCTACAAATCACAGGTTTATCTCATAAATTTTCCTCACTCAAGGATATGTTTTATAATAACCATATCAACAACCAATAAGTCTTTCTTTTAGTAATTTCTTAGTACTTTATATTTTTCTCATTTCACTCATTATTACTGTCTTTCTTTTTCCAATCCTAGTTATCATTCCTTTCTTTATATTTGGACTATCACTGTCCAACTGTTACTGCCTCATTTTTGAACTATTACTGTCTAATCTCTCCTCAGATTTTTAACTATATCTGGAGTTATGGAACTCCGATTCAAGCGAAATTTATGGCGTTGGAAAGGTAAGACATGAGGCTACAAGTTCTATGTTTTGAGAAGAGCCCAGTTCTGCCTCTAAGATAGTCAAAATTGCTCATTAACAAACACTTGGACTGTTACTGTCCAACTATTATTGTCTGACCTCTCCTCAGATTTTTAACTATATCTGGAGTTATAGAACTCCGATTTAAGCAAAATTTATGGCGTTGGAAAGGCAAGACATGAGGCTACAAGTTCTATGTTTTGAGAAGAACTCAGTTCTGCCTCTAAGGTAGTCAAAATCGCTCATTAACAAACACTTATATTGTTACTATCCAACTGTTACTGTCCATTTTTGAAATGTTACTATCTGACCTCTCCTCAGATTTTTAACTATATCTGGAGTTATAGAACTCCGATTCAAGCAAAATTTATGGCGTTGGAAATGTAAGACATGAGGATATAAGTTCTATGTTTTGAGAAGAATCCAGTTCTGCCTCTAAGATAGTCAAAATCGCTAATTAACAAACACTTGAACTGTTATTGTCCAACTGTTACTGTCCATTTTTGAATTGTTACTGTCTGATCTCTCCTCAGATTTTTAACTATATCTGGAGTTATAGAACTCCAATTCAAGCGAAATTTATGGCGTTGGAAAGGTAAGACATGAGGCTACAAGTTCTATGTTTTGAGAAGAACCCAATTTTGCCTCTAAGGTAGTCAAAATCACTCATCAATGAACCAGACCTACTACCCTATAGGGTCTGTCATGACCCAGTCTCGGTTGGTGACCCATAACTGGAGTTCTATGACTCCAAATTATGCAAGACCAATTTCATTAGTTAGTAAACATCCAAAACTACAATTTCTATGAAGGAACTTGATCCTAATTCCTTCATTCTCCTACCCAAAATCTCATTGAAGGTCAAGAGACGAAACTGTCCAGATTCATCAACCTTTCCATTTACACACAACACATGAAGTTCTTTACTTTAACAACTCTTACTTTTTCCTCAATTCAAGTCTAAGAACTCAATATATAAATTAACATCTAGGCATCAATTCATAATCGACTTGAAATGACTCATAAGACCAGGTTTAGAATATCTTACCTGGTGCGAATCAAGGCTTCAATCCCTCCTTTTGTTTCTAATGACAGCCGACCCTCCCCTCTTCTCTTCTTGTTCAATTTTTCTTGTTAATCCCTTTCCCACCAGGGTTTATTTTACCTATAACCCTCAATCTGGGATGGGTTCTTGAAATTTTGGTGTTTCTCTCTTGATTTGTAAAAATAGATATAAAAACTCCCTCTTTTCTTTCTTTACGTAGCTGCAGATCTGTTTTTTTTTAGTGAGAATAGGAGTATTTATGCTCTATAATTCTTCTTATTTGTATTTAAGCCCTATTTTCTTTAAGTATATTTGTTCTTGCCCCCACTTCTTTTTAGTTTAGTTTATTTTCTTTAATTTAATCCGACCTTGGTTTTTCTCGGAATTTACACCACCTACCCCCAATCTCAGCATATGGCTTTCCTGAATAGGGTTCGCACCTCAACTCTCATATGCTCTTTACAATCTGTACCAATGTGATTGCATTATCTGTAGATGTCATAACTACTAGTGTTGTTCACACTGCCAGAGATATTGGAACTGTCAGGGTTAGTGTACGAGGCATCACCTTCATCACTACACTAACTATCTGGGCTATGAATGCATGGTTAGTGTGCATTGTAGGTATTTATATAGGTGCTACTATTACTAGTAGGGGGTACCAATCGCTGTATCTACTGGCCTGGCCCCTCAAGTTATGACACTCTAGCCTGTCTCAAGATAACATCATCCTAGAGTCAAGACGCTTCTCCAGTCTTAACTGATGAGATATCAGTGGCATACAAGGGGTAGTATCCTTGAGAGGATCCTCTACTTCTCCTCAAGTTCTGTACGTTTGTCAACGTACCTTTCCTTGTAGAAACCATCCCGATACAATTTAATAATCATCAAATTTCATTCCAACTCTTGAACCCAGACCAATGCTCTAATATCAACTGTAATAACTCCAATTTTTATCGTACACAATATTCCATGTATACATATTTTATTATTGTTGAAAGCAGAAGAATTGTTTTTAATCTATTTATATTGAAATTTTAGCAGAGTTTTCTTTAATTTTTTAATAACTTATAAATACAATTTTCAATATTTTCCCATCATCTAGGACTTATTTTTATTAAACCCAACACGAGAATAAACTTCCTTTTCTTCTTCTTCTTTTTCTTCTTCTTCTTCAATGTTACTCAAATGAATCAATTATTATATTATTGAAGAAATATTACAAATAACTTGATGTGACAGTAATCTAATGACGACATGATTCAATACATATTTTTTATAAAACCAAAATAAATCTAAAATAAGAGTGCATATAATTACAGTAATGTGTTTTCAAAACAAGCTAATTTAGATAAATCGTTCATACTTAATTTAGATTCAAATATTTTTTCTTTGATACAAAATTACATTACATGGCAAAATATGCATTTGATTACCAAAAAAACAAAAACTACAAGTACAAGATCTACTACTCGGCATGACACTGCAAGGTACCTGAAAATTTACACAAGTAGTAATAATAAATATTCATTATGTATAAATTGATTGTATTGGTTGTTATATAAATTTTTAGGTACCTTATAATATTCCCATCTAATACAACTTGTATAGTTTAAGGGCATATAAATGTCCTCTCTAACCCAAATTGGGCATTCATTCCATTACTAAGAAGAGCATTAATCCTATTAACCTAGGAACTAGTTTCTCCTATTACCTATTAATCAAGACACTATCCCATTAACCAAAGAACTATTATCACAATTTACCCATTATGTAAGGAACTATTCCCATTTAACTAGGAGGGTAACTAGTTTATTCAATTGCCCATTAACTAGAACTCTAAACCCATTATCAAGGTAACTAGTTTCGCCAACAACTTAACATTTATCAATGACCTTATGATACATTTAAGAAAAATTACATTCACAGTTAAATAATACTTTAGTTTTAAGGTGTCGAGCACCTACTTTAGTTTCCAAAATCTAAAATACAAGTCCACAACTTTACTGAAAGGAAGAAAACTCGGTTCTGCCATCAACACATCTAAAACTACTCATTATTGCAACATCTAAAAATCATCTAGCAAAATTTAATCTGAACCTCCCTTAGTTTTAACCTGTATGGATCCCGGGTAAGGGGATCAACATGTATTGACTAGCATACATTTAGTGTATGTTATGATCCTGAGTAAGGAGATCAACATGTATTGGCTAGCATACATTTAGTGTATGTTAGGATCCCGGGTAAGGGGATCACCATGTATTGGCTAGCATATATTTAGTGCATGTAGGATCCCGGGTAAGTGGATCACTTTGCATCGACCCCTACGGGGTGATGATGATACCAGTGAAATTGGTATCGGTAATGTGTTAAGTGGAAATGATTCTGGTTGATCTTATGAAATCTTGAATGGAGGTTGATAATGGAAGAGGAAATGATTTTTAGTAATTGAAGGAGAAAGAGTTTCCAACAAAAACCAGAAGGGAGAAGTGAATAAAATATGAATGCATGTTTGTCGTTTTAAATTGTTGGATATTTGTGTTGCTATATTATTGTGATTTTCATGTTTCAACAATATGTATTTTGTTCTAGAACCATCGCATGCACGACAAGAGTAGATCCTAGCTTATGTTTATTTTTTATAGTCTAGGTTCTAGGGAGTATACTTTTGTATTTTGTAATATTACAACTTTTATATAACTTAATTTATATAATTGATATTTAAACTTGAATATATGAACTTAATTTTGAAATTCAAATAATCATGTTTCATGTATGCGTGTTTATCTCATTTATTCCCCTATAATGATATTTTGTTATATATGTTGTGGTTGTGATGATGATGATGATGATGATGATGTTTGTGGGATTGAGATCTAGGATGATTGGGTCGTGATTGAGTTATGAGATGTAAGATATTAGAAGTGTAAACAGGGTATATGTCGATAACTTGGAACCTTCCAGTATAGGGGAGACTCTGCCAAAATTTTAGTAGACTTTTATATGAGAACTGAAAGAAAGAAAAAATTAGTCGTATTTTTACGTACCAGATTATAGGAAAGTAACTATAAACACATATGAAAGTGTGGGGCGTTACAGTTGGTATCAAAGCTACTAGATAAGGTTCAGTGGGTTTATGAAATGCAAAGGATACAAGAAGTAACGCAAATAAAAATTGTTATATTGATAAGTGTTATATGATGGTAATAAAGCTTTTTAGATTTTATGGGAGATTAAATTGCCTATATGGTTTAGACAAATCAGGATAAACATATCAACAACTATGTGGTTCTTGATCCCTTAACTCATAAAGAGCTAGGGATGAAACCTTATGATTTAGATGGATTATAAGGAGAACTTTAAGGATATGGATGAATCAACAAAGGTTGGACCCGTTTTGAATGTTGAACGGTTATGTGACCAACACCATGATGAAACATACGATTTTATATTGGTAAAATATTGAACATAATTTCCGGTAACAAATTAGAAGAGCCCATTAGAGAGTGAAGAAAAAAGGGAGGAGAAAGCATATGATCTTTTTCAAAATGGTTCCAAAACGATGGGAAAGTTGTCTTTGCCCTTGATTCTTTTGAATTTGTAGAAATTAGCTCAGAAATGTATGGAAGTTGACTATCTATAGTATGGAGAATTCTGGAAGTCGTGTTTTGAAAAGGTTTAAAATGTGTGTAGACTCAATGTAAATGTGTAGAAAGGTGATAAGAAAATGTAAGGGATTATGTATGATTTTCTTAAATGGAAAATCCAGTTAAATAGGAAATAAAAGGAGGAAGTGGTGAAATGGGGTTTTGCACATGAATTGCAATGAAATGCTCGTTTTGTACTTGTTTTGAATATTTTGTTACAAAAAAAATGATGATGGCCGAACCATTTTCAGCAAAATATCACATGAAGTACTATACCAAATAGTATTCCTACCGACAATGTTTGGGATAAATGAAAGTTGTGCATAGAAATGGATGTTACGTATGTAGCACAAGATGATACACATCCTATGATATGATCAATGAGGATGATAGAGTACACCTGGAAGTCACATGATGAGAATAGTTTAAGATAATTCATACAAATGAAACTAAAAAAATCACAGTACAATGAAAGTGAAGGGAGCGTAGACGAATTTAAAATTTATATAAGTCTGAAGAACCAAGGGTGGTGAACATAGTTTAAAATCCCAGGAATGAGAACTAAAGTGAAGGCCCTAAAGGGGGAGACAAAGTTGTTGTTTTGATAAATAAGTTACGAACAAACAAAGGTCATGCTGGATGACTTAATAATGCATGATTAAAGGTTATAACAACATTATGGTGTAAGAATGGTGGCTGAATTTTGCTAATATAATTGTATGCAGAAGGTAATAGTTTTAATGGTGGGATTCCACATAAAAGGTTACTGCTAGACAACACATAATGGAACAATTTAAACTAGTTCTTTACGGTGTAAAGGTAAAACTATAAAGGTTGGAAAAAGAAGAGAGATGGGGTGATGCAATATAGGTGGTTGTGGACCATTTAACAAAGTCAGCCCTTTTTCCTACCACTAAGGATGACTGACCCAATAGATAAATTGGCCAATTGTATGTTAAAGAGGTTGTAGGGTTGCATGGGGTGACGATATCTATTATGTGTGACTATGACCTAAGGTTCACATCTAGATTATGGCTAAGGGTTTAAAATGTTATAGGTATGGAATTGAAGTTAAGCACTGCATTCCATCCATATACAGACGGAAAGACTCAGAAGATCATTCAAACTTTAGAGGATTTGTTGACGACATGTATACTAGACTTCGGGGGGTAGTTAGGAAGAATACTTGCCTCTTGTGGAATTCATGTATAACAATAGTTATCAGGCCACCATAGGAATGGCTCCTTTTGAAGCATTGTATGGCTGAAAGTGTCGTACCCCTTTATGTTGGGAAGATGTGGGAGATGTTATAGTTTCCATTTTGAGTTGAAGTTATGTATTGAAAATTATATAAATTATATGAAATGATGATGAAATTAGTGTGTAAATTTCATTGTAAATTGATTAATGATGTGAGGGATCATTGTTATATTTTGAGAAAAAGATTTTATACACACACACACATCACTTAAGGAATGGTGGATTAAAATAAAATGTGTGTCTGATGTTAAATGAATGAATAAAGATACAATTGAATGGTGATAATAGTTGAACCATTATTGATATGTCTTGGAAATGTAAAATATTTAAGTAAGGAATAATTAAATGCAAATTATATGTATGAGGTGGATATGATACTTAGGAGAGATAAGTTAGTTAGTGATTAAAGTAGTGATAAAGAGACTTGACCAATGATTATATAGAATTGATGAATTGGTAACCAAAATGATTTGTTGAAAGCTAGTGTGGGAATTTGAAAAACAGTAGGCTTGTGATCTACTTGGCTTGCAATTTTCATTGTCATAACCTATTTTTTGATTATTCCCTAAACTTTACCCCTTTTCCTTTTAAACATAAAAAAATAATAAAGGCAAGAAGATTGGTGATTTGGAAAAGGCAAGCAAATAGGATTTCAAATATAGAGGAAGATCAAACTGTAATTTTGAATGAATTGAGAGTCTAATTGTACCCTATTGTACTCAAAATTTAAGAGACAATGCAGATTTAAGGTTGAATTAAATTATTATTAAACGAATCTGCATAAAATTTAGCCTAAGGATATAATTAGATTTTTAATAGGTTAATTTGATTTAATCGTGGGTCAAATTAAAAGTTTAATTATGTTTAGGACTTAATTTGGGTCAAATTAAAGGATTTAATGAAGTGTAAGAACTTAATTATACTTTAAATGAGTCAGATTAATTTGATTAGAAACTTAATTGGTGAAAAATTAAGTTTAGGAGCCTAATTTGGACTTAATTAAAAAGATTGAAATTTTAGATGATCAAACTTATTTTTTTACAAAGTTAATTGGTTGAAACCAGGGGTAAAATTACAAGAAAATTAAAGTTAGTCAACTAAGGGTTAAATTGAAGAAATTCACACTCAAAGACCTTTTTAAAAAAGTTTTCGAACTCTAGGGACTAAATTGATTGAAATCAAGGGTCAAATAAGTACTCCCCGCACTTTTTGACAAAGAAATGGTCACCTTATTCACAAATATGCTCAAGACACCATACTACGAGCATGTGATGGGTAGTTCAACACATCAATTCACTGACGATGTATTTGTACCTGAGTGTATAAAGCAAGAAGTAATAAGTGGCAGAAGTTTTGCACCCATTGGTAAAAAGGGCTTCGAAACGAAGAAGAAGGAGGTCGATCATGTTGAAAGTAGCTACAGGGGTAAGAAAAACCAATTTTTAAACTACCGCACTCCATCCCCTTCATCCTAAATTGTCATCATCAACTTCAACCCTTTATTTCCTACCAGAAAACTTGAGCCTCAAATCAAGAAATGAATTGAGAGTTTTCAAAGAATCCAAGAATAGCTACCCCATTACCATTACCTTTTAAAAAAAATGTATCAAAAGCTAACAAGCATCAGGTATGTAGCTTCAGAACCACTCGCGTCTTTGCAGCCACTTTACCCCAACTGGTACAAGTCAAACCTCACTTGTGAATATTGTGTCGGCATTGCAGGACATAACATTCATACTTGCAATGCCTTCACAAAGAAGCTCTTGTAATTGATTAAAGCTAGTTGGATAACGTTCAAAGAAATTCCAAGTGTTAGATAAATTAACCCTCTACCCAATCATGTTTCAGATAGTGGATCGATAAATGCATTAGAAGTGGAATGCCTAGGAAGTTTAAAGGTGTCGATGGAAAGAATTTATGAAATGATGGTGAAAGAAGGGTGTGAAGAAGGTAGCATGAATTTTTGTGAGCATTATAATAAAGAAGGCCACTAGATCAACCAATGTGAAGGCTTCTACAATAAGTTGATACAAAAGATGATTCGAGGAATTCTTTGAAAAGAGGAAAGATAGAGAGGTGTCCATGATGGAGAAAGATGATGAAGAACTTATCATCCCACCACTCTAAACAAATTTTCCAAAGTCTGTAGAAGTGATTAGATCTGGCATGAGAAATCTTAACGACAATACTCTGGAATGCGAAGATAAGGAACAAATTGAAGAAGTGAGAGCTAAAATAGAAGATGAAGTTCTACCACAGCTTTCTGTCTACACAGTTGATGAGATCCCCGTAAGATCTTTTGTGAGAAGGTTGGCCGAAGAGGAAGTGTACCATAATTGGAAAAGTAATTGCTTGATCATGTCCGCAAAAAGTGTTTGGACTTACAATGTTCTTTTGACCTGTTTTAGTCGTGCTGGTAATTTGACTTATAATGTCACAAGACTATCCCTGTTAAATGAGCCATTCTTTTTAATAATATCTTGAATTTTCTTATGTTTATGACTGTCTTTATTCTTACACTTTTAGGGATCTTAAAAGTTCCATCAATTCACAAACTCACTACAATAAGAATAATTAGCTAAATTTTGATATTCCATCAATCAATAAAAATTGAAGTTTGGCCAAGAATTCGTTGGTGTGTTTCCTTTTCCCTAAAAAAAACTATACATTATCTCATGTTTTCTCAAAGGTGTCTGGAAAAATAAAAGTTTTGGTACAAAAACAAAAATCAAATCGGTGTTTGTTCTAATAGACACGTTCTGAAAATTCAAGTGATTTTTTAAAAAGGTGACCATACACCTAGAAAAACCTAATGAATTTAAAACTGAGTTATAGCTGAATGAATAATGAGAAACCATTTCTCAAGATCACATGAAAGAAAGCAAAGCTTACCAATCCTAAATGCATGCGTTTGAAAGAGAAAATATCGTTTTTTATAATCCTTTCATAAAGCTAAAATATACCTTTTGTAGTCCCCATTGAGTCTAATAAGTTTTTCTTGAAAAAATAATTTTGGCTAAGATCACACCCCACACTAGGGGGCAAGTGCAAGAAATACGCAAAAAAAGAGTCATCAATGATTAAAGGTGCCCAAACAAAGCTAGCAGCCTGAAAGAAACCAAAGAGTCAAGAAGGTTTGAGCATACTACAAAAATAACTAATATGATGACAATGCTCAAAACCAAATGAAGAAAAACAAAGAGAAAGAACTCAAGCTCAACACTAGGGGGCACGATGGATCATTTTGTAAATCAATTTAAAGGTCTAGAAATCCATGGATCAAAAAGTTCTTGAAATAAGTAGTAGTGATTCTTAGTCTTAAAATCCATTAAACACCTATTTAGCCTATAAATATCTTTTTTTTGTCATAACCAAGAGCTAAAGCCTATGTTACCTGCCCAATTAAGCCCTTTTTCTTTTTCTTTTTATCAAAACCAGGTAATTTGGATTGGTAGGCAATGTTTTACCATGTGAACAAGCTTTATTATTTATACAAATAAAATGAATGCTTTAAAGATCGGTTCTCTAAAACCTTCAAATTAAAGCTTGAACCAGTTTGGCCAACAAAAAGTCACTTCATACTTATACCAAAATAGCAAAACATGGACTTTCAATCCTACCCATAGGAATCACTTAAATTTGTTTTAGAACAACTTTGCTTGAAACTGATATCAAAATGGTTTTTGTGTTTAAAATAGCTTTGAAATTCCAAAAATCCTCTATAAAAACAATTCCTTGTAAATAATCAAATCTTCTTTCGCACAACCTCATCCCCAAAGAAAACCAAATTAAATAGTTAGGGGCATGACTAGGTTGGGGGCAATAAAAAAACACATAATAGGGTTGGCTTCAGAATTCCTTTTCTAAGAAAACAGAAAATATAAGGGCAGAGCTAGTAAACTTTTTGATAAAGATTTATAGGCAAAGAAGTATGTTGATATCATGCCATTCCCAGAGGTCAAGATCATAAGTTGTGACTCGAGTAAGGAAAAGCGAAAAGCCATGGAAACTTGCCTATAGAGGATTAAACTTTTAAAAATAAGGAAAGTCTATAAAGAAAAGGAACCTATATTTCTCAGGTTAGTATGCCTGCATATTGATCATAATGCATTATACTTTGATCTTTGACAGACTAGTGTCTTACCAACAAATTTCTTTTAAGTGTGTCTTTGAGCCCTTACCTCTCAAATAATATGCTTGCATGCTTTATCTTCTCTTTTGAAAGCAGCTTTGAGCCCTCATCTTTTATATAGTGCACATTTAAGCCCTATCTTATTCTTTTGAGCACGCCTTTGAGCCCTTATCTCTTAGATAATGCGCCATCAAGCCTTATCTCTTTTCATTTTGAGTGCTCCATTGAGCTCTCATTCCTAAATATGCACCTTTGACCCCTATCATGTCATCCTTTCAAGACATCTCTGGCCAAATCCTTTCGCCAGGTAAGTTATATTTTTCATCTGGTAGGTCAACCATTATAATAAGATTATTTGAAAAATCTTTGCAGTTTTTACCTAGACAGGTCACCCATTACAATGAGACCACTTAGAAAAATATTTGAATTCTTCACATGGATAGGTCACCTATTGCAATGAGACCATTTGGAAAAATCTTTGTATTCTTCACCTGGGCAAGTAACCCATGACAATTTGACCATTTTAAAAATCTTTGAATTTTACCAATAGGCAAGTTGGTTGGTATAATTATACCACTTCAAAAACATCTTTCAGTTTTTTCTTTAAAAATCTTATCTTCGTTTTCTATGAGTGCACTTTCAAGCCCTCGTCCTTTAGATAATGTGTTTTCTAGCCATATCCCTTCTCTTCTTGAGTGCGCCTTTGAGCCATCAACCTTCAGATAGTGCGTTTTCTAACCTTATCTCTTTTTAAATGGGCTTTCCAACCCTCGTCCTCTAGATAATGCGCTTTCTAGCTTTATCTCTTGTCTTCCAAGTGTGCTTTCTAGCTCTCGTATACCAAATAATGTACTTTTTAGCTCTATCTCCTTTTTCTATGAGTGCACTTTTTAGCACTCACTTCAAACACTTTCAAAAGGATTGACCATTTTTTAATCAAGTGAGTCTGTTATCTCTCTTTTTTTTTCTTTACAAAGCTTACTATCCAAAGTCTTTTATGAGACTTTTTGTCATAAGCATTGTAAAGAGAGGACAACTATCATAACTTATTTTTGGGTTATTCCCTAAATTTCACCCTTTTTCCTTTTAAAAATAAAAAATAAAAATAATGGCAAGAAGACTAGTGATTTGAAAAAAGTAATCTAAGAGGATTTCAAATATAGAGGAAGATCAAGCTACAATTTTGACTGAATCATAAGCCTAATTATACACAATTATACCCTAAACTAGAGAGACAATGCAAATTCAAAGTCAAATTAAATCATTATTGAACAAATATGCATAAAATTTAAGACCAAGAACATAATTAGAATTTTAATAAACCAATTTGATTGAATCATGGGCAAAATTAAAAGTTTAATTATGTTTAAGAATTAATTTGGGTCTAATTAAAGTATTTAATTAAGTGAAAGGACTTAATTATACTTGAAATTGGTCAAATGAATTTTTTTTAGGGACCTAATTGGTGAAAAACTAAGTTTGGAAACCCAATTTAGGCTTAATTGAGAAAATTGAAATTTTAGAGGACCAAACTTAATTTTTTACAAAGTTATTTGGTTGAAATCAAGGGTAAATTTGCAAGAAAATTAAAATTTAGGGTCAATTAGGGGTTAAATTGAAAAAATTAATAGCCAAAGACTTTTTTGGAAAAGACGTTGAACCCTAGAAACTAAATTGATTGAAATCAGCGGTCAAATTGAAGAAATCTGAAAGTTTAATGGTCAATTGAGGGTCAAATTGAAGAAATTTGAAAGTTTAATGGTCAATTGAAGGTTAATTTGAATAAATCTAAAACTAAGAACTTAAATGAAAAGGGTGTTAAAATTTGAGGCTGATATTGAATTTCAGCAGGGTTACATTGCATAAAAATAAAAGTTACAAGCCAATTAGGGACGCAATTAAATAATCAAAAGCCGAAGGACTAAATTGAAATTTTAGTCAAATCCCCAAATTAAAACACTAAAAGCCAAAACGATGTCGTTTATTTTAAATGAAACTACGTATTTTGACCAAAACGATGTCATTTTAACCAAACAGTACTAAAAAAAACGAACCAGACGACGCGTCGTGTGGTTGTTGTTAATCTTTTTCTTTCTTTTCACCTGACAAGCTACTTGGGTGGCTTCTTTTCAGGGGCATTAAATGCTTCGTTTCTTCACCAAATTTGACAAAACATACACCACTATGATGGCCTAACATTTGACTATACCCTGGTATGGTTCTATCCGACTAATTGACACCATAGAGGCCGCAACGCCGGCCCAAAGAGGCTAACTCAGGCAACCTTTAACTGTCAAAACTTTACAGTTCATGATGGTCACTTTAAGCCAATGGTTAAAATCCTTTCGGAATAAATCAAGGGCCAAGATTTGTTGCCAATAAAGATAAAATGTTCCTATTCCACTCCCTATAAGTAAGGGTGGATTCCATACATTGAGGGAGAAGAAATTAAGGTGCAAAGTTGGAAAAAAAATCAATCTCTCCCCTAGTTTTTATCTACTAGCCTCTTCCTTTTCTCTCTCCACTGTGTTTTCATCCACCGCCACCTCAGCACCGCCATGATCAAGTGTGAACAACCTCCTCCATCAACTTATCCTCTCACTGGCAACAAGAGTAACCTCACTGAACTTCTCCCTTTATTCCTCAAGTTTCTTCGTCCTACAATCAAAACCAACCTCTTCTTTCTCTCTCTCTACCGTGTTTTCAGTCGCCACTACCGTAGCTCTGCTATGACCAAGTGCGGACAACCTCCTCCACCAACTCATCCTCTCACCGACAACAAGAGCAGCCCCCGTGAATTTCTCCCTTTCCACTACAAGTTTATTCATCCACTAATCAATACCAGCCCTCCTTTCCAACAGTAACTTCATCCTCATCGTGAGCCACTGGTGCCTCCACCATCCTCACGTCGAACCAATGACGGCAGCCACTCCTTCCATGTCAGGTAGTCTTCTTCTTTCCTCTTCTCTCCCTATTTTAGTAAGTTGTAACATACATAATTCATTCTACATACAACAACAAATATAATTAACATGGTCTCTAGGTCGAGCCAGTGACCATGTGGGCTTGGGCCGAACCTGTTTTGGCCTAGCCCAAATGGCTAGGCCAGGTTCAACCCATCATAAAAAAAGAAGAGAAAATGTTGTAGGGCTGCAAGTCGGATAACTGGGCCGAGTCCATCTCGATATATAATACAATAAAAATGAAAAACAAAAAATTCCAAAAAAGTTCAAAAGGGATTTTGAAAATATTATGAGTCCCTCACATGTTTTTCTAACAATTTTGCATAATATCAAGTTGTAGACCTACACTGTAAGATACAGATCTGGTATTAAAAATACTTATTTTTCTCTAATTTTTTTTAAAATAATTTTTACAAAAAAGCAAAAAAAATGTTTTTTTTCGTGTATACAACCAAATTCTAAAGGTTTTCATGCATATTTTCTAAAGGGATAAAATCACATTTTTATCACGTGTTTAAAAAAATGCAAAAATTGATATCATAACTAGTTTATGATTATCTATTAGGATTTGACTAAAATGTCAAAAATCCTACAACAATTATTTTGTTTAATTAATAGCTAGAGTGTTAGGATTTATCTGTAGACTTTAATACTTGGGGTATAAAATTAAATTGTAAAGTATACCCTCAGGTATTAAAAATACAAAGTGCAAAATAAATGTGATACTAAAATTTAGATCTTAGAATGGTTAGGATTTAACCCGATAAGGTGGAGACTTCCTTACGAAGGAAGATCTGTCTTGGACCTTAGACAAGAGCAATGGACAAAAATGTGACTTAGAATAATAATCAAACAACAATGCAGCTTACCTTAGACATGGTGCACTGGGGTAATGCATCTTCTCCTTACACAACCGTCCCTTACCGGGACTCTCGCAGACCATTAGATTTTCTAGTAACCATAACACTATGTGGTGACTCCTGAACCTTATAATTATAATTTTGTGATTAAATCCAAAACTCATTTCCAACACATCTTAGGAGGCTGACTCGTCATTCGAGTCGTGCACGTTGCGACATTCATTATCAATAAAAACCAAAAATATCAATTAATGTTCTTTTGTCAAGGCATTTTAGTGTGTGGTTGTAATTAAAGCAAAGATCATCCAATGAATGCACGTTATTTAACCTTGAATTATTAAAGTTCTTGTTTACATTCAAAGCATTAAGATATTTAATTACTTCTTATGTATTGAATTATATTATGGCACAACATTGAATCTGGAATTACAAATCTAGAGTTATGGTAGAAGCATAGAATTTAAGTCTAAAATACAAATTGCACATATGAGATTCACTATCCAGCTTTGAAACAAAACCAATGTCCTTTTAATTGAGATAGACACAAAAAAAACCTACAAAATAGTATGAAAGTCAATTAACTTTTAAACCAATTAAACCACTTAATGTTAGGTATATGTATTTACTTCACACATTCTACCATGTCTTATTTTACTCAACATGGATAATTATTTATATTAATGTTAAATTCCCCGTATCCTCTTCATCTCCCCCTCTCGACGCATTATATATGATTATGCTTATTTATTTTTTAAAGAAGAGTTTACTATAAAGATGAAGAAAGATAGAGATTCCAGACTCTTCCTTACCTTGATAATTCATTATTTATATTAATGTTAAATTCCCCACTCCTCCTTACCTTCTCGATTCATTCTTTGCAAGAAACTTTGCAAGTCAGAGGTCATCAATATCCTTAGATTCCTTTATTGAACGTATAACAAAATTAATTTTTAATGCCAATTATCAAAGATTTTTCTCAATTATGGTGATATCCTTCATTTTATCACCATGGATCTCCATTTTATTAATGATTATCATCATTTATGGAAAATATTTTTTAATTGACTCTTCCATATTCATTCTAAACAATTTAAATTCCATTGAAAGTGCTTGAAGTTGTTGCTACCTCTTTGCTCTAATTGCTATTTGGTACTTCTTTTTCATGGAATCCTAAATATCCTTAAAGGTATCCTTGTTAAAAATGATTTCCAAGATTGATTGGTCAATTGATTGATAAATATAATTTTTTTCCTTGAGATCTTTTAATCCTTGCCCTTCTATCTCTAATTTTTGCAATCCTGGATTGTTGTTTTGAATTGTGGATCATTTATTCTATAAAGAATGACTTGACAATACTCTTTAGCCTTAAGAAATTCTCCATTAAAATGCTCCAATGATAATAATGATCATCAAAACATGGAATGGTTGGTTGAAAAATAAATATTGAAAGCCATGATTTGAGGCTTTTTTTTATCGCTATCAAAAGTTGGTTTCTGGTATGTTTTGGTTGTTGTTTTATTATGCCACTATATGGGTTTTTACTGCCATTTTTTAAAGGTTGATTTGCTATGTTGAAGGTGTTGTTTTTCTTCTATTATTTCAAGCTCTATTTCTTCCATGGAGGTTCTATTATTACTATTGTTATAGAAATTTTATGTTGTTAGTGTGTGGACTACTAGTTGAGTTGTTATCGTGTTTGTGTTAACAGTCTTGTTGCTACTGCATCTAAATGCTACTGTTGTTGTGTCTAATCTAGTATGGATTTTGACTTGCTGGGATATAAATCAAGTTGATGTTACTATGTCTGCTACTTCATAATTGTTGTTGTGTTTGTCCTACTTCGCTATTGTTAATGTTGCTTATGATATTTTGTTGTGACAATGTCTTCTCTTTGAGAGGGAGAAGTTTATCTTGTCTATGATTAAGTTCATATTGCACTCTCCTTTTCAACCTAATATTTGATATCAATTATTGAAAACACTTAACACACAACTTACCGAGCTTGTTTGGAATTGTGGTAGCAATGATGGTTCAAAGTGCTTTTCGCTTAGAATTGCATCAAAATAAAATTTTTTTATTTTTAAAAAATTATTTGTTACATTAGTACATCAAAACGATCTGAAAACATAAAAAAATATTATTTTAAAAAAACAAATTCAAAATTTTTGGGAACATGGTTTACACTGTGTTCCTGAACACACCCAATATACAAGTATTTAACCTTCAAGCTCTTATTTAATGATTTTCACACATAAAATATCTTGAATACAGGGATCTTATATTTATAGAATAATTATAGAATAAATGTAAGTTCAAACTATCATATTTGTACAAGGATTCTAAACTATAATTCAATAAGGATTCTAAACACAAATCCTTTTTTTCATCTAAAAAACATTTTCTTATCTAAACAATTTTAAAATGACTTTGACTCACAATAATAAATAGCATAATAAAAAAAAAAGTTTCAAATGACTTTGACTTGCAATAAGAAATAGCATAATTTAATAGCATTAGTATTCAAGTTAACCCTTCATTAGTCCATAAAATTATATTGTTTTATCTCTTATAAAATATCAATGAGAAGAGTTGGGTATAGTTATCAAATCCAACATAAAGTTTAACCCTGTTAAAGTCTTGGGTCAACAAATCATGGGCCAATATATTGCATCATTTAGTTGACATAGTAAGTCAATTACCATAAGAAATTGAACATTTTATTATTTGAAACCATACATATAATATTAAAGCTAAATTCAATCACTTGTGTTGGTGTTATTGAGTTGGCAAGGTCTTTTTAGATAATAAAAGAGGTTCAAGGTTTGAATTCTACTCTAAGTAATTTGATATTTATTTTATTTTTTTAACTTTTTGAATAACTAGACTTTGAGTCAATCATATTTAATGAGCTCAATGTCTTGATTAAACTAATCACTAGCCCAACTGGGTTAGATTCCAAGTAATTAGATTTCTAAATCAATATGTTATGACAAATAAAAAAAATAAAATATGGAGAAAAATGTAAATTTATTCCCATGTAAAGAAAAGGGATTCATATCAAGATACAAGTAAAAAAAAAGTTTAGTAAGAAAAAAAGGCTATTTTTGTTTATTTTATATGTCTGAGTGGAAGGTAAGGGGCTTTAAATCTTTCTTTTCTAATTTTCTTTCTCAGTTCAAATCCAGATTGCCTAATTAACTAAATTAATTCCTCCCTATTTAAACATTGGTGCATTAAAAAGTAAGTCAAATTTAATTTTAACCGTTTTCTCTTCCTTTAATTTTTATTCTTAATCTTATCATCTAAACAAAGAAAAATAACCTAATTTTCACTCATTCATTCCCATTTATATTATTTTCCCATAAACATACACTTAATGTTTGCATCATTCCTAGTATATTGATAATGATAACATCCATATAATAATAAAAAAAATTGAAGGCACATTGTGCTTATAAACACATTTCACTATTCATACAATAGAATAATAAAATTATATTTTTTTCCCTTTATGAAAAAACCATTAGCCTCTCATATGGGGGTATTTTGGTCTTTTTACGTAGCTCATTAGTCATTAAAGACTTGTGCAGGGTATAACTATCTTTTAAATTTTTTAAGTACAATAAAATGATTTAATTACCTTATATATTGGGAATTTTAAAGCTAGTTAAGAGGACTATTTTGATCTTTTTCATTTTTTAAACTATTGTAAAATAATAATTTTTCCCCTGGAATTAAAAAAAAAGATTAGGTTATGCATAGAGGGTATTTTGGTCTTTTCATATAGGTCTTTTTTTTATGAACTCCAGGATCATTGAGAGAACTTTCATCTCTTAAGTCTGATAAATTTACCTTTTAATCTAAAAACATTGCTAGTGCATGCGGTGCACGCACCAACATATGAGTGGTTTCTGCGTATTTTGGACGATGCGTGCAATACTTCTCGGTGATTGAAATTTTAATTTTAGGCGATGCGTGTCTTGACTAAGCGAAAAAACTGGTATAATTTAATTAGCTAATAAAATTCTAGATAAGAATAATAAATGAACCAATTTAAACAAAACAAATCTTGGGAACTTGAAAAAAAAAACAGTTACCGAAAAAAAAGGTGACAAAGTTAAGATTCTAGCCAATCAAATGGAGAAAAAAAAAGAAAAAAACTGAAAAAAGTAAAGGAAAACAAAACCAATGTGAGCCAACCTATGTGAGCGTGTCAAACATGCAAGTCAGGTCATAAGACTAGGATAAACCAACTTAAAGCAAGAAAAGAAATTGAATTCCAACTTCAAACAAATCCAATGTAATAAGATGAAATTGAAAACAAAATTATTTTTAAAAAAAAAAAGCCAATAAAACAACCAACAAACCAGGCAAGTCAACTAAACTCTACAACATAGATCATGTGAATGAGACAACCCAATAAAAGGTAAACAAAAAAAAGATTATGAAGCTTAATTCTTAAACAACTTAATAATGAAGGACAAAACGTTAGAAATATTGATTTTAAAAATAAAACGATCCTAAAAAAAACTCGATCCAACCTAGGCTAACTGGTTGATCATTAGAACCTCCAAAATATAATTTTGACTTTACTATCACAAACAAAATGATTTCATAGTATGATTGTGAAAACCAAGTCGAACCCAAAGGAAATTTTGTTTAATCTTCCTATAAGATACTGCAATAAAAAAGGACGGGGTGATTTGAATAAAAAATTAAAAAAACAAGATTTTGAAAATAAAAATGATGAATCGATATGTTGTTAACTTAGTTTAATGGTCTAGACATTCATTCCTCTAAATCTGTTGATCATCAAAGTAAAATAAAAATCATTGCAAGTCAAGCAAATAAATTCGATATCCCTTAAAGCTAAAGGAGATCAAGGAGATTACGAGTGAATTACGTAGACAAATCTTTTTAATCAATTTCTTACCATCAAGCAAATTTAATATTGGGAAGCAATTCTCATTCACTTAGAAGTAGCCTTAGGAGCAAGACTATTAAATTTATTCTATGCAACCATTCAAAAGCTTGAACAATTTAACTTAGTTTATTTTTTCCTAACAAATTAAGGTGAAAGTTGCAGTAATCAAGTTAATTCTTATGTTTTTTATTTTTGTTCCTAATAACAATTACGGATTGAGAGAAATTAGAAAACACATAGGTCATCTCAAAATAAATCAATAACATAATTCTAAAATAAGGATAAATAAGTACTTGAATATAAAATAATTATATTGACAATATTACTTCTCACAACTACTAATGGAGATGGAGTATATTTTTTTTGAACCGAACTCAAGAATTAGTTGCTCATCCTCTAGGAAAATTCCAATAGCCAAATCCCTTGTCACGTTGATCTCCTGGTGTTTTTGTTGCTCAAAAGGCACCCTTCATGATAAGATATCAGGGCTAAATATTAAAAAGTTACAGCTGTAGAAGAAATCTATCTAATCGCATCCGATTTCTTCTTAACGATAAGACTCCTAAACTGTTAGTTTCTTATCATATCAGGAGATAAACTCATCCTTCAACTTGCATCATGTTTTTCATCTTGAAAACATTTTTTCCTGACCTAGAGCCCCTTATAAAAGTTGTAGTCTTGAATGTGTAGATAAATTTGGGTTGAATCGCATAGTTTCAATATTTAAAGTTCAAGATATGCCCATTTGAATGTTTAGTGTGAAAAACAGAAAATTTTGCTACAAGTAGGATTTCAGCCCAATTTTTACAAGTCTATTTAAAGGTCCAAACAAACTTAGATTTCTTTCCATAATACATTCTTATAAAGTTTAATACATGTACTTCAACTTAGATTTAGTCCATATTCACATTCTGGAACTCTAACTTGGTGAAAAACCTATAACAAGAATTAAGGTTCGAAATATAAAATATAGAATTTCTTCTATTTTAGCAATTAATTTACAAAGTCTCTCAGGTATGTTAAACTCATAAAATAACTTTCAATAAGCTTAAAATACATTAACAAGCATAATGTAAGAGGACTAAAAATATATATTTTGCACTTATCACTAACCCGCTAAACTTATAGTCTAAGTGATGAGACCGAGATAAACAAATAGAAAAGAAATTGAAGAAAACCATGAAATTCAATATCCAAAAATTTCAACCCTGAAGGATGGAACTGAAAAGAAAAATTAATTCCCAACGAATATAATATTAGAGGATGAAATAAGAAAAAAAAAAGTCAATTTAAAAAATTCATCAAAGTAAATTTAATAAAAAACGACAAATAAACAAAACCAATATAAACCAGGTCAACCGAGATAAATCAAGTCATATCAAAATCATTGAAATTTTTTTATAGAAATCAATTAAATAAAAATAACAGAGCCTACTCTCAAATTAAATAAACAATGAAAGATAAAATTGAAAAAAGACGAGCTTAAAAAAAAAAAACAAGTAAACCTCGGCGAACCTCTTAAACCTTAGTTAATTCAAAAACTCACAACTCGTTAAATTCTAGAGTTCTGCTTAATCAAGAAACTCAATTTCCATGTTGAAGGATTAAATAGAAAATTTATTGAATTAATAAGTTATACCTACTATTGGATTTGAACCAGAGGAAAGAAAGAGTTAAACTCCGAACTAAGAGACAGTAGCTGAATCGAGAAATAGGTTTGATTGTCCATTTTTTTGAAAAATTATATCAATTCAATAAATTTTCTGAAGTAAAGAAAATAATATTCAAAAGAATCGAGATAAAATTTGATAGGAAAAAAACTTAAAGCAGATAAAATTTATCCCTTAAAGTTTTATAGACCAGAGCTTAGTCAAGAAACTTAATTCTCAACTAATTTAATATTTAAGGATGAAATTAGAAAAAAAATCAATTTAAAAAACTTGTCAAAATATATATATATATATATATATATATATATATATATATATATATCAAAAGAATGGGGATTAAATTTAATAGGAAAAAAACTAGAGGATAAAATCGTAAAAAATTACAATTTTAAAAACTATCTCAAATAAAATAAACTTGGCCCAAGACAACAACAGATAAATCGAACAAAGCAAACTTAACCCGAGTCATCGTAGTTTAAGCCACGAAACCCGCAACCTGACACATAAAATTGAAATAACCCTATAGAATTATAGAGATGGAAAAAAGATCTAAAAAAAACTTAAATCAACCTAAGCTAACCTTTCAAATATATGACTCAAGTCTTGAAATCAAAATTATCACATAGAAAGCAAACACGAAAAAATCATGAAGGCAAATTTTTTATTAACAAAATATTGAAGGATAAATTTTTTAAAAAAATCTCAATAAAAAAGAATCTAAAAGAAATATAAAAATTAAAAGAATGACGACTAAATTTAAAATAAAAATAAAATAAAATAAAATGTTAAAAGATGCAATTGAAAAAAAAATCAATTAAGAAAATGATAAAAAAAACAAAAAAAAATAGCAATGAAAAATTAAGGATCAAATCTGATAAATAAAAGTATTAAAAAAGAATGATATTGAAAATAATTTCAATTTCATAAATTATTTAGAATAAACAAAAATATAAAAAAAAAATTCAAATGCTTGCTTTGAAACTTTATAGCAACAAGTATAGGAATTGAGGTAAAGAGAGAGGATGAAAAAAATCATCGATGTCAAAAGTGCCCGTTATGGAAGGGGCCACTATGAATATTCAAACGCCATAACAAAAGCTGATGGCTAGCCAACAAATGACATTGAATGTGCCACCTGAAAACTTGATCACAACCGCATGAATAGAACACACTGATGTTTTTTTAAATATTAAATAATATTTTATCTTTGCTAAAAAGTCCAACTGTAAAATTAGAGAGAAAATAAAGTCAACGAAAAAACCCAAGAGCCCTAAGATATAAACTTCAAGAAATTTGAAATCAAGAGCAATTAAATCATGTCAATGTGCTATTAACAGCCCCTACACCGAGACTAATTTTTCTAGTTGAGAAGCAAGATTATATTTCAATCCACATTGCCAATATATCTGGTAAAAATGCTACACAATATTTGTTGCCATGAGTTCAGCTTTTTTTGTTAATATATAAAAAAGTTCAATGCAAAGGGAAAATTTAGATTAGTCTCGCTATCTCAAAATTTGACCTTGTACATTTCAAATGCGCATCCCCAAAGGACTGAAAAACTACCGAGTTTCTACCGTGACTATCACACAGGCGGATGCAATGCCACAGACTGCAAGAATGAATGTAACATTTAAACTAAAAAGATTGGAAAGATTGGAGGATATGGACAAGTAGGGATGCAGCATTTACCATCCAGAAAGTAAACCACCGGCAACTATGTGAATAGAGTTACAACATCTCTACGGTATCCTCTTACGATTAAAAGCCTTGGCACATTCTCTACTAATAGATCCATGTACTCCATGTAAAAGTAAGCAGGATGGTGTACTGGAGGCGGGGGCAGACTCACCAGCACAACAGCAGCCATTCTAGAGTATCTCAATATCGTTGAATTTAGCTTCAGGGTGGTGTAAAGAAACTTCTCTACCTGTTGCTCGTTCACTACTACAGGTTTCCCATCAGCCATCAGCTTATTCTCATCCCCCTGAGCCGCCCTCTTCATCTCAGCTAAGTAGCCAGCAATGCGCTGCTGAGCAGGTGTAAATGATTCCGACCATTCATCTTGTTGAGATCCACCCTCTATTTGTACATCCCAAGATTTCATAGATATTACAATCACTTCAGCCTGCATCCGAAGATCATAGAGAAACTTCTTCACATCAGCTTTGAGTTCCTCTGCATCTGAATCCTCCTCTGCAATGCAGAAGACCTGAATCTTACAATTCTCAAAACTCTTCTTAGTACGAAGGAGCTGGGAAAGAAGAAGCATTAGACCACCATCTCTTACAATCCAATACAAATCAATAGTTCCGTACTGCATTTGATACTCATTGGGCCACTCATCAAGACCCTTGACAATAACAACAGCTTTGTTTGCAACGATGCAGTCATTGATTATTCCAACAAAAGTGGCAGGTATTTCTTTTAAATTTTCACGACGCCAGATTTCAGGATACCGCATCACCACAATGTTGGGCTTCAGGTTACCAAGGCCCATAGTCTGGACAATTCCACGAAAACCTTCAGACATATTGGGGGCTACAACTATTTCTGCAACGCCCTCACAGCATTTGTAATCAATGTAGGTGCTTAGTTGCTTACAGGCTGCCTTAGCATCTTCAGCATGTTCATGATAGTCTCCATCTAGTATAGAGACAAATATGGACATCCCACGGCCTTTCTTCTTCATGCAGTTGGCAAAGTCGGCAAGCTTGGGATGGCAGGGAACATTTTCTGGCAGCTTTCCCCATGGCCGGCAGAATACAAGAGGGATTGGGTACCAATTTTTTGGGTGCACTTGGTTAGCTGCAAGTAATAGTGAGATATGTCAAGCACTATGAAAAAGCATGCATGCACACAAGCACACATAGGTAATGAGAAGAGAGAAAAAAGAAAAAAAGATATGACGCTAAAAACATATCGACCAAATTCCTTGTGCTCAAGATGTTTGATAGAAGCAGTACTGACTGTTCATAGCAAATTGCCATAATAGGCCACCAAGCAGAGCACATAATGCTTTCAATATTCACCAGCGGGATGCAATGACTCAAGAACTCTAAACTTTGTCATACAGCGAATTTAGGACAGACTACCTCCCAGTGATCGAAGACTGCGAAGAGCTAGTTGAAAATATGCACTCTTGAAGCCATCACCCCAGTCCCCAGCCTTTCCTTTAATGCTGACATAATAATAAATGAGGCTTGCTAGTGCCAGAGACACAACAGTGAACGACCAAGAAATCAAGAACATGATAACTGCAGTAAACCAGCGAAGGCGGGTAAGATCCTGAAACAAACACAAACAACTTCCAAGCACGCATGCATATACAAAAGGACATTAAATGTATAAAAGCACACACCAAGCTTATAGGCACCAAAATATTGAGTACCACAGTTATAGTAAATCTTGAAGATTCTCCCCAAATGGTGCTTGCTTTGAAATCCTAATTAGACCTAAGGCTAGTAAATAGGAATATGAAAATGAACCTGGCATAACCATATTTGTCAAATCGCGATTTGAATTGTTAATAGGAAAGCTCATTTTCTGAATAGTGAATAGTAAGATTCGTAAATGCCATAAATTTATTAAACAAAAACATAGAACAATAACAAATATACTAAAATAAAGCATCCCTGATTTATGCAATAATATGATTCAAAGTGTTAGTTCAATAAGTAACTACTACCTAGCAGTAACTCACCAACGTCTAAGTTCTAAGATTCAAGAAACTCCATGGTTTTAGAATTCAAAAGATTAAATTCTAGAACCTTGTGTTGAAATAAAAGATAAAAAAGTACTTTCATAAAATATCTAATGGATTATATTAAAAAGTACTTTTAAGTCTGAGTTGAAGCTTCTTTCTCTACAAATCCATTGTACATCTACAATTTTCTATCGAATCTGCTCTCTCTCTTGCAATTCCTCCATCTTTCTTTATTTTTTTTTCCAGAATTCCCTTCTTTCAGATTTGATATTTTTGGGGCAACTGAGTGAATTGTACAAAACACACAACTCAGGACGATTTCAGATGCGATTCTTGTATAAATCCAATTCATGTGCCTGAGTCAAATTTTTTGCTGTGTGAATCAAACAAATCATTCACGTGCAATTCGAAAAACCATCGGCATAACTAATCCCAACTTGACAAGCAAAGCAACTAAATAGGAATAAACTATTAAAGACTTAAGACGCTAATTCCTAGACCTACCAAATATCAAAATGACCACAATACTCTTGTTTTGCTGGAATGTGTTCAAATAACAATTTTGCCCCTGCTTGCAAAATAATCTATGATTCAAAAACTTTAAACCCCAAACCAAGAAATCTACCATAACAAATTGTTTCTTGATGAAGAACCATCTAATGCAGCCTTGGGTTTCCAAAGAGAGTTCTTTAAGTATAACATAGCAACTCCATCAATCTCAAGTCTAGCTTCAAGTGTTCATACATGTATATCACCCAAAGCGATCCACTATTAACATGATGAGCATAATATTTCACCTAATTTAGTGCACCCAAAGCATTTACGATTGAACAAAGCCAAAAGCACAGGTTGAGATTGAGGTTGAGGTTCATTTATATGCACATAATCCCAAAGCAATCCATTTTTAATACACATGGGCATTAACCTCACACATTACAGTGATTAGTATGACGTTCCAGAAAATATAGCTGAAATTAACACACTAAAGCATTCCAGCTTTTAACAAATAAAGCCAAAAGGTTGTTAACAGAAAGCTTTCTGCATTTCCAAATAGTAGAATGGACATCATATTTCCAAAAGCATCCGATGAGAGTATTAAACTCAGGCTGGCAAAGAGGACTATACTGCATATTTGTTCTTTTGGGATGCTATTAAGAACTCAGAGAGAAGAAGCTATGAGGTGCGGAAACACCACAGTCCTAAGGCCTCTCTAGGCCCTAAAAAATAATACCAGTAGCAAAACAATATGTGATTCTTTTTTCAAAGGGAAAAGTAAAAGGCATACCTATGCATAGTGATGCTCCAAGAAGAGAGAGGCTCCAATGGTGAATTTTCCACCGTGGTCGCCAACTGGGAGCATCTAGAAGATCTAGAAGGAAGCAAGACAAGTTCACGCCAGCATAACATAAAAGGTAAAACATAGTTACAGTTGGTGTGATAAGATCTAAATTCCCAATAACGACACATCCAATACAGATAAATGCAGTAAAGAGAGTAGCAATGTGTGGCTCTTGTCCATCTGCAACTTTGAAATAGTTAAGAACAGGGAGAATTTCATCATTGGCTATGGCTGCAAGCAGGCGTGGGGCACCTGTCATGCTTTGAAGAGCGGCACCCAAGGTTGAAAGAATGATACCAACGTAGATGATGGCAGGGAAAGGCCAGGCAACAGTAGCTGTAAGTAGCCTGCATAAAAAGTACAGTTCAGCAGTAAAACAGAAATAGTGGAGAGTTTTGATGTAGTGCAAATTCTACAACTCAAACCAACATACTGACCATTTATTATTCTCTTCAGCAGAAATGACCATGATGCCTAATGTATATTCAAAATAAAAAGGAGGCAACAAAGAACTGGGATGAAAGTATCGCCAAGTGTTAAAAAATTCTAAACTTATGGACATGTTGATACCATCCAAAGTGTACATGAGGAACCGAAAGTGACTTGCTAATAAAGCTATTGAAGACCCAGGCTACCTAACCTACTTTGAAGGCATTTAGGAATTCCCAAACCATAACCACGCATTCTCATATCATATCTTTCTTTTTCTAGCATGACAAGACATAATCCAGGCATCAGCATGATTCAAAGTTGTTAATATCTTTACTTAAAACATGATTTTTTTTCCCCATACAATCATTAAATTCAAACAGTATTTTACAATTTTTATTAATCATGCAAGTATGAGATGAAAGAATGAATTTTAATGAAAGGTAACCTGAATTAACATTGGTAACTGCATCTTTCTCTAAATTTTTACAATATCTCCAATTCTATAAATAACTAGAGATTTTATAACAGAGATTAATTCTACAGAAATAAATTTTGAATAATACAATAATCAGTATGTGTGATAGAAGCCTTAGAACTAGCATACGCCTAGTAACACTTTCTATATTTAATGCATCAGACCTAAATAGCTAAAACTAAACTAGGACCAGTAAAACTTTAGAAATCTAACAATGCATTAAGAGCATTTAGTATAAGCATTTATTGTATGTAACACACCAGCAATATAATGAGTCCTAAGTCACAGCATAAAGATGCAATCCACAAATTACCTAAAGGTGCAAGCCACTAAAGAAAATAAAAACGAAGAGCACAGCTACAATCTCATGAGAAAATCCATCATATGAACAAAGCATAAAGATGCAATCCACAAATTACCTAAAGGTGGAAGCCACTAAAGAAATAAAAACGAAGAGCACAGCTACAATCTCATGAGAAAATCCATCATATGAATGAACAAAGAAAACTCTGCTAGTCAATGATATAATTAACAGAAACTAGGTGACAACATTATTCCAGTAGACAGTCAAGTGATGATATATTTATGCAGATATGCTTTGCTAGGTATTAATATATAACTACAAGGCACTGAAGAAAGATATAATCGATAAGTGGCCTTGCAAATGCCTGGTCACTTGACTAAAAGTTGAATATTGTTAGTTACTAGAGAAGAGGGAAGCTTGTGATCCACAGTTTAAAGCAAATATCGAGGGATTTCATTCCACATTTGAAGAGGGGAAAATGTAAGATGTTCACAGCAAGTATGAAGGCTACTTGTGTAGAAGGCCATGCAAAATACCTGTCTGTCAAGAGAGCATCTCTAGTTGCAAGTGCTCCAAAGAATAACACAGACACTAGATATAGTGCAGTGGTTGCAAGAGTTGCAGCCAATGTACCGATGGGAATTGAACGTTGTGTGTCTTTAAGTGAGGCTGATCTATTAGAGCCCGCCATAATTCCCGTTACAGCAGGGAAAAATAGGCCAACCAATGCACTGAAAGAAATTAAGAAAAAAAATGAGAAAAGGCATAAAAAAATTCATCTCACCCCTATTTCAAGAAAATGCATTTCCATGCTTTAAAGGAATGTGTTGCTGACACAATAGAATTGTAACCAATAGAAGTGTTTTGGTAAGGGCCCGAGGCATAGTACTGTCTAACTGAGACATGAAAACCATGAAAAATTCAACTTCTTTTAACACCCATTAGCAAGATAACTGATTGAAATGCTTACAGCTATACACGATTGCATAATGCCCAACAGTTCCAGTGATGGTAATTAAAAAGAGAATGGTGTGTGCCTTGGGAGGGTGTGGCAGAAAAGCAAAGTGTATCAAGCTTGAAGGTAATTCCAGGAACATTAAAATCCATTAACTAGGGCAACTAAGATGATATAAATTAGATATTCGCAACTGCTGGACCATTAGGCGTTTGTTCATTATTCTTTTTTCTAGTGATGACATAAACTGTGTTTGGTTACCTGAACATGAAAAAAAAGGTGTAAAGTAGAAGAATCAAGTCTACCAGCTTCTGCTCCATGGTTATGGAGCTCCAAATTGGATTTCCATTCTACATTCCTTGAACTGTATAAGGAATAAGCATATTTCTTTCCAAACAATGTATAAAAATCTCTCATTCAAATTCAATTGCAAGTGTTCCCAACAGAAAACAGAGTTCAGATTGCTAAACCGAAGGAAAGAAACATCTTCTGGCAACTTTATTCAACAGTTGGAAATTAATATATACCAGAGTATTCTGGTATGACAATAAAACGGGAAGTACATCACTTAATAATATTGCAATCAGATCCATTTATGTTATTAACTTCAACAATCAACAAATACTATGAGATTGAAAATTCTTGTCGTGGCTTACTTGAAATTCCAGTAGACCTTTCCTTCAGGATCAGGTATGCCAGCATTATTAGTAAATTGATAATCTGAACTCCAGTTTTCTTTAAAACTTTCCAAACTCAAGCCCGTGATTCCATCTGTTAAAATCATGGAAAGAGAAGCATTTAGTTTTATTTCTCCACCAACCAATAAGAAAGAACAAGGAATAAGAGTGAATGCAAGACCATCAAAACATCAATCACACATACATTTACAATTAAAGTTGACAGTTATGAGCATATAGGTTAAGGTCAAAAGTGAATCCTGTTGTACCAATCAAAGAAATTGTTTGCCTTGAACTTAAATCAGCAAAGTAACTTGGCTACACTATGCTTTATGCAGAGATGCAAGTGGATAGTCAAATTCCATTGTGTTCTAATGCCACCAACAATTCCAAAGAGATCCAAAGCCACCAACCTATAAAGCTCAACACTAATAGTGTTCATCATGGAAGTCCAAACAATACTGTTAAAGTCAGAATGAATGGTTCACTGTTTATTCATTGACTAAATGTATCTAAACAATAATAAATTAATTAAAAAAAAACACACATAAAACATGAAGAAGAACGAAGACTCAATAAACATAAGCAGATAGATCTAAGCGAAAAAATGGTGCAAAAGCCTTCAAACAATGACAAGAAGAGGCTAGATGATAGCAATCTCCAACACTTTGACAATGCAGCACTAACCATTGACAAAGATCCTGTACAAACCGTCCTATACGAGATACAAAGATATGCAAATGAAAACTCCTTGTCTTCACAGACATAGGTAAACCCCAAAGTAGGAGTAAGAAGGATACAATAGGATGATTAATTAAAAACATTCGAAGTGAGTTAACCAATAATGTACAATGCCGTCTAAATTGATTTATGAGATGCACAGCTGAACAGGGAACATATGTTTTCAACTTCACAGATGCTGCAAATCTCTGTTAGGCGAGGCAAAATCCATTTATCTCGTGAAAAGACAAAAAATACATCCAAAAGATGGACAACTAAAAGTTGTAAAGTTGTAAACATCCCAGCAAAACCAAACCCTTTAATGAACCAAAAATACATTCTGCTAGTCACAGAGCTGATAACCAAAGCATTCAATTTCCTCCTTATGAAAGATGCACTTAAGATCTAAAGCTCTATCTCAGCTCATCACTTTCAATGATCATCAAGTGTATTCATCTATACACAGATAGTTCTAAATCAAAGGTTTTAATATCAGAACACAATTTTAAGTTCAGGATTCATAGTTATCAAAACTGAGCTAGATAGTGAAGCTGTCAAGGTACCAGGTCACTGATTGAACTAATGAATCAGATAAAACCCACAAGTAAATTCGCAAATTTATTTATACGTCATCCATAATAATTACTAACCAAGGGTGGCAAAAGCCAACCCAAATCTATATATTTTAAAGGGGCATGGGTCATAAAAGTGTCAGTATAAAATTTAAACGGATCACTAATGGATTGACCCAAAAATATTCTAAGATAAATGGGATGGATGGGGTTGGGTAAGGATCACCCATCTGGCCCATTAACAGATATAGCTCAAAGAATTGTAAAAGCCTTCAACATCAGCCAATTCTTCTTCCATGAGGGACTTCAATGAAGCAACATCAGGGAATTTCCTGTTCATCATATCGACCGACCCCATCAAATTTCATAGCTGGTTATGTGATTTGCGAGGGAAAACAAAATTTTTACTAATTTTCATTTAGCCCTTCAATTTTTGAAAAACTTATTTAATTTATTTTTCCAACGAATAAGTTCTTAGTTGAAAGCTATTTATACTAAATATATTTTAGTCCCTTAATTAAAATTTTCTTTTGCAATCAAGTTCCTGCACATCAAACAGTAAAATTGGTCAAACAATTTAAATGGGTCGATGGCTAGGTTCAGCGGGTTTGAGCGGGTGTAGGTACCCATTGAAAAAATAAATGGGTCATAAAAGGGTATGCGCAGAACATTGCCCATACCTATTTTGACCTAACTCATGCCCACCCATTTGCCACCTCTATGACTAACTCAAATAATATTTATATTTAAAACATGGCATATAATATTATCAAATTTACTTTCAAGAATAATTAAAACATAAACACAGAAGTATTGCTAAGTTGAAAACAAAATACTTAGAAAACAAATTGCTTCACTAGGTCGCCTGGTTGGTTCACTAGTCTGTCTGCCCAAACAAATTTTGTTTCTCATTAGGTTTTTGTCTTTAACAGTTCAATTCAAAATTCAAAATACTTTAGGCTACGATCATGAACATGGCAAGTCTTTTTTCTGATTCTGATAGTTAATATAGGTCAATGTAGCTATCAAAACTAAATTGTAAAAGACAACCGTGAATTGAAAAAACTACAGTGTAGCTAATTATTTTCCTCCAGAGTTAGAATGGATCAGGGTGTACACCACGTATGTACTCAACAACATTAAATTTGGTCAAGGATTTGGAACATGTACTCTAAAACATCATTCCAATGCCAGACTTCTATCATATTTAAATGCTCAATGCATCACCCAGAGTAGCTATGACAAGTAATAGGCAAACATTACCAAGAAAGAAGAAGAAGAACTTAACAACTTAACACTCACCGGCAGGGTAATCCTTCTTCGCCAAAAATATCCCAATAAATATGCAGAACAAAGAGAACAAAACAGGAATGAGAAAAGCAGGTGCAACTCGATTGATCATCTTCACACCACCAAACACGATAAAGCATATGACAATTGTCACAACAATCCCATAAATTTGCAGATCATGTGAACTTGGACTTTGTATGGGATGTGCAACTTCTGTTCCATTAAATGTTGTTATAGCCTCTACAGGGAAAACATGAACAGCCAAAGATATAAATTATCAGTGTTCTTTAACATTTTGAGATGGTAAGGTTAGACTCATGCTAACAGCTACCAATCATATATAATATCAGCAGAAAACTCTGAATCTTTACCTCTGAATAGCCCAGCAGCAGGAACGGCATTTAAAAAGGTTTCTACAGCTCCCAACACATAGCTAAAACAATGAGTAGAAGCAAATGAAAAGAATGATGTCAACACAAATACTTAGAGTATACAAATAGGCTATAAAGATAATAAAACTAATTGGAACCTCAAGTCCTAGAACATGGTCTAGGGCATTAACCATACATAACATGCTGGCATCAGAAAAGGGACAAGATATACTCACAGAGCTCCAGCAACTGCATTCCCAAGGAAGAAACATAATCCAATACTCACTCCAATCTCAGGACCAAGGGCACGACCAATGAGATAATATGGGCCCCCACCCTATATATAAGGGTCATACAACAAGTGACTTGCTTAAAAACTATTCCAAAATTGAACTTGTCATCAGAAGATAACAACTATAAGAAACTGAAAATGAGAAAAAATCAGTTGTGGTCATCAATCTTATAGAGCACCTAGCGTGAGTTAGTAAGGAATAATACACCCAGCAAACCACTACAAACAGCAGAGACTCATTTACAAGTGCAGACATGGCATCAGAAAAATCCAAGCACAGATAACCATACCAAGAAAATAATTTAGAATCAAGAATCAACCAATCCAAGGAAGATAGTTAGCTTAATTTTTTACTCCTGCATCAGGATGCCATAACACAGATATCAGTCATGCCTAGAAGAATTTTAAAGATTAACTAAGTTACTGGTTAAAATAGTTATTCATTATTGAATTTCTTAATCACAGTGACAACTATATAGAGTTCGTAAAGAATTAAGAATTAGAGAAACAAACAAATGTCAGCCTGTGACAAGAAACAAGCATGTAATCTAAGCACGCTTGAAATAAAGCAAACAACATGCTTAACAAACTGTAACTCAAGAAGTGTTGTTGATGCAATCAACAAGAGAGAGGCTTAGAAAATATTTTCATTTAACTTTAAATCCCAAATAGTTTATATTTCTTGTAATTCTAGTCCATTGAAGAATACTATTTAGTTTAGAACTATTGGTGCTTTGATGCCTATAAAAGGAGCATATTTTCAGTGTAATTGGAAATATTTTGATAATGCGATTATGAGTATTTTGGTTTTGTTTGAGAGCTGCAGCCTTGAGTGTCTTTTTCTCTTTTCTCTATGTGCTATTTTCTTCTTCTGTTTGCTATTGCCTACCTACTGCAATATCAGGTAGGTAACATTTACAGCCTTAATTCAAATACTAAATTCTACTAAAACAATCCCTTAATCATCCATAAATCCACATTTATGAAACCGTAACTCCCCAAATCCCTTGTGGGACATGATGACAAAGATGTCCTGTTGTTAAGAGATTGGGAGAATCAAGGCGTGTATTTTTTGAATAGAATGAATGATGAGTTGCATGGAAAGATTTCTAAGACATAAAGAGAAGATAGAAAAGTACAATGATAATTAATTTTCTCTATTAGCTCAAATGCTAGAGCAAAGGACAAAAAATTGTCATGGACCTCAGTTGAGGAAAAATGTTGTAGATAGAGAGGGGAAAGAAAGAAAGGCAAGAGAGAGAGAGAGAGAGAGAGAGAGAGAGAATGTATAAAGCAACTGACTAAATAGAGGAAAGATTTCTTTTGAGGCATGGGCTTGTGCCTTTGGATCCACTTCTCGGTGAAGTTGCATCACCGAGTTAAACAAAAACATTGGCTTTAGCATCCATGCCTTGTGCCTCAAGCATGCCTAAGGCATGGTTTTAACAGCACTGATCCCAACATAGTAGCAAAATTCTTGAACTTTTCCCATATTTCTCAATTGGGCAAAATGCAAAAAAGAACCTTTTAGTTTGGACTATTTACATTTGAGTGACCAATTTTCAAATTTAAATTTGGACATTGAGCTTGTGCTTTCCTCTCGTAGCATTTACCCCTTTAACTATTAATTAAATCGAAGGGATAATTGCATTATCAGTCCTCAAAACTTAGATAGATGTACCTTTTCTAAGAAATCTTAATCCTCTAATTTCTAACAATTTATTAGAATGTTATCAAATATGCTATACCAAACACTTTTACACATGAAAATATACCCTACATTTTATGTACTAATCATTATCATGATTCATCTTCTCATGATTCATCTATTCAAGTGTACCAAAAAATATATAAAATCATGAAATAGACTACTTTTTATTATTATTAAAAAAAATAAAACTATCCTAGACCAATGAAAAAACAGTACATGGTTGGAAAAAAAAAACATAATACATATTTAAGTTCTGTGTTTTCAATCAAGTTCATATTGATTCCAGAACCATGTCAGGTCAGCAAAGGGATAGCATTACATAAATTTGGTCCATTTAAAAAAAAATGAAGGATTACGACTCAATTACCTAAATAAAAAAAATAAAAAGATGGGATGATTATAGGCAATCATATCAGCAACTTGAATTGGAAAAAAAAAAAGGCAGGTGCTAAAGGAGGGAAACCACATGCCTCTGAAGAATCAAAATTCAAAGCTCGGTCATTGCATAGCAAATTGGAAAAATCACAAGATCATCCTTTGCATTCTTCCCCTTCTCAATTTTACCCATATTTTGAACAAACCAACTAAACTATAAATGTATCATTTTAACTTGAAACTAAATGCTATTGCTATCTCAAATGTTTTTCTAACAGCTTTGATCAACATAAAGTGTTTGACAAAGGGATATTCATTGTTTGATTACTCAAACCATGATCCAAATCATGCACCAATCTGAATTTCTATTCAATTTGAATTTTCAATTCAATACTTTCACAAACCTATATTGAACCACATAAAATAGCGTAACTGGTTTTATTGTTTGACTTACCAATTAATCTATTTATGCACTCCTCCATTTCAAAGAGTTTGTTAAATTTTCCATTTTGGGATGGTACAAAATTGTTTCCATTATGACCCACTTTAGTTCATAGACCCCAGCAACACCATTTTTCCTTTTCTTCTCCTTCATTTTTGCCAATATCTCCTACCTCTTTTCCCCGAACACCAGTACACCAAGGGTTATCCTTCACCATCACTCCTCCCATTGGCAGTAGCCACAGTCCTCAACATTCAAACCCTTCACCACGCCCCCCTGCCATGATTTTTCAACCTCGAAAGCTCCAAAAAAGCAACTGCCATCAACAGCAAGAAAAGAGATAGGAACAACTACAAGTTACGATAGAAAGCTTATTCTCCAAACATTTGCTTTGGTATAACAATAGATTCTCACTTCAGGGGTTGAGGAATTTTAGAAAAAAAAATGTGCATTTATTGAACACAATGTTTGAAGTGTGGTTTTGGCAAAGAAACCCATGGATCAGGCTAAGCATTGGTCCTTTGTTTCTGTACAAAAGTCTGTTCTTTTAATCTTCGGATACCAAAATGAGATAAGATGGTGTATGCATGCTTAGTTTTGAAGTGTTGGTTAAGTCTCTTTTTATGTTTTACTTGAATATGGATTGAGCTTGATCCTTTAGTACCTGGAAAAATAAAAGAATTCTAGGCAAGTTCATGAATGGTTGCTTTAATCTTTAAAACATGAAACTTTCTTCTTGGATTTGTTTGTGGATTAGGCCTTCAAGGCCTTTTGTTTTTATAGGAGTAAACTTGGGTTGTTTTGTTAAGCCCGTTGGCTCTTCTTAGATAAGGCTTCAATTCTTCTTTTTTTAAGCCCATTCAATTTCTTTGGACAAAGCTTGTGTTGGCTTCTGGTCACGCTAGGAAGCGCAGTCCATTTGATCGGGCTAAACCTTTAAGGTCCAAAATCTAACAAGGAAAAATTGCATCTTTAGTTTCTTAAGATATGTATGGCAAACATACCCTTAAAGCAAATTTTAAGCCTGTATTTTTTAGTTATGAGTGTGTTTGCGCGTGTTTGGCAAACACACCCTAACTTATTTTTCACACCCTTTATTTTCTTTTTTTTCTTGTGTTTAGCCAAACACACTCTACTTTAATTTTAATTATTTTTCAAATTTTTGAAGGACTATTTCGCAATTAATTTTGGACCTTTTAAATCACTTTTTGCCATTTTATATTTAATATTTAAAATTATAAACTTATATACATGAGATGCTTTTTCAGTATTATACAAACCGGGTCTTTTTGTAAAAAAAAAGAAAAACAACAAAAATCAATCTTTCAAAATATACATTTATGTTTTTTAAAATGAGCATGGCCAAGTTTCTCCAAAAAAATCATGTTTGCATTTTTAATAAAAATACAAAAATATGACAAAAAGACATTGCATGATTTAGCATACCAAAAAAAATCAAAAAATTGATTTTATATTTTGTATACATCATGGATTTAATAATAAGTTTATTAAAACCAAGAGGACTTGATCTAAATTTCAAAAACACCAAAAATTCAATTTATTTATTTTTAATATAAAGAATTAAGAACTTATACATAAGATGTATTCCCGATATTAAAAAAACAATGCAAAAAATATATTTTGGCTTTAGAATAGCTAGGCTTGACTCGTAAAGTCATGGTTCACTCTTTTAAGGTGAACCTGCTTTAACCATTAGACAGACCAATTGTTAGAAAAATACAACAAAACCTTAGTAATAATCAAACAAATGAGTTATGCAGCTATCGTAGGTAGGGTGTGCTAGGAGTGATATTGTTTTCCCTATACACAACAAATCTCATTATCCAAACTCTCAAAACCATTTAAGTTTCTAGTTACCAGAATACTAGGTGGCAACTCTGGTTTTTTTAAAACCATAAAAACACAAGAATTCTTTATTCTTTCCACACCACTCAAAATCTTGTTCCAAGAAGATGATCACCACGATGCTACATAAGTGTGATAATCCTCATGCCAAGCCACCTCCAATAAAGTGTTATAGATGCAATCAGGAAGGGCATAGATCCAATGTATGTCCTCAGAGAAGACTTGTGATCGTGGTTGAACGTGAGGATGAAGAGTGTAGAGAAGGTCATTATATATGGAGGAGTGTTGTGAACCTGATAGTGAGGGTGAGTATAAGGATGATGATGGTTAAGCATATGTGGTGAGATAATTGTTGTTCACACCAAAAGCTAATGATGAGATGACACACCAACAATTTTTTTACTTTATTCTTGATAGCAGTAGCGACGAGAATATTATTGCTAGGGAAATCACTATTAAATTGGGTTTGAATATTGAAAAACATCCAGAATGTTACACTATAGGTTGGATAAAAAAGGTACCAAAGATAGCAGTAATTGAAAGATGTAAAATTCATTTTTTCCATAGACAACTATATAAGGATGAAGTTTATTGTGATGTAGTTGACATGAATACTTGTAACTTGTTTGGTAGGCCATGGCAGTATAATGTAAATGCATGGCATGGGGGATAGGAAAACATCTATAGGTTTGTTAAGGATGGGATTAATTTTACTTTGATTCCTCTTAAGAGGAATTCCTAACCAAAAGCCCAAAAGGATGGAGGAAAGGCATTCCTTACTATTACCTAATCTTTATCAGAAATTGAAACAGATTTAAAGGAAACAAAGGAATTGCATGCTTTAACTGTGAAATTCTTGCTAAGTTGACAAGGCAGTTGAGGTCACTGGAGTTCTTAAGTCTCTATTGCAAGAGTTTCAAGAAGTTATTCCAGATGAGTTACGTGTGATACTCACACCATATTGACTTGATACCAGGGGCTAGTCTTCCAAATTTACCTCATTATAGAATGAGCCCAAAAAAAGGAGAGATCTTAAGGGAGAAAATAGATGAACTGCTAAAGAAAGAAATGATTCAAAAGAGCTTAAATCCATGTGTTGTCCCTGCTTTACTAACACCAAAGGATGGTAGTTGGCATATGTGTGTTGATAGTCATGTCATTAATATAATCATTGTGTGATATCGGTTTTCAATTCCATGTTTAGATAACATGCTAAATCAATTGTGTGGTGCAACAGTCTTTTTGAAGATTGACTTGAGAAGTGGTTACCATCAAATTCGACCAAGGGATAGGTGGAAAATAGCTTCCAAGACAAAGGATTGGTTATATGATTAGTTCGTCATGTCATTTAGGTTAATGAATGCACCGAGTACATTCATGAGGCTAATGAATCAGATTTTGGAATCTTTCATAAATAAATTCGTTGTGATTTATTTTAATGATATCCTTGTTTTTAGTCATAATGAAACATATCATAACGAGCACTTAAAGAGTGTTCTAGAGGTGTTGCTTATATCATATTGAGCACTTAAGGAGTGTTCTGGAGGTGTTGCATATATACAAGTTGTATGTAAATCTGAAGAAATGTAGCTTCATGACCAGCAAGCTGTTATTCTTGGGTTTTTTAGCAAGAGCTGATAGAGTTGAAGTCAATAAGGAGAAAGTGAGGGCAATCCATGATTGGCCCATGCCCATGACAGTTAATGATGTGCAGAGTTTTCATGGCTAGGCTACTTTTTATAGAAGATTTATTCAAGATTTTAGTAGTATTGTGGCACCAAGAGAAATGTCCTGTAGCCTTTTCCAGTGAGAAGCTAAATGAAACTCATTTGAAGTGGACTACCTATGATAAAGAACTTTATGATGTGGCAAGGGCTTTGAAAGATTGGAAGCATTATTTGATTAATAGAGATTATCTTGTATTCAGATCATGAAACTCTTAAGTCTCTGAATAATCATAAACAAATCAATATGGATATGATGGCCAGGTGGACTACATTCCTTCAGAAGTTCAATTTCAGTCTGAAGCATAAAGTTGGAGTTCAGAACAAAGTGGTTAACGCATTAAGTAGGCAAGTTGCCCTACTAATCACTTTTCGTAGCGAGATTATGGGTTTTGAGTGTATGAATGAGCTATAGGTGAAAATGTTGCTTTTCAAAAGATATGGTATAAGTGTTCTAATGGTTGAGTTGATGGAGATTTCCGTATACATGATGGTTATTTACTAAAAGGTAATCGATTGTGTATCTCTCGCACATCCCTAGGCAAGAAATTAATTCGAGACTTGCATGGCGAATTAAAGGGTCATGGAGGAAGAGATAAAAGAGTGTCAACTTTGAAAGATAAGTATTGTTGGCCTCAGCTCAAGCATGATGCCAACAAATTTTTTCAACATTCTTTTACTTGTCAAACAGCTAAGGGGAAATCACAAAAAATTGGCTTATACATGTCTCTACCTATATCTGAACATGTCTAGAAAGATATTTCCATGGATTTTTTGTTAGGTCTTCTATGAACTCAGTGAGGAATGGATTCTATTTTTGTTGTTGTAGATAGATATTCAAAGATGACACACTTTATACCTTGTACGAAAACTATGGATGTGATCAATGTGGTTGGGCTACTTTTCAGGGAGATAGTGAGGTTGCATGGTGTTCCAAAATCCATCACGTGTTATAGAGGTAACAGGTTCCTTAGTCATTTTTGGCTAACTTTGTGGAAGATGTTAACTACTCTTTGAAGTTTAGTAGTGTTGCTCATTCACAAATTGGTGGCCAAACAAAATCTCTAAACAGAACTTCAGGCAATCTGATTCGCAACATTTATGGAGACAAGCCTACACAGTGGGATGTTGCATTGACTCGGGCAGAATTTGCTTACAACAGTTCCAAGCATAGTGTTACTGGCAAGACACCATTTGAAATTGTGTACATGAAGCCTCCAAATCATGTACTCGATCTACATTCATTGCCTAAAGCTACTAGGTTTAGCAAGTCAGCAAAGAATTTGGCTAAATAGGTGCAAATTGTGCATCAAGAGATCAGGAGAAAACGGGAAGAAACAACTACTAGAAATAAGCATGCATCAGACAGGCATAGGTGGGTTAAATTGTTTCAAGAAGGAGACAGTCATGGTTTTCTTGCGTAAGGAGAGGTTTTCAGTAGGCAACTATAATAAACTAAAGATGAGAAAGTATGGTTCGTACAAGGTGCTGAAAAAAATCAATGGCAATGCTTATGCTATTAGTTTTTTTGATAGCATGGGCATATCGAAAACCTTCAATGTTGCTGATCTTTACGACTATTTTCCAGATATTGAACTCAACTCGAGGACAAGTTTTTCTAAAGTGGGGGTCTCCTGACGCAACGTATAGCGAAAGATAAAACTAGGGTTCTCAAGCTCTAAGGTTACAGACCAAATTGTAGAGAAAATTCTATGGTATTTTTATTGATTCTAAATAATAGTATTGATCTCCATAAAATAAACTAGGCATCCCTATTTATATTAGTACTAAAATCCTTTATAAAAAATGATTCCTAATTAAAATTTACCTAATTAATAGAATTTATCTAGTATTAGAATTCCTATATAGTAAATTACTAATTAAATTAAAAGTCTTAAGTTAGGAATGAAACAAATAATTAAAATCTAAAATTAACTAGGAAATTAATTAAAACAGGAAAACAGTAACTTCATGCTTCAATTTGGACCATAAATTCTTGGGATAATTGTTCTACATCAAAATTGTTCAGAAAGAATCCTCGAATGAACCAAATAAATTAAAAATCACAACATTACCATGCTTCTCTTGACCAAACAAGTATTAGACAACTAACATCAACCCTTGTGGTGGAAGCACATTTAGGGTGGTCATGCAATATCCAGTAGATGCAAAGTACCATCATAAAGAAAAAGAAAAAAAAGGGTAAATTAAAACAGTATATCTCTTTTAGTAAGATCCAGGGTAATTTTTTCAAAAATAACTACCGATTAGAACTAATTTATTAATCATGTTTTCACTTATGTCCCTAATATGCTCAATCTAAGAGCTAAAGAGCTATCATTGAAAATCGATCCCATATTTTCATTGAGAAAGAATTATTTAACATTTAACAAGCCATTAAGCTGGTGTAGAAAATGGCTGTGAAAATAGCCTTGTAGATACTAAACCCCAACAATACTTTGTCCAAAACATAAGTAAGAACTGATTTAATAATGCCGTAACTGATACTTACCTTCATTGCACCATTAGTTGCAATAGCGCTCAGTGAAATCCCGGTTAGGAAAGTACACAAACCACAAAATGCTACCAGCACCAGAGATTCGCCTATGCCAGCCATGCCAACAATCCTGCAATTTTTACAAAAACATAAAGCAATCAAAAACTATTGTATGAGAAAGCATTGGCATGAAATTAAATGTGCATCATCAACATCCAGTCAGTCTGAATGGAGAGAGGGGGAGGATGTAATCAACATCATTTAGTACAACTAGATTCAGATTAAATCATAGGAAGGAAGTAGGACCAGCAATTTGTTTTGAATATCACAGCTGTTCCTAATTTTCATTTGGTTATATAAACCCCATTCAGAATACCCTTTGATGTATGATTTCTGGCACAAGTCAATGTAAAGCCAAAACTTTTCCCCATCTTACCTCTACAAGCATCTAGCCAATTTCAAAACTGATTATTCTAGATTTACATTTTATACATAGTTGTGAACTTAAGTCTCTTAACACATTTTTTTCCTTCCCACTAACAAAAATGTAACTGACAGATTATCTATTTAAAAATAGTTGACAGAGTTTTTGAAAAAATTAACAAACTTGAAGGCTTTAAAAAAACACTAACTATATCAAAGGCCAGCAAGCCAATTAATAAACCAAACCTGAATGTCAATTTATTTTCCTTTACCTCAAGCTTGATTACAACCCACCATGTCCATATAAAATTAAAACCTTCAAGAATCTAAATACAACACAACTTATAAATGTCCATGTTATAGGGAACTTGAATTTTACAATCAGCTCCAGGTTCACGAGAGGACATCATAGTCCTTTATTCAATTGACAGTTAGACCACAGCTTAATAAAGAAGAAATGGAAAATATGGGTATATCCAAAAATGAGAACTCAGAGCTCTCAATTTGTTATCACTTTTAAATAGCGTTATTAGCATGTCCAATAAACGGGTAGTTCAAGAGAAAAAAACGAGACATTAGTTGAATCATTTATTGATATTAAAAGACAATTCAACCATATTTCTCAAAGAAAACTTGTATGATGAATACATATAAGAGAAAGAGAGAGAGAGAGAGAGAGAGAGATGTGATTAAATGCAGCACTTTGTGAAATTAAAAAGTATTCGACTGGATAGATTTCTCCTTCGAATTTCAAAACTTCATTGCTATCAATTAAAAGCATGAAACAAGGTGGATGTACCTGCACAGACCCTATAATCACTCACATTAAAACAAAATGCAGGTGCGGATAAAGGGAAGCTAAAAGGAAGCATCACGCGAGATAGTTACCAAGAAAACCGAATATAGTAGATAATTCCAAGTATGTTTTGCAAGCATGGGACGAAAACACCCATCAACGTTCCCAGTTTAAGATCATTATGCTGCATTGATGTATCAATAAAGAAATAAAGCATAAATAGTGGATGAAAACTAGTAGTGAGAAATTGCTAAAAAGAAAGGGAGCAGTAGCAAATACCCCTGGGCGATCTCGATCAAAGGTGACAGGAGCATCCTCACCATCCCCCCTGGGACTAGAAGGTGCGGCAACTTGCTCCCCTGTCATACTGGAAAAGCAAGTCATTCAACAATAATGTAGATAGATGTTCAGCAATAAAGGAATGAACGACGTAAGGTACCTCTTAAGACCAAGAATGTTGACGAGGGAATCAAAACCAAACAATTCCAATCTGTGCTCTCTTTCTGAACCATTTGTATTATCATTCAAACGATCGGGATTCGTGTTTGTTTTTTCTTGGGAAGAAGATCCGGGAGGAACGGAGGACATCTCAAGGACGGCGGGATCGTGAGCCACCACAGGCCTGTATTTGCGACCACTCTGCTTCGTGTGGAATTCGTCTTCTGACCCGCCACCTTCAATATCTCCGTTGTCCATTTCGTTTTGGCTTTCCAAGATCTAATCTTAGTCTGCAAGTATATGTGTAGGTATTATACACTGTCTACAGCTACTACAGATCCAATTCCAAACTGAAATGGTAGATCTCTCCAAAAATGCATACGATTGATACAAAACAGTTCTAGAGAGAGAAAAGAAATAAAGAAACGTAATTGAAAAGTAATTAGAAGAAGATTTTGCTCTCCATGGACTATGGTCTACAAATCAAAATAAGGGAAGACGGATTCAGACCCCCAAAAGCCAATTGTTTTTGTTATGTTTGGAAGTGTTTCCTCGTGTATTTATTTTGAACAAAAAATTATATCTTATTATAATATATCACCCACAACACAATACAAACTAAAAAAATATTATTTGAAATATTAAAAATGATATAATTCGGTTTGACAGGAATAAAGTTTCGCTCCACAAGTGAAATAAATAAATTAATGTATTTTATTATCAATATCAGATAAGAAATGAAAATAAAAAAAATGAAATGTGATTTTATTTATATAAAAAATAATATATATCATCTTATACTCTTTTTAGTTGTAATTAAATTATTGGTTATCCTGTCTGTCAAATTAAATTTTTTAATGTTAAAAAAAATATTTAATCATTATCAATATATTCATGAGATTGAAATCATTTTATAAAAAAACAAAAAAAATTATAAAATTCTATTTTTAATAGATTAAATATTGGATGTTGAGATTGAAATTAAAAGAAAAAAATTAAATTTATAAGATTATAATAAGTCCATAAAAAATAAAAAAATAATTATGAAACTCAATTTATAAACAACTTAATATTGAAAAATAAAATTAAACTAAAAAACAATTAAGTTATTGAAGGGTGAAGTTGAAAAAAAAATAGTTGAAAAAAAATATAAAGAATGAACCTAATCAACCTGAATCAATTTATCAGGTTTCTGACCTGAATCATAAAATTAAGATAATCTCATGAAAAGTAAAAAGAAAAAAAATATAAAATCTAATTAAAAAAATATTTAATTAAAAAAGGCACAAAAAAATAAACGGGATCAATCAATATTAACCTATCAAACCCATAATGTAGATCATAAAATCAAGATAATCTCATAGAAAAAAAAAATAGAAAAAAAATGCAAAGCAACCTAATGCAATCCAAACAACACTAAAAGATCTGTTAAAGATCTGTTAGAGGTTTCAATTAGTCATATTACAAGACTTAGGACTAAAAGATTTAAAAAGGTTTTTAATAGATTTCGTTATTATACGTGAGCTACGATGGACTTTAAAAATATATTAAATAATTAAGCATAAGCCTTGATTAATTTAATAGATTTCAATAAGATATTAAATAATGAACTTCAAAAAGATTTGTTAGAGGTTCTAGTTGGTCTAATAACAAGACTTATGGTTAATAGGTTTAAAAAGGCTTTCAATAGATTTTTTTTAAGATGCGCAGGCTAAAATGAACTTCAAGAAAATATTAAATAATGAAGCACAAGACTTAATTAATTTAATTCATGTTCAAGAAGAGCCTGTAGTTGGAGCATTTAAACATTACAAAAAGATTGAAGTAAGAAAATTTAAATCAGTCACTTTTCACCTTTCATTTTTCATTACTGTTTTGATCATAATTGGATCTATTGAAAAAATCTAAATGCAATTCTAATTGCATTGGAAAATAAGCATCCATGACTTTCCAGTGACATATGGAATGCCTTTTCATTCATTAATACAAAAGAGAACCAAACATTTAAAGTTGAGCTTTAATTATGCCAACAGATTACAAAAACAACTTTAGTCTTATTTAAATTAGTTGGGCTATTGTTTTATTTATATTTTAGTTATTATTAGGCTTTTTAAATATATTAGGGCCCTTATTTAAATTTAGGTTCATTAGTATTACACGTATGTGGCATTACGGTGATCGTCCTCTTGGGTTAAGATTTTTGTGGTTGTGAGTGGAAATAACAAGAATTTCTTGTCCTTTATCAATAAAAAAAGGGATTAGAGACACCATCTAATATTTTGGTCATTGAAAACCCTAACTGATCTCAAAATCAAGAAAAAAGGAACTGAATGAGTATAGGTAGAGCGTATCACCCCTAGTACACTTTATATAAAGTAACTTGTATTGTTTATCTGTCTGATATAAACTAAGATATTGTTATGTTTTCTAACTGTTAATCTATATAAGGTTTTAAAAAAATCATCCTCGGTAAGGAGGTCACTATCTTATTACGTTAAAACTTAGCAAATCTAATATCAAAACATATTTTTTATATATTTTTTTTAATATCAGGAATACATCTTATGTATAAGTTTGTAATTCTTGATATTTGAACAAACAAAATAAATTTTTTGGTATTTTTAAAATGTTGGCCAAGTTTTCGTGGATTTCATAAATTAATTATTAAATCCAAAAATACATGCAAATATATCAATAAAACTATTTTTCTTAAATTTTTGTATTTAAAAATGTTAAATTATGCCTTATATTGTTTTTGTTATTATTATTTAAGCAAATATGATTTTGTGTTTTAATTTTTGAGAGACTTGACCATATGCAATTTGAAATAAAATTGTATTTTTAAAAGAAAGATTTTTTTTTGTTTTTATAAAAGGAAACTAATTTATTTAATATTGAACAAGTATCTTGATTGTAGGTTACAATTCTAAATATAAAATAGGAGGGGGTGAAAAAACGTGGGGAACTCAAAATTAATTCCGAATAATCTTCCAAAAATTTGAAAATTTATTAAAATTAGATTAAAGTCATGTTTGGTAAAAACACATAAATGCATTTTAATCAAGTTATTTAGTCAAGATATAATCTCAGAATAAATTATTTATTCATCGTTCAACTTAAAATCAAGCAACATCAAAAATCCATACAAATCGTATTAATTTCATGAATTTCATTTAAATTTATTAATAAATAAATGTTCATTTATTAAAAATAAAAAAAAATCTAGAATATAAGATAATGGTTTGAAATTTAGACCTAACAATAGGATCTAATTTCACTTTTAAAATACCAACGTGAGATCTAAAAGAAAGGTAAACAATAAATTGTGTTTTGGCCCATATTCTTTTATTATGCAATTTGTATTCTTACTTTAAAAAATTTAACTTCACAAGAACAAAACTCTTTTAAGAAATTTACAGTACTTTGATAATTCTACAATGAAAACAAAATCTTATAATTTCTTTTGAAAAACTAAAAGTGTTAACCTCTGATGAACAAAACTCGTTTAAGGATTATACAACTCATATGTTAACTTTTGATTAAAAGAAAATAAAATTTTATTTACATATTCTTTTTAGAGAAAAAAGTTTTATATTTATTATTATTTTTTTATGACAAAACTCAACTTTTTAGAAAGAAAATTCTTTTAAAGATTATAATATTCTCAAGTCCATTATAACCGATCAACATTATGCAATGAAATCTATACAATTAACTATAACTAAAAGAGTTTAATGTTTCACTCTAGCGCGAGTTACTGTTCACAATGAATGAATTCATTATGTTACATTGTGGATGCATTATGAGTGCTTTCACTAAGGACTGCATTGTTTGGCAGAGGTATGGTTAAGCTGGAGGGTCGGGGCACCAGCTTGGAGGCAAGCCCCCTAGCGCTCGGTCTACCCGACCTTGGGGTTGGGGGTAGATCGGGGTGCCAGGCACGTCGCCACCTGGCGCTTAGGCAGCACCACCCCAAGCCCGTAGCACAACGCCACCTAGCGCTTGGTCTGCTTGCTTTTGGGTGTAGCCTAAGCGTTACATGAGACTTGGGTTGCCTATACTTTTAGTGTAATTACAAGTATTGATATTAAAAATATTATTATTAGTTTTCTTATTATTCTTTTTTTAGTATAATTAATTTTTAGAGTATTAATAGTAAAAATATTATTGTTTGTTTTGTTGATATTATTTTTTTAGTATAATTAATATTAAAAGAATTATTATATTTTTTCTTAATATATTTTTTTCCGTATAATTAATACTATTGGTGTTGAAAATATTATTATTATTTTAGTCTTTGATCTCAAAACTATTATTATTTGTTCTATTAATATTAATTTTTAGTATAATTAATAGTATTAATCTCTAAAATATTATTATATTTGGTGTTATAAATAATATGATTTTTATAATAATTCATATTATTGCTACTAAAAATATTATTATTTGTATTATAAAATTTTTAGTATTTTCATTAAAATTTATAAGAACATAAATATTATTATTATTATTATTATCATTAATAAATTTTTAAAAACTACTATTTTTATGGAAAGAATCACATTGAGACATGTGGCGCTTGAGTTCCCTCATAAAGACGAACAGCCCAAGCACCACGTGGCGCTTGGCCTGTTTCCTTTTGGTTGCAGTCCAAGTGCTAGGTGGCACTTTGGCTTGGGCACTCACAGGTATAGTCCAAGGCTAGCCTTGGGCCTGGCATGGCAGGATCCAAAATAGAATTGGGTCCTAGTCGTTGGCAGACCAAGCGCCACATGACACTTAGACAGCACCACCTTAAGCTCGCAGCATAGCACCAATTGGTGCTTGGTTTGCTTCCTCTTGGATGCAGCCTAAGTGCCACTTGACGTTTGGGCTGCCTATACTTTTAGTGTAATTACAAGTATTAGTATTAAAAATATTATTATTAGTTTTTTTATTATTGTTTTTAGTATAATTAATTTTTAGAGTATTAATAGTAAAAATATTATTGTTTGTTTTGTTGATATTATTTTTTTAGTATAATTAATATTAAAAGAATTATTATATTTTTTCTTAATATATTTTTTTTCCGTATAATTAATACTATTGGTGTTGAAAATATTATTATTATTTTAGTCTTTGATCTCAAAACTATTATTATTTGTTCTCTTAATATTATTTTTTTGGTATAATTAATATTAAAATTATTATTATATTTTTTCTTAATATATTTTTTAGTATAATTAATAGTATTAATATCAAAAATATTATTATTTTTGGAGTTATAAATAATATTATTTTTATAGTAATTAATAATATTAATACTAAAAATGTTATGATTTGTATTATAAATATTATTACTTTCAGTAAGTAAAATTTATAAGAATATATTTATTATAATTAATATTATTAATAAAATAATTGATGAATTTGAAAGAAAATATTATATCATTTACTAATTTTACCAAATCTAGATTTTAGATTGACTGATTTAATTCGAGAATTCTTGACTTTTATGCTTTCTCATGTTTTGAAAAATAGTAGATCATAAATGACTACCAAAAAACATGTCAAAAATAGTGACTAGCTTAGGGCCACCAACTATCGTTTCCATTAGGGCACGAACTAATCCGTTTCTTAAACATTTGGCTAACTCAAGGCACTTGCTCAGGATTTAAAACTGGCGGCAGTAGAACCTAAATGAGCTTGGGATCTAGCTTGGTATAATTCAAATAGGCTCGGGTCGTGTTCCTAATTTTTTTTAAAAGTCAAAGGTGAATTCGTAATGTACGCGGACTACCTAACTAGCTATCATTAAAATATAAGTCTCAATATAATATCAAAAACTCGTTCATACATGAAGGAATATCGTTAACTTGTTACAAATAATTCAAAATAACACAATCAATACAGGCAAATATAATCTAGTGCAAAATCATATACACATAATAAATTAATCAAAGCAAAATAAATAACAACATACAAACAAATACATATTCACAAATAAAAAATCAACACATGTTTTATAAATTATTCTAAAATAAATAAATTATATATTGGAGTTCAAAATCAATCTTTGCAGGCTGGAGTTGGTTGGAACTGGACTGGAACTACTAGAACAAAGGAGAATAATAGCAACGAGTGAGATGCACGCGTGGACAGGTGACTGTGACTTTTAATATAATTTTCACCTCCTAATGCATATCTAGAATCAATTATTTTTCGATACTTGTGGGAAATTAGCTTCAGATGCAAGTTTTTATAACTTTTGTTTTTGGGGAGTAATCAGATATGATTTTATTAAGCACTGACAAAAGAAATTACGTTGTTTAGGATGGAGGGTTGAACAGTTTCTGGAACCTCTTCCATGAATTCAGGCTCAACATCTGACGGTCTAGTCAAGTTGGGCATACAATGAGCAGCGGCATTGCTATTTCTTCAGACATGCACACGAGAGAAGCTCTGAAACTGATCGGTAACATCCTCTGTAATGACATACAGGTAGCTGTCATCTACCATTTTGGTTCCAAGGATTGCGGCATGCAATCTGTCTTCCAGAATAACATCATGAAAGACTAGAAATCGACTGCAGCTGTCCTACCACACTCTGACTTCTATGATGAACCCCAAACCTACACCCCGTTGCTATGCATCCAAATTTTAAGTATATTTCTTTTATGTTCTGCAAAGAAAGTAGAATCTAATCTAGAAAAAACTTCAAACCATGCAACACAAACGTTTTCTGACCAAAGTTTCTGATGTTTTTTCCTTTTCTAGTCACTTTTCCTGCGCAACATATCTTCCGCTTTACAATATTGTAACTTTATTTCCCCTTAAAACTGGGCATGCCTTTGCTTAATTTTATAAATTGCTGCACTGCTAGTGGATCCGCGCCCCAAACCCAAGCCACAGGATTTGATGGTATCATTACATCCTGATAGTCAGATGATATACACCCCCTCCTCCCCACATCCCAGAAAAATAAAAAATATAATCGAACCAACAGCTGTCTCTGTGAGCATGAAGTAAGGTTAGTTGATCGGATGTGAATGGAGAATGAGAGAGAGAGAGTGGGAGAACATGATACTGAAATAACAAGGACTGCTGCGACCGTCTCCATTACAAAGCAAATCTAAGACAAAGTGAAAGACGCAGAAGGGTAAGCGCATGAGAGATACACAAACAAGGATGTGCAATTTTAGTTTCTAAGCCACAATCCAAAGTACAATTAATAAGATTAAAGATTATAATGGGAAAAGAAACAAGGCAATCGAGAAAATGTAAGATGGGGGTCCTACTCTTCTTACCCATCTGAAGAAGAATTTTTCTTGTGCTTTGCATGCCTGTCCTTGGCCTTGTCAAGCTTGGCACTTACGTTATTCTGGTTGCTAACAGACCCTTCTTGAGCACTACACATCTGAGACTTCATCTTAAATCCAAGTTTTTTAGACACATTTCCCCAAGTGCTAGAACCCTTGGTGCCACTCAATTTCTCAATCTCATGTCTCATGCTTGAACACTCCTTCTCGAGCTCAGAAACCCGCATTCTCATGTTATCCATTCCCACCTTCAAAACTTGATTCTCTCTGACAGCTGTTGTCCAGCCACACTCAGTAGACCCAGCAAGGCCACTTCTCAACTGTCTTGATCCATCAAGATTATCAGAAACCAGAAAGCAGCCAGCAATGGAAGTCCTCAGCTGAAGCTGCTCGAAGAAGAGGACTTGGACTATTATTCTTAGGGGAAGCCTCTCATTCTGTGCAGCATGAGTACACGCTTCCAAGGAGAGCTTTTGGCAATCAATCAACCTGCAGAGCTGTTCTCTGTCAGACTCTGCCAACCATGGGTGTGACTGCAAGTTTGACCAAAAAAACAAAAATCAATGAGCTTAAATGGGCAAGTAAATATTTTTAATCATTTTTTCTTTTTCTTTAATTAAGATTTGTCCCCAATAATTTCTTCCTTCATCATTTTTTTTTCATTATCTTGAAATCTCAAAACCCATTTACCAAAATTCCCTCTTAACTTGAATATTGCAATGAAATGTTTATTTGTTGAGTAGTGTTTAGAATTTTATGATATAAACCCCCATTTAAATTATGAAAGAGTAGCAAAATTTTCAATCAAAAACCCTGAAAACGAGAGGTTTTAAGATATTTCTATTGTTACATGAAGTAAAGGAAAAGAGAATAAAGGAAATATTTAAAAGGAAACGAAAGGCTAGAACTGAAAAAAGGCTGAAGGTTGTTGTTAGCATTCCAGAGAGTCTATTGTGTCTAATGCACATAAAATTTGGAGTGGAGAGTTAAAGAGAGCCACCTAAGGAAAGTAGGAAATTATTGTCTGCAAAAGTAAAAAGATGCTGACTTTAATTAATACCTTTTCAAGTAAAAAAAAAAAAAACAATGGTGGTAGGATGTTTGAGGTGGAATAGAATATAAAAAAAAAAGGAAAAGGAAAAGAAAATATGACATGGCTATAACACAACAAGCTCTAGAAAAAAAAACGCAAAGGGAATAACAGATTCTACTTGGTCTTTGTTTAGTCACTTCCTGGCTTAATATGCGAGACATACAGTTTAATTTTGTTTTATGTTAAAATGAACCAATAGAAAGTTGCAAGAAATGATATAAGCTACCCATTTTCAAGATTTGTGCGATACTGAGGTGTTTAGTACCTTCAGATAAATGTCTATTGCACGGTAAAGACCATCATCTAAGGGCCTCGCATACTCAGGAACAGCAGCAGCAAGAGCTTGAAACTTGGGGAGCTTCAAATTAACATCAGGGGCAACCTCTACAAGGTACCCATCAATCAGCTTGGCTACCGTTGTGATTGGTGTCAATGATGGTGATCCAATCAACTGCCTGTCATCAACTGAACATGGAGAAGATCCACCTGTAATTTGGTCCATGGCAAGGAAGTGCTCAAGAATCCGCTGCACACAGTCAAAATCGTAAAGGGTCTCCATGGAATGAGAGAAATTGGGCATCAAAAGATCTTCAAGTGTTGCTTGATCAAGTTGCATCCCAATTCTCTTTTCCAAGTTTGCCAAACAGGAGGGGTTTGCTTTTAGAATCATGGCTGTCCGGAGAAGACCAAACAAAAACTTGGTTGGAACTAGACCCTTTTGCACTGGAAGTAATTCATCAATCTCTTCCAGTAAAACCTTCTGCTCTTCTGGCGGAGCCCCCAAAGTCACAGGCATCGAACGGGAGGTAGATTCATTGGCACCTTGATGCCGATTCAGCCCAGGTAGGTACTTTTTTGCATAGAGGGCAACGGATCCAGCAAGAATCTCCAATCTGATTCCGTGAGATTCCATGGTGGAAATCAACCTCTTATACAGTGGTAAACTTAAAGTCGATACATCCTCATACCACCAATCTGAACTTGAATGTTTTGGTATAGCTCCTGTGCTTATCCCATTCCACATGACACTTCCGCCAGGGCTCTGCATGGGTCCATGCTCCATCATTGGCCATCCAAAGAGATTTGGGTCAGTACAAGCCTTTGTGGTTAGTGACTCAATGCACCTCTTGGTAACATGATGTTCTTCAGCACAGGAAATATCATCACATGTTTGCAGTGCCTTTAGAGAGTCTTTCCAATTACGAAGGACAACTTGATTTAAAAATGTCTCGGTCTGTGTACCTAGATTTCCCTCCCCATATTCCTCAGTCATTTCAAGTTGTTCAGAAGCATAACGCAGATACACAACATTTGAGGCTGTAAGTTCAAGTTTCACACCATAGCAGAACTTGGCCACGAGCTCAAATGTTTTGGCACCACCAGGAATTTTAGGGAGACATATGACACATTTTTTATCTCCTTCTGACACTTCTGCAATCAACCTTTCCATAACTCCACTTCTAGAGAGCAAAGGAAACTGTATTAAGTAGTAATATCAAGCTGTAAGAATTGATAAATGGTGAAGAGCTTTTTAAAATAAACAATACTAACAAAAGCTGGATTTGGTAAGAGTGACTAAACTATAGAGAAGGACAATACTCTAATTTCAATTGACATGGAAAGCAGAATATAGGTTTATGTAGAATTGGTGCTAGTCATTTTTCCCCCATAAATTGTCCATCATATATAGTTTGTTTTTTATAAAAAAAAACAATATGCTATTTTCTAACAGGTAAAGCAACTTATACATGATCAATTAAATTTCATTAAGAATATCCAAGTAGAGCTTGTATAAACTAGAGAAGGTAAATAGTAGAACACTACCTTGTGAAGATGGAAGGACATCTCCTCAACTTCAACAACAATATCACTGGGAAGCCCAGTTGTACAGAACCTATATTCATTCCATATCAGACTGAAGGTTAATGAGGGATATCATACGAAATATGCGAGTCAGTTGCACAAAATAGAGATATCAGTACGTCAATGGTTAGTGAAAAAGAACAAGGATATCGTCTCTTCTTACAAAAAAAACAGGAGTCTCTCCTCATAAATGAAATGATACCACAACACAGATTTAAATGTACGTTTTGGGTTCCTCTGCTTCTTTTCACATTCATGGCAACATGCAATATATTACAAAACAATCCTATGTGATCAGTGCTTTATAATGTCATGCTTAGAGAGCAGACATTGTCAACAAAGGCAGTGCCATACACCACAGCCCCATAATCACTAGAGCCAGAATGATATAACTCGGTGGTTTTGGCTAATATACTTTGGCAGGTATAGCATTCATTTTTAAGCTGCCTGAAGAAGATCTCAAACATTTGTTCATCTTCCATATAGCAAATATATGCAGTTCATTGTGACAATTGACAATTTCATAAGCACAAGCAAAATGCTGTAAGGTTATTCTTGTAATTACCATCCCTAATGACCCTGTACAATTAAGATTACCGTTAGAAACATTTCTTCAACCATTTAAATTCCAACATGTTTTAGCAGGAGGCATTGGTACACAATGCCTTGTAATTCCGTTAATAATAATAGATACCAAAAGGAGCAAGCAAGCATTCCATGTACAGGAGTGGAATCCATCATTAATATGATATGCCTACAATTTCTCTCCCAAGGTTGTTAAAATTAAGGTGCAGCAGGTTTAAATCCCAACTGCAACCTACATATCCATTAGCTAAAGTACTTAATGGGTCACGTATTTTGTGCATAATGCATTACATGAACGAGCACATAGAAAGAAAACGTGGGTGCAGGTTAGGATGAAAACATAGAAAGAAAACCTGGGGGCATAACCCACATCAGAAAAGTGGGATCTACCAATAGTTTTTATTATAATGAGCAAGGTGCAGGTTAGATGAAAACATGCACCTGATAAACTAATTATCTCTTCAAATAGTCAAGTTAAACAACTAATAAGGAAGCTGACACTGTGGATGGGCTCAAGGAGTGTTGTTCCTTTCTCCTTTATTATCTATATTCAGTATGGATATGGTTTTCTCCTCTTTCTTGTGAATGTATGAAATTTCTTTTGGAGAAACTGGGTGATGAGCAGATGAAGATATTGCTATGTTGGCCTGGTCTCTATGGAAATTAATCTCGGAATGGTTTGATATTCGAACATAAAGCTCGAGCCCCTCCTATGGTGATTCAGGTTGCCTCCAAGCTGATGATGGACTATAAATTGGATAATGCTAGTCCTGCTGGAGGAATTATCGGTCAGAGGCATGTTGAATTAGTACGTTGGAAATGACCAACCCTGGATGTCCTCGAAATTAAAACAGATACAGCAGTTTGTTCGGAAGGAGCTGGTTTAGGAGTTATCATCAGGAATAGCAACGGAGGTTTTATGCAAACAGTCATGAATTTTGCGAGAATGGCCGGTGCTTCTGATATTGCAGAGGTCCTAGCTTCATGATATGGCCTTTTGGAGCTGGACAGCCAGTTGGTTGTTAGAGCTATTAATATGGAAAGTCAGCTTTTGAATTATCTGGGGTCTATAACAGCAGACATCAAGGACTTAATTATCCTCCTCCCTTTTTTCATTTCTTGTAAAAAGGATCCCAATATGGGCGCGCAGGTGCCGTGGTATGTTAGCAGTAGCTCATGGTAGTGAACAGGTGTTGAATGAGGAGTATCCTCCTGATATTTCTACTATTGCATGCACTGATCTTGAGTTTTCTTCTCTATAAAAGCTTAAGTTTGATTCTCAAAGAAGAAAAAGGATGCTGACACTGAAGGAAGCTATCATAGAGAAACTAGAATTGACCACCAGGGATTTAGACACGAGAGCAAGAATGTTGGTACTCTTTTAGCAGGTCCATCAACCTCAATCAACTCTGTGCTACTTCAACAAACCAATCGCTAAAAATCAAAGACAATTCACCTTACCTCAACGCACCCAAGTCGAATGAGTTTAGTGGTAACAACAGCGCATACATTGACTGGATAAAACTCGAAGCAACTTAACTATACAAATCTCAACTAAAAATTTTATTACAAGGAAAACAAAAAAAAGAGGCAAGGTACAAAGGAAAGCAAATTGGCAGATCTTAGCATGTATAGATGTCGTTGAGCTAATACAGAATTTACTTTGACGATAAAAGGAGAAAAATAACGAGCTGGGCAAGAAATGAAGATCGTAGAAGAAACTAAACTAGAAGATGAGGGAGTGTTACATACCAGGCTTGCCCTTGTCTTTGAAAGGCATTACTTTTGGATCCCAGTTTCATGCAAGCCATTGCTTCAGAAGGGAAGCAAACAAATCTTCCAAAAACGCAATCTCCCAATGCAGGTTAGCTTATTCAAGACTTAAATCCTATAATATATATCACTCTGAAAGCTCTACAACACCTCCAACACCCCCCCCTAAAAGAAAAAGAAAAAAAAAAGGAGAGAGAGAGAGTGTGTGTGTTCTTTTAGCGCAGTGACAGAAACCCACCCAGTAGGCAATAGTAGACCACTCTCAAACCGAAGCCCCCATAAAAAATAAAAAAAATCCCTCTTGAATTCCTTCAGCCAGACCGCAAATGCAGCTACTTGTCTGAAATGCCAGCCAAATCTACAGGAACATTGAGCAAACTAACATTGAATAGAATGTCTTCCCCAGAACCTGAACCTATCAAAAACCACTCCAATAACATACACCTGCCACCAAACAAAACTCAAATCTTAAATCCTAAATCCCAATCCAAACCCACGCAGTTTCCCTTAATCAGACACTATAATATCTTTAGGTCAGAAAAAAGAAACAGACAGCAGTTTTAGGTCAACCCTTCCAATTTGCTGTGTTAACGAGAGAATATTTTGGGAATGCGACACAGCTTGTTTTTTTAGAGTGTTTCTGTTTAAAAATATATTAAAATAATATATTTTTTATTTTTTAAAATTTATTTTTAATGCCACCAAACTAATTCAAAAATTTTAAATAAAACTAAAACAAAACATACTGCCATGCCAATCAAGTTCTTGGTTTATATACCCAGCAAATAATAACAAGAGATTCCAACGAACAAAAACAAGTACTAATGTGCTGATGAGCCGGTGGGTGCGCTGATGATGAGTCCTCATTAATTAATCTAGTATATTCAAAGTCATCATGATATATCCAAAATTAAATAAATAACAAGAAATTATCACGACGCTAATGGCACCAATACATGTTCTCTTCCACCCGTGGGCCATATAGCTTAAAACACACTCATTGCACTTCTAGAACTGGCTGGTTACATGTCTGTTTAGCATTATAATATGATTTGAAGAAGAATTATAAACTATAACTTGCAATGATAGAATTCATATAAAACTGGGGTGCCTGTCTTGAGAACTATAATTAAAACAAAACAAGAATTCAACCATGTTTTATTATACTCCTTTAACAGTAAGGATCAGAATATTTATTTCTTTATGAAATAGAAAAGAGTGTGGTAGTGATTATTAAGTATTCTTTAACAGGTGTTCCGAACCAGACATCATCATCATTAGCACAGGGAAGATATAAGACTGCCGACTAGATCAACTTATTGCAGGTTGACCATAAATATTGGTTCGGGTGGGCGATTTTATGTTTAATTTAACGACAACGGACATTTGAGGTTACAGCTATGATCTGCTTCGTCCAGCGAGGCCATGTGCATGCGTTTCTTCTTTCCATGCAATAATTAAAAAAGAAAGAAAGAAGAAGAAGCAATGCTAGTGCTCAATAAACACATTAAATGGATGGACAATGTACCTCGCAAATACACGAATCATTTGCATGCGTGTGATTGTACGTGGAGACAGATTCATGCCTTGTGCATGTAGATTCTAGAATTTAATAAAAATTAATTTTTTACTTAATAAAATAATAAAAAAAATACACAAAAAAATAATTGAATAAATTAAAAAATAAAAATTATGTAGAGATACATGATAAAATACACTTGGAAATTTAATCCCGAATAGTGGTTGGTAACAACTTTGTAAATCAAATAGAGTATGAAATTCTTAATTTAGTTTAATAAGTTTCTCAACAAACATAAATGTAGGGAAAATAATTATTTTTAAGAGTTCTAGATATCCCATTAGAAAATTTAAAGGTATTTAAGGTTTATATAAAGATTATTTGAAGAGTTATTTAGAAAACAAGTACTCAAATATATACAACCCTTACAAATGACATTACTTGATATAATAAGATGAAGTGTGACCAGATAAGAAAACATTTAGAAGATAATATCTATTTGGCCACTTATACAAGGTTATAATGCCATATTCAATATCTAATTTAAAGTTTGATAAGAAGTGTCGTAACTTGATTTTTACCTCTCATTTTGATTAAGTTTTTTTAAAATATAAAAACTCCTTAGAAATGCATTTTCAACATGATTTGTCCAAGTTTAGGTTGTTTTATGATTTTTAACCTTTTAACTTATCATATGCATGCATTTGATGAATTTTATATATATAAAGAAGAAAATAAAAGCAAATAAAAAGTTTAGTGAGCATAAAAACAATTAAAAAGGGGATATGTGACAAACATAAACATTACAAACCCCTTCTTCAAGAAACTTAAAATGATAGGATAAGAAAGAATAAAGAATAAAAAAAGGAATATCAAGTATGAATTTTAGATAGTATAAAACAACAAAGAAAGAGAAAAAATCTTTTAGTAAAAGAGAGAAAAGGAGAAATTTTTAGGGAAGAATGAAATGAAGTGAGAAAAATAAAAAAGGTGTGCAAAGAGAAATAGAGAAAGAGAGAGAAAGAAAAAAGAAAGGAAAAGAAAAGGCAAAGAAAACCTTTGTCTTCTTCCCTCTTTTAACCATAACAAACCCTAGCCACCTTGCAACCAATACAGCCTTCATAACCATTCATCAATTAAGCCATCACTTTATATCTCTCCACACATCAATCACCACACTACCTTTCTTTTTCCTTACTGTCAAAGAACCAATTCAACCCAATAGCTTAAGCTATTGGGTTGAATTGGTTCTTTGACATGGTATTAAAGCCTTGATAACCAAGCGGTCATGAGTTCGAATCTCACCATCTCCATTTATTTGATAAAAATTAAGTATAAGATAGTGTGGGCCTGTGCAAGTTTCAAGCCCAAAGAGCTTTCACTTGAGAAAAATGTGTTAAAGAATAATATAAATCATATTCTAAAACCTCACATAACAGCTTAAACTATTGGGTTGAGATGATTCTTTGACACTCACCAACGACTACTTTTATCCTTTTCAACTCCATAACCATTGTAAACATATCAACCTCATCTTACCATCTTCAACAGCCACCAACCATTTAATATTGTCCACAATAGCTTAAACTCCATCATACTAGCACCTTTACTAGTCAAAACAACAACATATAAAAATGAAAGAGAAGACTAAGAGAGAGGAGAAAAAAATTGAACCTTATACTAGCTAAATCTCTTCATCAAGTGGTGTTTGACTTCACCTCTAGCATATGAATAACAAGAGAAGAGAGGAACACTTGATCTTTCACTAGACATGCCACCTCATCTCTTCGACATGTGTAATCACGTGCCACAATCCAATAATGTTGTTGGTGCATGAGATAAAATTACTAACACTATATAGTTTTCCATTACTACTAGTCATTATTCCAGGCGTTTTAGTCAACCCCAACTCTAGAAGGTCGATTCCAAACCCCAAATGCATTTTATTGATTATTTTAAATAATTTTTAACATGTTATTGATTTTTTTTATAAAAGTTATGATTAAGAATTTGATTGTGGTTAATTTTAATATGTTATTGATTTTGATGCATTTTGTGATGAGGTTAACATTATTATGTGGTGACCTTGGGGTATAATGTTGTTGAGAATTTATTTTATGGTGAAATAAGGTCGGAATCAATACTCTATGATGGGGTTAAGAGTATTGATTTGCAACTGGTTTATCTAAGGTGTAATGATTTGGTCTCGGTGTGAAATTTAATATGTGTTGATGTGTTTTTGAATTTGTTATATTGTGTGGATGTTATTTTTATTGTGCGGTTGTGATTTTTTTATTATTTATGATGATGTTTTTTTTTTGTTGTGATGATGTTGTTTTATACTTCTTGTGTTATATCATTATAGATGATATTGGTTTATAATGGTGTAACACTTATCATAATGCCCCTAACATGATCAAAAAGATTAGTCATAATAAATCTAACACGTTTCTCTCAATTCCACCAAAGATTGATGATATAAAGGCTGAGGTTCACAACCCACTGATTGAAGTCAACTTAGAAACTAAAGATGAGCTTAGACTAATCTATGTAAGTGAAAATTTGTTAGATGACTATAATGAGAGTCCAATATCATTACTTTATACTTATAAAGATTATTTCGCTTGGGACTATGATGAGTTGTCTATGCTAGACAAAAGCTTGGTTGAACATCCATTTTTAATTGTTAAGGCTATAAAATATTGTAGTGTAATTATAGTTTTACACATATAACCACCAAGAGGAGGAGCGCATGAATAAGAACTATAGATTGTACTAGGATTCAGGATGTAAAATCCTTAAAACCCATATACAATTTATATAGGACTAGTGTTTATAATTTATGTGAAACTCGATCTCTATAACATTATAAAAAAATCATCTAGTAGTTGGAAACGATGGCCAACCCCATCAACACCTATATTTTTCTTTGCAATTTTTTAGTTAGTGCTATACTTTATCTTTCTTACAATATACTTTCATAAATTACAACTTTCTTTTACTTATCATAAATTCCATCAATAGATTGACATGTCTAATGAGATAAATAATTGATCGATTATTAATTGATCAATAGATTAACACAACCAATGAAACCAATTTATTATTTTAATAAATTGGCATGCATGTTGAGATAAATTATTGATCATTATTGGTTATTAACATATCAACAACACTCAAGAAATCTTTCTTCACATACACGCGTCATGTCCATTCAAACACATCTACTCCTCAAGTAAAAGTATCTAATCATTTAACTGTGATATCTATAACTTAGAGTCTAACTCTTTTGTTCAATTATGAAAAAAAAAGCAGAAAAAGCCATATGTTGCAACATTTATCCACTATTGTGAGTTTCACAATATTTGATGAGATTTATTTATGATGTTTATCTGTTTAAAAATTTTAGAGTGACCACCAACAACCATTACTGATGGTGTCGCTGGTCACCTGAATCTACTTATTTTAACTAATTATTATTTAGCTAAAAACAAACATTATCTGGTTAGTAAATAATTAATTATAGGCTTGGGAGTTTGTTATGCATATGGAAGTTTATAACACCTTCAGTGCCCAAAAACATTGGTGTCTAAGATTATTTTGACATCATTTAAAATTGTTGGCTTTTCAACTATTTATTGAATAAAATAAAAAAATCTCTTATTTAAAGTTAGAAACACATATTTTATTTTATTGACAAGAATGATTTAATTAATATTGAAAGAATATTTTATTTGTTTACTATAAAATATTTATGAAACATATATCAATTCGAAAATTCTTTACTTTTCTAAAACTTTTATATATTTAAGATAACAGCTTTTTCAAGTGAACAATAGAGATTTCTTAAATTTATATATTTAAAAACATAACAAAGCCTTAGCAAAAAGCAAATAAATAAGCAATGCAACTGAACTTTGGTAGGGTGTACTAAGGGTAATAATGTTCTTCTTATATATAATCAATATTTTTATCCAGACTTTAAAGACCAGTTAAGATTTATAATGACTAAAATACTAGGTGGCAAATCCAAACCTTTTAAACCATATAAGGGCAAGAATTTCTTATTCTTTTCACACCATCAAAATCCTGATCTAGAAGGATAATTATCGTGACACTGCACTCGTGCGACACATACTCTTTCCTTTTCTTTACTTACCTATAAATACCCTTAAATGCCAGCAAGCTCCCATAAACATACCTTGATATCCTTGCATGATCTTGTAGGCTTAACTCAATGTGAGGACCAAAACTTGTTTTATGAAAGATCTTTGCAAAAATGATTTCAAAAAATTGAACTTGCTTTTGATTTTAAAAAATAATTCGATATTTGTCTAAAACAATGTTTTGGCATCCTGTTTATAAGATGGTAAATGAATTAAAAATTTAATCATGTAATTCTTACCTTAAGGTGATTAACAAAAAAAATATTGTTTATAATAAAACAAAAACTTGAAAAAAAAACCCATTAATTAACCAAACACCATGTTTCTATGTTTCTTGATTCGTGTTTTAGCTGTATATATAATTGTATGTAGTGGATTCAATTGTCTTGGACTCATAAAATTAAGTTCTTTATAAGTGCAAACCATTATAGTGGACGAGGTCAAAATGTATTGGTTTTAACTACTCATGCTTGAAATGAGAAAAAAACTACCTTTGTTATCCATTTCATATTCATGTATTTATTGTAGTTCCCTTTGAGCCTAAGATAAATTTTCTTCATAAAAATCTTGACTTAAATCACACTCCAGACTAGAGGCAAATAGGAGCTTAGTTATTGAGAAAATGATGTTATAAATCCAATGAAAAAAGAGCCCAAGAAACTCAAATATAGGGGGCATTCCCAAAAAAAAAAAACTAAAATGAAAAATGATGCTTCACCAGAAAAAAAAAGCAAGTAAAAGAAAAACGACAAGCAAACACTAAAAGATACAACAAGGTAGACAAATGGTAGTGATCATAAGTTTTTGAAACCCTGAAACACTTTTTGATCTTATGAGTCCCTATCTTTCATAGAAGCAGAATTTGTTGCATTAGATGTTGCTAGTTTAGAAGCTAAGTGACTTCAAGATTTATTAATTAATATACCATTTGTTTCTAAAACAATACCACCTATATTATTACATTATGATAGCTGAGTTATTATAGCTAAGGTGTGTTTATTTTTGCAATTCAGCCCGTTTTTTAAAGTACTTTTCAAACTGTTTTTCCCTAAAAAATACATCAAATCAATGCTTTTAAGGTTCTTTTCAATTATTTTGATGTGTTGATGTAAAAAAAAATAACAAAAATATCATTTTGATGAATTTTCAATTGAAATGAATTTTTGCAAAAACACCTTGCACCACATTACCAAATATACATTAAGATTAAGAGTAAAAACTTTAATGAAAAAATAAGACATATGACTATTAGGTAAAAATCTATTAGACATTTGATATCATTACGGATTCACTCACTATAGGTTTGGCATGCCAACAAGTTATTCAATCATTGAAGAAAATAGAATAGAAGCCCTTGAATTAATCACCAATAGTTGAAACTTATGTTTATTCTTTCTCATATTTACTTTTAGTTCTAATTATTTTTATTATTGTTTTTAATTGCTGATTCATTTACAATAAATATTGGTTGCATTTTTTTTCTCAATTCCTTTCATTTTATTTTCTACCAATAATTAATATGGAGATTTGAAAAATTAAATATTAGGTATATTTAAAATTGTAGGCTTCTAAAAAGGTTTTGTTGCCAAAAGAACAAGTTGAAGCTTTTCTCAAGGATTTTGTTCTCCATTGAAAATTATTGATAACATTGTAATAGCATACACTCTCTCACTCTCTCTTCTTTTCTCTCTCAATTTCTAAACTATTCTCTTTTTAATTAATTGTTATCAAGTGATTGATATTTATTATATAGTTTATCATTAGCATTCAATCATTAGTTTTTTTTTTTTTATATTGAGAAAGCTGATATCATGACCATAAATGTTTAGGCTAGCATTGTTGTTGTAAAATGAGAACCTATGGTTGAATGGATTATTAATAAACTAGATATTATATAAAATAATTTATCTCTATTTTATTAGAGTATAATATAAATTCATTCTTTGAACTTCATTTAATAGCTCAAATTTTAAGGTTAAAATACTTATTTGATATGATATCTAAGCTTTAAGACCAATTAATCAGGAGTTCAATTTCACTATCATTATTCTATCTAATTAAATTAATAAAATTAAACACAATATATTAATAAACTTATACAAGTTTTAAATTTAAAGAACTTTCACTTGAAGTGGTGTATTAAAAGTGGCTAATAGTTCATCAATTATTTTTCACTCATAAATCCTAAAAAATCCAAAGGTCCTAAGAATTTAAACAAATTCAAAAACATTTTGCTATTTTATTCATTTTGTACAATTTTCAACTTTTTTAATATACTTTCTTTGAACAATGAAGAAGAAGAAAAAGAAGAAGAAGAATCAAACCCATAAAAAGAGAAGAAAATAAGAAATAAATAAAAAAGAATTTAAAAGTAGAAAAATTCATGAGCGGGGTCAAAAGCAAAAAAAAAAAATGAGATAAGTTTTAAATCAAATAGAAAAATCAACAGAAGAAAAGGTGATTAGAAAAAAAATTGATAAAATAAAATTGTTGTGATAAAATTGGTTTTAAATAATTGAACATCAATCAAGTAAAACAAAACAAAACAAAACAAAAGAAATGAAATGAAATGAAAGTTTTCAAAACATAAAATATTTTAGAGAACATATCAAAAAGTTTGAAAAAAAAATTCAATGGATCCCTTTTTTTTATTATTAAAAAAAACTCCTCATTAAGGATATAAATATAACTTGTGATCCTACACATACATAAAAAGTGACACATAAAAATAAAAAACAAAATGCCCTGCCCGCACTCTCCCCTGAATCATCACTTCCCTCCCTCACTTAAATCATCAGTTACTTCCCTCATTTCTTTCCCTTTCCTTTTCTTTCTTTCTTTCTTTTTTTCTTGCTCTTTCTATTAATTCTTGTTCCACTCATCCACCATACCTTATCTCTATCTCACTTGAATCTCATCATTTGTCTTTCTCCTTTCTTTTCTTCTTCTTTTTTCCCTCATCGCCCAACACCTTCTCTCTTAATCATTTTAGCCATAAAAATTTTGAATAACAAAAAAAAAGAGATAGTATAAAAAAAATAACTATAACCCATCAAAAATAAATTAATGGTATAGCCATTAACATAGGTGTAAAAAGAGGAAAAATCAAAGTTCAAACAACTTTAACACCCTTCATTTCCTAGACTCAACTCTTACTACCTTTAACACTAAAAAAAATTTTTGGTTTTTTTTTCCAGTGCAGACCTCAATGTCACTCCATAAGCCACGTATGCACTATAACAAAATTTTATTATCACCACACCTAACTAGAATCATGTCAGCTCTCCACCATTAACCAAAGATATCATCTTTCATTTCATTTGAGTTCAAATTTTATACTTAATTTTTTTAGTTTATTTTCTTCTACTTCTTCGTGTTTTTTTTTCTATGAGGCCTTTTTCAAAGAAATATAGAGGGTTGTTTTCAACATCTCTTAAGAAGTTAGAAGGATAGGCTATAAGGATTATTGGTTTGTCCATATATATATATATATATATATATATTGATTTTTATTATGTAATATGGTTTGTTCAAAATATTGATGGTGTGAACTTTTAGTTTTTTATTGTCATCCTTCATTTTGAAGTTATCATTTGTGTTTTAACGATTATTATCAAGTGATTGTCGCTATTTATTCTTATATAATCTAGATTTATTATCTTTGTTTTTGTAAAATATCTTACTTGTTTTTTTAAAAAATACATCCTACGATCATCTATTGATATGTTTCTTAGATGAAAAGTCTTTTATTTTTATTTTTTATGTTTATGAACAATTGAAGTTAGAATTATTTGATTGAGCGTGAGTGAAGCCTTAAAATCTAATATTTCATCTTAACAAGTACAAACTTAAATCCAATATCTTTCTCTCTTTTTTTGTATTCAATGGACATTAATTGTAAAATTAAAGGTCAAACCTCTCTTTGGATCTACATTCAAAATTACTCTAATTTAAGTATCAATTAGCTTGAACTTAATAAATAAACCCAATAGGCTTAGATAATTTTAAAAAAAAAACATAACTCACATAGTAAATTTTCTGTAGGTAAGAAGCAAGCTTTGCAACCTATTTTAAATATCTTTATCTTTTTATTGGCTAAATCAATTCTCTATTTAGTAGTGTTGGACAAAAAGTACATAATTGACATTCTCTATTTAGGGAGAATATTAAATTTGGTGTCGAGTAAACTAGATTAAAACAAGATTTTAATGATAGACAATTGAGTAAATTATATTTTTATTGTTGTCAAATAATACTACTTTTGTTCAAATTGGACTTGCTCAGTCCTACATCAGCATATAATTTAGATAATATTAGTTAGTTAACTCACGCTTCATTGTGAGTCATGTCAAAAAAAATTTGTAAAATAAAAATTATATAGGTGCTGTCAACATGTTTTTTCTACATAAAAAAATTAATTATGAACTAAAAAGTTAATATTGTGATTAATAAAATTAATAAAATTTGAATTTATATATTTAATAGAATAATAACCTAAAAATAATTTATTTATTTTATTTAAATAAATTAAAATTAAAATTTCAAAAAAAAAATAAAGAACTCATAAAAATAGCCAAGCAACATTGGCCAACTAGGCCACCTTTTTTGACCCAAAAAGGAGGTCAGGCATACATGGCAAATGAATTTTTAAATATCATTAAAAAAAATTAGTTGTGAAATGTCAAAATATTTTTTATACTTAATATAATAAATTAAAAAAAATATATGAATCAATATGTTGAGAAAGAGTTGTTAATTCTAATTAAAAACTAAAATGAAAAGGTAAATTTTCTTCTAAATAAAGGAAAGAACATATAAGTTTGCAAATATTTATCTCTGTCTTTTCTTTCTAATGTATATGTTTCTGTTCATTTTAAATTAAAGGTTAATTTTTCTTATCAATAACAAATAATTTTTATTTTTATAAATAAATAATGCAAATGCAATTTATTTCTATCAAATATAAAATAAAAAATAAAGATAAATTATAATAATCTCTTTGAAACATTATAAAAATAAAATAAAAAATAAAAAAAATATTTTAAAAAAGGTGAACTAAACAAGTTAAAATTAAAAGAGAGGTTATTACTCGAATTTGGATAAAAATCAATGCAAGGTAAAAAAAAATACATAAAAAAAGAGAGTAGTAATTAAATTTTTTAAAAAAGATAAGATAAAAAATGCTAGGAATTATGGGTATAGTAGGCCAAGCTCCCGCGCCTAGCTAGCAATCCAAGAGCATAGGTGTGATTAAGCGTGGAAACCCAAACCTACGTGCTTGGGGTATTTTTTTTTAATAGAGTGAGTTATGTTTTATTTATTCTATTTTTCTTTTGTTTTTTATATTGCATGATTTGTTGTCTATGTGGTAGACAACATCTTATCGTCTGCAATATTTTTTGATCACCAGATGTAATAAAAAAAAATCAAGTTTGAGACTAAAAATATCTTTTGTCAACTTGTTTTCACATGAAATATCTAAAAGAAACATGCTACAACCCTTTAAAAACTCGTTTCAAGCTATAAAACAACCTATAATTTCTCTAAAAACAAAAATAATCGATTTAAAAAACTTTACAAACCTAATCTACTTTTTTTTTCAACATTGTGAGATGGAAAACTCACCTTTATCGAACTTCCTTTGAGAATTGCAACCCATTAACATCAAGATCATATCTTTTGTGGCTGGAATATCAACATTCGATAACTTTTTTTCTCCTCAATATTTTCCAGTAACTTTCTCTTTTCTTTTCAATTTAAAATCTAAAATATAAACAAAATGAAATTTGTGACCGAATCATTAAATTGCCAAATTGAAGGAACCAAAAATAAAATATGTAAAAATCTTTAGACATAAATATGTTAAAATGCAAGTTTTTGAACATTAAACCCCCCAAAAAAAAAAAACCTTGCATAGTTTTTTTTTATATATAAAATTTGGTCCCTAAAATGTTAATTTATTTACTAGCAACAAAAGCCATTTTTTTTTCTAGCAAAATCAAGAATCGACCAATAGCATTCTTTATAAGTCTACCACTCCAATCCACCAAAAGCAATTTCTATGATTTTTTATGCATATATAAAAAAGATTTTATCTTTTAATAGCACATTTTAAATTGATAATGTTTAAGAATTACACATTTTCACTTTTTTTTTAATAAACAATCATGTCTTATTTTATTAGAAGATACAAATCATACCTCTTCATGGTTGTTTGTTTGTTTTATGAAAAACCATGCCCCTTGTAACAAAAAATAACACATTTTTTCGTTAAAGTTATAAATTTAAAAGATTATAATTATTATCAAATATTATAACTCCGCCCCACCAATAGTTACCAATATAACTTTTCATTGAATATTTAGTCGTTTTTTTTTTCAATTAAGTGTTTATAAATTATAATTTTCACATTTGAAATGGATAATCACCTCGTATTATATTAAAAAATATAAATTTTCACCACTTTTTATGGTAACTATAATTTATTTTAAAATCATAAAAAGAAAAGTTTAGTCCTGCAATTACCTCAAGTTTCTAATTGTTCCTCAATTGTTATTTTTAGGCTAATCTAGCCTAACATTTTCTAAACTTTTGGTCATATAAGACTTAGTCCTTATATTTTCAATTTTGAGTTTCATCTCCTTTATATTTTGGATCACTTGAAATCAATTTATTCTATTAGTTCTATCCATTTTAATGGAAAAACACAAAATCACTCTTTTCGATTATTTTCTTTTCCTTTCTTTTCTCTTTGACATGACTTTCAACATAGATAGAAGTTAGGTTCTCAAGTTCTAAGATTATAAATCTACGCTGGAGAAAAATTTAGAGAAAACTCTCAAGTGTTTTTATTAAGAGTCTTAAATAATAATATTAATCTCAAAATAACCTAGATATTTCTATTTATATTAGTCCTAAAATCATTCATAGATTCCTAATTAAAACTAAATCCTTTAAAAATCACTTAATTAATACAATCCATCTAGTATTAAGATTTCTAAATTGTAAAATACTAATTAAATTGAAAGTCCTAACCTAAATAGAAAAAAGAATTTAAATACAATAAGGTCAATAAAAACAATCTCGCACAGTAACTTCCAAAGATCTCCTCGATTTTTTATTATCATAAAATCTAAACCCAATAGGAAACATGGTCTTAAGAATCTTCTGTCGGAATTTTAGCTTGATCAAATAATCGGATTAAAAGTTAAGCTTGATTACTCAAACTGTATCAAACTATACTTGATCACTCCAAATAAATAGATACTTCGAATATAACATTGTCATTAATTTATGCACGAGTTTGATTGTTCCAAATATTTTAAATTCAATTTTAGACAAGATATGTTTATGTAGAATTTTTTAGTCCAGGCATAACTTTTTAAGACCTAAAAAATAACCTCACATGGAACCATCATTTGAATTAATGGCAACATTAATTGACGTGTTTGGTCATCCCTCACAACATTTTAACCACTGGTTGAATTGGTAATTCTAGAAGATTGATCTAATAAGAATATGCTTAATTTGGATGACACACCCACACTTAAGTTTTCTTCGATGCCAGCTTCAGTTTCTTAAGTAATTCATGCTTGGTTTGGATTACACACCCACACTTAAGTCTTCTTTGATGCTAGCTTCAACTTCTTGAGCAATTTAAACTTGTTTTGGCTTTTCTTTTAGTGTTTCAAGACCTTGAGAATCATTGCTTGATACTAATTTAAGAGCTTCTTGATTTCTTCTTCACTATTAGCAGATAATACATTGACAAGTAGAATAATATTTCTAACAATGTTGTTATCATCATTAAGGTGATGTTGAAGCTGTTTACTTTAAAGAGACGACACCTCCTCTATATTTTTCTTCCATGTTCTTTTAGAAGTTGGAAAAAAGAGATAAATAATAATAATTTAATTGTTTATTTACCCATTATAAAATTTTTTCATAACCATATTATATAAATTTCAAAATTAATGATTGTCTCAAATCTTGTCATGAACAAATTAAAGGTTGGTACGGGTTCTAAAGTCTTGAAATTCAAACAACTATTCTCTAGTACCATAAAATTTTTTGTGTGTGTGTAACAAGTCATATCTTTTGATGATAAGAAACCTTGTTGAAATAAAAATAAGCTTCCAACTCTTTCAACCTATTAATAAATCTTTTCTTCAAAAATCTCCCATTATAGAATAGAATCTCATCAAATTCAGGAATAGATCTGGGGTTTGGCCTACCTCGAGGTAAGTCTATGAAAGTTCATCTCTTATTCACGATCCTTGTTAGCGTTATCCATTCATCGAGTTAGATTAGTTATGGCTTGCTCGAAACGATTTATTCTTTGTTCCTGAGCTAGTGCAAAACAATCTAATTTATGCTCCTAAGCTTGTATAGCGCCTTATAGGGCCTCTACTCGTGTATTGCATAGTGAGTTACTACCATCTTTGTTTATTAAATATGTTAACCTGCTCTAATATCAATTTATGCAGTGGATAGAAGTTGGAGTTTCCAAGTTCTAAGATTATAGACATAAAGAAAACTCTTTAGTGTTTTATTAAAAATCTAAGTAATAATCTTAATATCAAAATAACCTAGAAACTTCTATTTATATTAATTCTAAAATTCTTTATAGAAAAATATTTCTAATTAAAACTAAAATCCTTTACAAGAAAGGATTTGTAATTAAAACTCATCTAATTAATATAATTTTTAAATAGTAAAATACTAATAAAATTAAAATTCCTAATCTAAATACAATAATGTAAATAAAAACAATCTTACCCTTTTGTTTTCAAATCGGAATTTTAACTCGACAGTAAAGAGTGCCTTTAGAATAATGCAATAAAAGGAGTACGAATTTATATGATACACCGTGCTTTTCAGCAGATTAAAAAGTGTGACGATGGCAAAGCACAAGGCATGGGCTTGGTTTCGGGTTTTTCTATAATGGCTTAAATTTACCATGACTGGGGTCAAATTTATTTAACTTGTCTCAAAAAACACAAGCAATTTACTTGCTTTTATGTAACAAGAAAAAGTAAAAGCTACCAATGACTTGAATTCATTGTAACAATCACCCTTGGCTGAACTCTCTGTTTTTTAACAAATAAATGGACTGCAGGATCTCTTTAAACTCAAACCTAACTCAGAAACCCATTTGTTCAATGACATAATAAGAACTGCATTCGTCGGAGCAGGATAAGAAAAAAACAAAAAATGCTGGAACGGAACAATTCCCAGACAGAAACACATGGATATCAGCCACTAATTCACTGTGCAACAACAAGATTAAAACTCACCACCAAGGTTTGGAGGGTACACAAACAGCATGCATCTTCGCTAGCCAGCGAGATGCTATCAATAATTACTTTTGATATCTCCAACGAAATCGACTTTCGTGGATCAGCCATTCTTCCCACGTCCAAACGGGTTTCTTTATTTTAGCAAACTTGTAGAGGACAGGGACGGAACCCTACAGATGTCGTAAAGGTACTGCCTTTCCGAAAGGAATACAAGACCAAACCGAGGGGCTTGCACTCAAGTCACCTGACAGCCACAACTCATACCAGTGCTAAAACTCATCTGCTCCCTATTCATAACCTTGAGCATCTGCAGACTCATCGTGCCACTTGACCTTTGGGCAACATATTCATGTCGAAGAGAACACAAATGTCTCGCATCACAAAAGGTCATCAGAGTTCATACATAGCAAATATCCGGATTCTTCTAATAGTACACGTTTACGAATCCATTTGGCGGTCAAAACCTGGTTCATGAGCCTAGTGTACGAAAAAACCAGTGTTCTTGTATACAACACCCTCGAAATCTTTCGCATGAGTCGGACAAATTCCAGAAGCTAAATTAGAAAAACATTTGCAGTAAGTTGCTACCATTAAGCATAGTTACAAAGCCTTCTTTGAACCCAGAGATACACCACAGTGATTCCTACATTTCAACATGGTTCCAGTCAATTGTTTTGTCTTCTAAGCCGTAGTCTGATTGGTGAAGCCTGTTCCGACCCAGTCTGCTCATCATGGCAAGACCTGAAATGAAAAGGAAAATGAAATATAGTAAGATTAGATATTACATTAAGAATTTGAAATTTACAGCTCTGTTACTGCTTGTTAGTGTATGCAAGATTATGTTCGCTTCCAGTTTCAAAAAGTACAACGGGAAAAAATCATTACACTCGACCATTTATAATAATTAAACATACTGTAATGATCATCAGTAACATTGGGTATGAAACAATGGTGTGATATACCGATGAAGCATTATCCACAAAATACTTGCTAGAAGAAAGATTAAGCATTGCAGGAAATAGAAAAAGTTACAAATTTAAACTGACAGGTTGCTTTAATATATTAATTCAGAAGGCATATCAGGATATACAGGGAATATGCAACACAGCAAAGGAAAATAAATTGTTACCTTCAACCATTTTGTAAAGAGCTGACCACCACCCATCTCTGGATATTTGATATTGATTTAGTGACTCATCAATTACTTTGTCATGCTTCCCTTCCAACACTCTTTGCAAAGTTACCACTGCATCCTTTGTTTTCTTCAGAACAGAGTTTTCATCCTCAATTTCCAACTGTTGGAGGTCATTCTGCGATGAAGTGAGGCTAACAGCAAGAGCAAACTGTGCTGCAGCAGCCCAACGAGAGGAGGCCAGCCATCTCCTCGGTCCATCTAACTGTTTGTTCTCTTCTCTTCCCAACCTACTCTCTCGTTCCCCTCCCATTACCAAGCTGCGTAAGTACTGAGCATTTGCAGCCCCTGTACTCTGAACCATCTTAGAGAATGCACTATTTTCATTTGAAAGCAGTTCCTCTGGTGTATCATACTCCAGAACCTGAAGGAACAAAAACAGAAAAATAATAGAAGCAAAAAACATCAGAATTTTCTTAACAGTCTATCAATTGATTCCATAATAGACAGCAGCAGTCTGTTGGTCACTGGAAGTGATTGATGGCAGTTCAATATTACAGGTTCAGGGCTAAACTAATAGTAGTAAGTTTGAAGATATGAAAATGACTTGGGATTTGAAACAGGTCACCTGACATAATTTAAGGTTGATTTTCCTTTAAAACAATAACATTTCTATTCGTTTGTAGCCTTTACACACAGAATGTGAGAAAGGGCTTCCTACAAGTCACTTCCCATGAAAGAAAAAAGAGCCTGGAATAAAATTAAACCACAATGTCATACCCGGCCAGAATCAAGCAGAATAACCCGGTCACAATCAATGATGGTATTGAGTCGATGTGCAATAATTAGCATTGTACATGATCTGAATTCTTCTCGAATAGTTTTCTGAATAAGAGCATCTGTTCTGACATCAACAGCTGCAGTAGCTTCATCAAGAACAAGTATCTTTGATCTTCGCAACAATGCCCTAGCAAGACTTAACAACTGTCTCTGTCCAACACTGAAATTATCCCCTGCCTCTGTAACCTAAACAAATTATGAGGAATGTTATTGTTCAAATTCAACAGAGCATTTACAGAAATTCAAGCAAAAGAGTTAATAATAGGTCAAGCATATAACATATGCTTATCCAATCGTAGGGATAAAGGACTGGTGAGTTTAGTTTGCAATTTTATGCATATTCAATCATTCCAATCACCATCAAATTAAAAGAGATTCCCATGTGCTATTCTATTTGCCCTTCTTTCTTACGCATTTATCAAAACCATATTGTTACACAATTTTGCTATGAACATGTGTCCTTGATAAATTAACTCCTACTTTTAAGCCACAAAACCTACGAATAGAGAGAATAGCATAACTACAATGATAAAAATGTCAACCATACAGATAAATTGTTTTTTGAATAAAATAATCAATCCCATTTCATGTCTCCATTTCACCCTTTATTTCCTTCGTTTACTTTTCCTTTTGTTCCTTTTTTTTTTGTCTTTGTATAAAATGATCAAAAATATATAGCAACTGTGGGAAAAAAATAAATTACAAGACACACTTTGTCGATGTAATACAAATACAAACTCTATAGTCATATGCTTGAGCTGAGTTCTTTCTACTAGATGAACCCATCCAATGGATTTTAAAATTGGAAATATTTAGGACTTGATAAATTATTGCAACAAACGAGTTTTAGCAGAAAAAGATAATGACCATAGAATAGAGTAACTATATGAAATTGAAGCTAGAAAAACGAAAAGCAAAGGAACCTCAGAGTAAATATTAAGAATTTATGTAAAAGGTTTTAACCAAACTTTTCCTTAACACATGCAAGCAGACACTCTCAATGAAAGGTTAATAACAAAACAGTGAAGAGGAAAATGCAGGAAATTCTATAAGATGGAAAAGCTGTAACAATACTAAAAGACTAATCAAGAACTCTTCTTAGATATTCTTAAAGGGGAGAACAAGAGAAGAAAAACTCTTCCTGCTTAAAATAATTCTGACTAACAGGACTTAAGAGACATTTACAACAAACTTCTACAACATGTTACTCAGAACACCCATCCCCATCTCCTTGCATTGGGTTGGTGATGCAGACAAGAAAAGAAGCGGAATAATAGTATTATTTTATTATGTGTCATATTAGTCCCTAGGATTAATATTTTCTTCTTATTTACAAGTTCATTAACTCATTGGAATAGGAATCCAACTACTTAAAGCTTTAGGAGTATATAGAGCCTATGAATACCCATGCTTGTAATGCTTTATTTTCAAATAAGAGTTTATTATGGAGAATAAAGGGCAATAATGGACAATGGTATTTGTTTATTTTGGAATTTTAATATTGTATGATTATTCTAGATTTTATTATTATCCAGAACTATTAATATTTATTATATAGTAGTTAAATTAAGATTCTAATTCTCTTAGGATGCGTATGGTACTGGACAGAATTGGAAGGATGAGACTGGACTGAATTAGGCAATACAGGATAAGCTTGTTTGGTGCACATTGGACTGGACTGGAATAAACAACTCTGTATTGCATTTGACAACCATAAATCAAGACAAATCAAGACAGATCAACCATCTCATGCTTTCTCATATGAATAAATACAAAAATAATAATATAATTCTTTTTAATTGTTTTCAATTTATAGAATTAATTCTGTTATAAAATAATACTATATTATGTTATTTAATTCTTATTTTTTTAATAATAAAATACTTAATTAAAATATAATTAATTAATTAAATACAGTAATAAATATCCAATGCATGATTGTACAAACCAGGCTCGACAGTTTATAATTAGACTGGCTAGGTCATTGATCCAATCACAATTAGTCAACCAAGTCAAATCCAACCATGACTTAAGGTCAAAAAGTTGACTTTGAAAAAAAAAATTGCTTAGAGTAGAATTCAAACCTTGGACCTATTTTTTAAATGATTCAATTTAGTTTTAATATTAGAAAGTTGAAGTTACAATAATTAACCCATTGAATCAGCTCACTAACCTAGCAAGTTGACCCATGAGTTGATGATCTGGGATTTTAGCTAGGTGGCTCTGTGTTAGGTCTAACAATGATCATAAAAAAGTTAATTATGTTTAACAAATAACTCTATACATAATTAAAAAGTAGTCTTTTATTTATTAATATATTTGAGTACTTTCACAAATAAAGTTATTATTTTCTTTTATTTATTTTGAAATTATAAATCTAAGTATTTTATTTTTTAAAAAATAATTGAAGTAAATAAATTTTATTATTGTTGAAATAATTAATTTCTTTTATTTTATTTTTTATAAATAAACATTTATTTTTAAAAATAATTAAATTTTCATTAATTTTATTTATTTTCATAAAAAGTTACATGAAAAAAGTCCAAAGCTCAAAAAGGCGATGATAGTTTCCAATTTAAGAGAAATAAATATGGGTAGCATACAAAGAATGCTTTGATAAGTTTGTCCCAGGGAGTTTATCCTCAGGGGGTGTTCAAGAAAAAAAAAATTATGAGACAAGATTGAAACCACCTCTTTTCCTGTTTCATGTGGACACCAAATAGCTTCATTAGACAATTTGTGTTGTTATAATGTCCCGTGTACCAAACATATCCTTATGGATTTAAGACATATTATTTTATTTAGTTTGATGCATCTAAATAAACATCTAGATATTCAGTTATAAGTTCATTGAATTATTGAATAAAAATAAAACCTTCTTCAAGATTGTGTCTCTCTTGTTTGGTGATCTTCCTGGTGGTTTCACACCAATTTATGAATAAAATTTCCAACTATATACTTCTGAAAGCGTGATGCAATCTCTCTTAAGTGTAATAACTCCCAAGAACTTTAAGTACGAAGCTTAGTTTTTCCTCCTAAGTGTGACTCCTAGAAAAACTTTCCATCTTTCTACAGTTTTGCAGCAAACAAACCCCCATATCCTCACCATCAAACAGCCTCCATTGGAACCTCCTAAACATCCACACGTTCATACCCAATCAAACCTATAACCATTAGCCACCAAAAGATCAATTCAAACCCTAAAGTCCCTATTAGGGTTACTGTTTACTGTCTCAATAAAACAGCACCAGAACAAAACCCCTAAGCTGTCGTGCAATAGTTATGCTAGATGATAAAATCAGCCCTTGGAAGCAAAAGATACCTGAACAACAAGAGAGATACATTGAACGGAAAATCTCAAAATATACCTCAGAATCCAGTCCTAAGGAATTCCTTCGGATAACATCCTTCAAATGAGCCCTCTCCAAAGCCTCCCAAAGATCAGCATCATTGTGTTCACTGAAAGGATCAAGATTAAACCTGACAGTTCCTAAACAAAAGAAAAGTGGGGCAGTCAACTAAGTATAATTCAACATAATCATGGTTCAAACTTCAAAATAAGATTTTAGACAGTGTACCTGAAAAAAGAACAGGTGCCTGTGGTATGATACCAAGTACTTTGCGTAGATCCATCAATCCAAACTTTGAAATATCACAATCATCAATCAAAATCCTTCCTCTTTCCAGCTCTACAATTCGAAATAAAGCATTGAGCATGCTGGACTTTCCAGCACCAGTCCTTCCAACAATCCCAACCTTGTCACTAGGAAAAATAGTGAAGGACAACCCATGCAAGACTGGTGGAAGTTCAGACCTGTAACGTAAGACAACATCTTCAAACTTGATCGCTCCTGATGAAGGCCATCCAAGAGGGGGACGATTGCTCTCAATAACAAGTGGAGCCTCTGATGGCAACTCTATATATGTGCCAACCCGTTCCACAGAATTTAAGCTATTCTCGGCCAAACTAGCAAGTCTCAGTACAGCAGTCAATAAACTAGTGATGTTTAAAGCATAACTGAGAAGTAGACCCATTGTAGATGCAAAAGCCTGCTGGTTATCTGCCCTCCCATTCTGCATAACCGCGAAGGTCGCTGTAAACCAAATCATAATGCCCCCTAATGTTTCCAACCGGATTGCCAGCCAGCGGTTTGCACCCATGTTGACAAGGGTGTATCTGACATTGTTGTCCATTGATTTTCCATTTATGCTGGCCATCCGATCATAAGCTTTGTATGCACGAATAGTTGACAGACCATTCAGAGCTTCTCCAAATTGTGCATAAACAGGTGATCTAGTTATGGAATCCAGTCGCTTTACTTCACGGGCTGTGCTCTGTAGAACAAAATGGTTCTTAGATAGAACTATGCATTTAGAAATAAAAATGCATCTAAGGATAGAAATTATTTATCTTCCAAAAAGTCACTGAAGCATCATAATATGTTCTTTATCCTAGATATACTGCAGCAAGAATTCATGATAGCAATAATAAGAGAAAAAAAATGATAAAAGCTATTTATGAGCAAGCATTGCATCAATCTCCTAATAGATACAGAACTACTCGTCAATCTACAAGATATTCTGATATTCTTTGATTTCAACAAACATGGCATGATACAAACTTTATGCTGTAAACTTCCAAGAACCTTAACAGTGTCCATGAAAATAAATGATGAAATCTCGAAATCAAAATGCTGATGAATGGTATGATATGACAGATAAACTAAAAATTATTGCAATTGCTAGAATTCAGATGAATGAAGGACATGATGATAAAAAACTGGCTAAATTGAGTTTTTCCATAATAGCAGCAGCAAAAGTAGTCTGATTCACATTGAACAGACAAGGCAAGAAAGAAAACATAAACTAACCTGCATGAGGGAACTGAGAATAAACATAGGGGCCAATATCACAGAACAAACTAACAAAATCTTGTCCTTCTACAACCAATCCAAATTGATGCGAAAGTATGATGGAGTGGCTGTCATATTTAGAGAAGAATTTTCATGGAACCCAAGGCTAGTTTAATTTCATCAATCAAGAGTTGTTTTTGGTCAAGGTACACATGTCCATGGTTGATTTCTTGTTGGGGATTAAAGTTTGAATCAAGTATAATTTATGCATAACAGGGGGCTTTCATACTTTTCAGACTTTGTGGAGGATCTAGTCTTATTTTGGAGCTTAGCATCTGGCTTCAAGAAATTACTCCTAATTGTAGGGGAAGAATTGTTAATTCTGCATCTTTCTGCAAATTTCAAGATTTGGCAGAAGGTCTAGTCGCTCACAAGCTTTTTCATTATGGTTTCCTTTTGGTTTTGGTTTTCTACAAACCTGAAACTTATTCTCTTGTTCTAATCTCAATTTTCTTCAAGTTATTGTTGTTTAGTGTTGTTTTCTTTTCCCACCCTATGTCACCTAATCATATTTTGGAGCATGGTTTCTTAGTCTTTACTCTTTAATTAATAATTATTTTATTTACTTTCCTAGTTTATTCAAGAATAGTTATGAAGTATTATTTATAAATCTCAGTCCTAGTCTATTTAGGAGTTCTAATTTTCAATAAGAATGTAAATGTCATATCGGGAGTTACATTATTTCATAGGCTTGGTGCCCAAGGCTTTCCCTTGTTTCTCTATTTCATCCTTGCTTTAATTTTTGCTGCCACGGTTCTCAGATTATTATCAACAGGCTTAATCTAACCCAAATCCTTAGATTCCTTGGACTTCAATCCCAAAACCTAATTCCCATCAACAGAACTACAATTCTACAATCTTCGAAGCTATCCTTCATTATAATTCTGTCAAGTCTGGAATACATACCGTACATAAGTGTGCATTCTGTCTGTGTGTGTGGGCATACACACACACTTTTTGTTAAATGTCAATGGTATTCAACAAAGTTGGTCAGCTATCATTTCTCTAGAATTCAACATATATTTGCATTTATTGGAAATGATCTGATCATACTTGCTTTGAGTTACTAATTTGCTGATGGAACTAGTGCCTGCTCTAATACTAGCATGAGGTAAAAATATTTAACAAAAAATATTAGCATGAGGTAAATACAAAATGAAAGAAAATACTAAACAGGAAAAGATAAAATGTCAGAAGAGAGGAGGAACATTTTAGAAACAAAAATTAAAAAGAGGAATAAAAGAGGAATGCGAGAATAAAAGGTTCGGGGTACCTGGTAATAAAGGTAGGCTCCATAAAACAAAACCAAAAGTGGCATTATGGCCCATAAAGACATGGTGCTCACAATTCCAATGAGAACAAATGTAGAAAGAAGCTGTGATATTTGGCCCATGAACATATTTACAAATATGGCAACATTTCGATCAATATCACCTAGATCCTTGGCAAACCTATTGATAATACGTCCAAGTGGATTGGTGTGGAAGAAGACCATTGGAGCTCTTAGTATGGAATTAAGCATCGCATCATGCAATCTCTTGGCGGCATAGAGACTTGATGTAATCAACCAATATGAATTTAATAATGTCACCGACACCTAGATATAAAAGAAAAAAAGATTCAAAATTAAGTTGGTATGGGATAGAAGATACAAGATTTTGAAACTATTCCTTTAAAACAAAAGGATGGTGAAGATGTTTCTGCATTGGAAAAGCAGGATACAAAGCAACATAGAATAATGATTTATCGGAAAAAAGCATAAAAAGGAATATCTATGCTTGAAATGTAACTTAATTTCATCCAACTGATTGATACCTGACCAATTGATAGAAAGGAATAGATTAGATTATAGTAGAGAGGCCCATGTCTCTTTGAAGTGCCTTGATTTGTCCAATTGCTCAACCATGTACTACTTGAAACACGTAAAACTTCTGTCATTAAATAGCATATAAAGAGTACCATCACCACCCATGCACCTCCTAATGCATTCTTGTACCTGGTATGAAGTAATCACAATACTCATCAGAATATTATGGAAGAAACAAAGATAAGAACCTATCACTGACAATTAACAAATGATTCAGCACATGTCATGCAGGAATCAATAAAAAGCCATTCTTGGAAAAGGAAATACTTGAATCTCCCCCTTGTGCAATTTAGGTGTGGTACCTGCCGTAGTGTTTAACGAAGATAAAACTAGAGTTCTCAAGCTGTAAAATTACAAACCTAACTATAGAGAAATCTAGAGAAAATTCTCTAGTATTTTATTGAATTTGAATAATAGTCTCTCTCTTTATAAAATAAACTAAACATCTCTGTTTATATTAGTACTAAAATCCTTTATTGGAAAGGATTCCTAATTAAAACTTCCATAATTAATAGGAATCCATATAACATTAGAATTCCTAAATAGTAAAATACAAATTAAATTAAAAGTTCTAAGTTAAGTAGGAATCAAATAATTAAGATCCAAAATTAAACAGGAAAATAGTAACTTCATGTTTCATATGAGATGCTTTTGGGTTTCTTTGCAGACTTCTTTTTAGGCTTGGCCTTGTCAATCTAGTTCGTAAACTTCTTGGATAATTGTTCTACATCCCATTTGAGAAAAACTTTTCCTCGAGTTATCTGTCAAAAATTGAACTCTTCCATTCTAAAGGAACAAATACTTCGAATATAATATTGTAGCTAACATATTCATGAAGTAGCATGTACTTGACCCGTGAACTTCAAAATTTAATTTATGATGTGTGTATAATAGGAAAAAATCCATATTTGATGTTATATTTTTGTTCCTATGAAATCCACTTATAGTTCATTCCCATATTTTTCTTCTTCAAACATGAGTTCAACATCATGTATGTCCTCCAATATTTCAACCGTTGTATTTAAAGGAACACCAAAATAATTTTCCATATATCTCCAGAAGACTTGTCAGAAATTATCGAGTCCTTCATGTCCTAGCTTGCAAGATCTTCATCATCATATAAATCTTCTTCATCAGATTCGCATAAGACAATCTTATCATCTAAAGATTCTTGCTCATACTGACACTCAACTCTCGAGTTGTGGTTGTTTGTTTTGATATGAAAAGGTCTCATGGTCTCCATCAAGTTCATCTTCACCAACACCCTTCACATAGACAAATAGCTGTCTAAGTGGAATTTCAAGAATAGATCCAAGGTAAGGTTGACCCCGAGATAAGTCTTCAAGCACGTTCATTTACTCTTTGTGCCTCCCATCAGCCAATATTGATCTTCTTTATCATATGACCTTACTGACCACAGGGATTTGCATGAACTGGTTTAATGAAAGGTTGGTTGAGAAAGTTATCCCAGGCGCGTGCCTCTCTTCTTCCCCGGTTCATGTTTGTGTGCAACCCTAATGATGCAAATCAAGATACAGAGGAAGGTGGCCTTTAACTCATGAAGTCTACTGGGCAAAGGAGACGTGTGGGATAAATAGAAGTTGTTATAAGTTTATTAGCTATAGTTATTTTACTCTAGTTAGCTGTTAGTTTTCTAGTCAAATTAGTATTTGGTTTTAGTTACTTATTGGATTGTAATTCCTTAGTTGGAGGGTATTTAAAGGGAGAACAAAACAGACAATAAAGATCATTATTTTTTGGCAATTATTTTCATTAAATATAAATTGGAGTGAATCCTTTGCAAAAAGATTCTGTGTTGCTAGTTACTGATTGTTCTTATTAGATTCAACGAGAGGTTGAACCAGGAAGCTTTACATCACTTGGTGCCTCAAGCCTAGATGTAAGGTCATCAAATGTGGCATTAAGGTTGCCAAATCCAATTTGCATTCACCCCTCTAAAACTATTATCGCTACTAAATGGCAATCTAGCTAATCTCAAACAGCCTGTATCCTCTGATCACCATCATGGAGATGGTTGCCACCATCTGTTCCACGATTCTCTTCACAGTTCGCCATCAATCCAGATGTTGACCCACTCTTATACCATCTAATGTAGTGTATAGCGAAAATAAAACTAAGGTTCTCAAGCCCTAAGGTTACAGACCTAACTATAGAGAAATCTAGAGAAAATTCTCTGGTATTTTATTGAATTTGAATAATAGTCTTCCATCTCCATAAAATAAACTATACATCTCTATTTATATTAGTACTAAAATCTTTTATAGGAAACGATTCCTAATTAAAACTTGCATAATTAATAGAATTCATCTAGCATTAGAATTCCTGAATAGTAAAATGCTAATTAAATTAAAAGTCTTAAGTTAAGTAGAAAACAAATACTTAAAATATAAAATTAACTAAGAAAATAATTAAAACAAGAATATAGTAACTTCATGTTTCATATGAGATGCTTCCAAGTTTCTTTGCAGACTTCTTTTAAGACTTGGCCTTGTCAATCTGGTCTGTAAACTCCTAGGATAATTGTTCTACGTTAGTACCTGAATTCACTCTTCATTTTGTCCAACATTTAGAACCTAGAACCTTTCTGTTTTATAAGGCTGATTTTCATTTTAGCTGCACTTCCTTTATAGTATCTCCTCCTGAGCTCCACTAATCAGCATATCAATATGCTGATATAACATCATAAAGATTCCACCAAAGGAAATATTGAGAGCAGTTCTGTAATCAAAACACTGTAACCAATAACTCACCTCAAAGATGCCTTGCCATTGCATGTTCATTCATAATGTGGAACTACCATTTAACATTTCATTTCAACATCTAAACCATGTTGAGTAAACAAATTTATTACCTTACACTATGATTTCGCAATCCTCCTCAACACATCAGAGGATCAGAATGAGAGGCAGCAGCATGCCAATAGGAATAACCAAGAAACAAACAAGCAGTGCAGTATCTTTTTTCTATATTTTTCCTCAAGCAAGAGAAATTTTATTTAACAATGAAATCATATTTACAGCTGTCATTTGGTAAAATAAACTAAATGAAGAACATGTCAGTAAAGTGCCCATCACCACTAGTGGCAAAGGTAATTTTTTTTTGTTACAGCAGTTAGATTTTCTAGTGAATGAGAATAAATGAGTATGGCACACTATACATATTATCCATGGGCTATTTATAAATATCTATGTACATATTTATAGATGATCACATAATAATGTTTTTGGAAAAATATAACATCAAAAGAGTCGAGCAAAGAATGAAAAGTAGTTGAATGCAATGATGTATGTTAATTATTATCCATATTGTTGTGTGATTTGCAAATAAGAAACAAAACAACTATCACTAACACATTAAACTTGTATTTAAAGTACAAAATAAATATATTTGATAGCATTTAATGAACTTTCTTTTAAACTTAAAATTATGAGGGGCACCCAATGCAGCTTTGTTTGGAACTATATGAAAATTGTGGAAAATTTCAAGGACTAAATGAGGGAAGTGCAAACATTTAAGGGGAGCTAATCCCCTTCTCTAACATGCAGCTTGGCCCCTTCACCACCCAAAATTCCAATTTCTAGCATATGTGATATATTGATACAAGAATTTTTGTTCTTCACCTTCTTTCTTTTAGAGAAGCAATGATTTATTACACACAAAAAAGAAAAGAAAAAACGACTCCAGCAAGACACTAGAAAGGTGATGAAGCCCTTTTTAGAGACAGAAGATAGGGAATATGAATAAGATTGAAATAGAATTATCTTCAACTAGCTATCCAAATTGAGATACTTAAGGGCATGAAAGAGGTATGAGATAGAGAATCTCTAACTAGCATGACTTATTGTTCTGGTAGTTATGATGGGAGGATTCATCAAAAGTACATTGCATGCCTTCCAATATATATCATTCAAATAAAAATGAAAATTGCAGTTTCACAAAACACAATATTGAAGCACCAGATTTTAGTCTGTATTTTATTACCTTATCAGCACTTTCAAATTGACAACACCTGTTTCCCGTTCTTCTTGCTTGATAAGAACAGATTTGCCTTCTTTTGGTTTCTTTGTACCACTTACATTCTTTGGCAAGTTATTCATTACCCCATTAGCAACCTGCTTTGAAGAGGTTTTATGATCAACAATTTCATTATTTTCCTGTTCTTCGTATTCTTCCATTTTCCCTGCATTTTCCATCAGCTTCTGGAACAGCATTCCATTATTAGAGAGGTCCTCAAAGGTGCCCTCCTCTTTCACCATACCCTCATGAACCAGGATGATTCTATCAACTTGAGAAAGAAAATGAAGTTGGTTTGTGACCAGAATTCTCGTTTTCCTGCTTAATTCTCCCTTGATGCATTTATCAAAAACCTGGAGATAATAGGTAGTTGCACATAGATCACCTTTGCTAGAATAAAATAAGGAAATTGCTATGCACTAAAAAATAACACTGAAATTCCAACAGACAGTGTGGCAAGTGTAGGTGGTGAATTGTAGGTCCCATAAATAATAAATAATTGATAAGGCATTAAAAGAGTAATTGCTGCTTCAGATTGTCTTAAAAATTTTGTATGATTTGTCTGTATGCATACCAATGCTCTAGAAATAAAAATAAACTTAATTATCAAATTTTAAGAACATATGTAGCTAGTGTTACTAAGACAAAAGGACATCCCATAAAGATGAAAGCAGATATATTTCTTTTCCTACAAGGTGAACACTGGCAATTTCCCAGGTTGAACCCTGGATACCTCTGCAATGCAATGAGAGTCTACCAGCCCACACTCCAGCAGCACAGCAGGTTATAAATGAGAATCAAATATAATAAACTCACATCTAAGTGAAAGGAAGTTTAGTAAGAACTTCAAGACATTAGGAAAGCATAAATTATCCATTGGTGTGAACATGAGACAAATCAAAACCCCACCCCAAATACAGTGTTCACTTCCCCACAACATTAGACAGTAGAATCCTACTTCAGCAGGATCGTTCCTTGGCAATAGAGTTGTCTTTTCTATTCCCTAATTCTCTAATAAATTTGCAAAGACTTGTCCGTCCACATGGATATGCACGTGGAAATCATAACCCCACCCCAATACAGCATCCTCTTCCCAACAATATTAGAAATTAGAATCCTACTTCAGCAGGATCATTCCTTGCAATAGATATTTTTCTTTGGTCCCAATCTCTACTATGTTTGCAAGGAATATTCACATGGACATGCATGTGCAAAAATTTATTTTATTCCTATCCTACCAATTGATCCTGCATGGTTAATCAGAGACCCATATTTAATTCTCATCAATATTAGTGAAAAGTATTAACCCATGTATGCAATGTCTCAGGACCATAAGTCACATCATATTTTCCATTCGGAGCAACCATGAAAAGAGAGCAGCGTCATTTCTAAATAATGAGCTTACCTGTCGGCCTACATGGGCATCCAGAGCACTTAAGGGGTCATCAAAAATATAAACATCTGAATTGGAATATACAGCCCGAGCCATGGAAACTCTTTGCTTTTGCCCACCACTGATATTCACACCTCTTTCACCAATCTCGGTGAGATCACCACCCTAGTAATCAAACAGGTGAGAAAAATAAACAATGCATAATGATTAGACGTCTTGAAGTCCATAAGATAGCTCCATTTTACAAGTTTCACAAATAGCTTACAGGCAGTAAATCAAGGTCATGTTGCAATGCAGTCACATCAATTGCCTTCTCATATCTTGCTGAATCAAAGGGAGATCCAAAGAGAATGTTATCCCGTACCTGAAATGATAGACTATAAGTTCACAGAATTGAAGGAAAACACAATCAACTAATTAATGAGTGAACTTTAAGTAATTCAAATGATGTAGCCTAACTGAATAAAATATAATACGCCTTGAATGCATTAATATAATCAACACAGCTTCATTACAAGATTTTAGTTATTACCTATAACTGCTATCATGACCAATTTACATATTCACACAGAGGACAAGCATACCATCATATACATGCACACAACATAAGCAAGCACAACTTACTGTTGCATTAAAAATCCAGGAAACTTGTGGAACATAAGCTACTGTTCCTCTAATAACAACACTGGCATCTGATATTGCAGGAAGCTCCCCCAGCATTGCTGAAACAAGTGAGGTCTTACCCTCTCCAGTGCTGCCAACAACTGCAACTAGGCTACCAATTGGCACATCCAAATTGATATTTGACAATGTGGGTCTCTCTGCCTGGAAACAAAACCAAAATCTTAATGGTTACAAGTGCCAATAACTAACGAACATGCACTACATCAAAGCCAGAACCATGTCAGCATAAAGAAGTTAGCTGGAAATAAATGTATTAACATTGTACTCCCAATAAATATAGGATGAATTACAAAAATGAAAATATACTTGTGTTAAATTCTCCATACAATTAGTTATTGCATGTATGTATAACTAATGTTGATAACTAGTCATGTGTAATCATTTCTACATCTTAGGAACAAACAGTAGGCATGCAAGTCTAAAGGGGAACTTCATTTTTCCTAAAGCATGCATATAGGACAGATAATTAGCATTTCATCCAACAGCAAGATGCAGCAGAAAGAGTAGCACTGAATTGTGAAACACCTAATCCAAGCTCAAATATGATTACTGAATTTGTATATTTACAGAAATGCATAGTTAAACCTAACAAGTAATCCTGCTAATCCATAAGAAGATGATATCATACATAAATGATTGATGCAAAAAAATGTAATTGCATGTGCAAGCATAACTAGAGAAAACAGGAGCAAGCATGTAATGCATAAGCACTATAGTTGATGCATTAAACCTTTGAATCCCAAGAAAAGTATCCATTCTTGATGGAAACGGCTGGTAAGGAAGGATCAAGAAGAGGGTTTGGTAGAAGGATTCTCTCTTCAGCTAAAAATAGTTCCTCCAGACGCTTCAAGGACACATTTGCATTTACCACCTGTAAGATTAAAACCATCAGAAACCAAAAGAACGAAACAACAGGGGAACGTGGATTCAATTAAATGAACTCAGTATAGTTCAATATCATGCATAACAATATCTGAGCTATCAAATCATTTAACTAAGTGCAATATATAATTATACAGCAGCAATCAATCAGTAATGTAAATGAAAAGGAATTAAATATGATTAGAAACAAAAAGGACAGATGCTGAATAGAACATATTATTTACGAGCCTTGGTTTGGACTAATGACAAAATTAAAAGCTGACCACCAAAAAGTTGTTGGAATATTGAAAAGAAAAAAAGATTGGGGTTATTTAAAAGACATATGATCAATTCTCTGTATGTCAGTTTTTTTGGAGTGTCATCTTCAAATTTATCAGTCCTTTTTGTTAATGTGCTAAGGATCAGATTTTGGCTGGCTAAAGTTTTGTAGAAAAAGACATCTGTTGACCCACCATAGTAAATTCCTGGGAGGAGAGTTTAGAAAGTGCCTACTGCCAGCTTTTGGCATGAAGCAGTGTTCTCAAAATTCAGACTTGCATCTTCATGGTTGCAAGCCCAATACTCTTGCCATTGGATCAAGCTATGGCTTCCTGGCTAAACTGTTTTAGCATAATGTATTCTATTTCAGCTAATGCAACATTAGTTTAAAAGAAAGAACTAAGTCAATTTCAGTAATTAAATCAATCTAAACAGTTCAACTTAAGGAGTAAACAGCATGATAAATAGAAGCTAAATTAATGACAGAAAAAAACAGCCATCATAGTTATCTCTCTCCACGCAGAAATACCATAAGCAATATCTCAGCAGTAAGCAGGACTATAAGAGATACAATAAAGAAGGAAGACAAAACCTGAGTAATCATATTAGGAAGCATGAAGAGGGGAAAGCGAAGCACAGCAAACAGAGATAGAGATGTAAATGCCCTTGCAGGTGTCAGATTTCCACCAAGCAAAGTGTACATACCAAACGAAATCACAGTCACCATAACTGGAATGCTGTTTAGTATGAAACTATTACACTGCAAAACAAGGAAATAATTGGAAACATGCATAAGCAAAAAAGTGATAGTGACCACACAGAAAAACCCACAAATAATTAGCAGCAGCAAATACTATCAATTGATCACCCATGATCTATGTATGACATTTGAAACTAGAAAACTTCTAAGTGTAGAATAACCCAATCCATTTCTATATATAAACAACTTTCCTCCTGGGAATCAACATTCAATCAATGAAGTTGTCTTATACTATCAGTTTCTGATTTTGGACCTTGATTGCATTTCTTCTAGATGTGTTTTTCCTCTAGCCCTCAAGTCAATGGTGGCCTCAAGTAGGCTTCCTACCAAAACACGGCTATGCCCTGTTTTGTTGTTTCTTTCCTCTCTTTTTCTATATTTTTCTGAAAGTAGGTGATGTGGGGAAATAACTTTTATGTCTTTGGTGTTTTTTTAACAATTTATTTCTATGTTTGTAATTTAGTAATGCTAGAGTTTCATTATTTTAGGAAGCTATGTATGGTTTACTTTTATTAAAAATAATATTCATTAGGATAATAATTTCCTAGTTGGTTTAGGTTACTAGGTTTCTTGGTGTTTAAGATAGCAATAGACTCGGATTTGAGAGTGCTTCTTCTGTTTTGTTACTACCCTCTTCTATGGGGTTTTCTATCATTTCTTCAGCCCTCTCCGATTAGGTGCTCTTTCTACTGTTCAATTAATCCCTCTCCTACAAGGAATTCTTTGATCGTCTATTTCCATTTCTACCTGTCTTATATCACCAGGTACTGGGTTTCTTTGTTGTACAAATGTTCAGCAGATCCATATCAAGAAGCAGCATCTTCTCTTGAAATCAGTTCTGCTATTCAAGCTATCATTTTGAAGCATCAATTGGGATCATACACTACAACTCACATCCATGTGTTTGACACAAAGATAGTGGTGAAACAAATCATAACATGTATGCGGCTGTTTATTTCAAGCTAAGTGAGCATGTCCAGGAGACATGCATGCAATGCCAAAATCAAGATATGAGTAACAAGATTACCAAACTAACAATTTAAACAACAATATAGAAAGGTGACACTGATATTATAGAATTTTCAAACGGCAAAGTGAGAAAGAAATAAAAATTTTATCAAATATAAGAACGGAAACTTTGCTAAAAATATTCTTGGCATACCGCTCCTAGTAGTGATGCTTTTCGGAACCATGATAATTCATCATCCCTAACACCTTGAACTTTAGCCTGGAAGCTACTTTCCCATGCATAACATCTAAACCATTTCAGCAAAGTCAGGTAGTCAGTAGATAATCTTATAAGAAAAATAGTCAGGAACAAAACCATAGGAAACAAGGAACTCATAACAAAATAATCTTACTTCACAGTATCCATTGCAGCCAAAATTTCATTCATGAGGCCAATTCTCTTGTCTGTACGCTGCAAACCCTCCTTAGATAACTTCTGCATTCTGCTTATAACAAATGTCTTTACCCAACAAAAGATGGAAAAATTAGGGCTTTTGTGACTTAGGAGATGACAAAGGTACAGAGGCACAATACAAACTGTCAAATACAGCAGCATCAGATCTTAAAAAGGCCTCAAATACTCAGATAAATTATACACTCTTTCACAGCATGCATCATCAAGGATGTTTCGTTGAAAAAAGTAGAAAAGTTTTTCTTTTCATTTTTTGATTAAAAAAAAAGTGCTGTGTCCCTTCAACTCTGTAATTGCACATGCCACATGAACAAATCCAATAGCATTGGAGAAGAATGTTCAATGAGTTCTGCAGTGGAAATGAGTTCTACGAGAACTTCAGTCCCAGCAGTATAAGGATTGCATAGTTAGCCAATCCATCCAGATTTAGGTTGATCAACACACACTAGTACACACATTTTTCATCAAGATATCTAGGATTAGATTCTCCTTCGACAGTTCTCTAGGGTCAAATATAATATGGTTTCGCAGAAGGGATTCTATATTCTGCATTCTGTTGACACTATTTGATTTTCGACTCTCCTAGTAAAATCACAAACCAAATGAACTGTGCAATTTTCTCTTCTTTGTTCATTGCATGTTTTTGCCTAAATAGCTTCACGACCTAGGGCTTCTCATGATGGAGGGTCAATTATAGAAAAATGAAAGCAAAAATATATTTGTTCATTCATTTCTTTTTTCGGTATTTACAGAACAGTGGGGTGTTTGTGTGTCCCTTGGATCCCCAAAAAATTTTCCTTCACGGCTTGGGACTGGTTGTGACAGGTCACATCAGTCCTTGGGTCAATAAGAGGCCATTCTGTTTTTTTAGTCCTGGGAGACCCATAAGAATTAGAAATTGAACAAGCTATTCAAGAGTAGGACTTGAACCAATAAATTGTTCCTGTACATTCGATAAAATATTTCTTTCTAGTAATGGAAGCTAACCATTATGGATTGCGGGCATTTCAGTATAGTTATTGGTTAGATGAAAGATGTATCTTGATTGGCTGAAGATAAATACAAAATCATGTTGGGGAACAATTCATCCTCCAAATCATGAATGCAAAGCAAAGTAAAATCATATAAGAGCAGCCCAATCAAGCTGGTTATAAACCTGTGAAACTCCCAAAAAGCACCCAAAGCATGACACCACAAAGAAGAGAGAAACTATCCTACCACAAAAAATTAAAAAGATTGTGCACTCATACAGTAAGTATAAATGAATTGACCCTGGGGCAAAGGGAAACAGAATAAAGTAACCCTTCTAGACTTCACAACATGGTCTAAGGGAACAAAAGTTACGAACAATATAGATGAAGGAAGATCATCAGAAACATTCATCCAACTAGAGAGTGATATCAAAAGTAAAATCTACAGAAACTACAAAGTCAAAAGATTGTTGAAGTTCCAAGATTTAAAAAAGAAAAAAAATACAAGAACAGAACGCAAACAAAGATGACTATTGCAAACTTATGCTTACAAATGAAACATATTGCTAGGGAATGAAAAAATGATCAAATTAAAAGACACATGCACTGTAAAAACAACACTATTAAAATAAGGAACGATTAGGGAAATAAGGCAAACCCATATACCTGTATGGGGAACAGAAGAACTAGCATTAGTGCGCCGAGAAGAGAAGCAACATTCAATTGCTGATAAAGAAGAACCATGGCAACAATAATACGGAATGGAGCTGACCACAAAGTGTGAAGTGATTGGCATATTTGCTGTTGATAGCAATAAGCAAATTAGTTGTGGTACCAATGAGGGAAGTTAACTAAATCAAGATCAAACTTTAATCCAAAAAAGGAACTTTGAAATTACACGTGGCATGCCTTGAGCCAGTTTATTCTTCAAGTTACATGTATCCACAATAAAGTCATATTAAGGTAATTTTGACAGATTTTCATAAATTTCCTATGTTAAATAGGAAAACTAATCCTAATAATAGTAAGAGGTGGAAAAAAAAGATATCTAATCCCAATGTGAACAGAAAAATCTAGTAAAAAGAAATACACTATATTCCTATAGTAACAACTACATAGTGAATAATAATATTCCTAAGTAGTACTAAATATCTATGACAATCATGCAAAATTAACATTCCTACACATTGGACTAGTTTCTGATATATTTGTTCTTCTTTCCCCATCACCTCTACTATAAAATTTAATCACCATGAAGAAACAGTTCTGCACTGGGATCCATGCTTTAGGGATGCATATAGGAGCCAGGGGTGGACAAACCTAAGTTGGCTAAAAGAACCTTCTTTTAAGGATCCTGAAACATTTTTCCAGCATCGTTTTTACATAATGCCTACCTCAAACTATAAGTTTTAAACTTCAGCCTCATTCCTTTCAGGAACCTACAATGCTCTTCTCATTTTTCTTTTTTACATAACAGCCCCTCAGACTATAAGCTTTACACTCCAACCCAAGAACCTATACATGTCTCTGTCTTCATGCAAAGTCCAAACAGCACATGAAAGGATGTGTTACAGGTATTAATATTGACAGGCTCCTTAGTAGTTTTTGAGTATTTAGGTTACTGGTTCTCCTTTAAAAACATTAACAAGATGTATTCACACACTTATGTGTTCTCAGGCTTCAAAACAGCCACTTTCACAAAATTGTCAGAGATTAAAACATTAATCATAATTTCCTTCTCAAAACCTACATCAACATGGTTATAATTGAAAAGCAACCGCTTTTTCTTTCTTTAATTTTTTTTTTTTTTAAATATAGGTACAGGTGCGCGCAGGCACAATAGATAAATAGTGCACTACATGAATTTTTGACATGAGATTGCTCTAATACAGAATCTTAAACCCACCCTTCCATGTCAGATTATGAAAGCACATGCAGTAATATTCAACAATCAAGAACATTATATATGCATACAAAAGAGATACTGGGCTAGCACACCTGAAGTGCTTCAGCATCAGTTGTCATCAAGTTGGTTATTTTTCCAGATGCAAACTTCCGCCGACCTTCATGGGTCAGCCTTAGAGATTTTCGAAACACAGCAGCAACCTAAAAAGCATTGGTCACACAGATAAATCATGTCTAAACTTTCAGGTCAGGCATGACCAATGAGAAAAAATAATGCAGGGTTAGCTCTTGAATAAGTGACCGATTTTTCTCTTCAAACCACACTTGCACTCCTGCTACCATTTGCCTCCACCAATTAATTGGAGGCAAGAAAGAGTTGCACAGCAGTAAAATGGCGATACTGTTTAGTTGTCTTTCATGACACCACATCCAAAAATAAAAAAGCATAAACTGCATGCATCAAAAGGTCGGCAAGAAAATGAAATTACCAAAGTTGCTCTCAGGCGGTAACCAACACGCATGACATTCTGAAAATACTGTGCTTCACATAACACACCGAATACCTGGATAAGATTACCCCAGATAAGAGATTCTGAGTTCTTATTGATAAATAAAAACAAGAGCATGGTGACAATTTGACAGGGATATGCAGGTGGAAGTAATGTCCAATTTTAAACTATTTGGATTGAATAAAGGCATCAGTTCATTTTCCATATTGTATTCCTCCGTATTACCTTTGTTAGATTTCTTATTATATGAAATAAATCTCAAGTTAACTTTCAAATGCATGAGCTAGAGCTAACCAAGCCATCCCCGAATGATAAAGATAAGAAATCATATGAAGAAAAAACTATTCTTCTTACATGACAACAAAAGCAACATTGACCATTTCTAATCACAATGTTAATTATACTTAGCCCCATGATAAGTGGCCACTAGTCCTGTAACATGTCCCAATTTAAGTGTCCACTTCCAAATATAGTACCTTGCAATATCTATGTTTCCAAATTTGCCCTTCATATTGTGAACAGTAACACAACCATTTTAAATAAAATTAGCAAATAATGTCTCCTTACAAAGTTACAAAAACAAAACATGGCCACACATTATGGAACAAAAGGAGTTCTATTTCATAATTCAATTTCGTCATGATACTATTAAATACCTTGCCAGAGTTCTGATAATTTTTCATAAAAATTAACTAAAAAACCTCCAAACCTTGGGGGAAATAACATAAAAGGAAAACTTTTTTTTTTTACAGAGTAAACGCTTGTAGATACTATTTCACTACTTGTATCAAAAAATAAAATTATTGCATTACTTAATGCCTCTATTATAATAGCAGGAGATGCTCTAACCTTCCAAATGAATGGGGGAGCAGCATAACTTAGTAAGGGCTCAGGCAGAGGACTATCATCGAGATATAAAACAACAAATTTCTACAACAATCATGCAAACTTTTCTATTTGTTGATTCATGAGCCCTCCTAATGTCACGAGTCTCATCAAAGTTGTAGACAATTCTAGTCAAACTCTTGACTACAAAAATGCATGGCATTTCAATTTATCAAAAGCAGCATGCATTATGAAAATAAAAATCAGAATGTTCAACTCAACATTGATTAAAAGAGATCATACCACTCCAGCAAAAATTGAGAAAGCATAGACATAACCAATCCAAGCCGGATCACCTTCTTGCATAGACTGCATGTAGTAAAAAAATAATACAATTAAAAATCATAGGAAAAATCAGTAAGATAATCACATGTTGCATTGGAGAAGTGTAAAAATCCTTCCCCGCAACACACGCAAGCACATTGTAGTTATGTCAAGACTATATTACCTACCGATCCACTATTAAAAGAATAGCCAATTTTAGCATTCTTACAAATATCAAACTTCTAAAGCTAGCCAGACTCATGTGATGTGATAAAGAGCACGTCACGGTCATAAAAATAGATGTACACAAGATGGGAACACCAAATCTCCACATAACATCATTTTTCCTCACACATAACTAACATTAAATGATTCATTCAAATGCAATTGATGAAAAGTTTAAACAATGAGAAAAACTAAAATGCATGTTTGATTTGTTTGCAAATGAAAAGGAACCATGAAGTTTAACTTCATGGAGGAGAAAAAAAGAAGCCAGATCACTTATCCAATAAAGCATAGACAAAGGAGGAGCTAACCTTTAAGAGTTGGTTCAAGACGAGCGGCCCAACAAATTGGGAAGCATCATTGCCAATCTACAAGTGATCAATAGATGAACAAATATGTCAGCTACATCGGCCCAACAAATTGGGAAACATCATCAAGGATTTCTCCTATTTGTAAAAACTAAAATAAATGGTAAATTTTAACATCATACAAAAAAATACACTTTACCATCACACTTGAACTATGTGTTCTTGCATATTTCACAAAAATGATACGCAACAAGGAAAAACACAAAACATTCATGTTTAAGTTGATCATGTAAATGACAAATGCTCTTCTCAGGTTGAATGAAAAACAAAATAAAAACTTTTAAGCTAGTAAAAGTTCAAAATTTCATTGAAGAATGCAAGAATCAAACAAGAGCTTTGACAGCACACAATTTGAAGTTAATGGTTCACATTTCAAGCAAGGCTCTTACGACACAAGCATCAAATCAAGTATGACCATTTGAAGCTCACACTTCGAAACAGAAATTTTAGTACTTGACAACAACCGCACCTAGAATGTTGTTCCATGTCCCCCATCTGGAAAACCCATTGGGAGTAAATGAGTGTTTTCTATTAAGCTTTGTTCTGATGGCTTCGTAGATTGTTACAAGGCTCAATTAGTGGTTCTTGGCAACAAGCAAAAGTATGGCCTTGACTACAATGAGACATTCGCACAAGTCGCTAGGATGACCGCCATCCGTACAATTAGAGCCCTTACCGCTTCTCAATTCTATGAAGTTTACATGAAACTTCCCTCTGTATATCCACTTCACCAACTACTAATGTTTGCCAACTAAACCGTTCTCTATATGGTTTGAAACAAGCAACAAGAACATGATTTGACAAATTTCAAACCACTATCCTTGGCTTTTCATTCACTCAGAATCAATATGACTCCTCTCTATTTCTACAGAAAACACCTAACGGGATAGTCATCCTCCTTGTTTATATGAACGATATTATTGTCACTAGTTCTTATATAACAACCATCTCTAAGATTTGGAAATTGTTGAATTCTACTTTCCACATGAAAGACCTTGAGCAACTCACCTATTTCTTGGGAGTTAGCGGTGCATCATCAACCTCAAGGTATTGTCCTGAATAAGAACAAGTATATTGAGGATTGGGTTTAGTTAGCACAACTCACAAACACTAGTGGAAATTAATGTGAAATATTGACATGATGAAGGGGTGCTTCTTAAGGATCCCACTCTCTATCTTATGCTGTCCACACTATCAAAAGTTCACGCAACCCCCCCCTCCCCGGCCGCGACATCTCCACCACCTCACGATTGTCCGCCACTTCATTCGACACATATTTGGCACACCTAGTCATGACTTATTCTTCCCTAGTAGTTTGTCACCCCAGTTACAAGCCTACTATGATGTTGATTGGGCAGGTTGCCTAGAAACTAGGAAATCCAATACTGGATGGTGTTTGTTTCTTGGAATTGCTAGTTTATTGAAATATTTCCTTAATTGCTAACGTTTTCTAGGTTTTGATGAGTTTGAAAAAAGTCCAAGATGTGGTTTGGTAAACCAAATAGAACTTTTGATATGACCATTAGATTGAGCTATAATTTTGACAAAATATTCTGAAGGCCCTGTTTTTCATTGAATTAAAATTTCATGATGATTAGAAATTGAGAAGGTCTCCAAATAAAGGACAGAAATTATCATGTGAAATTGTCTTTATTTCGAAATTGATTTAGGATTCTTTTTTCTAATTAGATTAGAACTCTTTTATTATTTTTCCAGCTTTATTTAGGGCATTACTAATATATAAGCAACCTAGAAGAGTTGTAATAAGTGGTTTTTATTGAAGATTAATAAAATAAACTTTTCAAAGTTTTATCCACAATTAAGGGTGGTGACCGGCTTTAGAAACCCTAGTTTCTTCCTCAACAGTTTTGGGTTGTAAGATTTTAGGGATTGAGGAAACCTGGTTTCTATCTATATTATATGCAATGCTAAAAGAACAAAAAAATTTGTACGGAATTGTTTTTTTTTCCTAATTGATTTAGAATTCTTTTTCCTAGATTAGAACTCATTTATTATTTTTCCAGTATTGTTTAGGACTTTTTATTGGTATATAAGCAACCTTTAAGAACTATAATAAGTGGTTTTTAATGAAGATTAGTAAAATAAACCTTTCAGAGTTTTCTCTACAATTAAAGGTTGTACCTTTATGGCTTGAGGAACCCTAGTGTTTTTCTCTATAGTTTTGGGCTATAAAATATTTAGGGTTGAGGAACCCTAGTTTTTATGCACATTACACACCGTGTCGCTCATGGAAATGCAAGTAGGATTGCATCTCCAAGTCATCCACTGAGGTTGAGTACTGCGTCATGTTTGTTGCTTGTTCTGAGATCATTTGGCTATGTGGTCTCCTCACAAAGCTTGGTTTCTCCCATGATCACCCTACTCCACTACATGCTGACAACACCAACACCATCCAAATCAATGCCAACCCTGTTTATCACAAGCGCCTAAAACATATAGAGGTTGATTTTCACTCTATTTGAGAGGCCTTCAACTGCAAAATTATTACTCTTCCACACATCTCCACTGCTCTACAGATTGATGGTATCTTCACCAAATCCATTACACATTAGCACCATCATTTCCTTGTTAGCAAATTGATGCTTTATGATTTACCAACATCAATTCAAGGGGGATGTCAAAGGAAAGTTTTCCTCAAATTGACAACTATTAGTTGGACATTTATAACCAACAGATTATAAACTTGCAAAACTAAGTTCTTTGTTGTCAATCTTTCCTTTAATTAGGATGTTGTGGGCTACTAGTAGACTGTTTTGTAAATTGTAGTTTTGCACATCTAAAGGCTAAAAATCAGTTTGTACTACTTGTACTCTTTCTATATAATGGAAATTCTCCACTAAGAGAAAGCAAGTTTTTCCTTAAAGCTCTCTATTATCATTGATTACATTACACATGAGTAGCAATCACTCAAGGGATGTTCATATGGATTCGCCTTAAAGAGAATACATTTATAGATGTAGAAGATCTACAAATTCTTCTCCTTTCCTTTAACCAAATTTACAAAGCCTCAAACTAAGCAGCAAGACAGAGTTAGCAAGCAACAAAGAAAAGGCCAAGAGCTAGAGCCTTCATTAGCGCCATAGAAAATGTAAAATTTTTCACCAATGACAAGAATTATGGCTATATTGGCAGACAAAACATTAGAACATCTACAATTCATTTAAAAAATGTTACCAATTATGGATTTGATAGAACCACCCAATACAGAGTATGCATATTTCAAAAATTTCTAATGTATGCACCTATATAGATTACCAAAAAAAATGGTCAAACCTATACCTACCTTAGGAATTTACAAACACTAATTCAAACAAATCAATCTAAATCACTTCTCATGAAATGATACATACATGAATTTTGAGCTATTAACCCAATAACAAAATTATAACATAAGTTTAGTGTCAAAAGGGTAGTCCATTACCTTCCAGAAGCCTCCCCACCAAAACCTAGAAAACAGCAAAGGGTGAAATCAATTAGATTCAAATATATATCACAAGTGTACAATTCTAGACTGATGGGGCCTTTTTAGCCAGTATATGATAACAACAATGATGCTTCTAAGACATGTATGACATTGCATGCAGAAAATATAAACATCTAATCCCAACAAGGAAAATTAATTAAATCCACTGGATCAAGAATGAGTAGATCAACATTACATGATCAATGCACGTACATTCCGAAAGATGATAAAAGGTTTACTATGAAAATTGTTAGTCTTCAATATAAGACATGGCAGATAGCCATTGGCCAATCATTTGCTGCATAGAAAATTTCTTAGTGAATAAGCCCAAATTAGTTGAGCTTTCATTCAATCATTCATGAGCTTATGTGTATATAATAGCATAACAACTATGCAATTTTAAAATGGTACTATCAAACACAGAGCTGGTTAATCAATTGTAACGTAGAGAAATTCCTTATTCATGCACCCTCACATTCAATGGAACATGGGCTAAATTTTAGTAAATTTCATGTTAAGAGGAATATTTGCTAGCTGTTTAGGAAGTACAAAGTACCTTTTTAAATGAAAGAGTTAATTTCTTATCTCTCTTTACCAGTCAAGTAGGAATATTTGCGTATCTTATTTAAGAATAAAGGCCTAGTTAGTAACAGGAATAACTCAAGCCTAAAAATATGTTTGTGGCATTTAATATCATTATCAGAGAATTATTATGAATAAAGTGCAGCCTTTTTCTTGGAGACTATGATGCTTTGATTAAAAAGTGATTCCTTAAACCATGGATGTTAGGCTTAGGTTTTATTCAAGTAGTGATTCCTTGAATCTACTAGTGTTTGACGCTAGTAGTTTTTATTTTATTTTCCTTCAATTCCTAATAGTTGCAGACCTGTTTTCAGTTTCCAAAGCCCTAAACACCTTATTATAAAACTTAAACTCTAATCACAGCCGACTGCAAACTTTCCCCTAGACTTGTCTTCCATCATATGATTAATTGTCGAGCCAAAAGGTACAAAAACAACAATATACTAAAAAAAAGGAGAGAAACACTCAGCATAGGACACTTGACACATAGAATAATCAAGTTTGAGACAAAACTGTTAGGGTACATTAACAGTCATTGCAATAATGGCTACAAGTAGTTGATCAAAATAGAAATATGATTAAAAAAAATGATTGAGTTTTACAATTGACCAACTTTTAACTCTAACCGTGACATATTTTGTCACAATCAATGTTCTATGATCATTTTCTAGATGGAATTCTTGTGATTTATGTTATATACTCTACCACTATGGTTAGTTTTCATAGCTGCATCTCTTTATATAAGAGAAATGAATGAAATGTATCCATGACAAGAACATGTAAATACATTTTAGACTTCACCATATAACTAGGTAAATAAATAAATAGAACAAACAAACCCTACTTCAGTTTCACTATGTTTACCTCCCTCCTAGGCTACTATTTAATGCCCTCAACAGCCATGGTTTTGGTTTTCTTAATTCCTCAGCCCAACATTTTTGGAACCTGCAGAGTCAACAAAACATATAGCATGAAATTTGATATGCATAAGATTTTCAACAACAAATGTAATGTAAACCAAGCAATTTAAATAATGACACAAACATTGATATGTATTGTATCTTAGCAACTTGAGGCAACGCACCTATCATTAAGAGTTTCAGTGCGATCCCACGTATCCAATTTCCAAACATCCTTCTCGGTGATGGGTCTCCTATATCCTAGCTTCATAAGGGGACTCATCCATCCAAAAACAATTTCTAGCAAATGAAAAATGAAATAGCAGATTTAGAAGATAAACAGTTACACAAAATGCAGTTTATTCTAAGGAAGACCATGAATAACCTTTGCACCATGCCTGAATTAGCATGTAATGGATGGAAAGTGTGAAAAAGATTACAGACCCAATCTAAAATAACTCCATAACATTTCAATTAGGTTGTTCAGGATACTAGTGTGGCTCAATTTTCGCCCATAGATGATTTTTGTTGTTTCTTTCCCCATAAATTCTTTATAACTATATAAGAATTACTTACAAAAAAAACCATAACAAATTTCACATTGAATTCACAAATGTCCGTATTTTTTAGTTACAACCAAATAATTAGAATTTTGGACCTCTTGGTTCCATTGGAGCATGTAAGAAAGATTGAGGAATAAAACTGTTAGATTCGATTTGTTCTCAACAGCCATGAGATATAATTTTAGGGTGATCTTTTTGTCAACTAATGCATTTATTACACTTGTTATCTCTCCCAAACATGTTCAAAAAATTTAATCAAAATTTTTAGTTATCAAGTTACATGTGTAAAAACAAAATCATTTAATTGAGGAAGCAAACCATTTAACAGAAATAACCAAAGTAGATTAAACATGGAGCAACTAACTTAAATAAAAAAAAAGGTCTAAAGACAAATGGAGAACACATATTAGGAGCTCATCCATCAAGCATACCAATTACCACAGCAATGGACATAACCTAATGTTCAACAATTAATGATTGATGTCTTTGGCAATTGGCAACGCCACTAGAGAGTTTGTAAATGATACACGATAACAAGTTGCAAAATATACATACTGGAAATTATGTTGGCGTGCCTCTCAGGACATATGTACTCTCCTCCAGGTAACTCTTCATATTCAGCATCATCAACAGATTCAGTTTGCATTGGAGTGTAACCAGGATAAGGATCCAAGTCAGGAACATACACAAGTAGTAGTATTCCAAACAAGCCCTAACCAAAACAAGACTTTTATATTAGAACCAGATATGTCTACACAATTTAATTCAAGTTGGAAGCCTGCTTATGAAGAGAAAAGTAACTGACTCGGAAACCCAAGGATTGTGAATCACATTCTACCCTAAACTTTTGCATCCCTGAATATTGTAAATCACCACCTTCACCCATTTCCAGCAGAATAAATACAAGTTGTGCGACAAATTTGGTGATCTTGATCACAATATGACATAGATTCAAATTGCGTCAATAATAACCAAGCATGAATAGTTAAGTATATCATGTCACATCTAGATGTTCAACAAGCTCTAAAATTATTAGCTCCAAATTGCATTCCATAGCAAAGGCTGGGCTAAAAAAAACTTGTCCAACAAAACTTTCTTAACAGAGAACCAACAATGGTGAAATTCTTAAACATATGAATTTTAAAATTTTAGAGGCCATATTGGTCGCCATAAGCCATGTCTAATACCATCTTGAAGCTATTAATGGAGAACCAGCCAAATATTTTGAATTGCTATTTTCCTTTTAGTTTATTTGGAATTTCTATTTGTTATTAGAGATTATAGGAATTCAATCACAATTCCTATTTAATATTAAAGTAGCTCTAATTAGGAACGTATCTTAATGCCTACTGGTAGGAGTCAAATCCAGCTTTTTGTTTACTACTAATAATCCAATTTCAATTTACAGATACATTTTGGGGCCTATATAAGATCAATTATCATTATGTTTTAAAATGGTCCTTGAATGATTGTTGCAAATTGCAGCTACTATATTTCTACTTACTGATATTTCTTCTAATTTGTCCCTTAAAATGGTCCTTGAATGATTGTTGCAAATTGCAGCTACTATATTTCTACTTACTGATATTTCTTCTAATTTGTCCCTTATCTATTCTTATATTTCATCTTCCCTTCTTGAACTCCCCTTCTCCCTATTTTATTCCATCTTTTTCATATGTTACCTGGTGTCACTTAACAAGATCAACTTTGGTTAGAGGTGCCAGATGTATGGGAACACCACAAGGGGTAACTTAGGAGAGCTACTCTAACTATAACTTTATACGCTAGTAAAACTGATACAGTTCTCATGAAATTTTGTGATGCAGACACATGGAGATATAGCCAAATGTGTTATGGACCTAGATATTAGTCAATTCTCCTTATCAAATATAAAAGCGATGTTTTGGTCATATGTGTTAAAAAAAAAAAGCTTCAAAACACATTATGTTGAATAAAGAGAAAATAATGAAAATTTTGAACCACAAACTTTAAATCAAAATTTCATTGTTGTTAATAGTTTTTAGTTATACCAATTGCAGGTATGTGTTATAAGGCTTAGTTTAACATATATATCGCATATTTGTAAGTGTAAGATGAGGAAAAAATTGCCTCTAATACTGGATCCACCCTAATCAAATTCCTTAAATTGTTTATAAAGTTATGAAAATACAAGAGTTAAATTGTGTCATCAACACCCTTATTATTTTTCAAGTAAGCGATTTCTTGATCAAATTATGAAATCATATGATATAATTTTTAATATTTCTTTCAAAAGTTGAAATCAAATACAAATTTAAATTGAATATGCATCAACAATTTTGTGGAATATATTTAATACACATACTTTGAAATTATTATGTTGCTTTTTCCTTTTCATACTTAATGATATGAAATTTTTTAATTTATTTCAAACAATAAACTTTATAATGTTGAATTAGGGTTGAAGAGACTCTGAAGTGTTTAATTGGGTTGAATAGTTATTTTTGGATCTAATAGGTGTAATATGAAATGAGTTTGAGGTACTAACTACGCAATTTAAATTTTGAATAGGGTTTGAGTAAGATGGATTAAAACTTCAATTACATATCTTTTGCAGGCATCATGTTTTGATACAATTCCTGTCTGACATGGAGAGAATAATAAAAATAAAAATAATTACATGAATTAGCAGAAAGCATGGTGAAGTGTAAGATTGGACCACCCACACATCGTGGGGGCATTCAACTAGTTACCAGCTTAGCACTTAAGAGCCCAAGTAAAAACAGGAGTATCCTTCAAACTTGAGGATAGAATAGGTAAATAGAAGCAAACCTGAACAATGACCTCACTAATGTATAGATGCAGTACAGCACTGCAAAAACAATTAAAATTGTGAGTTTGCCTTTTCCCAATCAAATGTATAAACTAAAAGCACCTATAAATTGGAAATACAAACTTGTTATAGAACTCCTTTACTGTGAGGATAAGATTGAGCATCACTGCATCACCCACCAAAGTATAAATGACCCCGAATCGAACAAACCATCGAAATTCACGAATATAGACTTTAATTTCTACAGCAATCATAACCAGCAAGGAGCACCAAGCAAGGGCCTCAATAATCAAGGAAACAATCTGTCAACAAGAAGATGAAATGAATATTATTTGACTATGAACATCATCATTAGCTTACCAAAGTAGGATCATTCCTTCCGTCTGCTAATTAACCTCACCCACTCTTAATCTAGTGATGATTTAAATGTACATGCTACTGCTAATCAAATGTATAAGAAAAATAAACCAGAAAAAATTTACTTGAGAAAGGAGAAACAGCATTAGACCAAGGATACAGTTGCGTACTAAAAAGAACACGAAACCAAATACGGACTGGCTGAAAACACATCATGGCAGAGGCATACACAATAAGAAAAAATTGGAAATGCGTCATAATATTGTTGTTGTTGACTTGGGCTGAAAATACCAAAGGGAAATTAAATTCCTGTTTTTTTAACCTGTGATTGTGGCCTAGGGCATAGGATTAAAAAGAAGAAGAGAAAAGATTTAATGGTTTTTTTAGTCTAATTATCGCAACTTACAGTAATAAATATGAAGTTTGCAAGCTGAAACTACATTTTTGCAATCCATTTCAGTTATTATTGCAATGCAGACAAAGGTGTTCTTGTAAAGTAGTTTTGGGTTGTATACTTAGAGGTGCTTCTGGATACTTTTTTACATGGAGGTGCCAAAAGCATGGAAAATAACCTCCAAAGGAGAAATGGGATGCCTTTTATTATCCCAAAAGTAATCTAAATTCCAAGGCCTGGCCATCATAGTTTTCATCCTCTTTTCTTTATCATGTATGAGAGTTGAGCCACACACATAAAATTTTCCACGATATAAATTAAGACCCTAAGATTTAAAATAATGCCATTGTATGAATAAAAAAAATAAGTGAAAAGGCAAAAGAAGAGAAGCAAACCTCAAATGGAGCAAGGCCTGTCTGTCCATCTAAATTGAGAACCGAAATACCCATGACCAATCTGTACAAGGGCTCGGCGGTGGAATAAAGAGCAAGCAGAGCCAGCAAATAGGCATACCACTTAGACCTCAAACAGAATCTTTGGAGCTTGAAGTCTTTCTTGGTAAGCCAGATTTTATAAAAGCAAAGTGCCATGAGAACAAGATAAGAAAGGGAGACCACCAGAGTGTCAGTGGCACAAGGTGTGTACGCACCAAATGCATTTTGCACTGCTTTAGTCCACACCCCATCTCTCACTGGTTTGCAGTACCAATCCAATGCTTCAAATCCCATCTTCTCTTCTCTTCTCTTCTCTTCTCTTATCTTCTCTTGTGCTTACTTAATTCCTCATTTCGATAGAAATTAGACCTGCAAAAATATATTTTTAAAAAAATTATTTTAATTAAACAGACATAAGGTGTTAAATACTGAAAAGAAAAATTGAAACAGAAAATTTTGGTTAATCATCAAGTTAACGTTTGTGAATATCACCAAAAACAAATGACAAGACAACAAATTTTAATTATTATCATATCAATATTAGCACTAGAACTGAAACAATAATTGATGATACAAATACCACAGTATTCTAATCTTTAAGGAAAAAAATTAAAAAGAAAAGGGCGAGAATTTCAGAGAGAGGGAGAGAAGGAGCTAACCAACACCTTCTTTTCTTTTCTTTTCTTTTCTTTTCTTTTTTTATCAGTTCACTAAACGGATAGATAGTGTATAAAAGAGAGAAAATATCAAAATCCTAAGCGAGTGGTTAAAACGAAGAAACAGCCACCTCCGTCCTGGTCAACCAGAGGAACAATAAAAACAATACTTCACAAATTCAACGAGAAAACCCTAAAAGAAAAACAAAAAATAGAGAGAGAGAGGGGGGGTGTCTAGATTCGTCATCGCTTACGTACAAATTTAAAAGTTAATTAATTTAATCGAAGAAAAACAAAACTAGATTCGATGCGGATAGTTTTTATATGGGTGGTGCATCATGGATGGTAGTTGAGAATAATGCAAGAGAGCAGGGATATTATTACCCATTGAAGATGACAGCCAACAACAGTACAGAAGAGGTTCGTTCTTTCTTACTTACCTTTACACAACCTACTAATCGCAACTACTTTTTATTTTTTTTTTAGAAGTCCCCGGTCAAATGAAAAAACAAGTTTGTCTTTACCACAATCCCCGCAGGCTCTTTTGTGCTGCGTGGGGACTTGGGAGACCCGGCTATCAAGTTGGGCTCAGTCTGTTCGGCCCAATTTGTTTTACATTTTAATTATTTTTTATTTGGATTGCATTCGATGTCAAATTAATTTAATCCCAAAAAGTGGTGTTTGTTTTAAGAATATACCCTGAAAAGGTATTTTATTTTGATCTTTGAAAAAAGAAAAGGATTTGGTCCTAGTATAAAGTTGCAAAAAAGGAGGGGTATGTCACCCGTAAAAATACATCAGTTTTTTAATCTTAGAAAGGACAAGTCATCTATGAAAATTAACCAGTTTCTAAAAAGAAAGGTCATCCATGAAAAATAACCAGTTTTTAAATTTCATAAAGGATAGGTTGCCCATGAAAATAGATCAATTTCTGAAAGGGAAGGTCGCCCGTGAAAATATATCAGTTTTAAAATTTTAAAAAGGACAAGTCGCCCGTGAAAATAGACAACTTTCTGAAAAGGGAGGTCACTTATGAAAATAAACCAGTTTTTGAATTTCAAAAATGGCAGGTCGTTTATAAAAATAGATCAATTTCAAAAAGGGCAGGTCATCGATAAAAATAGACTAGTTTTTTAACGGGGAAGTTGCCCATGAAAATATACCAGTTTTTAAATCTTATAAAGGGCAGGTCGCCTGTGAAATTAGATCAATTTCTGAAAAGGGAGGTCGTTCATGAAAGTAAACCAGTTTTTTAAATTCAGAAAGAGCAGCTCACCCGTGAAAATAGATCAGTTTCTGAAATGGGAGGTTGCCCATGAAAATAGACTAGTTTTTGAATTTCAGAAAGGATATGTCGCCAATGAAAATAGACTAGTTTCTAAAAAGAGAGGTCGCCTATGAAAATAGACCGGTTTTTGAATTTTAGAAAGGGCAGGTCACCCGTGAAAAAGACCAGTTTTCAAATTTTAGAAAAGGAAGGTCACCCATAAAAATAGACTAATTTTCAAAAGGGGAGGTCACTTATGAAAATAGACTAGTTTTTAAATTTCAGAAAGGGGCAAGTCACCCGTAAAAATGGACCATTTTTTTCTTTAAGATAGGCAAGTCGCTTGTAAAATAAACAAGTTTTGAAAAAGGGAGGTCACCCATGATCATGAGACATTTCCTCAGGAAGTTTGGTCATCCATGTAGTCACTTTTCTTTACAAGCTGATTCTACAAAGACTTTGATTTTGTTTTGTAAGCATTGTAAAAATATAGCATTTGTTCCAACCTATTTTATAATAAAATAGATAATAATAAAATAAATGCAAGGAAATACACCCAAGTAAGTCTAAAAAAAATGCTCAAGCCCAATGATGGAAGACCATAACGCCAAGTGAAAATTGATAGGCCAAAATAACAATTCAAGGTTTTAATTAACTAAACCCATTAGTAAAAAAATATAGGTGTTTAAAGACTCAATTGGAATTTTCAAAGGTTTAATTAATTTTTGAGGGTTTAATCGCAAAGGAAATCAACTTTTAGAAGTTAATTTTGATATCAATTGAAACAATTGAATTTTAGGGACTCAATTGGAAGCTTGTGAGGTTTAATTAATCAAATTAGAGGCTTAATTGCATGAAATTCAAAGTCTGGTGAGCAAATAGAGACTAAATTAAACATTTTATGAACCAAGGATCAACTTGCAAAACACGCACGACTTTAGGGACTGGAATCAGGAGAAAACAGGGGTCAAATCGAAAAAATCAAAAGTTTAGTGGTCATTTAGGGGGTCTAATTGAATAAATTAGAGACCAATGATCAACTTGTAAAAGGCACTCAAAATTAGGGATGACATGTGAATCTGGCAAGGACGTAATTGCATGAAAATTGAAAGAAAAAGGAAAATTAAGGGTAAAATAGAACGAAATCAGAAAAATAGGGATCAAATTGAAAATTGACAAATCTTAAATAAAAAAGCATTAATCTGTAGGAATTAGTCAAAACGGCGCCGTTCAAGGTACTATGCTTCTTCTTCTTTAGTTTTTTGGTTGATCGGGTGGGTAGTTTCAAGCGAATGAATATGACGTTTCTAACCACTCTAAAAGTTGCAACCACCATCATTCAACTTGAAATCACCCCATCTACAACCCCATGTTTTTAAAATCAAACGTTTACATCCCATAGTCTCCATTGATCTCCACAACATCTTATCTCTAGTCAGTCAACATTACAATGCCAGTCTTCACGTTGTTTGAGTATACATTTTCAAACGTTTAAATGTGAAGCTACAAACCTCCAAATCAAGCAAAAATATATCCAATTGAAAGGTATGATTCCCTCTACCAAGTTCAGGTGGTCTCATACAATGTTAACATTTAAGTTGCTCCAGCGAAGCCATGAAAGTGACCAACCTACTAAGCCTTGACAGGAACACTCATTTGTAAAAAATCACTTAACTTTTTTCATGTGTTCCCATTTAGAAACCCCTATAGGGTTCCTATCAAAGGTTTTAAACCATTCTCTTTAGATCCAAAGGTAGAAAACACCTCACGTTGATCTTCAAGCTTATTCCAAAACCATATAAACCCAAGACCATTGGTTCCATTGCAAAACCAGGTAGGTTTTAGTCTGTTAGAACCCTAACAACCCATCTAGAAGACCCAAATCCACCTCTAAAAGAAGGGATACAGGAGCACAAAAAAAAAGGAAGAAAGAAAAGAGAGAGGGGGGAAAGAAAAGAGCAAAAGAGAGAAGAAGAAAGAAACCTAGGATAAGGCGCAAAGAATCTATCTAGAAGGATTTGGAAGCTTTAGCCTTGTTTAGGGAGGCCTGAAAACAAGAAGAAAGCCAAGCAATACCAAGAATCGATTCAGGTTTGGAATTATCAAACTAAGAAGGTATATATATTTTGCATATATTATGGGATTTAATAACCAGTTACTAAATCCATGAGAATTTGAACAATATTTCAATAACCAAAAATTTAATTCATGAGAATTAATGATTAATATTTAGGTATAGAACGCTGGATCCATAAGTAAGGTTGGTATTTGAAATATCAGGAGTTGACTAGAAAATTAAATAGGAGAAAAGAAAAAAAATTTAAAGAGGAAAAAAATAAAATTGGACATATCCGGGTCTGGTTGAAAGCCGAACCCAATAGCTATGTGACTCGCACTTCGCTACGGGTCAAATATTTTTATTTCATAAAAAAATTATTTATGCAGGTTTTTTCAACGCATTTTGGTAGTTCAAAAATATAATAAATCAAAAAGTTTATACACACATGTAATCAAATAAACTAAGAATTATGTTTGTTATTAAATCAATAAAAAATTATTAATAACACCTGAAAACAAAACTTTAAAAACCGAGAGACAAATGTAGATCAAAATATTAAATCTTAAAAAAAAGGACATTAAATTGATTGAATAAAAAAAGAAAAAAAAAAGAATAACATGTAAGGCTACACATATTAAGAATATCATCTAAAAATAAATATTTTTTTATTTTCAAAACATAGTTTATCTATATAAAAAATAAAAACAAAACTATAGATGAACTAGAAAAACGACTCTGAAAATTAAACACATAACAAAAAAAATTAATATTTTTTTAAAAAGGCTTTGAACAAAACAAAAGAGATGAGGTTTTGTCTATTTTTTTTTCTTTAGTTTTTTAACCGGTCACATCACTTTATTTCTTTTCAATTGCATTCTGTAAAGTTATATTTTCACGGCAACTATAATTATCAAACTCAGCCTGGGAGTTGACCCAGTCAAGGAGCTGGGTCCCGAGTTACACAGGTCAACCTGAAAAAATTAAAAAAAAATATTTGAGGTTTTAATATTTTATATGACAAAATTAAGAAACAATTCATATGGAAATAAGCTATACATGTAAACAATTAAGTTTAAAAGATTATTTCAAAAGGTTTTTTTATTCCACATTAAAAAGATATTTTCTTATTCTTCTAAGTTGAAATATTTAAACTAAAAAGGTTTTTTATCCACATTAAAAAAACATAACTTTTTTCTTATGAACATGAAGTATATATACTAAAGGCTTTCAAATCCCACATTGAAAAAATAAAACATTCTTTAAGTATTTATATAGGAAACTTTGAAATGAGTTAGTAATCAACTAAAAAATATGAAAAAAAAGGTTTCTAGGTAGAAGAAAAAATACATTTGAAAAAAAAAAGGTCTCTACCAAGTTTTTTTTAGGTCACTCGAGTTACAAGTTGACCAACGCGTAGACTGGTTTACTTCGGGCCTACTATAGACTCGGATTTTGAATGAAACAGACCCAGCCAAGACCCCGGATCACTCAGAAATTTTTTTTTAAAATATTTGAAGTTTTAATAGTTTATATAAAAAAATTAAAAAACAATTCATGTGGATATATACTATACATGTTGTAAATAATTAAGTTTAAAAAATTATTTCAAAAGATTTTTTTATCCAATATTGAAAAGATACTATCTTATTCTTCTAAGATGAAGTATTTAAACAAAAAAAGTTTATTATCCCATATTGAAAAAACATACCTTTTTTTTTTACAAACATAAAGTATATATATCAAAGGGCTTCAAATGCTATATTGAAAAAATAAAATATTCTTTTAGTATTTATATAGTGAACTTTAAAATGAGTTACTAACCAACTGAAAATTATGGAAAAAGAAGGGTCTTTGAGTAGGAGACAAAACACATTTGAAAAAAAAAAGAGGTCTTTACTGAGTTTTTGTCGGGTCACCTGAGTTCCGAGTTGACCTGGTAAGACAACTAGTTTACTCTGAGTCAATTGCAGGCTGAAATTTGAAATAAAATAGACCCGACCAATGCTATTGAGTTGTGGTGGACAACAGGGCGCAACGCTAGTGGATCCTGCTAGGCAGCAAGACCCAACGATATTGGGTATGGCTCGGCTGCCAAACTCGATAGCGTTGAGTATGGCTGCCAAACCAGATCTAGCAGCTTTTAACACAAAAAAAAGGCAACAATCACAGCTGCACTTTTTGACTAAAAAACAACACCTCTATGGCGCTACAGTGTCGTCCATAGTGCAAATACTCTATGTTTAATGTGTGGTTTACAGTACAATGAGTCTATGTCTATAGTAAATATACAGGGTTTTCCTCACACATTTTAAAGTATAGTATAATAATAAAAAAATCATATCAATTTATTTTCTCTTTTTTGCATGAAAAAAATACATAAAAAATCTAAAGAGACAAAAAAAAAAATTGAACATATCTAGGTCTGGCTACGAGCCAAACCCAATGACGTTAGGTCAGGCTGCCAAGTGAGACCCAACACTTGTTGGAAGCAATTTGGGTCTAACTGTTAAGACAAACCCAATAATTTTTGGCACAACAAACAGAAAAGACAAGACCTCTCAGTAGAAATTTTTGACTAAAAATCAGCAAAGACAATGCCCCCATTGCTCTACAATATCATTCACAATATAAACACTCCAAGTCTATAGCAAGGTTGTCAATTCCGTTTCAGTAGGTGTTTTGTTTTTTCAATTGGAATGAAATTTTTTAATTTCAAAGTGTTTCGGCGTGCCGTTTCAGGGTTTTACTGTTATATATATATATATATATATATATATATATATATATATATATATATATATAAATTCAACAAACATAATTCAAATTCAAGATAAATTAATTATAAATTATAAATTATGCAATACAAACACAATGCCAAACAAATATAATTTCAAAATTTAAAATATTTCTAAATAGTCAAGATTAAATAGATCTTTAACTTACAATAATTCAACTTAAACAAAATATCAAAATATTATGAAAGTAAAATGTTTTAACACAAATATTTTAAATATAAAGTTAGGTCAATGTTATCAAGGCTAATGGAATCTAAAGCATCCCTTGTTTTGCTCAAATTCCTACAAAGTATAAACATGAAAAAAACAACATGAATATAAACCATATATATTAGTGATAAATCTAATTTTAAAAAATTAATATCATTGTTAATGAAAATAGTAATAATAATTTTCAATATTATTATTAATATCATTGTTATTGAAAATAGTAATGAAAAAGAGCCTTTTATACTTTGGTGGTTTAATTAATTAAATTAAACAAGGTTTAATGGCTTTTCAAAAGTGGAACAGAACATGTGGAATGAAACCGGAACGTTCCGGCTAAAATTTAGCAAAAAAATCCGGAACGGACCGAGATTTAAAATGAGATGAAAATTGTTCCGTTTTATTCTGTTTTTTGAATTGGTATGAAATATTTTGGCAATTCTAAATGAAACGGAATAGAATTGATAACCTTGGTCTATAGTATAATCCACAGTAGAATGAGTTTATATCCACAGTAATTATATAATGTTTCCCTATGCTTATAATATATCATGCATACACCGCCGGATTCCTTACAAGAAAATGATTCTTGACTTCGATATCCCTCTAAACCGACAAAACATATTTCGTATAATGAAAAAATAAAAAACCCTCTTGCAAATAAACTAGTGAGCAAACTTGTCGAGACAACGATATCAATGTAGCCTTGCCAGCTCTTCCACTATCTCGTAAAGCTCCTCCACAACAGTATTCATTACCTTACCAATCTCTTCCATCAGACTATGGCTGAGATCAAGGAATGTCTCAATTAGATAACCATCCAAGAAATAAATTTTTGGCATCTATAGTTTTCTTCTCGTTGTTGAATGATCGTCATTGCTCATGGCTCAATCCTCCAATTCCCTTTATCACCTTTCTTAAGTTTGACTGAAGCTTCTCCAAAAAGAGGTATTGTTCACGAGGAAGTGAAGCAATGACCTCGATCACACCATTAACAGTCCCAAATATAACAGTTAGGATCTGGCCACCATCAGAATCGGGTAAGTGCATGACAAGGGAACCATGTCGGAATCGATTGACAAATTCTCCAAGGTGATACTCTCCCAACACCTCAAGACGACCTCGTTCCTCCTCAGTTGCACCTTCACTATTTTTCCGAACTGTAAATAGGTTAAAGTTATTTTCTGTTCCAAGGTAAATGTCATCATCAAGAATCTCAACTGCTGACATCCAATTTGCATTATAATCACGAGCTCTCTTTTTGATAGCACCTTTTTCATGCTGAAGACAAATGAAGAGTTGTGTCAAGCTAAGAACCAGAAATAACATAAATACTAGGACACGATACTGTGGATAAGAAGCTGGTTCCAGGGACAAGAACCATAAAAAATGGTACAAGCCATAATAAAAATTGAACGGCCATGATGTTGAAGTGTGGAAAACAAACATAACCTGAATTATTGGTACAAGCCAGAATAAAAATTGGACCATAAAAGATTACCTGTCTCGAAATGCAGCAGAGTTAAAAGGACACATATGACCGACTTCTTTCAAGTTTTCATCAAGGTTGTTAATTCCATTTTGATAGATATTTCATTTTTTTAATTGAGTTTTTGGAGTGTTTCGACGTGCCGTTTCGGGGTTATACTGTTTATATATATATAATTCAACAAACATAATTCAAATTCAAGATAAATTAATTATAAATTATGCAATACAAACACAATGTCAAACAAATATAATTTTACAATTTAAAATATTTTTAAATAGTCAAGATTAAATAGATTTTTAACTTAAACAAAATATCAAAATATTATGAAAGTAAAATATTTTAATACAAATATTTTAAATATAAAGCTAGGTCATTGTTATCAAGGCTAATGAGATCTAAAACATCCCTTATTTTGCTCAAATTCCTACAAAGTATAAACATGAAAAAAATAACATGAATATAAACCATATATATTAGTGATAAATCTAATTTTAAAAAATTAATATCATTGTTATTGAAAATAGTAATGAAAAAGAGCTTTTTATACTTGGCTAATTTAATTAATTAAATTGAACCGGGTTCAATTTGATTTAATGGCTTTTCAAGATCGGAACAGAATATGTGAAATGAAACCGGAACATTCCGGCCGAAATTTAGCTGAAAAATCCGGAACGGACCGAGATTTGAAATGAGATGAAAATTGTTCTGTTTTTTGAATTGTTATGAAATGTTTCGGTCATTCTAGATGAAACGAAACGGAGTTGACAACCTTAGTTTACATTGCTGTAAAGTAGTTTCTTGTTGCTGCTGTACGTGACAGCTGGCCTATCTGACGCAGTAAATACATGGGTGGCATTCTTCGATGAGAAAGTGCGGAGTGTTAAAGGTTGGGTAGTGGGTACCCAAAGACACCTATACATGGGTGGCATTCTTCAATGAGAAAGTGTGAAGTGTTAAAGGCTGGGTAATGGGTACCCAAAAACACCTTTTTTCTATCTTTCAATTCACCAGTACTCAAATTCAATAGGAAGTTTAAGAGGTGACCATCTCCAAGGGCACAAGTATGATATCTCATAATCTTGAAAGAAGCTCACCTGATCAAGTTTTGTGATTGTTTTTTAATGATTATAAGTTTAAGTTCTCTCAGAGCCACTAGAGCCTAGCTCGTGGAATTAGTCAATATACGTTTAAACTGACCCGAACTCCTACTTTAATTCAAAAAAAAATTGATATCTGAATAGGAACAAATAGATGTCCAAGTAGAGAAATTATGAACATTTAAAATTACCACCTTCCTCCACGAGGTAAAAACCAAACCAATGTGAAACCCAAATAATGAATTGGTGAGTTTCATTTTCACTATTTATAATAATAAGTCAGTTACATAATTTTGGTCCCACCAAAACAGGGTTAGAACCCAACAAACATCAAATGAATGGTAGAGGAGTAATAATAAAAATTTCTTGGCTTGTTTGGTATAGTAAACTTTATGAGAAATATTCTTTGCAAGAACAACTTATCTTTTATTTTGAATCAAGAATTATGTCCTCTGCACATGTGACACAACGTATAACATGGAGTTGAAGCCATGAAGAAACTTAAGTAGGTCCAAAAAATAAAAAACTAAGACTAAAATTCATAAGCATACCCCTTCAAAGGAACATAAAAGAATTGCTTCTGGTATTATCTCTCCTCCCAATTTCTCCTTTGTTATGAGATTAAGATCAAGCAATGAAAATGGATTTTTTTTAAATAGTCTATTATATATCTAAAGAAATGTTGAGACCAAAATGATTTAGAACTCTACTGTATGATGAGGCTGAATTCTCCATTATCATTTCTTTGGCATGTATATAAGTGGAATTGAGCAATATAGCCTCTCCCCCTCCCACAAGGAAAAATATTAATTGTAACAAGGCTAAGCAGATTATATATACAATACAGTTCTCAAAATTTTATGGCAACCCACAACTACTTTTGATCTAAGATTTGATCAAGCGGAATTAGGGTTTGTTTTAGAAGAAATAAGGTGAAATAAGACTGAGAAGCATCTCGGGAATGATTGCATTTAATAACCAAACAGAACAGTTTCACGCTCATTTCCATCAAAACCTAATGCAAATTTATTTTCTAAAACCAGGAATCACAAATGTCAACACCATAGCTTAGGAATTGCAAGAAACAAACTTGGGTGGCATTAGCAGTGGCAACATTTATTAAATAACCTGATGGAGCATTCCACTCATTTCTTTTTTATTATTATTATTATTAATGTGGATGTCCGGACTAGCTTATGCGCACCATAATTAATCCTACAAGCTTTAAAATTAATGATCATTTAAGCGTTTAATAACTTTAAAATTGTGATACTCACTCTCTTGTGTTTGTGTTGTTGAATTGACCAGTCTTGCAAAACTTGATGTAGCCTGCCAGGTAATATCTCCCAGAAGAAAAAAGTGGATGCCGATAAATCTTCATCACATAACTTAATTTAACATAATTGTACATGTTCATAACATTTTTGAAGAGGACACAATAGAACCATAAGAGAAAATATTACTTGTATCCAACCATGACTTCAGTACATAACAAGAATAAAATAAACATCTAGGGATTATTTGTTGAATCAATAATTTAATCAGTCAAATAGATATTCTAGTTTAATTAATCTGTAATGGAACAATTAATTTAATCAATCAAATAGGCATTTCATGGACAATTTGGACAATTTTCTTACACATCCCAAAAACAAATGAAAAGAAAAACATTTGAATTTACAAAACTAGAATTTTCAACAAATGAAATCTATAAATTAATCTCAACTACTATGAAGACAAAGCAACATCCTTGGAAAGACCCATTCTTGTCCTCCTTTTCTTGTCATTTTTGAAAAATAGTTTGTTCTTTAGAGATCACAAGTTCAAGTCCTACAAATCTCAGAGCCACTAAAGACTTACATGGTCGTTAATTTTAGGACCCGTGGGATTAGTCGAGATACGCGCAAATTAGCTCGGACTTCCACGTTAATAAAAAAAATTCATAAAATACAATATAGTCACCTGTATCATGAAATGCATCCATCAGAACATCAATCAATTAAATAGATGTTTTCGAACCAAGTAAACGCATTCTCTCCCTCTTCATTAAACAAAATTGCAAAATCCCAACTGTACAGGTTCTCTAACATTAGGACAACAGTAGATAAATAAAAAGTTCTCAATTTTGTTCAACAATAAAATGAATTCCTTTAATACACCATACCTATAAATCTCCATAGCTTGAACCAATGAAGACAAAAGCATTGTCAAGATATGATATTATGGTAGATGCAATAGAAGTTTCTCCAGTAGCTCAATTTTGAGGCCTGTAGCACAAATGTGCACAAGCTTGAGAAAATCCTGACAATGTTGGGAGGTGATTCGTTTTCTTTTCCAATAAAGAAAATCTGAAAGCATGCAGCTCATCATCAGCGTGTGATAGGAAAAAAAACTCATTTTTCTTTCTCATGGGTTGTAACTAAAAGGTGTAGAAGCTCAATATGATCACCAAGTAAATACCTAGAACCATCAGCATTAATTCTTCCATATGCTTTGGTGATAGACTGGCAGTGCAAATCAAGGAAAAAAGGTCATAAACACATAAAAAAGTCAAACTTGCAAGTCCAGAAATTTACTAAGAGAGCATAATATCAGGAACAATTCCACCAGTATACCACAGGTCTGATTGGGATTGCTCTAAAAACATTGGCGCTGCAATATACAATTGTTTCTTCTCCAATAATTAAAACATCACATAAAAGCGGTGGCACTGGTATTAGTAAATCAGCACCATTGTTAAGATTGTTCTGCGACCACCGACCCTCAATAAAGTCTTTATCTTTTAGAGCAACCTCATATGTTTTAACATGATGAGCATCCTTGTTATCCTGCAATGATAAGAACAGAATAAAAATCCATCTAAAGTTTCCTTCCCACAATAAATGTGTAGTTAAATAACAAAAATTCACATGAAAATGGACGGTCTGGATAACCAGTTTCAGGCTACAACTATGAAAAAAGTGATCATTTCCATGTAAAAGTTCTTATCAGGTATTTTCATATGAATAATAAAATACCCAAAAAGGGTGAAAAAGAAGGCACAACCCAAAGCCCGTGATAAGTGTGCATGCCCTAAAAGAACAAAAAAGAAACACAACGAAGTAAATAATTAAATAAAAAAGGTTACATTCTAAAATCTAAAGTGTCCAAAGACTTCAAAGATCAGCCAAAGTAGTGAATAAAAGTGAAAAGATGTGAGGGATGCTGTCTGAATATTGCAGTACTATAGAAACTTGCAAATGAATTGTTTTAAGCGAGGGGACATGGTGCTTATTTGGAATATATCTATATGCTTTAAACTTTAATTTTCTAATGCAGAATGCCAATCATGCTCCAGAATATCCTTAAATAGCTAGGAAATTTAAAACAACCATTTGATACGAGAAGAGAAAGTAACTTTTCTAGATCAATCACCACTTCAAATTTATCCACATGTATAAAAATGTTCAAAAGATTTGTTCTTTAAAAATATATATATTAGAAAGAATTTATAAAAATTCACTGATCCATTCGACATTTCATCAAAATAAAATTCACATAAATGGAGACGTGAGGAAAGAGGAGAGCTTTTTTTCTTGGAAACAACAATGTCTCAAAGCTAACTTCCATCATTCTAATATTTCTCCATTGCTGAAATTCAGATAACCCTCATTATAATTGTCACCCTAGATATATATCTACATATGTACATGTAAACTTGTGTGTGTTTATAGATAGTACAGATTACAAGATTTAGGGGGGAAATGGGGTGCAAAAAATGATATAGAATCACCAAGCTGACCAATCCATGATCAGGATATTACTAAGCTACCCAATCTAGTGTTGCAAAACCTTGGTATCAGCTAAAGGATGCTATTAGTACACCACTGTTTTTGCCATAACAGATTTCAACTACAGGAAAATGCCCAAATCAATTTGTTGGCCTCTGGGCATCAAGAGATTCAAACCACAACAGTCACTCAAACCTTTTTAAAAAGATAAAAGAAAGCCAAAAGTGATTTTCATTTTCCTATGCCTCCTGCTTACATACCATGACAAAAAAAAATGTTGCATAAAAAACATCAGTTGCTCTTTTACTCGTTTTCTAATGCTGAGCATTCAACATGAAAACAATAGGAGGGCTAGATTACTTTGATCAATTATGTAAGCAAAAGAATTTACAGTGAGATTCAAAAAGTAATTTCAAGCTAAAATGGCACTTAACAAAAAAATAAGTACATTGCAATATATATATATATATAGCAATTTCTAAGAATGATATGGTTGCTGCTTATTGCATACATGCACATGAACACAAATATGCACTGCCTGTATATGCATTTGAAATATAGAATCCAGATCTAGTACATAGGACATCAATATCACAACCAAAATCTTTATAAGCAGAGTCATTAATTCTTTTGATAGGTCATTGGCAGATTTATCCATGAAACTAATGTTGAGTAATTGGATAGTAGATTACATGCCTCATGTTAAAAGCCTCTTTGAGCTGTTCTTTATTATCAAAAGGAATGACAACCAATAAAATTATTAATTGTCAATCTTTTTTATCACAATGCAGAGAAAAAAACGGATAATAAGACCCCCTTAAGTAAACTAGCAAAACTTACACTGCCATGTTGAAAGTTCAAGATGGAATATAGTTAGATAGTGCACCTTAAACAACCCATCATACAAGTGGAGTCTAGTTAATTTACAATCATGATCAATTATACCAATCTGCAGTAAAAAAGAAACCAAAGATATAAACTAGGTAGGACAAAGTCCATTGCTATTTTCAATGAAAAGTAAAGGCAAACTTCTCCAGAGTAGGGAACGTAAGAAACTACTCTAAAAAACGATCCTAAAACTTATGAGAAATGACAGAAAGACTCAATATAAACCTAAAACTATGAATAATTACCTGACCATTGTCTGTTGGGCGACCTATCCAGTCTGATACATCCCCATTGCTCTATATGACAAGGTAAAGAAAGAGTCAATGCAAGAATAACATAGAAAATATCATCCACATATTACAACAATTTCAGTTATTCATCAAGGCTTCTTACATCTAAAGACAAGAAAACTAGAAGATGTTTATATCACTTACCCAGCTAACTCTGTTGCTTTTGGCTATATACAACTTCCTATGTTTCCTTATCTCAAAATTAACATAATGAGAAGTGGTTATTGATAAATTGTTGAGTGATTGGTTTGAAATTTTTAGGATAGGCGATGATGTGTAGTATATTATGAGAAGTGATTTACTATAATGATAGAAAAACCTTATAAATATTTTTTTTTACCCGCAATAGCAAAATTGCTATGCAAGAATTATTATTTACCACATTGATGAGATTCAATGTATGATCTGTTACCAATTAAAATGATAGAAATCATGTGTAATTTGTGTTAGACCGCCCACACAAAAATTAATGTTGATATATACATATATATAACCGACGTGTGGGATAGCTGACAAATGAACATATATTATATGGAAACTAGTTACTCTAGTTAATAGGACTAGTGCCCTGGTTAATGGGTAATTGAAAAAACTAGTTATCCTAATTAATGAGCAATTGGAGAAACTAGTTCCCTAGTTATTGAAATTAGTATTCTGGTTAATGTGCAATTAAAGAAACCAATTAATTTGGTAATGGAATAAATGTTGGTTTGGACTAGAGATGACATTAGTATGTTTTTAAGTTATGCTAATTGTATTGATTTGTAAGGTTAAAGTTAAAATAATAAATTAATAGTTTAATAATTGATGTGGTAAATATATAAAAGAGATAATATTAAATAATCATTGTGTATAAAATTAATTGTCTTTGATGTTAAGAAATTATTAGGTACCTCGTCACATTGTGCTGAGTAGTAAATCATGATTGTAGTGTTGTTTTGAGATATTTGATGAAGTATCGATAACTCGGTATAGTCCAAGTATATGAAAAACTCAACCATAATTTTGGTAGAGTTTATATTATATAATTTTAAAAGACAGTTATGCAAAATTATATCCAAATGGTTGGGTTTGTCATATAAAGTGATTAATAAATTATTTGGCTGACCAATTGACAACAACAATAACAAGTAATAGAATAAGATGTATATGAGTTTGATTGTGTTGACAAGTTAAGGATTGAGTATTAAATTAGCCCTATCAACAAAATTTAACGAAAAAGAAAAATGATTTGATCATGTCTTGTAAGTATAAAAATAATGGAAGGTTATATGATAAATTATAAATAATAAAAATGGACATGAGATAAGTGGAATGAATAATGAATCGAGGAAATTTCTCATTATGATAAGGGTGTTATATGGACTGAAGTACAATATATCTTAGATGTAATAAATGCTAGGGAAGTAAAAAAGATGACATGAATTAAATATGTTGTAAGTTAAATAACAATGTGAATAAGTCGTGATTGTATAATGAGTTACAATATGTGCTAAAAGTGGTTGACAGAGAAAAAAATCATATGATTTATATGTGTTGAGGAAATAGATTATGAGGTAAGTTTAATGAGTTGTGAAATAATAATATTAATATAAATTAAATATATTCATAAAGTGAAAATAGTTATGAAATAATATCGACATGAAAAGGAACACTATATGAAAGTGTTTGAATGAGAGCAATCAATTTTAAAATTGTAAGGAATAAATTGTATAGTGACAAGTTAAACTATATTATGAATGAAACAATTATCATGATGCAAGGGTGATAATGTGATGAATAAAATGATGGGAATAAAATTTATCTGGGAATAATAAAAAATGTAAAATGTTGAAAATTTATCTTTAAGATCAACATTCTTAAAGAAAAAAAAATATGAAATTGGTTTTGATCATATAATTATAAAATCTTAGTAACTAGTTGATGCCAATCTTCAATATGATTTATTATGTAATTTTGTGTATGTCACAAGTAATTTTCTTTGAAGACATCTATTTTTTAGAGTCAACGAGTTATCTAGTATTATATAGAAAAAATATTTGTATTTTCAAAAAATGAAAAATTTATAAACAGGAATGGGGATGTAGTTTTAATAAGAGTTATTATAATAAATTATGTACATTTATAAAACTTCTGAAAGGTTGTTGGGGCTTTTCTTTATATATATTATAAAAAAAAACTTTACCTGAATCTATACGTACTTAGTCATTGAAATTAAATAAAAATGCAAGTGAATGCATGGGGTGTTACACTTTCTCTCTTCTCTCCCATACTAGAAACTAAAAAAATTAAAAAAATAAAAATTTGGATTAAAATTGAATTTTATAAAAAATTAAAAGACTGAAAGTTTATAATTTAAAAAATAAAAAACAATATAAAAATTGAAAAGAACTATAAAATTTCCATTTTAATGGTAATAGACAGTTTCCTTTTAGTATATTTTATAACGTAATATAATAATTTTATTACACATTTATATTATGTTATCATTCAATCATCGTTATTTCATTATTAAACCCAATTTCTTTGAAAACATTACTATTTTTTATTTCATATATGTTTTAATTGTCATTTTTTCTAATCATAATATTTTTTTTTCTTTTAAATGTTGAAAAACTCACTCATTTGATTAAAAACATTTCTTCTTATACATTTTAATAACAATCACTATTTAATTAATTAAGTTTATTCAATTTATAAAAAAATAATTACTCTAATTCATTCATTTTTTATTGTTACAGAGATTAAATTAAAAAAAAAACTAAGTGTATGATGATTTTATTGTTGAAGATGCATTATCTACTCTCTCACAAAACATTGTAGATTGGAATAATTACTTTTTTCTAAATTTTTAGTTTGGTTCTCAAATGTTTTTCCCCCCACAATTGAGTCATTCTTATCCCAAATTAATAGCCAATCACATCTTTTTTAAAGAGATAGTAACATCGAAACACAGAGGACTAAAGTGAAAAATATGAAAAAAATAGGTGGCAACTTTGAATTTCATAAAAAAATTGTTTGGTCCCCCATTTTCTTAACAAGTGGCCGGTCCCTTTAGTTATCAGAAACTTTATTTTGATACCAAACTCTATTTTTATCATTTCTCAGTTATTATTTTTTGTGAGGGGAAAGAGAGACACTCGCTGAAATTCAATGTAGAGAGAGAAAGTCATTGTTGACAACTATTCTAATCATCAGAATGGTTGAAATCGATGTCAACAAAATCCATTCAATGAGGGGAGTTTTATAATGGTTGTTTTGAGCTTTAATTTTGCTTAAAAAAAAAAGATCTAAGTCGAGAATAAGAGATTCTATTTAGGTTGATTTTGTGAGTTGGCTTTTTTTTTTTGGTTTATTAGGTTGATGTGTTAGTTTATTGATGTTTTAAGAGTGTTTGTAGAGTATTTTTACGTTAAAATATTTTATAGTGGTTGTTTTGAGCTTTAATATTGCTTAAAAAATCATATCTAAGTCGAGAATGAGAGATTTGATTCAAGTTAATTTTGTGAGCTGGCTTTATTTATTTATTTATTTGGTAGACATTTTGTTTGTTGATGTTTCAAGAGTGTTGGTAGAGTGTTTTTGGGTTTAAATAGGTTTTTTTGGTAAAAAACCTATATGATTGATTTTCAGGGCACCACTGTAGTGGGTGAATTATGGGATGGTTGTCTGCCTATTTTTTTTTCAAAAAAAAAAATGAACCACTTGTTGTCTACTCTTTTAAATGAGAAAAAAAATACAAACACAATTACAAGAATTTATGCTTGAAGGCCCACACACCCAAGTTATTGCTTAGGGCACTAGGCCATGGGCTGCACTGCTAGGTTATTTTTTAGATCTTTCTTGTTGTTTTTTTTTAGTATATTTAGGTTAACTATAGATTTATGTAAAAACATTTTTAACTTGGTTGAGTCCATAACTCGAATTGCAGGTTCGACTGGTTAAGCCAGAACATTTGGTCTATTATTTTTTTTGTTTAGTGCTTTTTTTGCCCCTCGTTAAAAAAAACAATTTCATCATTTATTATCGATGATCTATTTTCTTTTATTTAACTTAAAACAAAAAAAATACAATTTAACCTTTTTATTCAATAATCTATTTTTGCTATCTCAGTCTCACATATCCATCATGATTTTTTATTCTTTTAAAAATAATATTTCATACAAAAAAATTCTCATGCGTTTTTTTTCATATAAATCCATTAAATAAAAAATAATCTCTAGGATATAAAAATTATTGAATCCAATGGCATGCATGATTTGTATAGCAAGATTGATTGATTGACTTAATTTCAATTTTTTTTTAAAAAAATTCAGTTTTGTTTTTTACTAATTTTGTTATGAGGTAGTTGGAGATTTAATTTTTTAGTTTGTTTTTTATTTAAGATTTTTCCTAATAAATTTGCATGCCAATCTAAATTGATATAGGTAGATTTCCGTCTCAGTATTAAATAAAAATACTATTTAATATAGGTGTTAAGTTTGTGATTAAAATCTATATTTATTAAAAGACACATTAGAAATACTTAAACTATTTTTAGCGTTTGAAAATTTTTTTACTCTGAAACCGCGTCACAGCTCGGCCAATGTAGCCGTTGTATCTTTATATTGAGTCGCTCTTTCATGTTCAAGGTGGGTCTCATGAGCTTATCTTTTATTGCTTGCTTTCCAAATATTCATTACTAAGGCTATCTCTTACCTCTTACCTCTGCAAAAAAGCCTATACCACAAGCTATATAATTGAGATGTTGTTCGACTCAGAAAAAAAAAAAAAAAAACTCATGCACATTGAGAAATGAAGTGCATGTGTCAATTGGGTAGAGGCAAGGTAGAATTTGCCAAGAAAGTCAAAGCAATAAATAGAGATTGAAAGAGTCAAACCCCATCTCCCACAATCACGCATGGTTTTACAGCCAAGAAATTTGTGTTACAAAAGAAGAGCAAACACAGAGAAACAGAGAGGGAGGACAAAAAAAACAAGAAAGCGGAGAGTGCAAATGCATTGCAGTCTCCCTTTTTTGGATTTCTCATAATAAAATAAGAACCAATTAATAATTGAAATCCAACACACCCTTTTCTTCCATTTGACGATTGATATATGTATCTAATATCTTAGACCTAACTAAATCGTGTTTCTGTTAAAACTCTTGCCATGGAAAATGCTAGCCGCGTTCGAGCATTTTCATCTCCTGAATTGCTACCGCTTCCAACAAGCTCGACTGATCAAGGGCCAGAAGATTATAGCTTAGAAGGTGATTGCGTTTTCTTTTTCCTTTTCTTCCTTCTTGCTTCTGCTGATCAAGAGAATTAACCAGATCCATGACATGCCACTAGATCATAGATATTGGAAGGAAATAATTAAGAAATATCCTGCTGCTTTAAAACTTTTGCGTTCAATATGGCATATTGCGTGGTAAACTAATGAAAAAAAAATGATTTAAGAGAGTTTCACATGAGGCTTCGTATTAGCAATTAGCAGCATGCATCGAACTATTTTTCTTTGTTGGGTAGAAGTAACTTGTTCTTCCTATTTGTACATAAATTCTCTTCTTCCGGTATAGGTGTTGCAACAAATGTGAAGCTACTATTAAAACTAATCCAGGATCACAACGAAGCTAGCACAAAAGACAGCGATGACCGTAAAATGCGAAGGTTCGCTGGAATGGTGTCCATTCTGGATGATGTTAAATTCCGAATCCAAAAATCTCAATCTGGCAAGAAGAAGGCACCTCAGCTTAGGCGGTGCAACACGGATCTTAGACGGAGTCAAGCTCCAGCAGACAAGAAACCGCAAGAATCTGTAGGTGACGAGAAAGAGCGGTTAAGGAAGCAGCTAACTGCAAGCATGGCGGCTCGAAAGAGCCTAGAAATGATGTGTTCAAGCTTGGGAAAGGAAAAGGAAATTATGGCAGCAGAGATTGCAAGAAAAGTTCATGAATTGAATGAAGCGGAGGAGCTGGTCAGTGACCTCAAAGCCCAAAATGAGACATTGATGACAAAACTTCAAGCTCGTGCCCCGCAGAAGAAAAGTAGTAATAGCGGAGGAGAAGCTCAAGGAAATGCAGCACTTCAGGAGCGTAACCGGACGCTTTCAGAGCAACTCCTCAAGTCCCTTGATAGCTGTCGATCTTTAAAGAGAAAATACAAAGTTGCAAAAGAGGAAAACAGAGGAATTTGCGCTACAATGGATGTGATTAAGATCGAAGTAGGTGCAGGGCTTGAAAAAATACGTAGCTTTAGGAGCAGAGTGGCCATAAGCAAAGATATTGAAGAGGAGATTTCAGAATTAGAGCAAATGTTTGAGGGTTTTGACATGAAGATCTCAAAACATAGGGACATCGAATGTGCTAAACCAAAAGCTGCGATCAATACTAGCAAGCCTCCTGTTCTTGAATAATATGAAGAAGAACGGACGTTTTATTTTCCCCAGTGGAAGACAAAACTCTTAGGTATCTTCAATTATTTATAATGAGGGAAGCAGTTGTATCATATCCAAGTAGACATGATTAGTGATGTTGCTCAACTGTCCATGTGCAATTGCCTGATTCAGTTTTCCAGTGTACTCCCTAAACAGTGTGCAATTCCAAAAGTTTTTTTTTGTTTTTGTTTTTTGCTGTATCTTGAGTCGCAGGATCTAAGCTCTTAGAATAAGTTCTTAAGGTTTCTGATGCATCTCATTGTAATGGATCCGTTATTGTGGTAAGCAATTCTCTACATATGTTCAATAATTATTAATTAATGCTCTTAGTGTTGACTGTTGAACTTGTTTTGTGAAAGGTAGTAGTATCATGACTAAACTTGAATAATTCAGTTAAGAATATTGAAGATCAACCACAACAGTTGACTTTACAAGAGCAATAAGAACAAAAGAATGAAGAAGAGTTCCAGGTTGCACCTTCTTTACCTCCTGGCTGATAGTACAACTGGATCCTAAAGTTCAGTTCCAAGGAAGACAAAAAGCATGTAGGAGATATACGATGTCACGCAGAGAAGTAATCTTCATAATGCTAGCATACTTTATTTGTTTACAGGTGATGATTCTATTACATTTGAAAAAGCTTCCCAGGAAGCTAAATGGAAGAAGAAGGAGATAAGTGCTATTAACAAAAATAGTACATGGGATCTAACATAACTTCCCAAGGACACAAGGTAATTAGAGTCAGATAGGTATTTAAAACTAAAAAAAAAAAATGCAAAATGACAAGTGGAGAAGTATAAAATGATATGAATAGTTGAATATCATCAAAGATTCATTAGAGGTGTCAATTAGATCTATTACAAGGTTTGAAATTAAGAAGAGGAATTGATGGGGTTGATTTTGGATGTTTTGATTAACAAGTTGCAAATCTGTTAAACTAGACTTTTATATACTGTTTAGGTCATATCGGAAACTACATGTGAGATTTTATTGCGATTCTAGTTAAGATGAAAATTAGACATCTTAAACTTTTCATCAATATTTGGTAGGCCTATTAGCTCATCCAAATGAATAATAATTACATGTTTGAAATCAGGATTGAAATCTGCCAAAAAAAATATTTTTTTCATATGATTTATGGATTCTTACAAGGCAGGTAAATCATTACATGTGGAATCATTATTTTGCAAGGATTTTTTATGAAACAACAATCCTTGTTATTTAAGGATATTAGAGGTGGTTTTGAGTTATTTTTTCTAATATATAATTTTATACTAACAAATATAATTTTCTATTCAACTGTTGGATCGGGTTAATAATTTTTCATAAGATTCTAGAGGCCTTTTTCCTTATAGAGTTAAAACTTCATAGTGATCAAACATTGTAAAAGCTTTGCGATAAGGTCTAAAAGCTACTATGCGAGATTTATATTATTTTCCTAGTTGGTTTATGATTCTTTTTTCTATTTGAATTAATACTCTTTTATTATTTTTTTAGATTTTTTAAAGATGTTTTTATCTATTATAAATAGGGTTATTTAATTTGTTTTAAATTAATTAAATAAGAGACTTTGATTTCATAATAATATTTTGTGTGTGAGAGATTGCTCATACTTTAGTTTTTTCATTAAACTCTTCATGAATTATCAAAGATTAAATGTTTTTGTGGTGTTTTTTCTTATATTTTAGTTTTTGATTCTTTATAATCAAAGATTTTAGGTCTTTCATCCAAAAACCTTGATTCCTTGGTTCAAGTAATCATTGGGTCAGGTTTTTATTAATATGATTTACGCTTTATTAGGTTGTTTATATCTTCTTTGTGGATTCTAGAGTTCTTACCGTAAAAACATGAATATTATTGTGAAAAGTCAGAATTGAGTGAAACACGAGTGAAGTGACATTACATTGAGTTTAAACACGCGAGGGGGTGTGTGAGCATTGTTTTTTACTAACATAAAATTTGAGATTTGGCAATGTCTTCCAAATACAGGTCATCCCCCAAGGAAGACAAGAACATGTTCCTTTTCTTACAAGCTACGCAATAAGGATTTAAGTGTATGAATGTAGCATTCGATAAAATAAAAAATCAAATGGACAAGATTGAAGCTATACTCATTAATTTGCCAAGGTTTATAATAAAAGGAGGTAAGAGAAATTTAGGCTCCTAGATATGAAGGCTGATGATTAAGAATCTTATATGAGTTGGATGCTTCAAGGAGTGAAAGTCTACTAGATTCATATACTAGGAAGATAACACTAAACAAAAGGTTGATCAATAAGACATGAGAGATTTATGTGATGTTTTAAAAGGTTCAGAAGGTGTGATAGTATGAAAAGAATTGTTGCTACCTCATCAACTGATAAATTAAAAGAAAAGGATTTGTTGGAGCAAATCTTTGTTGCTGAAACTTCTAATGTATAGGTCATTAGAAATATGAGTGGAGGCTAGAAGATGGTAGTATATGAGGAGAGTAATCAAAATCACTGGAAAAACTTCTTGGGAAGTACCAAACCTTTTGGTTTATCAAAATCACTTGACCTTTATTCAGAAGCCTTGTGTTAGGTTTCTTATACAGATGTAGATTTGGCTACTTTGACTTTAGGTAATGGTTTGACTCCTCAAAGTTCAGAAATCCATTCAATCATACCATCATTTATTGATTAAGTTGAAGAATATATGAACACTTCGTAAAAGACAAAAATAATTTACTAAAGCTTTGCAAAGTGAGATTCCAAGGCAATTAATATTTCTTTAAGTAATGGAAATTCAAGAGCATATACAAGTTACACTAGTTAATGACTATAAGAAAATAGGTCTTTCGATGAATTATCAAGAATGAGCACCCCAGTTGGTTGGCAGTTGGTTGGCAATGCTCTCTTAATGTTGCCAAATTATCAAGAATTCCAATGGTAAGACTGGCTTGAACCCTCTCGACGGATTCAGTTGCCCTTACATAGTTTCCGGTAATATTTTTAGTAGATTGAGATACCTTTGCAAAAACATTTCCAAGGCCTTCTTGATGCTCATTTTTGTAGTCTAAAATTTGACACGTTTTTTCAAAATTTTTCCATAAAAAATCTAAAAAAATTCAAAAAATATATTTTTGAAGTATTTATGTTATGTTTTTTTTTTCATTTTCAGCATTTAAAAAAAATCAAAAATCAAAATTCAAAATTCAAATTAAAATTTATTTTCAACATGTTCAACTATTAATACGTCAATTTCAAAATAATCAATATTTTTTTTTATCATCGAGTATGTCATAATCTAGTTTTGGGTTTCCCCTAAACTTATCCTTTTCTTTTAAAAAAGAGATTAAATTTAAACCAATTTGATTTAATCATGAGTTCTATTAAAAAATTAATTAAATTTAAGATTTAATTTGATTCAAATTAAAAGAATTAATTAATTACAATCACAAGTGCGACACTCATTAACAAAATCCATCTTCTAAGATACCCATCTAATGAAACTTCCACTTTGTTCTAACTTGTTAATTCTTGATTATGTTCTGAACTTAAAGCAAACTTGACTTTTTCCCCTTTGTTTGCCAGGTTTCCCTTTGATATATGAGATTTTCTCATCATCAGGCAAAGGGTTTTCATCTCTGTCCATTTGGTGTTGAATTGGATAGATATTTTTTAATCATGTTTATCTCAATGGAATCCATCTCTCGTTTCTTGCACTCAAGACTGCTCTTACCCGTTTTTCCATTCTTCTTCCTTTTAAGGTCACAACCACAGGGGACATGCTAGTTCATGTTCTTGGTATTCAGTGTGAGGCTGCTCCAAGAAAACCTTGGCACCAATTTGGTATCGGAGCCTCAGTGTGGCTACCCAGTTCCATTTGTTGTGGTGTTTCACGTCTATGCCTGTAACCCACAATGACACTTCATACACCATGGCAACCAACCAAAACCCGTACAACCCAAACCCAACCAACCAAAACCCAAATGCCCAAGGCACATGCCAGCCTCAACTACAGTACCAGGTTGATCAGATCGCTATAGTAATGAAGCAACTTATTCATCAACTGGATGTTATGGAGGGGTATTATGCTTGAGAGGAGTATGGGCCCTACAATCGGCGAGGACACATAGCAGTTCTTAGAGAGGGGTAGGGCGATAATGATGGAGATGCTTATAAAGAAGAAGAAGAAAAAGAAAACCAGGAGTTTGAGGATCTTGAACCTCGAGTTCAACGTCATAGACGAAACAACCACAAAGGACATGTAGATCATGGTGCAGGTTATTAGCCCCTTGATGAACTAACTAAAAGAATGAAGGTTGATGTGCCAGTTTTTTTGGAAAATTAGAACCCCATGCTTTTGAAGACTAGTTAACGGCTATCGAAGATTACTTCGATTGGTTTGTTGTTTCAGAGGATAGGAAGGTTCGTTACGTTCGGATGAAATTGAAGGGGCATGCACGAGCATGGTAGGGAAGCGTGGAAGAACAATTACGCCGAACATGAAGACCAGAATTTTCTAACTGGGAAAAGATGAAAGAGTGACTAAAGGAAAAATATTTGTCAATTGACTATAAGCAGATGATGTTCGAAGAGATGTTACAACTCAGGCAAGGATCATTGAGTATTGACCAATTTATAGATCGCTTCCACGAACTGACTATCCATAGTAAGATTATGGAGACTGAGCAACAAACTTTAGCCCGATACCGCACTGGACTACACAGCAAGCTGTGTAAAGAAATGTAGACTGCACGCTTAATCAACGTGGAGGAGGCGTATCAATTGGCACTCCGTATTGAAAAAAAATGGGGTCGTCGGTTGGGAGGAGAAGGACATCATGGGAGTCAAGATCAGAACATGTCCCAGCATCTGCAACCCAAAGGCCCCCATCACCGAGGGATCAAACTAGAGACGGGATAAATGGAGATTATAAAGGAAAAACCAAAGCTTCAAATGAAGGACCACAATGTTATAAGTGTAAAGGCTTTGGACACTATGTTGTGGTGTGTCCTATGAGAGAAAAAAATTAGCATTAAAGAATTGATAGCAGAGGACGTTGTTGAAGATATGAAGGGAGAAGAAATCGATGAAAGTGGTCATAGTGAAGAAGAGTACTTGGGTGCATCAAAGTTACCTAATTGTGTTATCCATTGAGTGTTGATAAGAATGAGGAAAGAACTTCAAGCTATTCCTAAATGGTTGCGCACCAATATTTTTCACACTCGCTTGGAGCATATTTGTAAGATCCCATATCGAAAACGAGCATCTAGAGCTAGGGCCTTATAAGTGCATGCTCACCTTGACTAGTAAGATGCGTTTTGGGGCCATGCGTGGCTGCCAAGAACAAACCCGCGAGGGGGACCTGGGTGGAAGCCTTGGACATGGGTGGACTGGGAGGTCCAAAACGGAAAATATCTTGCTAGTGAGGTGGGGTGTTACATTTGATATTAGAGCCGAGGACGGCTCGTCTTAATGTGAGGGGATTGTAAGATCCCACATCAAAAGCGAACGTCCAGAGCCAGGGCCTTATAAGTGCATGCTCACCTTAACTAGTAAGACGGGTTTTGGGGTCATGCGTGGCTGCCAAAAATAAACCTGTAAGGGAGACCTGGGTGAAAGCCTTGGACATGGGTGGACTAGGAGGCCCAAAGCGGACAATATCTTGCTAGTGAGGTGGGGTGTTACAATAGTGGCCGGGCTTTAAATGTCATTATTGATAATGGCAGCAACAAGAATGTGATCTCTGAAATTGTCGTTGAGAGTTTAGGGTTGAAGATTGAGAAGCACCCCACCCCTTACCGGATTAGCTGGGTTAATGAAGCCAATTCTGTCCTAATGAAACAACGTTAGTTGGTTAAATTTTCATTAGGAAGAAAATATATGGATAAAACCTGGTGTGATTTAATTTTTATAACTGTTTGTCAAATGCTACTGGGATGCCCGTGGCTCTATGACCGAAGAGTTCTCTATGATGGGTATGCTAATACTTACTCTTTTAATTTCAGAGGTAAGAAATTTGTGTTAGAGCCTCTACAGATTTCAGAATTTGATACAAAATAGGAGGTTGTCCCAGTTTTGACGATGCGACAATTCTCTTGAGCTATACATGAGGATAATATGGTGCTGTCAGTAGTGAATCGTGAAGTAAAGCAAAAGGACGACAAGATTCCAATAGAGTTTTTGACAATGTTGGAGGAGTTTCAGGATATCATATATGATGAGGTTCCAAATCAACTACCTCCCATGAAAGAAGTGTAGCATGCTATTGATCTAATTCCAGGATCAACCTTGCTCAATTTACCACACTACCATATAAGCCCAACAAAGAATGAAGAACTCAGCCGACAAATTCAGCAATTACTAAACAAAGGATTCATTCGAGAAAATCTCAGCCCTTGCATTGTTCCAGTTTTACTGATACTAAAAAAAGATGGTAGCTGGAGGATGTGTGTCAATAGTCGAGCAATTAATAAGATAGCTGTAAAGTACCACTTTCCCATTCCTCGTCTTGATGATATGTTGGATTCACTATATGGCTCCTTTGTTTTTACTAAAATAGACCTACGGAATGGCTACCACCAGATCTGTATCTGAGGGGGTGACGAATGGAAGACAACTTTCAAGATGAAAGATGGTATATTTGAGTGGCTAGTCATGCCCTTCGGATTAACCAACGCACCAAACATTTTCATGCGCATAATGATGCAAGTTCTCAAACCATTCTTGGGAAAATTTATCGTTGTTTATTTTGATGACATCTTAATTTTTAGCCGAAGTGTGTAGGAGCATTTGAGCCATGTTGAATAGGTTCTGAAGGTCTTGAGAATTGAAAAGCTCTATATTAATAAAGACAAGTGCTCATTTATGAGGAAAAGTGCCAAATTTCTAGGTTTCATAGTTTCTAATCAAGGTGTTGAGGCTGACCCCGTAAAAGTACAGGTTGTCCAGTAATGACCAATACCCCAGAACCTCTCCGAGGTCAAAAGCTTTCATGTTTGGCCATGTTCCATCGACGATTTATTTGCAATCATGGCCCCAATCACCGAGTGCCTGAAAGAAAAAAAATTTGCATGGAGTGTTGCAGCCGCCAAAACCTTCATAGAAATTAAATAAAAGATGGGGTAAGCACCAGTGCTCAAGTTGCCAGATTTCTCAAAAAATTTCGAAGTAGCTTGTGACGCATCGCATGTAAGAATCGAGAGTGTGCTAAATCAGGAGGGTCATCCCATTGCTTTTTATAGTGAGAAGCTTAATGAAACTCGTTGGCGATACTCGGTATATAATATGGAATTTTATGCTTTAATTCAAACACTTAAGCATTGGTTCCTTTATTTGATCCATAGAGAATTTATTCTTTTTACAGACCATAACTCCCCGAAACATTTAAATTCCCAAAGTAAACTTAATGCACGACATGCCCGATGGATGGATTACCTATAGCAGTTTGAATTTGTTATTAGATATAAGTCAGGGAAGGAAAATAAGGTAGCTGATGCCTTAAGCAGGAGAGCACACTTATTGCATATGTTTTCAGCTAATGTTGTAGATTTTGATAGTCTGAAAACACAGTATGCCAATGACGAGGACTTTGGTAACGTATGGAATGATATCTCTATTCAGGGGCACTTATATGGGAAAGAGTATGTGTCACATGATGGCTTTCGATTCTACAAATCACAGTTGTGCATTCCGTGTGGCTCTTTTCAGGAATTTCTAATAACAGAACTCCATGGTGGGGGTTTAGCTAGGCATTTCGGTCATGATAAGACCTTTGCTATTGTTGCTGATTGATTCTATTGGCCTCAAATACGGAAGGACGTGCATACAGTGGTGGATCAATGTCAGATTTTCCAATTAAACATAGGAACCAAGCAATCAGTGGGGCTTTATACGTCACTTTCCATTCCAGGCAGGCCATGACAACATCTTAACATGGACTTTGTCCTTGGATTGCCAAAAACTTTGCAGCAACATGATTCAATTATGGTGGTAGTTGACTATTTTTCCAAAATGGCCCATTTTATTCCATGCCGCAAGACTTATGATGCATCAAAAGTTGCTGCCTTATTTTTGCAGGAGATCATTCATCTGCATGGTATTCCAGTTTCGATTGTGTCTGACAGAGATGTCAAGTTTGTAAGCTATTTTTGGAAGACCTTGTGGGAAAAAATGGGAAAAAAATTGATGTTTTCTAGTGCCTTCCATCCCCAAATAAACGGCCAAACTAAGGTAACAAACAAAAGTTTAGGAAATTTATTACGTTGCCTCGTCGCGGATCATGTGACCAGCTGGGATATGGTGCTTTCGCACGCTGGGTTTGCTTTTAACAACTTTTTTAACTGTTCGACAGGTTGCAACCCATTTGAAGTGGTGTATGGGTTTCGACCCAACACCCCACTTGATATTAATTCATTACCATCGCTGCTCAGGCCAAACAAGGTTGCACTGGATTTTTCTAGCTATATGCGAGATGTTTATGAGGAATGCAAGCAGCACCTGACCGTCCATACAAACTCTTATGCAGCTGTGGCAAATGCAAAACGCAAGGACTAGAAATTTAACGCAGGTGATATGGTTTTAGTTCGTTTGAGACCAGAGCATTTTCGTCCAGGGAGCTTTACCAAGCTGCATGCACGCAGAGCAAGCCCTTTTCAAGTCACAAAGAAAATTGGGTTCTAATGCTTACGTCATTGATTTACCCTCTGATTTTGGTATTAGTCCCATTTTTAACATTGGAGATCTTACAGAGTTCAAGGGTTCTAGCGATGATGTTATTGCACTACCAGTTCAGGTAGACACACTAGTGCTGCGAGTTCCAGAAATTATAGCAACACGAGATGAGATTGCAACCATTCTTGACCATCAATTTGTTACCACTCGTCGGGGAGATTATTATAAGTTCTTGGTGTAGTGGAAAAATCATCCAAGTTCGGACTCTGTCTAGTTACAAGCTTCAGTGCTCAAGTTCTTCAGGGGTGTTGGCAATTGATGCAAATCAGGAAAAGGATTCTCCCATAGTTTAGTGATCAATGCCTCCATAAACATTGGAGTTGCTGCAATTTTATTTGTGCTATTGTTTTCCTAGTTTTTTACTTTCCTAGTTAGAATTGGAGATTTATTCTGATATTGTTTTCCTAGTTTATTATTTTCCTAGTTGGAGTTGGATGTTGTATATTTGGCTTAATATTTAAGGGACGATGATATTAATAGAAGGAATTATTATTATTTTTTGCTATCTTATGACTCTAAGTTGAGTTTTCCTTGAAGTGATTCCAACATACAGAGAGATTATGTGCGAGCCATGTTCATGGTATTCAATGTGAGGTTGCTCTAAGAAAACCTTGGCACCAAACTCATTTTCAGGTATATGATTTACAGGGGTTTTCATCATCCGAGTCTTTGATATCACTGAAAGAAGGAACATTTGGTGGTGGTGGTGGTGGCGGTGGCGGTGGCGGTGGTATATCCAAAAGCTAATCCACATCAGTGTGCTTACTTTACTTCTTTTCATCTTCATCTCTCAACTAGAAGAAAAGCGATAGCAATGGTTCTCCCCTTTCATCAACAACAAGTTCTTCCTTTTAAAGTCAGCCCTTTTGTTTTCTCTTGATCCAGTTCGTAGTACCGGTGTGTCTGAAAGAGTGTATTGTGGCACTTGAACTCTTTTTTTGGTTGGTGTCAAAGAACAATCTTAACCCAATAGCTTAAGCTGTTAGGTAAGGTCCCATGATATGATTTATATTATTCTTTAACAGTTGGAAAGGGAAGTAATGTGACTGATAGATTGATAAAGATATTGAACCTTGAAGCAATTCCCATGCTTCTGTAAATGCTAACCAAGTTATTATCCATATGAGGAGCAGAGTAAGCCTCTATAGCAATTATTGCCAACTAACAGTGCCCCTCTAATATTTTGATTTGGAAATTGATTTTTTTTATGAAATAATTATAAGCGTATGACACTTTACAGAGACTAGACAATCAGAACCTAATTTCATTACACATGAACTAAAAGGAAACAAACACCACGCTCTTATACTCTTCACAAGTCACTGTTTGCTTTGAGTTTTATCAAAACTCGTAGTTGATAATCATTCTGATTTCTTAAGTGTGCTAATGAACAATCCACTCATATATATCCAGTGTTGTTCAAGCATCAAAGGCCTTGCTAAAAGAATTTAAATCATACAACATTCGAGTTGAATGTTTGTTTTTATGCTTAAGTTCAAGCTAGTTATTTTAAATAGTAACACAAGTATAATCTATGCTTTGCTTATTGCCAAAGAGAGGTACTTTGTGAGGGTGTATGATATTGTTCAAGTTTTCCTTCACCATATTAATTCAGAGCTTCAGCTAAACTCCTAATAACCAAAATCATTTTCCCTTCTTTTATCTCACACCCCTTAACTTTTGTTAATCTTGATATTTATATTTGTTTTTTAAAACTATATATCTTTTTTTTATAAAAAAAAACATCATTTTTCAAAACAAAAATTTCCAAAGAAAATTTTTTTTGGTCATAACTAGCAAAAAATCACAATAGGCATACAATTTAAAGTTTAATTGAAGAAAATTAGGAAGAAAGACTGAAAGTTATCATAATTGCATAAACAGGAAGATTAATAATCAAAATGAAAAGAGGTGAAAAAGTATCAAAGTCCAATTCTATTTAAAGCCTAATTGATGAAAAAAATGAACTTTAGGGCATATTGGTTAAATTTATATGACAAAGACCAAAATGAATTAATTTAATTAGGAGCTTAATAAAAAAATAAGACTTGAAGCCAATTTAGCCAAAAATGAAAGAATTGAAGGACCAAGGATCAAAATGAAAATTGTTCTAAAATGTAAGGGTCCTATTAATTCAATCAGGGGTGTGGTTGAAGAAACAATTGAGGGCGAAATAGGCCAAAAATAAAATAATTGGAATACCAGTGGCCCAAATTGAACATGTGGAAAGGTTAAAGGACATGACTCAAAAGAACAAAACTTTTCTCTTATAAGCCAAACTGATGTGGTTTTGATTTAAATAAAACAATATGTTTTGGCCTAAGTGACATCGTTTCAGCAAATGGTTATAAGAAAAAAAGGGCGACGATGTTTTGTGTATATTATTCATTTTCTTCTTTATTTCTACCAAGTTAGCTCGTAGAGAAGCTTTTCCTAGTATCATATTACATGCCCTCATCTTGCATGTCTTTTAAGCAATTATGAAAAATAACACAACAAAGCTCACCCCTGACATTTTTTATGATCCTAAACTAAAAAACCTACAGATACTAGTCCTAAACCCCTTTGCCAAACACCTACAAGACAGGGTATAAATCAAAGGTCTTGATCTTGTAAGGTCAAGACCCCTCATTCCGCCATTTTCACATATAAAAAACCCCAAAGAAACCCGTACTCGGGCAACAACAAAAGAAATAAAAAAAACATAAACAAAAAGAGTGGAAAGGATATAGAGGAAGATATGAAAGGCTAAAAAGGAAAAATAGGGAGGAAAAGGAAGGAAAAAAAGAAAGGAAATGAAATGAAAAACAAAAAAGGAGAAGGAAGAAAAAACCATTTTATGAGACACCTTCATATTTTCTTACAAACACTAAAGAAAGATTACAAACACAACCTAACCATCCCTCATTAAGACACCTTAAACACTGAAGATAGTCCAAAAAGATTTAACCATAAGTAGTGATAAGGGAGAATCAAATGATTCTCCATAATATATGTTGCACTCCATTTCTATTATCGTAATATTTTCTTATGAAAGATGTAGGATATTTCTTGATTATGTATATCATGTTCTTTCCTATTATATAGGATCATATAACTGTCATTATGGTATATAATCAATAGACTTCTCCTTCAAATGGTAAGGAGATTTTCAGCCATTACTCCCATTTGTCAAACCTTTATATGGTATCAGAGCTTGTTTATAGATCCTTCATAGCTGACTTATCTTCTTCACTCCCTACTCTTCCGCTCAACACAATGGTGCATATGCTCACCATTAAACTGACTTCCTTCAATTACCTGTTGTGGAGAAATCAATTTGTTTCTTTATTAGCTAGTCAAGAGCTCTTTGACTATTTAGATGTTAGCATCATGGCTCTATGTATCATGATTACAGGCTCTAATGGCACCATAAAGTCAAATCCTGCATACATCTTTTGGCTACATACAGATAAGATGTTGTTCCGGTTACTATATTCTTCTTTTACAGAGGAGTCTATAAGGTACTAGGTTTACATCATTCCCATGAGGCTTGGCAAACTCTTGAAGCCTCATTCTTTTAGAGGTCAAAGACTCGAGAATTACACCTCAAGGATGAATTCCAGCTAATGCAATGCGACTCTTGGTCCATTGCTAAGTTTTCTCAAACCTTTAAAGGTTTTTGTGATCAGTTGGCTGCTATTGGTCATCCCATTGATGACACAAATAAAGTCAACTAGTATTTACAAGTATTGGGGCCATACTGTAAGATCTTCTTTACCACCATGATGCCACGACTTCCATTATCGTCTTTTTCAGATATTGTTCCGAAAGCTTTGAGCCATAAGATCTTTGCACGGTTTGTCACCCATTTGCCCTCCAACTCTTCTTATATGCACAACAGACTTAAAAAATGGCAGGAACCAAAAAAGGGAAACCTTGGCCTTTCACATCTTCTACAACTTTTGTCAACACAAAGTCACCATCCACCTCCTCTGTTTATTGTTAGTTGTGCGAAAAGGAGGGACAATTAGCTAAACATTGTTGGAACTTCTTGAAACTAAAAAAAAAAAGCAATCGACTAACCTTGATGAAGCATTTTCTGCCTGCTCAATTCAAGATCTGATAACCCTGAATGGTTCTATAACTGTGGTGCAACCTCCCACATGACAAATAATTCTAACAACTTGGATGTTCCTGCTACCTACACTAGTAATAAAAGGGTGATGGTTGGTAATGACCAGTCCCTACCTATTCTTCATAATACTTCTGTTTCCAATCTTGCTCCTCAAAGCTCACTTCTTTTATCTAATGTTTTAGTTGTTCCTAGAATAAAAAAAAACTCATTTCTATTAGTCAAATTACACAACAAATTAATTGTTGTGTCATCTTTGATTCTCCTAGTCTTATCATACAAGATCACACCATACGAGTAGTGCTAAGGGTTGGTCGATGTGAGAATGATTTGTATGTCCTCGATCAACATTAGCATGCCCCTGTTTCTATTATTTCTGCCAATATGCAACGTTCATTGGTTCACTTGTGGCATGCACACCTTGGTCATCCAAATTATCATTTTTTTACTTCTCTTTCTAGAATAAGATTTATCTCTTGTAGTAATAAACCAATGATGAATGATTCTAACATTTGTGTTGGTTGTAGACTTGGCAAAAGCCACAATTTACCTTTTTCTCTAAATGATGAACGTTGTGTCATGCCCTTTGATCATTTAAACTATGACTTATGTTGTTTTTATTGATGATTGTACTGGATTTAGTTGGATGCTTCTTTTAAAACACAAATTTGATTTCTTTGATACATTTGTTAATTTACACATCATATTAAGACTCAATTCTCAACAAAAATAAAATCCTTTCAATGTGATGATGGAACTAAATTTACAAATAATAAGGTTCGCTCCCACCTGCACTCTTGTGGCATTGATCTTCGTCTAGTTTATCCATACAATCCTAGTCAAAATGGTATTGCTGAATGTAAGCATTGTCATATCACCAAAACAAGTCTCACCTTCATGTTTCATGCCCATATGCTAGTCTTGTTGTGGGATGAGGCTTTCTCTACTACTGTTTTTCTCATTAATCGACTCTCATCACTATCCCTTAATGGCAAAACTTCTTATGAACTCATGTTTGGTAACCTAATTACTCTATGCTTTATACTTTTGGGTGTCTTTGCTTCCCTTATTTGAGAGATTACTCACCCAATAAATTATCTCCAAAATCTACTTCATGTGTCTTTTTAGGTTACAGTACTCTTCATAAAAGATTTTGTTGTTTAGATCGAAAGACACATCGTGTCTATGTTTCATGACATGTGCAATTTTATGAACATAACTTTCATTACAATGATGGCTCTTTTCATAATCTACAATCCAATACTAACTATAATTTTTTTTTTTAATAATGAGGAATGTGTTTTTAGTTGTTCTCACAATGATTTTTGCAATGTTTTGCCTTTACCTTCTATTTTGAGTTCACCATGTCTGCCTTGCAATGATGTATCAGGTTCCTTGAATTCTCCTCATACTCTACAAATTCCTTTTTTTGTAGCATCTCTCTCTAACTATGCAACCTTGGATTTTATTGTTTCTCCTCCTATGTCTTCAACTCCTCATGTAAACACTAACAACCATCACATGTTTACTAAAGGGAATGCTGGTATTTTCAAACCATGATCACATCATGTTGTGATTGTTTTGTCTTCTTCTCAGTTTTTTCAGGCTTTTCTTGTTATTAAAAAGCCTTGGGGTTTTAAGTCTGCTGCAAAACACCCTAAATAGTTCTTAGCTATGGATGATGAGATTCAGGCTTTGAAGAAAAATGATACTTGAGCTCTTGTTCCCCGTCCTAAAAATCTTAATGTGGTTGGTTGTCACTGTATTTTCAAAGTAAAACTTTGCTCTAATGGGTCTACTGAATGCCATAAGGCTTGTCTTCTGGCTCAAGGATTCTCTCAGGTTCATGGTATTGATTTTGGTGACACTTGTAACCCTGTGGTTCATCTTGCTATAGTCAGAATCATCTTGTCCTTGGTTGTTACTTCTAGATGGCATTTACATTAGTTAATAGATGTTAAAAACACTTTTCTTCATGACTTTCTCAATGAAAAAATATACATGAAACAACTACCAGGTTACACTGATCCACAATTTTCTCAGCGAGTTTGTCATTTAAAGCGTGCTTTATGTGGCCTAAAACAAGCTCCTCGAGCTTGGTTCCATCGCTTTAACTCCTTTCTGCTTACACTTGGTTTTCTCTCTAGTCAAACTGAGTTTTCATTGCTTGTTTATCACTCCACACTTAGGACTCTTTACTTACTTCTGTATATTATAACATGGTCCTCACTAGCAGTAGTCCTTATTTGATTCATACTTTTACAAGTCGGCTTTCCAAAGAATTTTCCATGAAAGATTTGGGTGATCTTTATTATTTTCTTGGTGTTGAGGTTCAAACTAATGAGAAGGGTCTGTTTCTTATTCAAACGAAGAATGCTCTTGATCTCTTGCAGCAAGCTTCCATGACTAATGCCAAAACTAGTTATACATCATTTGTATTTGATGCAACCATATTATTCAATAGTTTCACCCACATTTAACTAGTGTTTTGCCTATGTTTTATATATAAAATGCCTTGATATTCTTTGTTTTATGTTTTGAAGGCACTTTTGGATGAAAGATGCAAAAAGGAGTAAATTGGAGATAATTGGCAGATTTGACCTTCAGTCGATGTTTTGTGCAGAGCGTGAGCTCTAGAGGTTGAAATGAAGTGATTCCAGTGGAATTAAAAAGGTAACATCCATACCTTTCTGGACATCTAAGGCAAGAAAATAAAATAAGGAAGAGCATGGAAATCGCAGCCTTCAAAGTCAAATCTCGCAATCTGCCAGTGTTGACCTTTGGCCATTCCAACTTGAATATCTGGAGCTACAGAAGTCCAATTGATGCAAACTCAATTTTGTTGGATTCATGACTCAAAGTTATATAAACGCTCAACATTTCAGCCAAAAACGATGTCATATGAGGGAGATATGATTTTTCAAAGATGACATCTGAATTCTGCCAGCAAACAGGTTTCGTGAAGAAACGAGTCCAAATGACATTCCGAAGCATTTAAACCGATATCCAAGTTTTTATTTCAGCAATTTAGCTCCTCTAAATCAAAGCTTGAAGATTTCATGCAAGGCTATTTCTCCTTTTTAGGAAAATAGTTATTGAAGTACTTAAATGTAAACAATCTACTTAATGGAGGACTATTTTGTAAAATAGAGACCTAGGGTTTCCTAGGATATAAAAAGAATGAGAGAAGAGAAGGGGAGCAGCCAGCCAAGGAGAGAAAAACGCCCCCTTCCTCTAAGAAACCCTAAATTATGCATTCTTTCTTCTTTTTGATTAGTTGTTCAACAAACATGCAAGGCTAAACACTTTTTCTTGGTTGCAAGGACACGGAAACCTTCGGATTTCAAGAACTGTGAGATTTATTTTACCTTTTCTTTTCAGTTTATATGATGAATATGTTTGTTCTCCTATGCTTATTTTTCCTATGATTGTTTATTTTAATTGCTAGAGCGGACTCTAAGTTATTATTGTAGACAATCTATTGTTAAGTTTGATATCAAAACCGGAGTTGTGGTATATGAACTTGTGAAGCAACTGAGTTTAATAATTGTGGCGGATCTACATTATTAATCTTAGGGAGAACATTCAATCAAATCAAACATAGACTGCGGACAGTTATGTTTTCTTGATTAATCAACTTATCTAGTTCTTAAGGCTGCCATTGAATTAAATTACTAGTGCGGACACTGTGGTTGTTTGATGGTTAGGGCTAGTTATACGGCGGATCCGTTAACTAACCAATGTTAAGAAGAGATAAATATTCAGAATATAAATTGATGTTTCGTTTCCATGATCAGTTCTGATTTCTGTAGGTGGATGTGTGCTTGTGACCAAGGTTTGTTCTCTTGATAATTTTCTGATTTTATTAAATTTAGTTTGATAGTTTTCTGTTTTCTTTTGCTTTAGCCTAGATAACGTCCAACCCCCCCCCAAATTGCATATCATCTAGCATAAAAATCTGACTTGAATCTTCCTCGTGGGATCGACCCCTTGCTTGCTCTATACTATCTTGTGTGTTGTGTTTGAAGCTAGGGTAATTAATTTGTGCGACCGCGACATCGCAACAAATTTTGGCGCCGTTGCCGGGGAAGTAATTTTAGTTGATTCTTGTGCTATTATTTTTATTTGCTGTGATTGTTATTTCTTTTTCTGAAAAAAAAAAAAACAGAATTTTTGTTTGCTGCGGTACTGTTCATTACGGCAGCGGTACTGTTCAAAACATATTTTTTGGTGGAATTAGGTATCGGCCATTTGTTTCCTGAAGGGAAACGACATTCTAAACAGGACTAGTGGTAAACCACTAGCCCCACCCTATCGAGGCCAAATTCCGCTGTTTTCTAGGGTGTTAGGCAGTTTTTGTTTTCTACCGTAGGATTTTCGTACAATTTGCATTGTTTTCGATCTCTTGTGTGGTTGGTTTATTTTGAATTTTCTTGATGATTTATGCCAGTAACCCGTTCTACTAATCAAATTCAAGTGCATTTGGATCTCGAACTAGAAAAAACTTTACGCAGGTTACGAAAGGAAGCTCGCCTTAACACCATGGTTGTTGCACGACAACAAACACTCAAGGAGCTTGCTGCTCCTAACGTGGAAAATCAGCCATTGTGCATAAACATCGACAATAATGTAAACTTTGAGCTCAAATCTGGTTTTATACATTTGCTACCAACTTTCAATGGTCTTGTAGGAGAAGATCCTCATACTCATCTCAAGGAATTCCATATGGTTTGCGTTGGCATGAAACCGAATGGAGTTGATGAAGAACAGGTTAAGTTGAAAGCTTTCCCTTTCTCTTTAAAAGGGGCAGCAAAGGTATGGCTTTTCTCCATTCTCCCAGGTTCAATTGGAACGTGGAATGGCATGAAGAAGATCTTCCTTGAGAAGTATTTCCCAGCATCTCGAGTTGCCAACATAAGGAAAGAAATATGTGGGATTCGACAATCTCATGGAGAGACACTTTCCGAGTATTGGGAAAGATTTGAGCAACTGTGCATTCAATGCCCTTATCATCAAATACCCGATCAGCTGCTCATTCAATATTTCTATGAAGGATTGATGCCTACTGACCGTAGTATCATGGATGCTGCAAGTGGAGGGGCATTGGTAGATAAGACACCCGAGGCTGCACGCCAATTGATCTCAAACATGGCAGCCAACTCGAAACAGTTTGGCACTCGTGGAGACTTTGCAAATAAACGAGTAAATGAGATAAGTATTTCTAACCTTGAAAATAAAGTTAATGATCTTACTTCTCTTGTGCGTTCTTTGGCTTGTGGCAATGTACAGCAGGTGAAAGTTTGTAGCATATGCTCCTTACAAGGACATGCTTCAGATATGTGCCCAACAATGCAAGAAAATTACATTGAACAAGCTAATGCAGTTGATGGAGCATTCAATGGACAACCTCAGCGTAAGTATGATCCTTTTTCCCACACGTACAATCCTGGATGGAGAGATCATCCTAACCTACGGTATGGGAACCAGCCTCAACAAGGCAATCAAGGCCGACAATTCCATCCCCATGGATTTCAGCCCCAACAGAATTATCAAGCAAGACAACCCCCTTCATTCACAAACTCCAATGTTATGGGGTCGTCATCCAGTGATGATCTTCGTGAGATGATGAAAACTTTGGCTTCTAACACTGTGACCTTGCAACAAAATGTCTTGTCTTTTCAACAGGAAACAAGGTCAAGTATTCACAACTTGGAGAAGCAAATGGGGCAAGTAGCTTCAAGTGTGGGGAAATTGGAAGCACAAATGAATGGAAAATTGCCCTCCCAAGCATTGAATCCAAAAGAGAATGTTAGTGCGATCATGCTGCGAAGTGGGAAAGAACTTGAAGAGAAAAGGTCGAAACAAATTGAGATGGAGGAAGAAGAAGAGATAGAAAATGAATTGAGTACAAAAAAGAAACATCCTTCTCCTTCACAAATTGAAACCACGACCAACACTCTAAAGGTAAGTCCTCAATCAATGACTTCCAGTTTTAAAACAATTCCACCCTTTCCTGTGAGTTCTTCTAGGTCAAAGAAAGAGGACAAAGAAAAAGAGATTTTAGAGGTTTTCAAGAAAGTAGAACTCAACATTCCTTTGCTTGATGCTATCAAGCAAATTCCCAAGTATGCAAAATTCTTGAAGGAGTTGTGTACTACTAAGAGAGCTTTCAAACTGAAAGGTCATGAAACGGTAAGTATGGGTGAAGTTGTATCTGCCGTTGTTCAAAAGAATCTGCCTTTGAAACAAAAAGACCCAGGTGCGTTTACTATCCCATGTGTTATTGGTAATGCTAGTTTTAAAAGAGCTTTATGCGATTTAGGTGCATCCATTAGTGTTATGCCCAAACATGTTTATGATTCTCTTAGTCTTGAGCCTTTGAATAAAACTAGCATTGTAATACAACTTGCGGATCGTAGTTTTGTTTACCCACTTGGTGTGATAGAAGATGTCCTAGTTAAGATTGATAGTTTGGTCATTCCATGCGACTTTTATATTCTTGATATGGAACATGATTCTTGTGATTCATCAAACAGCACTCCTATATTGTTTGGGAGACCATTCTTGAAAACTGCCAATACAAGGATAGATTGTGGTAAGGATACTTTGTCTATGGAAGTAGGAGATGAAAAGATTGAATTTAATTTTCATGATGCAATGAAATATCCTTATAGCAATGTTTATTCTATCACATGCTATGACCAAGTTGATAAGTGTGTGCAGCAAGTTTTTGATTTTGATTGTGAGGATGGATTAAGCGTAGCTTTGAGCTATGGCTATGATTTTACCGAGATAGAAGAGATGGAGAGGCACATATGTGTTCCCCAAAACGTGCACGAATCAGCATTGGCTTTGCAATCATTGCAAACTGCTCCCCATGGTAATGTCTTTGTTGATTTAGTACTCTCACATAAAAAGCTTTTGCCATCTATTTTACAGGCACCCGAGTTAGAATTGAAACCTTTGCCCGATAATTTGAAGTATGTATTCATTGGCGACAACAATACACTTCCCGTTATTATAGCATCAGGTTTGACAAATACGCAAGAGGAAAAACTTGTGAAATTGTTATGTGATCACAAGACGGCCATTGGATGGACTTTAGCTGACATCAAGGGCATTAGTCCCTCAATGTGTATGCATCACATACTATTGGAGGACAATGTGAAACCAACAAGGGAAATGCAAAGGAGGTTGAACCCGCCTATGATGGAGGTAGTGAAAGCTGAAATTTTAAAACTGTTAGATGCAGGAGTCATTTATCCCATCACGGACAGTAAATGGGTTGCGCCAATCCATGTGGTGCCTAAAAAGACCGGAATCACGTTGGTGAAAAACAAAAATGATGAGCTCATTCCTACTCGCATCTCGAGTGGATGGAGAATGTGTGTTGATTACAGAAAGCTAAATCTTGCTACACGCAAAGATCATTTTCCATTACCATTCATGGATCAAATGCTTGAACGCCTAGCAGGTAAGTCTTTTTATTGCTTTCTTGATGGATATAGTGGATACAATCAGATTGTTATTAATCCTGAGGATCAAGAAAAGACTACATTTACATGTCCATTTGGTACATATGCATATAGGAGAATGCCCTTTGGTCTCTGTAATGCACCTGCAACTTTTCAAAGATGCATGATGAGTATTTTTTCTGACTATGTTGAAAGAATAATTGAGGTTTTCATGGATGATTTCACGGTGTATGGTGATTCTTTTGATAAATGTCTAGAAAATTTATCTTTGATCTTGAAAAGGTGCATTGAAACTAACCTTGTCTTAAACTATGAGAAGTGTTATTTTATGGTAGAACAAGGAATAGTTCTTGGGCATGTTGTGTCTTCACGTGGATTAGAGGTTGATAAAGCTAAAATAGACGTTATTTCATCATTGCCTTACCCCTCCTGCGTGAGGGAAATTCATTCTTTTCTTGGCCATGCAGGTTTCTATCGACGCTTTATTAAAGATTTCTCAAAGATTACAGCACCCTTGTGCAAACTATTAGCCAAAGAAGTGGATTTTGTGTTTGATCAAGCATGTAAAGATGCCCATGATGAGCTTAAGAGGCGTGTCACATCTGCCCCTATCATCCAACCACCAAATTGGGATGAGCCTTTTGAGATAATGTGTGATGCAAGTGACTATGCGGTAGGGGCTGTCCTTGGGCAAAGAATTGGGAAGAATTTGCATGTTATCGCCTATGCTTCCCGCATGTTGGACGGTGCACAATGCAATTACCATACAACTGAGAAGGAACTTTTTGCAGTGGTGTTTGCTCTTGAAAAATTTAGGTCATATCTACTTGGTACAAAAGTCATTGTTTTTACTGATCATGCAGCTTTAAGGTATCTTTTGAAGAAAAAGGAGTCCAAACCAAGATTGATTAGGTGGATCTTGCTTTTACAAGAATTTGATCTTGAGATCAAAGACAAAAAAGGTACCGAAAATCATGTGGCTGATCACTTGAGCCGACTAAGGACTGAGGATATACAAACCGAAACAATAAGAGAGACATTCCCCGATGAGCAGTTGTATGTGTTACATTCCTCTACAAGACCATGGTATGCTGATTTGGTGAACTATTTAGTCACCAAAGAATTCCCTCCAGGTTTGTCTACATCCCAAAAAGACAAGTTACGAGCTGATGCTAAATATTATTTTTGGGATACTCCTTATCTGTGGAAATTTTGTGTGGATCAAGTAGTTAGGAGATGTGTACCACAAGATGAATTTCATTCCATTCTTACCTTTTGTCATTCTCATTCTTGTGGTGGGCATTTTGGAGCAAAAAGAACGGCCCACAAGGTACTTGAAAGTGGTTTTTATTGGCCTTCTATTTTTAAGGATGCATATCATTTTTGCAAATCATGTGAAAAATGCCAAAAAACAGGTAATATCACTCACAAGAATCAAATGCCTTTAACAAATATTCTTGTGAGTGAAATTTTTGATGTTTGGGGTATTGATTTTATGGGTCCATTTCCTTCTTCTTTTGGCAATCTTTATATCCTTCTTGCTCTTGATTATGTGTCCAAATGGATTGAGGCGAAAGCCACACGAACTAACGATGCTAAGGTTGTTTTAGATTTTGTCAGGACTCACATAGTTGACAGGTTTGGAATCCCTAAAGCTATCATTAGTGATCGTGGCACTCATTTTTGCAATCGTTCAATGGAAGCATTGTTACGCAAATATCATGTGACTCATCGAACTTCCACAGCATACCATCCTCAAACGAATGGCCAAGCTGAAATTTCAAATCGAGAAATCAAGTCCATTTTGGAGAAGACAGTGCAACCTAACCGGCGAGATTGGAGTCTACGACTTGGTGATGCACTTTGGGCTTATCGGACTGCTTACAAATCACCTATAGGAATGTCACCTTATAGGATGATTTATGGAAAAGCATGTCATCTACCGGTGGAGCTTGAACACAAAGCTTTTTGGGCCATTAAAAAATGTAACATGGATTATGATGCTGCTGGGATTGCAAGAAAGTTGCAATTGCAAGAGTTGGAAGAGATTCGAAATGATGCTTACGAGAATGCAAGGATTTATAAAGAAAAGACTAAGAGTCTCCATGACCGAATGATTACAAGAAAAGAGTTTAATGTTGGAGACAAAGTCCTTCTTTATCATTCGCGTTTGAAACTTTTTCCTGAAAAGTTACGCTCTCGTTGGATTGGACCATTTGTTGTTTCTAATGTTTTTTCTTATGGTGCAGTTGAAATTACAAGTTTAGAAACCAACAAAGTACTCAAGGTCAATGGGCATCGCTTGAAACCTTTCTATGAAGGTTGGACGACAGAACTCACCGCTTCTGCGGAGTTAGCTGAACCAATCTATGAAGAATAAGCATGCAACATGTCGAGCCAATGACAGAAAACAAAAGTGCTTACTGGGAGGCAACCCAGCACAAAAAAAAAAACAGATTTGCTTTCTTTTTCCCTTGTCTTTTATTTTTCGCATTTTACTTTATTTTTGTCATTCTCCAATATTCCTTTTCTTTTATTTTAACATTGAGGACAATGTTATGTTTTAAGTGTGGGGGTATTGGGAGAATGTTGGTTTTCTAATTTTGGTTTTCTTTGTTATTTTTCAAAATAAAAAAAAAATTATGTTTGATCTTTTGAACTCCCATTGGTTTTTGAGAATATGAGTATTATGTATGAGAATTAGTTGAGATAGATGAAGATATAAATCGAATGAAGGAGTGTGCATGCAAGTTTTAAGGTTTAATTGGTTTAGGGATTGACTTTGAGAATATGCCATGTTGACTTTATAGTGTTATACCAATGCAAGCTTTTGAGCCTTCAACATTATATTCTTTGATTGTGCCTTCTTTCAATGATATGTATCTTTAGAACTTGCTTCATATCTTGTTTAGATTACATTCATATTACATACATACATGAAGATGATAAAGGCATTAGGAATTTTAACCATTTGAGCCAAAAAGCCAACCTAAAGCATATTATCCTTAGTAAACCCCTTTTGAGCTTGTTTATCTTTTCTTTGCTTTATCCATGTATAAGCCTTAACTTTATATATGTTTTCCTTTTCCCTTGGCCAAGGATTAGTAGAGCATATACTAGTGATATTTCATGGAATTATGGTTGGAAATTATGTGAAAAGAAAGAAGAAGTGATGTTTGATGAAAAGATGGGCAAAGTTGCCAAAGGTAAAAAAAAAAAACAGAAAAAAGAAAAAGAAAAAGAAAAAAGTGTTCCTTTATGTTCTTAAGATTTTATATTGAAAAAGCTTGAAATCAAAAGAAGTTAAGCATTGGTGATTAAAGATGGAAAATTTATGTGCTTCGATGGAATATCTTGTTTGAAATATCATTTTTCAGAATGCTCTACTTTCTTTGGTTTGAACCTTTTTCTTTTACTCTCTTTTACCTCACCTTTACCTTAGCCCCATTACAACCAGAAAATAAGACCTTTTGATTCATGCATTGTTTGTAATATGTTATTAATGGAGATGAGATTGAAGAGCAAGCTTATAGTAGAACATATTCATTGATTGAATTTGAGAGATTTAAACACATAAGCCCTAAACACGTGAGTGTTGGAGTGTATATCAATGAGAGGACCTATCACTTTGGCATGGCATAGATTTCATTTAAATCCCGACGATTAATTAAGTTTTGAAGTTTGCATGTAAATAAATTCATGAAAATTTATACTCTTTATCCTTTTTAATTGTGTTCTTGTTTATAATGCATATATTCTTGGATATTGATGGGAGATTAGAAGATTAGTCATAGTGATTTCATTTAATTTAACTTCAATTTGGTTTTACCTATCCTTTCTCGAGGACGAGCAAGAGGTAAGTGTGGGGGTATTTGATGCAACCATATTATTCAATAGTTTCACCCACATTTAACTAGTGTTTTGCCTATGTTTTATATATAAAATGCCTTGATATTCTTTGTTTTATGTTTTGAAGGCACTTTTGGATGAAAGATGCAAAAAGGAGTAAATTGGAGATAATTGGCAGATTTGACCTTCAGTCGATGTTTTGTGCAGAGCGTGAGCTCTAGAGGTTGAAATGAAGTGATTCCAGTGGAATTAAAAAGGTAACATCCATACCTTTCTGGACATCTAAGGCAAGAAAATAAAATAAGGAAGAGCATGGAAATCGCAGCCTTCAAAGTCAAATCTCGCAATCTGCCAGTGTTGACCTTTGGCCATTCCAACTTGAATATCTGGAGCTACAGAAGTCCAATTGATTCAAACTCAATTTTGTTGGATTCATGACTCAAAGTTATATAAACGCTCAACATTTCAGCCAAAAACGATGTCATATGAGGGAGATATGATTTTTCAAAGATGACATCTGAATTCTGCCAGCAAACAGGTTTCGTGAAGAAACGAGTCCAAATGACATTCCGAAGCATTTAAACCGATATCCAAGTTTTTATTTCAGCAATTTAGCTCCTCTAAATCAAAGCTTGAAGATTTCATGCAAGGCTATTTCTCCTTTTTAGGAAAATAGTTATTGAAGTACTTAAATGTAAACAATCTACTTAATGGAGGACTATTTTGTAAAATAGAGACCTAGGGTTTCCTAGGATATAAAAAGAATGAGAGAAGAGAAGGGGAGCAGCCAGCCAAGGAGAGAAAAACGCCCCCTTCCTCTAAGAAACCCTAAATTATGCATTCTTTCTTCTTTTTGATTAGTTGTTCAACAAACATGCAAGGCTAAACACTTTTTCTTGGTTGCAAGGACACGGAAACCTTCGGATTTCAAGAACTGTGAGATTTATTTTACCTTTTCTTTTCAGTTTATATGATGAATATGTTTGTTCTCCTATGCTTATTTTTCCTATGATTGTTTATTTTAATTGCTAGAGCGGACTCTAAGTTATTATTGTAGACAATCTATTGTTAAGTTTGATATCAAAACCGGAGTTGTGGTATATGAACTTGCGAAGCAACTGAGTTTAATAATTGTGGCGGATCTACATTATTAATCTTAGGGAGAACATTCAATCAAATCAAACATAGACTGCGGACAGTTATGTTTTCTTGATTAATCAACTTATCTAGTTCTTAAGGCTGCCATTGAATTAAATTACTAGTGCGGACACTGTGGTTGTTTGATGGTTAGGGCTAGTTATACGGCGGATCCGTTAACTAACCAATGTTAAGAAGAGATAAATATTCAGAATATAAATTGATGTTTCGTTTCCATGATCAGTTCTGATTTCTGTAGGTGGATGTGTGCTTGTGACCAAGGTTTGTTCTCTTGATAATTTTCTGATTTTATTAAATTTAGTTTGATAGTTTTCTGTTTTCTTTTGCTTTAGCCTAGATAACGTCCAACCCCCCCCCCAAATTGCATATCATCTAGCATAAAAATCTGACTTGAATCTTCCTCGTGGGATCGACCCCTTGCTTGCTCTATACTATCTTGTGTGTTGTGTTTGAAGCTAGGGTAATTAATTTGTGCGACCGCGACATCGCAACAGTATTTGGTCACCGTCTATCAACCGAAGGCAAGTTGTTCTCTGACCTTACTCTGTTTCGTTCATTGGCTGGTGCTCTTCAATACTTGACCATCACTAGGCCAGGTTTATCCTTTTCTGTTAATTCCATTTGTCAATTTATGCATGCTCTAATCAAAGATCATTTTCATGCTCTTAAGCATATTTTGCCTTATGTTAAAGACACAACTCATCATGAACTTCAACTTCATAAATAGTCCACTCATGATCTTATTGTCTATTCTAATGCGGACTTGGTTGGTTGTCCTGATACACTTCGTTTTATTACTGATTATGCTATCTTTTTTACAGCAATTTAATCTCTTGGTCCTCTAAGAAACAAAGCATTGTCTCTTGTTCAAGTGCAGAAACTGACTATCGCTCTCTAGTTGTTACCACTATTGATATTGCATGGCTTGTTCAACAACTTCGGGACCTTCTTGTTACACTATTAGCTTCACCTAGAATTCTTTATGACAATCAAAGTGTAATCTTTATGACAGTCAATCCGGTTACTCGTCCTCAGTCCAAACATATTGCAATTGACTATCACTTTGTACGTGAGTTTGTCGCTAATGGCACTTTGATTGATTTTGTTCCTTCATAACTACAGCTCGATGATTACCTAACCAAAAGCATCACCAAGCATCAGTTTTTTCTCTTTCAAAGCAAGCTCAATGTTATCCCTTCTACCATGCTCACCTTGCAGGGGGTGATAAGGGAGAATCAAATGATTCTTTCTAATAAATGTTGCACTTTTTTTCTGTAACCGTAATCTTTGTGTATGTATAACTGTAGGATATTTCTTGATTGTTTGTATCTTGATAACTGTCATTATGGTATATAATGAATAGACTTCACCTTCACATGGTAATGAGACTCTTAGCCATTATTCCCGTCTGTCAAACATTTATAGGTAGCATACCATATCAAGCATTTTCAAGTTGCAAAACTAGTCCTAGTTGTGATAGAAGTAAAAATGAAAGACAATAGGTAAACCATGCTAAATGAGCACTTATTGAGTGAGAGGTTTCTAGGGATAACGACAAGAGTTCTAGAAACTAGTAAATGTTTCAAAAAGGCTTCAATAACACTTAAAATAGTGGTAACAATTTTTTTTTACCAATACCCGAGCAACCAATGACTGCAATATCTGTAGCGACATCAAGTATGTTTCTAAGCATTTTTTATGTAAAGCATCCATGTTTTCTCTTTAGACTGAAAAGCCATAAACTCTGACTTTCCAACCCCTTTTTAGTTAGCTCCATATAGTATTTTGGGGTCATAAACCATGTTAAGGCATTCAGGTGATACACTAAGATTTTATCAATATATTTTTATATTTTTTTCTATAAAATACCGAATCAAGAAAAATATACAGTTAAACTCGCGGTCTAGATCATGAGTTTAGGATAACCTCGTAAAAAAGTAAATTGAAACTGGAAAGAAATATAGATTAGAAAAGAAAAGGAAGGAAGAAAAAACAATATTGCAGTGAATAGTGTTATGTGAGAAGTATTACAGTAAAAACTCTATCTCTTTTAGTTTTTTGCTAATGTTGAAGGATGGAATAGAAATTGAAAAAAAAACAAATTAAAAAAATATTGCAATGAATAGTGTTATGTGAGGAGGGGTACAATAAAAAGCCCTCCTCCTTTAGCTTTTTGTTAACTAGGTTTGTTGCCTGCGCTAAAGTTTTTTTCAACTTAAAAAAAGGGTAGGGTAAAAAAATATGAGACCCAAGTCATTGGTTTAATTAGTAATTTAAATAGTATGAACAAAAAAATGCAACAACAATAAATAAATTGACAAATAAAATAACAAATAAAAAAAGCTAAAAAGAACCAGACTTGAGCTTATTCCAATTATCAAACAATTCAATGATGAATGATGAAACTATGAAAAAAAATCTAAAAAAAAATATAGTTCTTTAATTTTATTATAGTTGAATCTTCAACCCAATTAATTCGGCAAGTGTCATTCTATAAGATGGTTGAGCAACAAGTGTTGTGCTAGATAGTACATCAATGGAAACTTCCACTTTCCTATCTGGTGGTAACCTTGGTAATTCATCTAAGAGCACATCTGAAAATTCTTTTACTATAGGAATGTTTGTTAACTCTCCAGTTTTCTTTTTCGAATCCAACATATAGGCAAGATAAGCCTCACATCCCTTTTTAATCATCTTCCTTGTAGTCATAATCGAGATGATGCAATTCGATATGACATTCCTTTCCTCTCTAAATCACTTTCCTCTCATTCGATCTTTGGAGAGTCACCGTTTTTACAAAGCAGTCCATTTGAGCCTCATGTAAACTTAACCAATTCATACCTAGTATCACCTCAAAATCCTACAATTCTAGGTGAATTAAATCTACTCCCAACTTAAGCCCATCTATATTAATCCCAATTCCCTTGTAGACTACATCAATGACTATGATTTCACCTAAAGGAGTACTTATCATAAATCATCTTTCTACCCTGTTCGGTCTTTTTCCTAATTTCCCCATGATTTTATTAGCGACAAATGAATGCATTACCCTAGGATCAAGCAATGCATATACATGCAATGAGTTTAACTATAAAGTACCTATTACTATATTTAGGGCAACCCTAAGCTCCTTCTATGTCATATGAAATATTATGCCTTGGGTCCTGTCACTTTGCACTCTAAATTGGCCTCTATTTCCACTGGCCCCTGAATGTGTATGTTGCCTCCATCCCTGTATGAACTCAGCTCTTCATGGACAATTCATAGGGACGTGTCTTTGTCCTTTATAATAGTAACATCCTATACCTAAATAAGAGCAATCACGCCATCTATGCCCCTCAACTCTGCAAATATAGTATCGTCCCGACGATGCTGAACAATCCAATCCTCGGATGTCTCTGCTCGCATCAGACAAAATAAGGATAAGATAATGTATTCAGTCTCGATGCCTCTCTAGCAAAGCATCCCTAAAAAGGTGGTTGTCTTTTAGTAGTCCCAGCACTATGTACTCTGAACAGGCTTAGACATTGTTCCTCCTTTTCTCCTAAACTGGTTAAACTATCCCTTACTCTTTTTAGAAATAAGAGGTCCAATTAAAGAAAAGAATCGATATTTCCTCTTACCCACCTTCACCTGAATCCATTGTCCTTCAACTATACATGTCTCAAAGGCCTATGTTGCCTCTATAAGCTCTCTAGTTGTCCCAAATCTAAGTGTTATTAAGCCTTGTCTCAAATCCTAGCATAATCCATCTCGTAATCTGTCAATCATATATTATTCAGTGGGAACAAAGAGTGGAGAAAATATGGAGAGATCATAAAATCTCCTTTCATACTCAAGTAATGTCATACCCTCCTGCCTCAAAGCTAGAAAATCATGCTCCTTCACCTTTCAATGATATGATAAGTAAAATTGATTCTCAAACTGAATCTTAAATTTAGCCTATATCCAAGACCTTGTAGGCCTCTTAGACTGTATTGTATCCCACTAAAATTGTGCCATATTTGACAGTAAATGAGTGGCATAATTTACTTGTAAATCCTCCGCCACCCAAATATGCTCCATAATGTCCTCTATTGTACATAGTCATCAGCTTGTTATCTCAGCATCATGCGCTTCTGAGAATGAGTCGCATCCTAACTCTCGCATACTCTTCACTACCTAAACCAGTGTAACTATATTGTCCACCAGTGTAGAGACAACTTGTGGTATATGTGATGCTGGTGCCATTAAGGGTGTCGACATTGGTACCTAAGGCATCATCTTCATTACAGCTCTCATAATCTGGGCTATAAATATCATATCAGAATACGAAGGGTTGTCGCTAGCACCACTACTGCTGAAGGAGGCACCTCTCTTGGATTAGGTGTTGCAGGTATTGAGAGGCTGAATCCTCCAAAGAATCCCCTTTCTCTTTATACTCAAAAAAGATATTTTGACCTCGTTTCCACGCTGGAGAGTGATCCGCCATCTCATTTTGCCTTGTGCATACCACCCTGAACCAATTTTATAGTTATCAAATTCTAATTCAATATCTTAACTCAATCTGGGACTTTGATACCAACTATAACAACCTCAAAACATATGACCAAAATCAAAAGCAAGAACATAATAACTCAATTAAGATTAGGGTAAAAAGAATTGCAATTAATCAAAAATCCAACAGAGTTTTCTCTGTATGTTTAGGTACCAAGTTATCGACTCTTCTTCCATAATTTTCAATTATCAAATTTCCTCGCTATCCTATCATCCACGACTTCCTCCTCTCATTATATTATCATTTCTCAATAATCAAATTCGTATATATTTAAACAATTCAATATAACATGTTTACATAAATGCAATTCAATGAATTATTCTACCAATTATAATTAAATTACATTACACAATTCAAAGATTTACAAATAAGGATCAACAAAATTATAATTGAATTAAGTACATAATTAAAGAAGAACTCATAATTAAAATTATACTACATAAAAAATTTCTATAAATTATTGAAGCGTTAAATTCTAAAATTTATATTACATAACAAAATAATAAATTGATTCATATCAAAATGGTACCCAACAAAATATAAGAAAACTAATATATTTCTCAACCTGATATGGGATGTAACTGAAAATTAATTTAATACAATAATTCAATTAGACAAATGAAATAAAATATCAACAAATTCTTTCTTTCTTTCTTTAAAAATTTGCTCATAAGATCATTAAATTAATTCGTCCATTTAGTATTATATCTCAATTAAATTTTTGATATAATACTAAATAAAAATCCAAACATAATTTTTCAAATAAGAAAGAATAATCCTTAACGTTGTATATTAACAAAAAATATAATTCTTCCTAACACCTATTAACCTGGGCATTAATTCCACTAATAAGTGATTAGTTTCTCACTCGTCTATTCAACAAACACTAATTCCATCAACCCAAAAATTAGTTCAATGATTCACCCATTCATCAGGGTACTAATCTCATTAATAAGAGAATTAATTTATGATCTCACCCATTCACCAAGACATTAATTCCATTAATCCAGGAATTAGTTCAACGATTTGTCTATACACCAGAGCACTAATCTCATTAATCAAGGAATTGATTCCTCATCACGCTCATTCACCAAGGCACTAATTTCATTAATCCAGGAATTAGTTCAATGATTTGCCCATTCGGCACTAATTCCATTAATCCACGAATTAGTTCATTGCATCATATATTTTATTTCCTCAAGTAAACAATATAACAATTATTAATTGATTAACCATAATTTATCAAATAGAAATACAAAGTGACCAATAATAAATATGAGGCACCGTATAATTACTTGATATCTAACCTCGAGCTGAAGTTTCCTGCTACGGTGATGACCCATCAACCTCTCGTGGATGAACAAGTATATCACGTCATTTCTTTTCACATTTACAATAAATATGTATATTTTTTCTCACTCAACGTCTTAATCAAGTTTATTTATTTATATCAAACTTTAACTAATATTATTATTCTACTTTCCATATTGAAACAATCAATAAATGAAATCCTTCCAATTATCCTTTCATTTGTTGAAAAACTAGTATTAAAAAGAAGCATGAAAATTTCCTTCTTCCCTTTGTAATTTTTTTTTCTATTCTTCAAATTCCCACATTCTAACACAATTAATTTCATCATTCAAATAAAAAATATATTTGTCTTTAATGTTATTTGTTCTTGGTCGAAATTTAAACTAAAGGAAAACATAAAACTTCCATGTTCTATTAACTCTTTAACATTAATTTCATCTCTTTTTTATACAATCTCATAATCTTATCAAAATTCTTAAAAAAAAAAATTTTGTCCGAAAATTCCTTCTTCAAGAACACTTCAAATTTTGCTTCAATTACCATAATTTGTTACTTTCTCTGCTCACTTCAATAATCTTAATACAATTTCACAATCAATTTCAATTTTCTTCAAAATTTATCAAGAACCCTAATTTTTAATTTCACAAAGTTCAATCAATTCAAAGCATGAATTCTTCAAGAATCTTACAAGTAATATTCAAAGCTTTAACACTTTCAAATTAAAAAAACTTTCCTATCGCATTTCTGTATTTATTTATTTATTGTTATTATTATTATTTTAACACCCATTTAAAACATACGTAGTTCAACTGTTTTCTTGTTCGAAATAATTTTGTAATTGAATAGTTATTCAGAGGCATAGTGCACGGATAATTAATTGTAATTTAATTTAGATTTAATGTTAACAGGAGAGGTTGATAATGACGGGGGCCGATGTTAGAATTCGTAGAGATCCTTTAGCAAAGCGGATGCGAGAGGATCAAATAAAGCAAAGTATCTAACCTAAAGCTGACAATTGTGTGCTTTAGCTCTGTCTTTTAACTTTTATCACCTTGATCTAGACGTGAAAATTGTACGTGTGTGTGTGTGACCAGCTCTCTGCGTTTGTATGTTTGTGCGCGCGCGTTGCTCTGTGATGTCTAGGAATCCACTAAGCAACCCTTGAGATCCACATGCAGAAGGCTTTCTTGAACTGAATCAACATGGAAATTAGGATTCTCGAGATCCACAGGAATATGAAAGATACTCTTCTTTTGTACAGTTTTTATTATGAACTAGCTACTCGAGGTTTTATTTTGTAAAATTATTAAAAACTGATTCACAACTGTGAAGCTACAATCGTTATTTTAGACAAACAAGGTCCGCAGTCGAATGTTGAGCATAATTTGAAACCATGAAGTCAATGTGGGTAGACTGAGGACAAGTAAAACATTCTCATCACAAGCAGTTTCTACTAAAAGCACTCAACTTCCAATCTCTGTTTATTGAGGCGAATTAGCAGCTTCTGTTGCAGCAGCTCTTGTAGATTCTTGAGGAGACAGTCTGAAAAGGAGAACTCCTACTGAGCTTTAACAAGTTAAAATTAGGGAGAAACAAACTAGAAGTTTCTCTAGCTAGATCAACATATTGAGCTCAAAGTCAAATCGAAGCCATATATAGTTCTAAGATAGAACAGAATGAGCAAGAATGGAAGCTTCTTAGAAGAGAAGAATGACAACGTACGTATATATCATCACATTAAAATGTTTGGAAGCTTTTTCTACAGTTTTGTATTTATGCTTTACATATTGCTGGTTTAGCTTATTATCAACGTGCAGTAGTTTTGGCTGTTCTATACAACGGGCAACCTGTCAAAGCTTTCTATACAACCACGTCCTCTTTGACTCTGTTTCCATTTGTGATGAAGAATTTCCACTAGAAAGGGCTAATATCATCAATCCAGTTCATTTGAAGAAGTCTACTGTTGTTTACGTCTTCACTCGGTCATGTTTCAGTGTTCTTTTGGATAGCTGCATCTATTTTTCTCGAGGAAAAAGAGTATTTAATGCTGGCTGCTTTTCATATTTACCCATCATCATTTAATTCTGTTTGAACTTGCAATAGCGAGGTTGATGGAGAAGAAGAGGGAATTAAATGCAATTGGAGTGTTTATAAAACCACTCCCCAGGCTCGAAAATCAAAGGTGATGGTGTATCCTTCTGAATGCTCTGTCTGCCTCATCCGATACAGGCACGTACGGACATGCTAACACACAGTACTGACAGCACCAGTGCTCCTGCTAGGATAATACACGTCTCCTGCTCCTGCAGCATTCCTTTGTTGCTTAAAATGGAAATTCTCTCTTACTATAGCCCATATTTCATTTGAGATGGAGAAAAAGGTCAACGGAATCCCCATATTACAGCGTTAACATGTCCTTGCACAGCAGGCATGAATTTGACAGGATGTTCAAGAGTTAAAAAGATTTTAACCTTTCATTCCAGTAAGAACATGTTTATGTACTTGTGTCCCTCTTGAAGTCGTAGAATTGCACTATATTAGAAGCAGAAAATTTTCCCTTTGTCAGGATTTTAGGAATTGAGAAGTTGTGCGCCACTAGCATCTTACATGGTAGACTGCATGCCACGTCCGAGCTACAGCCTTCAAGCCGCTAACAAGAACCACGTCCTTATTTCCATGAACATGCTGGCCAAACCTAGAAAGGAGGGTCCGATGAGCTAGCTAGCCTTGATGAGGCAAATGATGATTCTGAGAACTTGACTGATTTCCTTGTGGGCTTTGAACAAGAGGAGTGATTGCTGCTTGTCTTTCAAAAACAACAAAGTTTCTCAGCTCCTTTGAATGAAACTGAAGCATGATGATGAAATAAATTGAAGGTCGGCATCCAGTTGGTCGATTAGCTGGGGTCTTTCAGTGACAAACCATTATCAATTGCAGCTGAAGGTACCATTTTTGTTCTATTTGAGATACTTATGGGTTGCCAATATAGAATCTTGATTCAAGGGCTGCTTCTGACAGTGGTCCTCAGTTGGGTTTCGGATTTTCTGGCTCTGCTGCGCCTATGTGACCTGTGACAGGAGGAGGAGAGAGAAGGAATGATAGATTGAAATCATTGTTGTTGTTGTTATTATTATAGAATAGGCATTGCTCAATTACTGTGGATTTGTACTGTTCATACACAGACGTAACACCGTGGACTAACTGTCTTTTCTGATAATTCATTTTCATCTTCAAAGTTTTATAAAATGTGATTTGATCATAATTCAAAGCAATTGATTTTAATTTTTGAGTTAATGGTAAAATTAAAAGAAAAAAGATCACAATGTAAAGGAGACAAGTTTAGCAATTGGGCTTAATGATCGGGAATTCAGTTAATAATTTGTTTGAGCTTGGTTTATATTAGATTATTTCAATCTTATTATCTGAGTAATTTTTATTTTAAGTTTGACGGATTAACCTGGTTGACCCGAGTAATTTTTATTTTCATTTTTTTAATTGAATTTTTCTTTTAATTTCATCCCTCAACTTTGATTTTATTAAAAATTAAGCTTATAATTTATCTTGATTTATTTTTTATGAGATTATTGTGGTTTCATATATTGGCATGCAGATCAGGAAGTTAATCTGACCATACCCGAATTAATATAATATATTATCGTCTTGATATTTATTAAAAAAATTATTTTAAATATTTATTTTGAGTCACACTATATTTATACATGTCATTTAAATTATTTTTAAACAGGTTAAAATAACTCAATAACATATAATTATTTTTTAATTGAAAAAGATATCAGCACCATGTATAGATTTGTTTTTTTTTTTAATGTTGAAAAAGAAATTGATGGGCAACATATCACGTAGGAATGTTCTACAATCATTCAATAATTGAGGCCATCTCCATAAAATAATGGGCCTACGCAGTGCCGAACTCGACCAATGAGAATTCAATGAAACTTGTGGGGCCCAGGGCGTTCTGATTCTTAGCCAATTCTGCAACTCAAATTTCAGGATCTAAGGGATTGTAAATCTTTTTTATAATGGGATCCTATAAATTTTAAATAAATTTTTAAAATTACATCCAGCATAAAATAATATAGAGCACGTAATCGTGGGACCAAATTATTATGAGCAGAAAAAAGAAAAGAAAGCAAATGATGAGTTTTTTTGAAAAAATATCCACATTAATATCTTTTGTTTAGTTTTATTTAAGATAAGTGCAAGTTGGAAAACCAAGTTTTTTAAAATTTTATAATATAAAAAGCGATGCAATTATAAGGGTGTGTTTGAAAATATGGTGCAAATCGTATTCTCAAAAAATTTAAAATTATTTTTTTGTTTAAAATGAAAAAAATTATGTTTTCAGATCGTTTTGATGTGCTGATATCAAAAATATTTTAAAAAAAAAAATATTTTAATGTATTTCTAAGCAAAAAGCATTTTAAACCGTCACTGCTACCACAATCCCAAACGGCTCTAAGTCTGTTTTATAATTACAATACATGATCAATTGCTTATATGTCAATACTTTTAAATCTCAATTAATAATACTTTATTATCTAATAAAAAATTAACACATGGATAAAATACCTCTTATCATATATGTAGATAAAAGAAAATATTAATTCAAGTTAAAAAAAGAGAAAATATGATAAATTTATTTTAACTAAAACTTTAACTAATAATTTTTTAAGATGGGTTTATTATAAATTATTTTTACTTAAACCAATTGAAAATCCATATCATAAGTTCTAGTTTAAGATACATATTAAGTAACTTTTGGAGAAATATAAAAGTAAAAACCATGGAAACCATCTCTTATACATATGAATCCAAGATTCTCGAGGTTATTCAAAAGATTTATCAAAATATTGGAGCGGTTGACGCGTGTAATATGAGCGTTAATAAATTTTATTTTTTATTTTTTATTTTTTATCAAATTACTACATTGCCATGTTACTTAGCAAACATAGAATGAAAAATAAACTATATGAAAAGATTATTTTGCCCCAAAGTAAATTCAATTGTTTTTATTTATTTATCAAGAATAAAACCATCAAATCACTGTATAATGATAATCCAAGATAAATAAATGAAGGCATTTGTACAATTATTTTCCCACGTGTTTTTTTTATTTTCCCCTAACAAGGCAGCCTTCGGTACAGTGTAGCTGAAGTAAAAAAGATGGAACCAAATCAGTCGTCTTTGGATTTGATAGCATGGACTGAAAGATGGACAGAAGAGCAAGAGAGATATTTTGGTCTTCGAGAGGAGAATTTTTTTAATGTGAAGAGATATTTAGTCCTCTCTCGGCCTTTGAAAAAAGGGGGCACATTTTAACTTTTTGGCCGTAGTGCCTTCCAGAGCAAATACATTTATTTAAGTATGTTGTATAGTGCTGGGGAAGGCCAGGATTGTCCCCTCCTCCACCCAGTATTCTACCTTAATTTATTCCCCTGTGGCCTACACTATCTATCTGCAGATAACTCGCAAGATCTCTCGTGCTTTCTATTGCTAGTTTATTCCCCCTCTCTCGCTTTTTCCCTCTCTCTTTCGAGATTACCTTTCTATACTATTCAAGGTTCTCTCTATCTATATTTATTATTATTATTATTATTATAGAATACAAATAGGTGTGGATGATTTACTACGACATTGCATTGTTAATGCGCTCACAAAGTACTGTAGATGTTTTTTTGTATATTTTCTAATAATTTATTTTGGGGTTTTTTAAAAAAACTTTTAGGCGATTTGATCTAAATTAAAGTCTAATTATTTTATATTTTTTAGGCAAGGGTAAAATTGGAAGAAGAGGGACCGCAGAAAAATACATCAAACATGGATGGCGTATCAAAATTTCACACAAAATACATTTAGGTCCTTGATATTTAAAAATAACACAATTTATAAAGTTTAGGTCCCTTTAATTTTTCAAAACTCACTTTTGGTACAAAAAATTATTTTTATTGTTTTCAGTTCATGGTTAGAGAGAAGAGAGAGACATGGGTCACTGAATTCCAACAATGAGAGAGAAAATCGTCATTTGATGGTGGTTTTTAAAGCCTCAATGTTGCTTGTAAGAACATATCTAAGCTGAGAAAACCAAAACTAACATGTTTTATTTCGAGTTTTCTGAACCTTTTTTGGGTATTTTGGGCTGATGAGTTGGTTTGTAGTTGTTCTAAGGGTGTTAGTAAGGTGTTTTTTGGTTAAAATGACTTAAAAATTGAGCTTTAGTGCAAAATAAACGCTTTCTTGATTTTTAGACCACCATAGTGGTAGTCAAAATTTAGACTTGCAGACGACACGTCATCTTTTTTTGTGGGTGACTTGTCGCCTGCTTAATTGTTTTTCAAAAAAATTTGGGTGGATGAAAAAAAAAAAATCATGCTTAGCATGCGGGCTTAGGCTTGAAGGCTCACCTGCTCATTTGGGCTTTTCATTAAAGTGACCCATAGGCGCTGAACCATAGGCCCACGAACCTGAGCTTATTTTTTGCCCTCTTTTTAAAACAATTTAGGTGGTAAAAAAAAAATTAAACCATGCTCAAGCATGCGTGCATAGGTTTGAAGGCCCACCTATGCATATGGGCTCTTCATTAAAGTGATCCACGGGCATTGAACCATAGGTCCACGAGCCTGATCTTATTTTTTACCCTTTTTTTAAAAAAACATTTAGGTGGACAAAAAAAAAATTAATTATGCCCAAGCATGCGGGCTTGGGCTTGAAGGCCCACCTACGTGTTTGGGCTCTTCATTTGAGTGGCCCAAAGGCGTTGAGCCATAGGCCCGCGAGTTTGGGCTTATTTTTTGCCCTCTTTTTTAGCATTGTTTTTTTTTTAAAAAAAATCATTTTTATCCTTTAACTTTGAGTTGTTTAATAATTGAACTTCAACTTTGGGTTTACTCTTCAACTTTGAGGGTTCTCTCTCTTTATTATTATTATTATTATTATTATTATTATTATTATTATAGAATACTAATAAGATAGATGGTTGTGTTATGCCGCAGACCTATCATTTTTTTATATAGTAGAAAAGATATTAAGAAAATGTAAATTTAATTTTTCAAAAAAAAAATCTAAGATTTGAGTCATTGATCCGTTAAATTTTTGACCTGGGCTCAACCCAGGAGCTCAACACCTAAAAAATTAAATATTAAAGGATAAAATCAATTAATTTAATTCAATTTCAAAACAAAATTCCTTTAGAAAAACTAAATTAAACAAAGACAAAAAGAAAAAAAAAAACAAAGCAACCCATGTTATTTTCAAAACGACTAAAAAATATCATAGAAAGTGAATTAACAAATAACAAAATACTGGAGGATGAAAAAAAACCTTAAAAAACCAAAAAAACCCGTGTCAACTTTGTAAACCAGGGTTATTCTCCTAAACCCGCAAACCATTAAATTTAGACCCGAACTCAACTAAGAAGCTAAACACCCGACTAATTAAATATTGAAAGATGAAATAAAAAAAAAAATCAATCTAAAAAAATCTTGCAAGGTCAAAAAAATATGACAATAATAAAAAAAAAAGAATTAGATTTGACATGAAAAAAACTAAAGAAAGATGAAATTGCAAAAAAAAAAAAACAATTGTCAAAACCATCTAAAATAAAAAAGTAATAGTAATTGAAAAATTAGAAACCAAATCTAATAGATGAAAATATCAATTGTGAATGAAATTGAAAAAAATTCTTAATTTAATAAACTATTCTAAATAAAAAAAAATTGCAACAAAGAGAATAAGGATGAAATTGAAAAAACCCTTTAATTTCATAAAGTATTCTAAAATTTAAAAATTGTAATAAAGAGAATAAGGATAAAACATTAAATACAACAAACTTTAGGGGCTGATTTGTTTTTTTAATTACAGCACGAAAATCGAGCAGGAGAAAGGAAAAAAGAAAACAAAAGGTCACACGCGCCACACTGACCGCCATAGTGGTACATGCATCACTGATCTATAGAGGGGAAGCTGAGACGCTTCAGAAGCCGCCCTAGAATCACAATTTTAGTCATCGGACAACACTGCATGCACCATCTGAAGGAAGCTGACACTATTTATCTGATTCTTTTTCTTTTTAATTTTTCTTATTTACCAAATTACTTTACTGCCTCCAAGGACACCTAATAACTACCAAAGTGACCACATGTAAATGACATAAGAGCTCCTAAGTCAAAGACAATTGTTTTTATTTTCTAATGGTAATAAAGTAACTTACTTGTTTAAAAGAAAAGTCTCAAACTTAAAAGCCCCTTAACCTAAGTGATTTTTTTTATCTTCCAAGGGCAATTAAGTAATCACATTGTGAAAGAAAATACAAAATTATCGTCTAGCCCCTTCCTTTGGGCTAGATCCATGTCCCATGAAAAATATTATCATATCCCTATATCCAAGGCATGCTACTTTGCCCACCAAATGGTAAAATTAGTCTGTCATTGTGGATTCGCATTGTGAAAGGATGATACCTTTTAGTATAGAGTATAATAGGTACGGATGATTTACTATAAATTTGCATTATTTATACATTCACAAAATACTATAGATTTACTGTATATTTTCTAATAATTCATTTTGGTCCTTAAAGTCTTTTTTTGGTGATTTGATCCTAATTGAAACCCAATTATTTTTTATTTTTTAGTAAAAGGTGAAATTGGAAGAAGAGGGACCAAATATAAAAATAGGTCAAACATAGGTGGCATGCCAATGATTTCATGCAAAATACACTTAGGTCCTCGATATTTAAAAATAACACAATTTATAAAATTTAGGTCCCTTTAAATTTTCAAAACTCACTTTTGATGTAAAAGTTTATTTGTATTGTTTTTCAATTCATGGTTAAAGAGAGGAGAGAGACATGGGTTACCAATTTCCAGCAATGAGAGAGAAAATCATCGTTCACGCCATTTCCAGCCACCAAAATGATTTTTCTTGGTGTCCACAGATTTCATGTGATGAAAGGAACTTGATGGTGGTTTTTAGAACCTCAATGTTGCTTGTAAAGACATATCTAAGCCAAGGAAACCAAAACTAATAGGTTTGATTTCGGGTTTCTTAAGCTTTTTTGGGTATTTTGGGTTGATGAGTTGGTTTGTAGTTGTTTTAAGGGTGTTAGTGATTTTTTTTGGGTTGAAATGGGTTAAAAATTAGGTTTTTAGGCAAAAACAGTGCTTCATTGATTTTGTGGCCACCATAGTGGTTTCCAAAATCCAGGTTTACAAATGACACGTCATCTGCCTTCGCGGGTGACTTATCATATGCTTAATTTTTTTTTCAAAAAAATCTGGGTGGATAAAAAAAAATAAAACCAAGCTCAGGCATGCGAGCTTAGGCTTGAAGGCCCACCTACTTGTGTGGGCTCTTTATTAGAGTGGCCTAAAGGCGCTAGGCAATAAGCCCTTGAACCTAAGCTTATTTTTTGCCCTTATTTTTTCCTTTACTTTTTTAAATGATTTTTTTTTTATTTTTGTCCTTCAACTTTGAGTTCTATGATAATTGAGTTTCATGAATTTATTTAATTTGCTTCCAAACGCGATCACTTTAGTACCACGATCGGGTTAAAGATTTTGCATCTTGACTTGGGTGGGCTTGGATCAAGTTTTTTCATCCTTTTTTTAATTATATTTTTTTCTTAATTGTCTTCCTTCAACATATTATTTGCTAGAGATTGAACTTCAACATTTTTCTTTTCATTTTTTCTTTCTTTGGAGTCATCATGTCCTCATTTTATTTATTAGGAATTGGTCTTCGAGCTTTTTTTCCTATGTTTCTTTATATGAGATTGTCTTAATTTTATGTGAATGGTCATGAAATTTACGAGTTAACCTGTTTTAACTATGTTTTTCCCCCCTTCAACATTAGGGTTGTTTGATAATTCGGATAAGCTCAAGTGATGTTCTTTTACCTTTTTTTGTTGCTATTTTTTGTCTATTTATTTATTTATTGTTGTTGTATTTTTTCAATCATATTATTTAAAATTACCAATTGAATCAATGACTAAGATCTTAAATTATTTTTCCCTAGCATTTTTCTTTATATGGAAAAAAAAATTTGATCGATCCGTAAGGGATTGCAGGCCACAAATCTAGTGTATTCTAATTAGTTAGCAAGACCAAAATTCAAAAGGATGTTCAATTAGAAATTAAATACCAACGATGGTTCTTTTAAATGGACAATATGTGGTGCAGATGAACTCATTTGTTATATTGTCCTATTAATTCATAATGTCTTAATCCTTGCTTGGAGTATATGATAACCTGAATCTCTTTTATATGCTTTACTTAAAAATAATTTAGGAAAACTTCAAATTAGGTATGATACTTTACTTTAAAGACTAACATAGAGATGTTTTTCGTTAAGATCTTAAAAGAAAAATATTGGTAGATATATAGAAATCCCCTCTCATACCAATGTACAAACAAGGGATACAGAAACATGAATATGAACTTTTTTAAAAAATAATTGTTAAGAATCTCATTAATGATGATAGAAACCCATTACAGGATAAATTTTATAAATTTAATAAGAAATCAGTTCAAAGAATACAAAAAACTTCACATAGATAATTGAGATGTGATCCTAGGCTAATACATGAGCTTTACTATAAGTTTGATGTTTGGGCTTGATTATACTTGAAAAACAATTCCATTATGGAACAAGAGACTCTCCGATATTAGTCAGTAAACGTAGAAGAGAAACGAGAAAGAATGTAAGAATGAGAGTGAAAATATGGAGTATGAGAAAATTATAAGTTGTGAGAACCCGTTCTGTTTATCTGGTGACCCAAAATATTTATAAACATTGGTCATATCAGCTCACCTCAGGAGATGAAGAGTTGCACAATAATTGATTGGTGAAAATATTTGGGCCCATCTTTGGTTGTAATGCCTTTCATATTGGTGGATAGGTGAGTGATTATTAGTGATATGTTGACTAGAAATAACCATTGGTTGAGAAAGGAGATCCCTGATTTGCATTGAATGCAGTGTTTGTTTTCACTATTGATCATTGGCTAGAAAAGGTGCCACCAACCCTGTATATAAATATATACTTGTTGAAAATATACAATAAAATATGTTAGTTCATCATAAAAAATATTGTTTATGTGGGCAGTGCAACATCACGTTCTAACTAATCAAAACTAAAAAAAATATATTAAGATATGTGTAGTAGCCGAGATTTTTTCATTGTACTAGGTTGAAGCCCAAATAATTTCTTGGATCAAAATGAGAGAAAAAAGGATCAAGCTAGTTCAAGAGAATTGAAAAGCAATTTGTTTGGACAATAAGGTGGTGATAAAAAAGAGAAAAAAGATGTGAGAGAAAAAACATGGGATGGAAGAGGAGGGAGAGGGGGTGAGTAGAAAAGGTGGGTCAGAAAAAAGATGAGTGATACTTTGGTTTTGGCCTAAATATCCACAAAAAAGTATGTAAGCCCGAACAATTATAAAAAAAAGATACATAGGTGGTTGGGCTTTGGCCCAAATAGACATCACTTTTTTTTTCAATGTGGCATGTTCACTGTTGTCTTTCAAGATCTAATTGGATTTGTTTTGTTATTATCTTTTCAAAAATTCTTTGTGTCAAAATTAAAGTTTCAATATGTCTTCGATGACTTATTTTTCTCTTCTCTCTTTTTGTTTCCATCTCCTCTCTCCTTGCCATGTCATTTATGCTTTGAAGATAAACAAGTGTTCAACATTGAAGAGAATGAATTAAAATGAAAATTGAAGAAATGATGGCGTTTTGCAATGGGGAGATGTTGTGTGTGTATAAAAGTTTTGAACCATGTTATTTTTCTCAATTTTTTTATACTGTATTATTTCCAATGGTTTTGGATTATCATGGTCTTTTTGTTCATGACGTTGCATATATATATAATTGAGAAAAATAACATGATTCAAAACTTATTTAGAAAAATAGTGCAATTTAATAAGTCACAAATAATATTTGCAACCCTTTTAAAAAAATAATTGATAGATGCAATTTCAAAAGATATTTTAAAATTTAAATTTAAAAATAAAGCAAACTCTATTCTTATCAAATTTAAATTGATAGATAAGGTACCTAACGTTCCTCGGCCTTAAGGTGCATTAATTAATTGTCTTACATGATATTAGGGATATTCTGTACTCCATAGCAGGGCACCTTTCTCTAATATATTCCGCTTGCCCGTCCAAACATAGTACTGCTTTCCATTATCATCTACCACCCTTTTTTTCCTCATAGCTATTCACACTTGAAGATCGTCATATGTATGATCGACTTCGGTTTTTCTTATGATAAACCAATATTCATCTTAAGTCAAAAGCTTTATTTAACTCTAATAAGTGTAATACATGAAACCTCGAAGTCTGAGTCTGTATTGGGTCTTCATTTTATTTGCCTAATTTGTTTTTCATTTAAATTATGTGTTAGATAATACCATGCCCCATCCATCTATTAGTTCAAAGCCTTCAGTATTGGGTGAAACTCCTCTTTGCATTTATTACGATTCTTTCTTTTAATTTATTAGTCAACATTTTATTAAGATTTTTTTTATTATTAAGATTTTTGTTTTGTTTAGAAATCTTCCTAAAATATATGGATGTGGCAAACATGTCATATCCAAGGCGCCTGGACTTGATAGTCAGCCAAGTACAAAGTAACGTGGGTCTTGCATGTTTGCTAGATCCAAGACGCTTAGACTTAATGGACAACCAAGTTCAAAGTGCACGGACTTGGCAGTAAAAAAAGTCCATATAACATTGGTTTAACATGTTTGCCAGACCCAAGGCGCCTGGACTTGGCAGACAACCAAGTCCAAAGAGCACGAACTTAACAATCAATCAAATCAATGTAACATGGGTCTGACATGTTTGTCAGACCTAAGACGCCTCGACTTGGTGGACAACCATGTCTAAAGTACACAAGCTTGGCAGTCAGCAAAGTCCTTGTAACGTAGGTCTGGTATGTTTGGCAGACCCAAGACGCTTAGACTTGGTCGACAACCATGTCTAAAGTACACGAACTTGGCAGTCAGCTAGGTTCATGTAACATGGGTCTGACATATTTGGCAAACCCAAGACGCTTGGACTTGGTGGACAACCAAGTCTAAAGTGCACAAACTTGGCAGTCAACCAAGTCCATGTAATATAGGTCTGGCATGTTTGAACCCTCCCTGATTGGAACTGTTTTATTGCAGGTATTCAAAACCTTCTTAGTAAATTGGGAGTTCTTTAGATTAAAAAGAAATCCAAGTCCTTTTATAAATTGATTAACTACTACCTCAAACACCAAATAACCTTTTATTTATGTTTTTTTTTAATTTTTAAACTTCATTAGTGGCGCCATTCGTGAAACTAATCAAAAAGCCATTGGTTTTTACCTAAAACATGTTTTTAGCATTTTCAAGGCTTTTTATGGTTTACAATCAATGCCCTCAGGGCTAGGAAGTGGTACAAATCAACTCATTATCGCAGACATTCCTACCTAGCATGAGCTTCAACAACTCACTAGTTGAGTGCAACTCCTCACCCAAGCCATGTTGACAACCCGAGGGCAAAATCAGACATTGCCACCATAACAAGTCTTAATACCATCAACAACACACAATGTCTTAACACCAGGGTTACCAGCTACTCCAGGAGCTCGTAGACAATTACATTACTTAGAGGAGACTAAACAAAATGACATTCATGAAAGTTCCTCAAGGAATCAGTCACGCCATTATCACACTCATGCACAGAGCAAACACTCTAAATGCATTCCCCCTAGTTACTATAAGATGAACACCGGTCATTGTAATCATCATTCTACACCAAGCCCTTCAAGCTCTCAAGAGCCTAATAGACAAAGAGTAAGGAGACAGTTTGTGCACGAGCACACCCAAGGGAATGTTTATAGTCCCCAAAAGTGGAGGTTTCTCCTTTGTCCAAACACATATTGAAGAATGGACTCTTTAAGAACTATTTTTCAATGAATATGAATTTGGACAAGTATGACAGTTTAGCCGACCTAAGGGAACATATGCAGAATATATGTAGTAGCTTGGATTTGATCATCCAAGACCATGACTTAATGTGCAAAATATTCCCTTCAACCTTTAAAGGATCTGCGCGTGTTTGGTATAACAAAACTCTATTGAAGGTTTCAGTAACCTATGTGTGAAGCTAGTGGCACACTTTAACACTAGCATACCCACCAAGAAAACCTCTACAAAGCTTTTTAGTGAAGCCCAACAAGAGGGCGAGTCTACACGGGTATATTTGAGGAGATTCAATATGGAGATGCTAAAGGTGGAAGAATTAATTGAGCCAATAACTTTTGAAGCCTTAATAAAAGGAGTAAAGGAACATGTTTTCTGGAGAAAACTTTATGTTTTACCATATAAAATTTTGTCTGAGGTAAATCAATTAATGGAAAATCATATACAGATTGAAAAGGCCAATTTACTTCGACATATATGTTCTTGTTTTTACAAGGACAACCAACATCAATGATTTTCCAAGTGAAATAATCATGGTAACCGAAGAGCCTTTCTCATACTTGTCACTCAGATCACCTCAAGATGTATAATCCTTTATAAGAATGTAAGTTTTTAAAATATGAATGACTTATTCAAAATGGCTTTTCATTTTCTCTAGGTGGTTCCTTAGGGCGATAGCCGTACCACTCTCCAATGGATGGATGTGATCTCATCAGTGATATATACATCAATCTTCAAGGGAAGAATATGATCTCCCCAGTGTTATATGCACCACTCTCTAAGGGATGAACATCGTCTCCCCAATGTTATATGCACCAACCTCCAAGGGATGGACGTAGTTTCCTCAATGCTATATGCACTACTCGTCAAAGGAGAGGTGATCTCCCTAAAAGCAACAACCCCAACATGATGTTATACAATGAAACAATCAAGAAATGAAAGATATTATGGCAATCAAGAATTGTCCATAGAGGAAAGAGAACATTAAGGAGGGCTAGGAGTTATGACATATAGAATTGTATAATATTATAATACAACATCAGTTAGGATGTAAATACCTTCCATCTTTATCATAAAGGATGAAGAGACATTTATTAGCCAATTGTTACCTTATCCTCTCTTAAGCTTTTAAATGCAAAATCACATATTAAAGGCTTGGGGGACAATTGATGAGTCATCTTTTTTATTAAGATTTTTATTATTATTAAGATTTTTGTTTTGTTTAGAAATCTTCTTTAAATATATGGATTTGACAAACATGTCAAATCCAGGAAGCCTGAACTTGGCAGTCAGCCAAGTGCAAAGTCATGCGGGTTTGACATGTTTGTCAAACCAAGCCATCTGGACTTGGTAAACAGCCAAGTCCAAAGTGTACGGACTTGGCAGTCAACCAAGTCTATATAATATAGGTCTGGCATGTTTGCCAGATCCAAGACACCTAGACTTGGTGGACCGCTAAGTCCATATAACATGAGCCTGGCATGTTTGCCAGACCCAAGACGCATGGACTTGGCAGTCAGCTAATTCCTTATAACATGCTTCTGGTATTTTTGCCAGACCTAAGATGTCTGAATTTGGCAGACAACTAAGTTCAAAGTGCATGGACTTAGCAATCAGCCAAATCCATATAATGTAGGTCTGACATGTTTACCAGATTCAAGACGTTTGTACTTGGCGGACAACCAAATCTAAAGTGCGCAGACTTGGCAATCAGCTAAGTCCATGTAATGTGAGTCTAGCATGTTTACCAGACCCAAAGCATCTGTACTTGGCCGAAAGCCAAGTCTAAAGTCCGTAGACTTAGCAGTCAGTTAAGTCCATATAATATGGGTCTAACATGTTTACCAGACCCAAAACGTCTGTACTTGGCGGACAACCAAGTCCAAATTGCGTGGACTTGGCAGTCAGCCAAGTCCATGTAACTTGGGTTTGGCATGTTCGCAAGACCCAAGACGTCTGAACTTGGTGGATAACCAAGTCTAAAATGCATGACTTGACAGTCAACCAAGTTCATGTAACGTGGGTCTAACATGTTTGTCAAACCCAAGGCGCTTAGACTTGGTGGACAACCAAGTCCAAAGTGTATGGACTTGGCAGTCAAACAAGTCTATATAACATGGGTTGACATGTTTGTCAAACCCGAGACGCTTAGACTTGACAAATAACCAAGTCCAAAGTACATGGACTTGGCAATCAGCCAAGTCCAAGTGATATGGCCCTGACTTGTTTTTTTACAACCTTATCAATTTTTAGGTTTTTATGTCTAATCCTAAGCGATTCTTTACAATATAAATGTTAAAGGCATGATAAACCGCCATAAGATGATGATTTCCCTATGCATATAGATGTGTACAAGGTCTCTTAAGGGACCCTCCATATTTGTTGTCTCGTTAATAATATATAAGAGGTTTTTGCACCTCTCATTAATATCACTGAAAGCATATGACTTTCTAGCTTTTTTTTTTTCATAGAAACGACAAAGTTCAAATGGTATAAATACCCTCTAAACCATTCAAGTAAGAGGCTAAGACTTTATAATATATTAAAAAAACCTTAAAATTCAAGAACAAGGATTTTGGTCCTTATAATTAAAGGCTCTTTGAAGTTATGTTATTACTATAAATCATTTAATATCTTTCTCAACAAGATATTGATTTCACCATCAGAAGATCTTTGAGTCCCTCTAAGTGAGATTGTTTTATTATAGGTATTCGAGACCTTCTTAGTAAATTGAGAGTTCTCTAGATTAAGAAGAAATCTAAATCCTTTATATATTGATTAACTACTATTCCAAACACCAAAAAACATTTTATTTATGTTCCTGGATTTTTGAACTTCATCACTAATCAACCTCTCATTTTCTGTTGATGAATAGACCTACATAACTCTTGTTGTTATGGGCAGACACTTCAGAGCCTAAAAGAATGGGAAGGAAGAACTTAGGGAGTGGAATCAAGAGCTCCTTCTTGAATTGAAAGAAGTAAGGCAATGTGAATTTGATTTCTCATGACGATGAACAGAGATAAAAATGCTTAGAAACCCTAAATAAAAGCAATAAAAATAGGATATGTTGATTTTATTAGAAGGCTAATCCTTAACAAGATTTTGAATTGTGAGATTGGGGTATATGATGTGTTCTTTCCTTTAGGATAGAGAAATCCTGAGAGATTTATTCAGAGAAAAGACTAAAAAGATAGTGAGCCAAAGAGAAGTTTTTCTAGTGAGATAATGAAAGCTAAGGGTTAAGAAGAAGAAAATAAAAGGGATGTCGAAGGCTAAGAAGCCAGATGAGAAAGGATAAGTTTTGAACTGTGTTATTTCTTCTTCTTTTTTCGGTTATGCTACTTTACAAAATGGAAAAGTGCATTTTTTTCGGCTTTGCTACTTTGCAAAACAGAAAAGTGCATTTTGCAAAGGGTGAGAAGGTTTTGGATTATGTATTTTAAAAAAATGCACCATCAACATCAATAAACAAAAAGATCATGATAAAAGATATATATAAAAAAAAGATGTCAAGACAAACCCAACCAAATTCAACCCACTCTTAATTTATAGCTCGAAAAAATCCAATCCAAGGCTTGATTTGATAAAAAAACTGTCATTCGATAAATTTGAATCAATATTCAACTTATCTAGTCTAAAATTATTTATCATATTATATATTGCTGAAATTCTATTTTAAAAATGTACTTATAGCATGAAGCATAATGGCAAGTTACTTTTTTTTTTTTCTAATTATGGCTAACGTATTTATATGTCTATATGACCTTTATATACATGTTTAAAATGTTTATTTTTTTATAATATTAACCTCGTATGTTACATTATTATTATTATTATTATTATTATTATTATTATTATTATTATTATTATTATTATACCCTTTCCTTAATTGATGGTACTAACACCATTAAATCTGATTGTTCATTCCGTAGCATGTTGACACCTGTTTTGTGTTTTAAAAAGTTAGAAAATGAATTTTATCTCAAAGTAACAAATTAGTCCTTAAACTTCTTGATTTTATTGAGAAACCTCAAAACTTTTTATTTGCTTTTTTTTTAGTTAATATAATTGTCATTTTGTTATAATTGAAGGGTAGATTGGCTGGCAAGTGGAAGAGTTAAGTTGACATATTTCGGTTCTTGAGGATTGAATAATTATTTTTATAGTTTTGAAATATTTTACTTTGAGTTTGACTTTTTTCCTCATATTATCAAAGATATATTATTCTTTGATAAAATTTTTGTTTTTTAATTTTTTTTAGGTTAAAACCCAAGAAATATTTTCTAAAAATAAATAAATATCTGATATTATATGAAATAAAAATTTTATTTTTAAATGGGGATACCTATTTCTTCTCATTTAACCCTTACCTTGTTGACAAACCCATTTAAATTGTTTGACTAATTTGACCAAGTTTACAATTTAACTTGTAGAAACTTAATTGAAAAGGAACTAAATTGTATTTACTAAAAAAAAACACTAGGATGAACAATTCGTGTACCAAATACAATGTATTTACTATAAAAAAGGAGTTATTTGTAAGGAAAATAAAACATAAATACCAAAGAAAATCTTAAATACCAAATGAACATTATCAAAGACAATTCATTATGCGGGCACAAAACATATGTCAAAATGTTACGAGGAAGGTGGTAATATTTAATGATGTTACGAGGAAGATGGTATAGCATTGACAAACATACTATGTATACAAGTAACTAGATAAGGTGTTACACCAGGTCAACTTAGACTTTTTCTATTGGAAAAAGGAAAAATGCTAAGATGATATAAATGTCCCTAGTAAAAGTGAAAAAAAATTGAGAGAAGGTAATTGACTCAACAAAGTTTAATAAGTTCTGCTAATTTAAATAACATAAATAAAAAAAATAAAGACAATAAATAAACCGACAAAAAAATAACAACACAAAAAGATTAAAAAAAAATAACTCGAGCCTTTTCAAGTTAGCACACTAAATTTGTGACCTGGGCATGACACTGTGGTAATTCCATTGAGAAGCTCAATTGTCAAACAGCTTAATATTAAAGGATGAAACTGAAAAAATATATGATTCGACCTGGGTTAACCTACTAATCCTGCAACCACGAGCACAAGATTGAGATATCCCTATAAAAAAAAAGTAAAAAAAAAACAAAGACCAATTCCTAATAAATCAAAAGTTGAAAAGTGAAATTGAAAAAAAAATCAATTTAAAAAAAGACCTAAGAAGGACCAAAGTCAACCCGTGTTAATATTCGAAACCTATGTCACAGGCCATGAGCCTGAGACTAAGCCCAAAAAAATAACGAGAAAAATTTTAAAGCAACAAAATATTGATGGATGAAATTGAGAAAATAAAATATGATAAAAAAAGGATCCAAAGCAAAAGAAATAGCAATAAAAAAAATAAAAACTAAATTTAATATAAAAATTATTTGAAATCATATGCTTGGGGATGAAATTCAAAATAAAATCCAATTAGAAAAACAATAAAAAAAATAATAAAAAAAATAAAGACCATATTTGATAAAACAATTTAATGAAACCAAATGAAAAGGTACAAAATTGAAGAAATAAAAAAAAGATTAAAAACAAAACAAATAGCAAATAAACAAATAAGGACAAAATTGAATACAAAGAACAATTGACAGGATACCTTTATATTTTAGCAAGCAGAAAAAAAAAGAAAATAGGGTGGAGAAGAAGAATGTCCACCGGAGCCTAACCACTGCGTCGTTGTGTGTATTTGCCACACCGTTGGGAAGATCACAATAAGATGCTTCCAACATCGTTATGAAAGGTGGTGTTTGGATGTGAAACAACGCTTCACAAGGTGTTTGAAGAGCATGTGTGTTGCCCACTCATTTGCGCATGTGTCGGCCACTCATCGACGTCTACGTTGCACACGCTAGCCACTTTTTTAAAAATAATATTTATATTTATCAAAAGATCAAATCACCAATAAGTCAACTTATTAATTATTAAAAAACCAATTTCAAAATACAAAAAATCCCCTGGATGCAAATTTTTTTAAAAATACTCTTAAGAGTAATATAGTTTTTATACTACGCTTTTAAAATATACAAATACCAAACTATTCTAGATTAATCTTTTAAGAAAATTTTCTTTAAGTGTAATGTAGTTTATACACTATGTTTTTAAAAAGTTAAAAGACCGATTTGTCCCTGATTAATCTTATAATTACTAATGAACCTGGAGGAAAAGACATTGCAAGTTTATTGATTTTTTGTTGTTGAAAGGCAATGCCAATCATTGAAAAAAGATATTTAAAACAAAATAATGCCATAAAATAATCAAACCCCTTTTAGTTATTAGTTAATAGAGATTATGAGTTTGAGGTGCCTTTGCAATTTAGTCGTCTTTTTTTAAGTAAAAATAATACCTTTTTTTATGTTATGAATTTGCTAGGTCTTTGATCGGATCTATATAAATTAATTATGTTTGATTGAATTAATGTTTTAAGCAATCTAATCATATGTTTATATTGAGTTAGGTCCTTGTTTTGATATCAACTTGTTATAGTGGACTGGATTTAACCTCAACACTCTCATTAAAAGTTTCTTAGTGAGACCTAAGGGAGGCGAGGAGGGATTTAGGAGCTAGAGAAGGACTATTCCTATGACACAATTGAAGGCTCTTTTAACCTTTCGTCGAAATTATAAAATAAAATTAAAAATTATTAACAATAAACTGAAAGAGAAGTGTCACTTTATGTCCTATTGTACTATTTATTAGAATTATATATATATATATATATATATATATATATATATATAAAATTTATGTTTTTTTATAATTTTAATTTTATCTTTTAATATTAAATTTTTTGCTTTATAAAATTTTTCAATTTATTTTTTATAAGATTATCTCAAACTCATGATCGAGAACACTGGATTAACGGGTTAACTCAAGTTTATTCTATTTTTCTAATTGATTTTTTTTCTCAATTTCATCATTAACAATAAACTAAAAGAGCTTGGGAATTTTCTTTGCTTTTTCACAAAACACTATTAATTTGAATAATATGTTTTTCCTTTCTTTTTCTTTGTATTTTTTTTATAATTTATGTTTTCTTTTCCAATTTTAGTTCCATACTTTGACATTAAGTTTATTGAGGATTAAGATTCATAATTTGTTTCAATTTATTTTTTATGAGGTTCTCTTAGGCTCAAGACCTATAACGTGAGTTTGATAAATTGACTTGAGTTTTTTTTTTATTTTTCTAATTGATTTTTTTTTTCTGAATATCATCTACTTTCTGCTGGTGCATGTGCCACACACTCCTACAAATTTTCCATTTAAATAATATTTAGGCTCTGTTTGTTTGCTGGAAAGTGGATTCCTGGAAAGTGAATTATTTTTTGATATTTGTTAGTGTCATGAAAAATAAGTTTGGAAAATACTTTTTAGTGTTTTGTAATATCATGAAAAATAAGCTAGAAAATAACTTAATGATATTTTATGTTTTTTCAAGTTTATTAAAAGAATAAGGAATAAATCTTACAAATTAAAAAATTGAATGAGAATAAAATTGAAAAATAAAATTTACAAATTATCTCAAATAAAATAAATAACAATCAAAATAATAGAGATCAATAAATTTGACAGATAAAAATATTGAAAGATGATGAAATTAAAAAAAATTAAAATTTCATAATTTTTTTAAAAAATAACAATAAAAAATGATGACAAAATCTAATAAATAAAAAAATTCAATTAAAAAAATATAAGAGAAAAGTAAATAATATAAAAAAATAAGGATCAAAGTTGATATAAAAATTAAATTAAATCAAATTATAAGGGATGAAATTGAAAAAAAAAAGACTCAAAACAAAATATATAGCAATCAAAAGTTTAATGATCAAATTTGATATAATTAATAAATAACAAGATATTTTTAAGTTTTTCATAATTTTTAGAAAGGGTTTTTCTCCTAAAATAAATGGAAACCACTTTCCTGAAAATCAAATTAAATTTTCTTTTAACTGAAAAATGTTTTTCATTGACCAATTTTTTTAATTGTAAACAAATACATAAAAACTTGGATTCATGAAATAAATGGGTCTTAATTTATGCCAAAAACCAAAATGGCTTTCATGAAACTAACTGTTAATAAAAAAAAATTGTAGTGAAAAGAACAAAAAACACCTAAACACATGTTTTTTTTATTTTTTTATTTTAAGAATAAATTTATTATTTTATTGGATTTTAAAAACTAAAAAAAAACATGAATACCCAACCCTCCACCATTAGTTTCAAAAATTTTAACTAGAGGATAATTGAGTCATTTTATCTTGTTTAAAAAATTTTAAAACATATATATTTTTGGTTAATATTTTAATGATTAATAAGTTCTTAAAAAGATTAAAACATTTTTAGTGTCAAGATAATTAATTTTTTTCTATTATACGAAGCAAAATGCTATTACACTGTTTAATGAATAATATAAATAAATTTGTGTCTACTGAATGCCCAGTTAACTTTTATTAATTTGATTAATTTTAATATAAATAAAAAAACCCTAGTTATTTTTCTTGTATATCAATTTTTTTTTATTTAATGTGAGTATTTGAACCAGTTTATATATATCTCAATTAATTTTACAAACCCTAAAATTAATGATTATATAAATTTTTAATAGTTCTAAAATTTATAAAACTTAAATTAATAAATTTTAAAAAATAAATATAAAATATAATCAGTTAAGCTGCATCTAAAATAACTAAATTATATCAATTTTAACAAAACTCGTAGATAAATTTTCGAATGCTCGGAAGAAAATAATAATAATAATAAAAAAGTTTAATGGATTGGTCAACACGGTAGCTGTCAACGTATTATTATTATTATTATGAACATGTATCTGTCGACGTATGGGTTAGGAGTAAGGACAATCCAAATAGTCTGGTACTGCCTCAAGAGTTGATAGGCAAAATATGAATAATTCACTCGCTAGATGATGATATCCAACTCTCTCTTTCTCTAGCTAATAAAAAAATCTGAGACACCCTCTTTCTCTGTGCACTGAGGGCTGAGGATGGTCCTTGGCTTGCCTAGCCTTTTTTCATGCTCAAGTATAAAAATTAATGGCGGTTGTATGCTGTCCTCTTCGTTGATCGACCCCCCTCCACCCAAAGAAGGGGAAAAGCACACCCCTATAGATAAAACCAGAAGAAGCATCAGCAGCTCAGCACGTCCTGTAGCATCCGTTACTGGCAAAACTGACCTCTCCCCATAAATCCTCTTCTTCTCCTTATTTATTCATACAGATAGAATATAATAGGACAGTGAGCGATTCTGTTAGGATTTTGTCAATATAGCAAGTGGTATATAGCTGCTTGAAGCAGGGTGGAGTGGTGTGTTAGCTGTGAAAATGTTGGGCTCTCACTTATCAGTTTATAGTTATAGTTATTTTGGTGTAAAAGATCTGGGTTCTTTTTACCAAACTCAAATTTAGTGGCATTCAACTAAGATCTACTAGCTTAAACGAGAAGCACAACAGCGGGATTTTGTGGCATAACAAACTTGGGAGTTGGAAGAAGCGGATGAGGCTGAAATCGATTGTGTTTTTTAGCAAAACCGGCTTCGGTTGAGGATTTAAAAACTGGGTCCGTAATCTTTGCTTTACTTATCTTCCAAATGAACTTGTCATTGATGGCTAAAGAGTTTTTTGTGATTTTTTTTTGAAGAGGGAAAGGAAAAGGTGAAGAAGAAGAAGAAGAAGAAGAAGAAGACATGGTATTGTCATTGTGTGAAAGGAAGAAATTAGTGAAGATTGTTTTTGTTGTGGATCTTTAATTGGGTTGGGTTGTGGGTCTAAGCTTGTTGGGATTGTGTTATTGAATCTCCCTCTCTCTGCCTTAATGAGGCACTCTTCGGCTTCTTTTAATCCACAAACCCAGGAAGGTATGTGTATTGATTATTATTTGAGGAATCCTCATTTCTTTTTTTGCTTCAGGTATAGTTTTGGTGGCTGTGTGAATGAGATCTTGGAAAACCTTAGCATGCTTGGTCAATATAATCCGTACACAAACCTGGATTAAGCTCTTCAACCTTTTCTTCTTCTTCTTCTTTGCTTCTGTATTTTTCTTGTCCTATGTTTAGAGACCTTACTTTGTATCCCTGTTTTGAACCTTTTCCTTTTGTGTTTTTCTTTTCCTCAATTTTCTCGATATCATATACAGTGGTTCACCTTGTTGTATTTACTGCTTCCTTTTCCCTTTTCTTTTGGTTATTTATTTTAATGTTTTCATTGGTTTCTGAAAAGTGAATTTTTTTTTTCAAAGCCCTTGATCAGCATTCTTGGTTACTTCATTCTAGCTAATTGGTGGCCATATTTTAAATTTTCTTCACCGAAAATGCAGTTTTTCATGTAATTTTATGACATTTCTCCGGAATGGATTTTGTAGGGGAGAAGCGGGTGCTGAATTCTGAACTATGGCACGCATGTGCGGGTCCTCTTGTTTCTCTACCTGCTGTTGGAAGCCGTGTTGTTTATTTCCCTCAAGGTCATAGTGAGCAGGTAAGCAGAGCTCTGATTTTAGCCTGTTTCTCTGTACCTATTGACCAAATTCCTTTATTATTGATTAGTAATTACGTTTTTGGTAGAAGGTGAATATAGCCTTCAAATAATCATCGAGAAATGACTTTTCCTGCTGTTTCTTGGTTTAGACAAAGCCATATTCTATGTTGAGTTATGACAGTCGGCAACTCTTCTTGCTTTGTTTCATTTATATCTCAATGTCCTTGTATGTAGGTTGCTGCTTCAACGAACAAGGAAGTGGATGCCCGGATTCCAAACTACCCAAGCCTGCCTCCGCAACTTATCTGTCAGCTTCACAACGTGACCATGCATGTAAGACTTGCTTTACCTTGTTAGTTTCTGGTTCTGAATATTCCCTCCCTTCTTGAAGACTCAAAAGATTTCTCAATTTCAGGCAGATGTCGAGACGGATGAAGTTTATGCACAATTGACCTTGCAGCCACTAAGTCCAGTATGTTTTTATTGCATTTTTCATTAGTTCTTTTAGATTACTCTATATGAGTAGCATTACATGCTCAAATTGACCTTGTTCTGCAGCAAGAGCAAAAGGATGCCTACCTTCCAGCAGATTTGGGCACCCCTAGCAAACAGCCAACCAATTATTTTTGTAAGACTTTGACTGCTAGCGATACAAGTACTCATGGAGGATTCTCTGTCCCTCGGCGGGCAGCCGAGAAAGTTTTCCCTCCACTGGTAAATATTCAATCTGACCATGGAATGTGACCATCAATTTTCAGTTCTCCAATGTCCCTTCTCATGTGAAATTTCTGACATGGTAAATATTCAATCTAACAATGGAATGTGAACATCAATTTCTGTCTACCATTTACTTGCAGGATTTTTCTCAGCAACCTCCAGCTCAAGAGTTGATTGCTAGGGATCTACATGATAATGAATGGAAATTCAGACACATCTTTCGCGGTTAGTTCTTGTTATTTTGTAGCTCAAGTTTTGTTAATCGAGCACTGTAATATTCTTGATGTCAGTCTAAGTGTATCCAGTGTGGTCTCATCTTCATTTAGTTTTTTAATTGATTGGGTTTGATACATGTGATGAACAGGTCAATAAACTTTGTATCTGATGCTAAAAGAACTGAAACTAAGTGGCATTATGTTTTTGAATCATTATCTTTCAAACTCATTATTTATTTATGCTTGTCACTCATTAACTGACAGGCTTAATCTATATTCCTCTCTTCCTCAACTCAATTTTTTTTGGGTCTGTTGTTCTATATGTTATTTACCTGCTTTATGTCTACATTATTCTCCATAAAACTTATTCTTTGCCTGAACTGGAGATGTAAACTATATTTTTAGAGCTTTTAGACTTAAATTATCAAAGAACCATAATAAATAGTCATAATTAATTGTTTGTTGAAATTTTGTTTCGTATTGGAATGATGCTAGTTGTAAGATGATTCTATGCTTTTTGGACAATTGAAGCCAAAAAAGGAGTTACTCGTGAATTACAGTTGCTTTCTTAACAGTTCCTGACTTTTCTTTAATCAGGCCAGCCAAAAAGACACCTTCTTACAACAGGGTGGAGTGTGTTTGTGAGTGCTAAAAGACTTGTTGCTGGGGATTCAGTGCTTTTCATCTGGTATGCTGTTGGCTGGTTCCACTTCATTTATACTTGTTCGACTCTATATTGTTCATTTTTAGGTTTGTTGTAGTGTATCTGAACTTGGTGACACCATGGCCAGAAAACACATCCTGATCATCTTTGCCTACATAGTTTGTGCGCTCTCTTGGAATTCCTAGTAATGTACATGACACAATGTCTAGACAAGGAGCTTAATGTGCAGGCAATCTGGTAAAATAAGCTTGGGTCACCAGAGTCGACATTGGATGTTATTATATGTAGTGCTTGATGCGGCTTTTTTTAAGAACTTGCTCTTTAAATTATATGTATACGATTTTCTATAAACTATGGATCTTGTCAGTGTTTCAATTGAAGTGGATTTATATTCATCAGGAATGAAAAGAATCAACTACTACTTGGCATTAAGCGTGCTACTCGACCTCAAACTGTGATGCCTTCATCAGTCTTATCTAGCGACAGCATGCACTTGGGCCTTCTTGCTGCTGCAGCTCATGCAGCTGCAACAAATAGCCGTTTTACAATATTTTACAATCCAAGGTATGATTGTGCAAGTGAAAAGAAATTTTAAATTACTTATCCACCCTCTAAAATTATTGTCACCTCTCTTATTCAGGGCTAGTCCATCAGAATTCGTCATACCGTTGGCTAAATATCTTAAAGCTGTTTATTATACTCGAGTGTCTGTTGGCATGCGCTTTAGGATGCTGTTTGAAACAGAAGAATCAAGTGTCCGTCGGTAGGCTCCAAACTTTTATTGGCATATTAACATATGATAGTTATGATTATTGTGTGATTGGGTTTCATTTTCTTGACATTTTGTTGGCCACTGGAGTGAGAAAAGTCCTCCTAACTGATTATTGCCCAAGTGTGACACAGCAGATCCACAACATGACAAATCTTTGCCTGGTATTTCATTAGATGGTTTGTTGTCACATTACAGTTGATTAGAGTGAGAAGACATTATATGTCTCTCTCTTACCATGATTTGTCACATCACAGTTGATCAATAACAGGCTCTCTAATTTCTTTCTCTCTTCTTCTATTGTTTTGTTTTCTTTCTTATTGCTATGAATTCTTTTGACAATGCATTTTGTTTTTGTTTCAATGAAGACATCTGACAGTTGTTTATTATCCAGGTACATGGGTACGATAACTGGCATAAGTGACTTAGATGTTGCTAGATGGCCAAATTCACTTTGGCGCTCAGTCAAGGTATGCCGAGACAATCAGTAACACTGATACTATTTATTTTTTAATAAAATAAAAGCACAGTGCAAGAAGAAATTCTCTCTTGCCAAATCTGCTTTCAAAGATTTACTTGCTGTGTTCTCCAAGACTGCATCTTAATACAGATAGAGAATGTGAATGCAGGTTGGCTGGGATGAGTCTACAGCTGGGGAGAGGCAACCAAGAGTTTCTCTATGGGAGATTGAACCACTAACAACTTTCCCAATGTATCCATCTCCATTTCCCCCAAGGCTCAAGCGGCCATGGACACCAGGACTAGCCTCTTTCCACGGCAAGCTTCTCTACACCATCTTAAGGGTTTTGATGGATGGTTCTATCATATAAACTCTAATTTTAGAGTACTTCATGATTTTTCTTCTCTTTCATTTTTATAACCTTTCACTTTACTTTGCCTTGTCTATTGGATTTAGGCATCAAGGATGATGATCTGGGAATGAACTCTTCCCTTATGTGGCTAAGAGGAGATGGAGACCGTGGAATTCAATCTCTGAACCTTCAGGGAATGGGTGTTGCACCATGGATGCAGCCAAGAGTTGATACTTCCATGCTAGGTTTGCAAAATGATGTCTACCAAACTATGGCTACTGCTGCGTTTCAGGAGATGAGGGCTCTTGATCCTTCTAAATCATCAGCTGCATCCCTTTTGCAATTCCAGCAACACCAGAATCTCCCAATCAGGAATGCTGCTTTAATGCAGCCGCTTATGTTGCAGCAGTCTCCTCAACAGGCCTTTCTTCAAGGTGTTCAAGAAAATAAACATCAGTCTCAGCCTCAGACTTCAACTCGGTCACACCTTATTCATCAACAACTGCAGCATCAGCACTCACTTGACAGTCCAGAGCAGCAGCAGCCACTTCTGCAACAACAGCATCTGGCTGACCAACAGATCCCAAATGTTGTCTCTGCAATATCTCATTATGCTCCAGCTACTCAACCCCTGACGCCACCATTGCAAGCAATTTCACTTTGTCAGCAACACAGTTTTTCTGACTCAAATGGGAACCTCGTGACAAGCCCTGTCGTTTCTCCCCTGCAAAGTCTTTTGGGCTCATTTCCCCAGGACGAATCATCTCATTTGTTCAATTTTGCTAGAACAAACCCCTTGATAACATCCTCTGGCTGGCCCTCAAAGCGAGCTGCTGTTGAACCTCTTATCTCCTCTGTAGCTCCTCATTGCATGATGAGCCAAGTGGAGCAGCTGGGGCCACCTCAGACAAGCATCTCTCCTAGCTCTGTTTCCTTGCCGCCCTTTCCTGGCAGAGAATGTCCAACAGAGCAGGATGGTGGCACTGATCCACAAGGCCATCTTCTATTTGGTGTCAATATAGAGCCCTCTTCTCTTCTAATGCAGAATGGATTGTCAAGCCTCAGGGGAGTTGGAAGTGATAGTGATTCAACAACTGTACCTTTCTCTTCTAATTACATGAGTATTGCAGGCACCAATTTCTCTCTTAATCCAGCAATGGCACCTTCAAGTTGCATTGATGAATCAGGTTTCCTCCAGTCCATGGAAAATGTGGGCCAAGGAAATCCACCATCTAGAACCTTTGTTAAGGTAACTTCCCATTTTCTGATTTTAGTTGATTTTCGTTTCCTGATGCTTTGTGGTGGGATGTATGGAAACACTTGTATGTTTAGCTTTCATATTTTTGGTGTGTTCTTAGATTCAATTGTTTCTCCATTATGAATGCAATCTTCTAGAAGCCTCAAGCAAGTGCTATCATGGATGTTGACAGTGTAATTGTTTACAGGTTTACAAGTCAGGGTCCTTTGGTAGGTCACTGGATATAACCAAATTCAGCAACTACAACGAGTTGCGAACTGAGCTTGCATGCATGTTTGGCCTTGAAGGCCAACTGGAGGACCCCCTGAGATCAGGCTGGCAGCTTGTATTCATTGACCGGGAGAATGATGTTCTTCTCCTTGGTGATGGCCCCTGGCCGTGAGTTTCTCACTTTTACTTTTGCCTAAGTGGTCTGATAAATGCAAAATTTCCTTGTTAATTTTCCTAAAACAAAACAAAACTAAAATCATTGAAAGCATCTAATCTAAAAGTTTTAGCTATGATAATTGTGAAATATTTCAAAGAGTAGAAGAACAAGAAAATGTCTCATATCTTTGTGAACAAACTTTGAAAGGTCAGATTTTGTTCTATGTATATGACCATCATGAAATGAATACATACGCATGCTGAATATGCCCTTCATGTGGGAATTTCCATCCATCGTTTTCCTGTCCAACCAGTCAAATTCCGATCAATTTTGTTACATTCTTATCACAGGGAATTTGTAAACAGCGTGTGGTGCATCAAAATACTCTCACCGCAAGAAGTGCAGCAAATGGGCAAACGAGGTTTAGAGCTTCTGAACTGTGTCCCAATTCAGAGGCTTTCCAATGGCAGCTGTGATGACTATGCAAACCGGCAGGATTCACAAAATTTGAGCAATGCTATAACTTCTGTGGGGTCTTTGGACTGCCGAGAAATTTAAGCAGTTAAGATGCCACAATCTCTTCTGTAATATTAGCATTCCTTCCAAATCTTTCAGTTTAAGAATTGAAAGGGGCAAGCCTAATCCTAGCTAAAGGGTTTTAATGTAAGCTATTGTTGTAATGTGATTAGAAGATCTAAGCTATTATTGTAACTAGAAGATACTGCACCTAGTTTCTAAGCTATTATTGTAACTAGAAGATAATGTTCCTCGTTTCTAAGCTATTGAAATTTGAATGCCAACAGTTGATAATAGGAGACAAATATATTTGTAAGCTCAGCTGTCTGCTTTTGTTATCTTGCAGTCCATTTATTATGAGCAAAATTTTACTGTAGAATGGACGTGATTTTTCTGTGTTATAGCTTGGCCTTTTCTGTCGTGATAGGGAGATGACTTGCAGCTCATCTTGTAGGTGCTGATACCGTCACGTGCCTCAGCCAAACCCACCTCAGCTCTGTGTTATAGCCACCGGATAATGAAGGTCCATGAGGGAACTGTTAACTCTCCGGCGTACGCAGTGGGGTAGGTTATCTGAGATTATCAAACTGTTGTCGAAGTGTATAAACTTGAGAAAAGCACAGTAAATTGTCGGCAAGAATTTGACTAGTGAAGCACGTGCCATCCCTGACTTCCTCATCCATATAACCTAATTTTATCAGTTTCTGCATAGGACGATGTTCAACAAGTGAAAGGGAAAGGAGAGGAGAAAAAGGGCTTCCCTTTCCTTTTCTTTTTCTTGTGGGACACTGAATAATGGTGGGATTACAGGTTTGAGTTTCTGCGATGCATGTTGTGGGGCATTGAGTGCAGATTGGACTTTCCTGGGGGATGGAAAGGTGACAAGGAAGGGCACTATCATCAATAATAGTAGCGATAAGATGTAGGGTTGGCAATCCAACAACCCTCTCAGAGGCCCTTTACTTTTAGATTTTGGGTAGGGGCCCAGGGGGAAGGAGGGCTGTCCTTTTTCCCTCTTGGCTTGCGCAATGCCTCAAGCAAACATTGATTGGACTCGCGCTTTGCCCTGTGAACTGTGAAGCTCCAAAATGATAAAAAAAGAAGAAGCCACCTTTATCTCATTTTCCCTTCAGCGTATGTGAGATGTTCTTCGCCGTGGCTTTCTTTTGTTGAGTCTCCGGCTGGCTGAAATTGTAGCTCAATCTATTTTATGGCTTGCATGACCAGTTAATTGACTTCGCCTTATTGTTAGCATTAGCATTAATGAATAAACAGAAAGATTTTAGAAAAATGTTGCTCATATGCTGCGGATGAGTAGTTTTTTCCCCGATTCTTTCCCTTAAACTTTTATCTCCTTTTATTTAATCACTAAACTTCTTTTATTTTTAATTAAATCATTAAAACTTATGTTGACATGGTTTTATTTGTTAATATCGGCATCATATTGCATGTTCTCTAGTGTTTGATTTGTCGTGCACTAATCTAACATTGAATTAGGAAAAGTTTTCGGGTGGTCAAATTTGGACTGCCAATAAATGATAAGTGTTTTTCCTCTTTTTTTTCCCCTTAAATTTTTATCTCTTTTCATTTTGATCACTAAACTTCATTTAGTTTTAACCAAGTCCTTACAAGTTACGTTGATATAGTTTTATATGTTGTTATCTTCATCAAATTCAATGTTCTCGCGTGACTGATTTGCCACTAAATTTCAATGTTGAATAAAAAATTAATTTATAAAAATTAATTTTTTTGTTGTTCTTCAAACTAAAATAAAAAAATTAAGGATCAAATTGAAATTTTAAAAAAGCTAAACCTTTTCACCCGTTTGTTGTTCAAAATGTGTATAAATGCATAATTTGGTCCCTCAAGTTTTATTTTTTCATATTTGATCCCTTTTTTAAGCTTTTTATGTTTTGGTCCATAATTATTTTTTCTGTGTTTTAGCCTTTTAATGTCTAGAGAAGAAAGAAAGTCATCAAATATAAAAGAAGAGGGAAAGGAATAAGATGTACAAATTTAGAATATCAATAATTATGATTTTGGTGTCATTGGATTTATTATTGTTATTTAGTCTAGGATCATTTTTGTTTTTTCATAATGTTATGAGCAATTGAATTATTTTATTATCCTTGCCATTCGAGTTTTTTAGCGTTAGCTTAAGGGCTTGGTTGTAATTTTATAAGGCTTTTTTTTATTATTGTTGTTCAGTCACAGGGGCATTTTTTATTTTGTACAAATATAGTGAAAATTGTTGACGTGTGCCTCGCACGCATTACCTGCTCTGCTGCTTTCCAGTGACGCGTGCAACTAATAACGGTGGTTGAAATCAAGCTTCCGCCGCATCATTTGATGTGTCTCGACGTTATCTTCTTTTCTAGGTGACATGTGTATAATAGTGAGGTCTAATTTGGTTCCAATTGGCTTTTCTTTCTTTTCCTTCTCTTTCTTCCTCAAATTATATGCTAGCCATGCAAAAATTATATCATCCCTTCAATTTATTTTTTCTTTTGATTAGTCATTCTTCTCTTAATTACAATTGTTTTATTTATGCTAATTGTTTCTATGTGGTTTTTATTTTTGATTTCATCATTGGTTGTTTGATTTTGTTAGTTTTTTTTGTTATCAAATTTAACCTTCATTCTTTTAATTGCTATTTTTTAGTTTTCAATTATTTTCTTGATTTATTTGCTTTTCTTCAATTTCATCCTTGATAATTTCTTTTTATTGAATTTTTATATCAAGTTTGGTGTCAATATTGTTATTTTTAATTGATTTTTTTTCAATTTCATCCCTAAATATTTAATTTCATTTAAATTTTGCCTTAACATTTAATTTCAGTTGGTTTTTATGTTGAATTTAGTCCTAATTCTTTTAATTGCTATTTGTTTTGTTTTGCGTTGTTTTTTTTATTGATTTTTCCCTTCAATTTCATCCCTTAATATTTGTTTAGCTTAGATTTTTGCTTCTTTATTTTTTAATGTTTGCTTTTAATGGAGTCACCCTGGTCTCATAACTTGAGTCATAAATATGAAAGATTAACCCGAGTTGATTTTGACCTTTTTTTAAAGCATTTTTTTTCAAATATTGTTTTTGGCAATACTTTTTTTGCTTTGTTATTTATGGGGTCATCCCAATTTTATGTCTTGAGTCATATGTTTGATTTGTTCACTTAGATTGGCTGTCAGGTTCTCTCAAGGATTATATGTGTGTGTGTGTATTTCGATCATATCAACAAATATCCATTTCTTATATTTTTTTTGATGTGTTCGGCTTTTTTTAATATTTTTTTATAGTTGGGTTTATTCAGTTATTTTTGTTTGTATTTATTATTTAAGCATGAGTTTTTTACGATGAGTTTATCTTTTATTTATTTAAATAAAAAAATTTAGTAAACATAATTGAGTAAATATCTCGTCTTTATAATTTCTTTCTTGATTATTGTTAACAATTTTTTTTATTTACATAAATGATTATCGATTTATTTAGTTAGATAATCGTATAGACTTTTTAAATAATACTTTTAATTTTTCATGTAAAAAAACACATTGGAGTAGCCTACATATCTAATATTGTTTTCTTTTAATTTATAACCTACATATCAAATTCATGATTTTAATGTTTTTTAGTTTTTTTTTATACTTTTTTTTGGATTTTTTTATTCTTTACACTTGGCATATTTATATCATTTTTTTGTTCTTTTTTAATATGTTTTTTAATTTTTTTTTACACTTTTTTTTTTGAAAATTTATCCTACACAGACTAAGAAAATGATGTTTTACTATAGCAATTGTAACATTGATTATTTTTCAGCTATGTTAAAAATTAGTATGAAATCTTACATATTTTTTATTAATGTATATGATCTTTATTATATTTTATTATATGTAAACGTCGATTTTGTGATCCATGATTATATTTTTTTCTTGATGTTAAAAAAATACGTTAATAATATCTACACATTAATTCTTTTGCGTTGGAAAAAAAATTATTCAACTTGCAATTAGATGAATTGAATAAATGTGCTAACACTTTAATTTTTTTGCATTTATTGACACAAATAGTTCTCATAAGCTTTTTAATTTATAATTAAAATTAAAAATAAATAAATAAATTTAAAGAGCTTATATATTTATTTATTTTTTATTTTTTGCCAAAAACATATATCCAACAAGCTGCAAAGCATGGTCACATAACTAATGTTATCTAAAGCAATTTAGCTTCTTTTAATATGATATTATGTGATGTTTGTCGGGTTAACAAAAAAGTTCATCCCTCTACTTCTTAATCTAGTAATTGTTTTTTATTTTTTATTTGGATTTATACGCCCCTCCACTCAACAAATTCTTAACGTGGCATATCTGTTGGGTTGCCTGTTCAATTTATTGTTCACTGTTGCCATATGGGGCGAAAATCTAGATAAAGCTTCCACCTGTAAATATTTTAATCATATATTCTTAATCATATTAAAGGATTGTAAATATAGTATTCTTAATCATATATTCTTGATCATATGATGAAAAGATTGTAAATATAGTATTTTGGATGAATAATTATGTTGATTTCTAGATTTATCATTCTCTCAAAATCAGAGAATATATATAGCTTAGAGAATATCTTGGAGAAATATTTTAGAAAAAATATTATTTATAAATAATACCATGTAAAAATAATAGTATTTATGAATAGTAAAGTAAGGTGATAAAGGGAGAACAAACAAGGAAAGAGATTGAAAGGGAGGAGAGAGAGCTTAACCTTGGTTTAGGGAAGGAGGAAGAAAGAAAAAGGTTGCATCATCTAAGCAATAAAAAATAGCAGAACGTAACTGAAGTCCAGGAATGGGGCAAACAATAGACTGGCATTTGTGATTTTTCTGTTCTCAGCAGATTCGTTTTGCAAACTTGAAGAGGCCTTTGCTCCTTTCCTAGGAATGTGAACTGAAGACATGCATGAGATTGAGCGTATTGCATGGAATCCCAAAATGCAGAAACAAAAAGACACCAGTGCTGGGGTTCAAAATGGGAGTCATGACATGGGAAGCTTTGCCTGCTGCTGAGAGCAGTTGGATACCATAGTTTTGGTTACACAGCTCTTTGTTGTCTCAGCTGAGCAAGCCTGCCCTACAAGCTTCACTTGAATAAGAACTCATGAGGTTCGGATGAAGGGCAGTTCTCTCGTGTACTTGTTTTACTGAAAGGCCTGCGAATCCAATTTCTTTGAGTTCATACTTGATATCTGAAAGAAATTCGTCTTACTCAACAGAAACGAAGCACTTTGACGTATCCAATTTCTGGCTTCAGCGGCAGCTTGTTTTTCTTCCAATCTCTGTCTTGTCATAGCAATCTTCTTCACCATCTTCGCATTGGGTTCGCATTTTTCCATCTCCCTTTTATCTACTTCCTTTAAATCTGTACTTTGAGCACATTGATCGACTAGGGTGCTGACCCCATATGCTGGACCAGGAATGATGAGAGATCCAGGAGGAGCGAAAGAGAATTTTTCAAACGCCATATGTGAAGCAGGCTGACAGAAATCTACAAGCTTAGTTTCTGCAACCCTGCTATTTGATGATTTAGGATAATGATTTGACAACTCTGGAGCAACCCTCCCCTACTTGTTACTCGAGCCCGATTAGTTTTGGTTCTGTACGTTATTCTTCTTGAAATACTTAGGTTCCACACTCTGCCTCTTCATTATCCATTTCTCTGCATCATTCCACTTAAGAAGGCATAGGCCTTGAAAGTAGCCTGGAAAATTGATTATTTACCAAATCTCTCATTATGAAACTCAAAGCTAGATGAGCTAGCATTGCTATCGTAATCAACATTCTCATCTTCTACTGTTCTGACAGGGTGAATTAACTGCACTTGAATTACCCTTTTCACACTTTGAGAATGGTTGCATTTTAACACACCCATTGTCAACAATTTCCTTGCGCACTGTCTCCATCGGCTGGCCAGATATCTGACCAGCTTGGCAGAGGTCCAACATTGCCTCACTCAGTAAGTTAACAGATGCAACTTCTAAGTTGGGAGCTGCAACTGGAGAGCATAACTCAATATAAATAAACATATAAGATACACAAAAGAATCGTTTAGGGCAACAGAAGTGTAAAAGCTCCAAAAAATAATATATATATATATATATATATATATATATATATATATATATATATATATATATATATATATCAATTTAGTGCATTCCATCCCGTGTTAAAAAAATAGCCATACTAGATTTTTCTTTGGAAGACAAGATGAAAGAGAGTTATACCAACCTTCTTCACTGAAATCTCCACTATATTGGAAGCAAATAAGCTGTCGTTGAAAAATTCAGTATCCTCAAGCTTGGAAGGAGATGTTCTTGAAGATTTACCGTTTGATCCATCCTTGTGTCTGTGATGGTGAGGTCCCATGAGCTTCATCCTCAACTTACTAGGAGATATAATTATACAAGTCTGCATTTGATCAATTAATTAAAAGAAAACATAAAGATGCTAAGATACAAGATAGAAGCAATACCAAACCTTAAATCCACAAATTAATAACCAACAAGTACATCAAATAAGTTTCAACCCTTTACTGTGAAGGCGCTCAGTCTCAAGACTAAAAGTTAAAAAAGAAAAAAAAATAGCACACATTTTTTTAAACTTAGGGAAACTACAAGAACGAAACAGAAAAACTATACCCTTTTGTGGAAACAAGAACCAAACAGTTAAGAGACATGTTCACGAAAAAGAAAAACAAATGATCATACCAAAAAGAAATGATATGTTTGGTTACCTTCATTAAATCAGTTAACTAGAAAAGGAAAACCCATAAACTAGAAAAAAGAAAAGAAAAAGAGCAGCCATTAATTAAGTTGGAAAAGAAACAAAAACATGAAATGGGTGTCATCATACCTGCACTTTGTGTATCCGCTCGTATTCCATTATAGAGATCTCTTTCTTTCTGAAAATACTCTTACACCGTAAACGCTTCTCTCTATTCTACTCTAGTCTTAAAGTCTAAGCAGCAGCACCCTTCCCGAATTTATTTTTTTGAAAACTAACATAATTTCAAAAAAAGTTAAAGAGGGAATGACACATTTTTTAAAAGTTTTTGTAAAATAATATAATTTTTATATAATTATAATTTTAAATCATGTTTTTAAAGAATTGCTGTTTAGAAAAACACTTTAAATAAAAATTATTATTCTGAATTACAATTATTAAAAAACCACTATTATAGTTTTATAAGAAAATGAAAAGATTAAGAGATTATAACGCAAAAGAGAAATTATGATTTTCTGTTGTTCAGTTGGAATTGGATGTCAACATACTTAGATCTAGAGATTATAATGCAGTATTTTTCAATATTGATGATGGTATTTTTCAAGTTCACATCTCTTATAAATTAGGTATCAGAAGAAAAACGTTAGACGAATTGTTAAGTTGTCGGATGAAATATTCTCTTATGATAAATGCATGGCAGAGTTGTCATTGACCTTGTTCTTATATTCTTGCATGTGTGCAAAAAAGCATCTTGATATTACCTAGTTTGTTAATCAGTATTGTAGTGTTCGAATGTATAAGAACACATATGAGCCTCTATTTAATCCATCATCTGATGAATTGGAGTGAAATGAGTATACTGTTCCTTAGGTATACCCGGACCCTTTAAGATGGAAAATCGGTTGGGGTTGACAAAAGTCAACTCGATTGCATAATGAGATGGACACAAGAAAGGGGTATTTCAACATAGATGTGACATATACGGTCAGATAGGGTATAACAAAAAAAAACTTGTGAATACAAATAACGTATGTAAGAAGTTAGACAATTACATATCCATTTATTATTATTTGTAATTTAATTTTAATTGTTTATTGATAATATTTATTTTCTAATTTTAATTTTTTTTTGGTATTTTATAGGTAAACTTGGTTAAGATGCCTTGTACGCAAGGCACGTCATCTTCCCATAGAGTTCCTCAGCACATGGATCCTGGACCGATTGATCCATCTATTCTATAGTTGCAAAAGTCATATAGATCACATGTCAGATGGAATGGGAATGTATGTTTATTTTTCATTTGACAATGATTATTTGTTGTGTTAATTACTTTATAATTTATGTTAATACATCAAACTTTTTTCTTTTATTATGCAAGATTTGAGTAAGATTTATTGCAAATTTTATAAGTTGATGTTGCTTCCAGATTCGGTGATTCCATACATCATCCAGACGAGTTTTTATTACATCACATATCTGCAATACATAAAGATGGATCATGATTTGCCCACGACGCTCATTAAGAGATAGAAATAGGAGACTCATACATTCCACCTTGATGTCGGGGAGATGATTCCTACATTGTAGAACGTTGTTGTTATGCTTGGCTTGCCTATAGATGGGCGAGCATGTACTATTGTAAGTATCTAAAATAAGATAACTTTATACGAGCGTGTATTTGGACGAGTGCCCCTTCCTGAAATGTTCAAAGGGAACCCTTTGTCTATGAGATGGATTTTGAAAAAAAATTTCGAGTTACCCGATAATTATGATGACAAGATCCTATAATGGTATGTTAATGCATACTAATAATTCAATTAGCATATTCATTTGTCTGTATTTTGATTTGAATTTGATGTTCTATTGTGCAGATTTGTTAGAGCATACATACTTCACATGTTTGACATTATACTTTTCACGGATCTTAATGGGATGCATGTGCCCTTGTTTCACCTACCATTATTGAAGGATTTCCAGTTCATTCCATTATATAGCTCGGGTTTAGACATCCTTACATGTTTGTATAGGCATATGTGTCAAGATAGCTTGTTGAAATCAAAGCAAGTTGGAGGATGTTTATTGCTTTTACATGTAAAATAAATGCAATAAGTTTGTTATTTTTTTATTATATTTTTTTTAATATTTGAGTTGATTACTAATTGTTGTATGTTTTTTTTGTACATAAAGTTATGGTCGTAGGATTATTTACACTTGAGGCGCCCACGAATTAAGTCTACACCTGTTATATCTATCCAGATTTTGGAGGTTGATCTACAACTTCCATTAGGATACAAGTTATATGTTATTAAATATATAAATTATGTTGTTTATATTAAGAATATTTTTCATGAAAACCTTATTTAATAAATTTCATTCCTTATTTATTAACTGATGGTGTGAGATAGATATTTTGAATATAATCCAACTCATGTTTTGTCATTTTATCGTAGCGAGTTAGATAGACAACAACCAAATTAGGTATGTTGATAAATTATGAGAGTGAATTAATTGTTTATGTTGATGTTGGTAAATGATGAGAATTAATAATTTGTGTTGATGTTTGATTTTTTGAATATTGGTAAACTGGTTAAAATAATTGTGTGTGTTGATGTTGGTAAATGATGATAATTAATTACTTGTGTTGATGTTTTATTTTTTGGATATTGGTAAATGTTAGGAAATTATTGCATAGGTTGATATTGAAACTTTTTTATGTTTATAAATATTGGGAGATTTTTTTAATGGGTTGATGTTGGTAAATGATTAGAAATAATTGCATTGTTAATATTTCAATAAGTCGTATGGAATTCTTATTCAATAGATGATATGGCAGTTACTCTTGTTATATGCACATAGGCCATGGATTTATAAACATCAGTTGTCTACCTCATATTTTTTGAGTTTGTTGAATTGCATTGTTCGGATCGTGTAATGCAACAATTTGGCTTTAAGAAACACATTCCACCTGATATAGATACGAGTGATCAATTGCTTTCCATTAATTGTTCAGGTAGGCACGTTGATTATAATTAGATAACCCATTATCTCTGGTATATATCGATGTGGGATGCATGGAAAAATTTTATTTTTAGAAAAGTGCATCCTGTAATTTATGAGGAGGAATATATAGGCTGGTATTTGAGGATAACACATCGAATTATTACACCTATCCCAACACAAGTTTATCTATGTGAGGAGATGGAGTATGAGCCACATGCATGTCAGATTCAAAATGTTGTAAGTATTTGTTACTTTTTATAGGCTTTGACAAAAGTGTTGTATTTTATTTATGGATTAATAATTTTTATTTGGTTCATTTTAGATTGGATAGTTGCTACATGATAGTTGATGTGCCGCTACTGATTTTCATGATCTTAATGATGATGAACTTGCTTGTTATTATGCATCTTCTTGGTTCAAGACATGTCGCACTACACTTGATTTGTTATGAGAGACAATGAGCCCCTAGATGATATTGTTTTGGAGGATGAGACCACACAAATAAGTAAAAGCTGTGCTATTGATGAAGCTAGTTCATCCACTCGTCGTCGCAGAAGATATAGATAGCTTCAGATGTAATATTATATTGTGTATAATTTATGTTTTGTTATTTTTCTAGTTAAGAATTATTTTTATTATTACTAGTTTTGTAATATTATTTTTGCTAATTGTTATGTTGATTTTAAAGTTGTCTTACATATTATGCATTTTCATACTTGGTTTATATAAGCATGATTTATAAACATAAGACTAATTTCCAAGATCCTTTATAGAGAATTTCAATATCTTCAAAATGTACTATTATACATGAGACATAAGACTAGAATTCTACTAAAATACTTAGAATTAAAATAAATCTTGTTGGTCGTATTTGATTTTTGAAAAACTTGGTGGAGCTCACCAATTCTAAAATTAAGATGAAGTGGCTTATCATGAACCATGATTTTTATTGGCTATGCATAATTAATGATTACATTAGTTATGCAAAGTAATGCCAATAATATCAATAGTTTGGTCCAATCTAACATGTACCTTTTAAAAAAATTTGATGTAGTGGTCAAACTATGGCAGGGGTTGAGCAATGAACATCATTGGTAAGATATGTCATTTATCTTTAAGAGGACATAACAACATCTTTGTAGTTACAAATTACTTTACCAAGTGGGTTAAAGTTATTTCTTATCGATCAATCAATTATGAAACAATTATCAAATTCATTAAAGAACAAATGATTAACAGGTTTCGACCCCCATAAACTATTACTATTAGAAAAGGATTAGTAATCATTTGGGAGGATATGGAGTAATTTGAATAGGAGTATAAATTCAACATAGTTCGATATATTCCTATTATGTCTAAGCTAATAGGCAAGTAAAATCAACCAATAAGACTTTGATCTTCAACCTTAGAAATTGGTCAGAAACAATCCTAAGACATGACAAGATGCTTTGTCAAAAGTACTGTGGAAATATAATACTTTATAGAAGACTACTTTAGAAACCTCATCACTTACCTTAATATATGGACACCATGCCATGTTATTTGTGAAGCTTAAGCTATAATCATTTAAAAGGGTTGCATAGTATAACATGGATAGTTCAAACTATCATTCGGTTAAGCTATTTAAGTTAGAGAACGATGAAGTAAGACTTCATGCTTTAGATCATTTGCTAGAAGATAAAAAAAAAAGGTAAAAAAGGACATATAACAAGTGTGTTTGATCAAAATATTTTTTTAAAAATTAATATAGTATTGAAAGGCCATACTTCTAATTGGTCATAAGAATTCAAAATATGAAAGATGATCTCCTAACTATAAGGGTCTATATGTTATTGTCAAAGTTTGAAAAGAGGTGTCTATTACCTATTTAACCAAGATAAGGAACAACACTATCGATCGATCAACAATTAGTATTTGAAGAGATATTGCCCCTATTAGAATATTAAGCTGGAAGAGGGAGTTCGTTAAGGAACTATAAGGTTAACTTAGAGATCATAACCTTAATATCACCCCAAGATTATGTTGATTATACCTCAAGTATAATTAGTTTAACATGGGTTATAAGGCGTTTAAATTTATGTTTCTATGTAACATGAGCTCAAACTCATAAACAATGAATTAATATAAATATAAAAAAATAACATCATTGTTTGAATAAAGAAAAACAACAAATTATGGATGTATTTTTTATATAAAAAACAATACATGATCATTATTTCATTAGAAAATAACTAATAACTATTGCTGTATAAGATTCTGAAGATAAACGAACCCTACCAATGTCATTCAAGACAATCTTTCTTGATGTTCTCTATTGTTTAAAAAGAGTAGAGCTAATGTTGACTTACTTCTATAAAGATATATATTTTTCTAATAGATTCACAACTTCAATCACTCTAGAGGCCAAATCAGCCTTAACAACAGTAAGCTCTTTTGCAACCCTAGCCAAATATGTTGGGACTAAACCTGTAATAAAGCATCTTTAAGGGATCATTAACCTATTAGATAGTTGAATATTTAAACTTTCATTATTATTTCTAAGATTTAAAAGATTCTTTGGTACTAATAAAAAAGATCAATATCCTTCTGCAATATGATTTAATAAATCCTTGAGCTCTAAGAAAAGAGTGTCCTCCAAGAGTCATCTCAGATAATCAGTAGAGATTTTATTGTTTAAAACACTATTCTTTAGAGGAAGACTGATCACTACCTCTTTGATATTGGCTAGTAATTCTCACCACAAGTCAAGAACCACGCGTGTTGCCATATTCGCAATCAAGTCATCATTGAACTGTCTTGAATTCAAGCTAACGAATAGATCCAACTCGTTGAGAGCTTAAACAAAGTTCTGGGCAGGATGATTTTTCCATTCCATCGCTGTGATTGAGTGAAGAAAGGTGGCAAGAGAAATCTTTTCATCAATACTGATCACTCTTTAATTTTGTCACCTCACAATAAATAAAAACACGCACACATGAGAACTAGTCAGGTCCTGTTTAAAAATCTTCAATAAATGTTCACCGGAATAGTTTCCTTGCTTTCCTTTTTTTTTTCCCCCCAAACTCATATTTGCCTTCACATGCAATCCAAGTGTAGCAACCTTCTTTTGCAAGACCCACTGACCCTGCTATCCTGGCAAATGAAGGAAGGGGGTCCCACATTCCATGACCCAGTCACACATTGCATGGGATAGTTACTGTTACACTGACATAAAAAAAAGAAAAAAGAAAAAAAAAAGGTGAAATTTAACGACGCAAAAGAAAGGCAAACCCCAACGATCCAAGCGAGAAAAAAAAAAGTACAACTCTTGCTGATTATTTCAAGAGTTGATCATTGGGTAACCTTCCCAATAATTTCTCCCTGTGTCTGAGATTTCTTCACCATAAATTTTCTCCAGCATCAATTCACTTGTCTCAGGTGATGAAACTTCATGTAATCGGATATCATAAGAAGTAATCGGGTGCTGGTTTTTTGGAAGGTGCGCCTCTTGATTCCTGCATTCATTTTGAACCTTTCAGTGCTCATTACAATAACATACGACGACAATGACAATGCATAAGAGGTAGCACCCAAGTACACACGTTTCTGGAACTTGCAATACTTTATTCCAATCCTTTTTAGAGGTAATTATATTACATTAAATGTGTCCCTTTTGTGATTAAACATGCAATCCAAGTTAAAAATGCGATTTTTCATGAAACTGGATGTGTCCAGACTATTATATGGCTGTGCGCATAAATCTGATATTGCTGCTGTTTTGATGATCAAATGCCATGGGCAATTTGTTTAAACATATTTCGAGGTCAAATTCTTGAGATTGTTCATGCAAACCTGTGGAGCAGCATCAAACACGCGAAACTGCTTGTTAAGATTCTCATCCAGCTCAAGGATTGCAGCAACGTTACCACATCTGCAACATATTCAAAGAGAAATGCACATTACCCTTGAGCAGATAAGGGGGCAAATCTTACATGCTAATTTACCTGTAACAGTAGTTTGGAGCCGACCAGACAGTGACTATTTGGTTCCTGAACATCCACTTATACCCCTCCATCACCAGCTGATGAGCACGGCATATGTAATCAATATTGTTTGAGTGGGTGAAAGAAGTGACCACACTGCCACCAAATAGAAAACCGGCACCACGTGGACTCAACCCCCAACCATCGACAATATCTTCAGGGTCTGACCAAAGAAGATCACACATGGCACCATCGTGAGGTACTTCTTGCTTCCTATCAATTGTTCGGATCTGGAATATGGGTTGTGTTAGAGGAAGAAAAAATAATAACAAAAGGAGAAGAAAAACCATGTTGGATAGATTCTTCAACCTGATCCAACGTTGATATGGCAGGAGAGAGACCACCATGGACACTAAAAACCTTATTCTCAATCAGTGCTGACAGACTGATATACCAACATCACAATTAGAATTGAAAAATGTTGTCAGAAGCATTTTATATGGGGTGAAAAAGAATGACAATAACAGCTGCTAAAGTTGGCTTTAGAAGGT